>NC_137774.1:139603330-140351204 GCF_963455305.1 Plecotus auritus
AAAATGATCTAGTATTTATTGGGCTCATTAAGTACAATTAACCTGTCATGATTGCCTTGTTATTGGCGCTGTCAAATCAGTATTTTTACAAACACATAAAGGTGCTATTGCTAGTTTAACAAGTCCAGAATGAATTACAAAGAAGAAGAAAAAAAACCCAATTACCCAATTCTCATCCTAGTGTGTTTAGGTGGAATAATTATCCCTGGTAATTGCTTCTCCCCCATATTAGGAAGACTAGTTTCATTTTATGTACGTCAGGTCTGTGTTAGGGTGAGAATTTTCATTTCTAACAAGTTCTAAGGACCACACTTGGAACACCTCTTAGCTAGGGCAAAGGACATTGGTTCTTCTTAACTCCTTCACCCTAAACATGGACCACTAAAACCACAGAAGAAATTAAGAAGCGTAAACTGATTTCTGCTATAATTCTTTATTGAGATTAGTGTATTCTCCCTCGACGTACATGCTCAATGGCACTATTATTAATAGCCTGTACAGTACAGTCCCATGTTACTGTCCATCTATGCTCTCCTGTAAGTGAAATTGTACTAAAAATGAATATATATTAGACATTATGCTTTGTTAACATGAAAGGTTTCCCACAGAACCTTTGGGAGAAAAATGTAAATATAATAAGCATAGACAATTAGATTCTCAACATTGTTAGAGTTCATGAAGCAGAGCCAACACACTTTATATTTCATCTAAAACTCTTAGCACATTACTTTGCAATTGATTAAAAGTAACTGCTAAATTTTGAGTTGTTTCAAAGTAAAGGAATAAAATAAAGCATGGAAAAAACATTAAAAATAACTCCATAGGCCCTGGCCGTAGCTCAGTTGGTTAGTTGTCCCGATAAGCCAAGACTGCAGGTTTCCATCCCTGGTCAATGCACATACAAGAATCAATCAATGAATGTATAAATAAGTGGAACAACAATTCAATGTGTTTTTCTCTTTCTCAAATCAATCCATAAATAAAATTTAAAAACTCCATAAACTATTTCTGAGAAAAAGAACAACTTTTCAAAATTAGGTAGGGTGGGACTACTTTAGCTTGGTGATAGCATCAGATTATCTGGGCTTACTCCAGATCTGCCAAATATAAATTCTAGAAAGCCTCAGTCTGCTCATCTGGAAGAAATGCAGAAGCTTCTTACTTCATAAAGTTGTTTTGACAATTCAGTGACATGACAAGGTATCACATTTAGCACAGTGCCTTTATGAACATAGTAAAAACTCGGAAGATGCTGGGTTTTGGAATTAAAGCCATTGGATCTAAACAAATAATTTTATAAGTATTTGAATGTGACAGCAGACTTTTCATTGGATTATTTTGCTATTATGCATCCTTGCAATCAGGCTCAGTAGCAGTACAGTGTATTTCCTTGCAACACACCCACTTGACATCTTGTTTCCCAGTGTATTTCCTTGCAACACACACACTTGACATCTTGTTTCCCGTTAAGCACAGCATTACAACATGACCTGTTCTTTTCCTATCATTGCAATATCACAGCCCGAAATATTTATTTACCCACCCCTCTAAGGCCATAGAGGTCTTTTTGATTGTTTGATAGTCCTGTGAGTCAGAAAAGAATGGAATCATTTCCTCCTGGAGTGGAGTTTGGCAGCAACTGGGAAACCGGTGGGTGGGTTGCCAAGGAGTGTGCTTAGATCCCACCACAGGGGGCGCGGGTGGGAACCATTCTTGGCTCCCCAGATGAATTCCTCAGGACTTGACAAAGGCCTATTCTTATTCTGGAGACTTCAGAGTTTAAAAAGACATCCTTTTCTTTAAAACCCATGTAACACTCCTCCAGGTTCTTTCCCCTTCACAACTTTATCAGAGGCTCAAAGCTTGGAGATTTCCTACTGACTCTGACAAACCAGAAACCAAAACTTGACAAAAGGTGCCTAGGTGTCCCTGTAGAGACTTCTTACTGCCTGGAATGGAATGTCCTTCCTCCTTTCTTTGCCAGCTAATCCTTAATGGGGCTTCAAGTCTTGGCTCACTACCAAGGAGTAGTAATGCCACTACCTCCTGGAGGCCTTCCACCTGTGTCCCTGCTGGGTGAGGCATCTATCTGTCTTCCCATCTCCTCAAGCACCTGTGCACACAAACCTCCCACCCACCACAGCACTTACGCACTGTGGGAACAATTGTTCACACAGCAGTATAATGGCTTGCTCCCATATCTCTAACTTCAGTAGGCAGTCGACTGTTCTAAAAGCCACCACTGTCTGCCTGCTTACAATGTGCCAGATACTGAACTCCTACATTATTTAGTAAGCACAACCTTAGAGGTAAATACTATGATTCCTTTTTCAGAAATGAGGAAGCTGTGGTTCAGAGAGCCAGACAACTTTCCCAAAGACCTATACCTAGTAAATGGTAATGTGGAATTTAAACACAGGGCTCACTGGAAAGCCTCTGCTACAATCCACTACCTCTCCCGGGGCAGTCTCCTACCTTCTCTTTGGGTCTCCCAGAGTTTGCTGCACAGAGGTTATCTCACTTACTGCTGCTCTACATTGTGTATATCCAAACATCGTATTAAATGAGCTGCTCTGCACTGACTTTATCTCTTAGCAGGACAGGACTAACTTGTCCACTGACTTCACCCTCCAGCAAGCAGGTCTTTGGTTACTTTAACCTTTTTTATATGTATGCACAAAAAATTCCCAGGTACTGGTTGTTTTGGCAGAGCATATACTAAAATTGGAATAATACAAACAAGATTCATTTATTAGCATGGTCTCTGCAAAGGGATGGCATGCACATCTGTGACAGGTTCACATTTTTAAAAATCCCCAGCCAAGCATGTCAAACACACAATGCAATATACAGGTGATGTATATAGAATTGTACGCTTGAAATCTATAAGATGTTATTAACCGATGTCCCCACAATAAATTCTTTATTTATTATTTTCATTGATTTGAGAGAGAGAGGGAGAGAGAGAAACATCAATTTGTTGTTCCACTTATTTATGCATTCACTGGTTGATTCTTGTATGTGCCCTGACCAGGGATCAATCCTGTAACCTTGGTGTATTGGGACGATGCTCTAAGCCAGTGATCGGCAAACTCATTAGACAACAGAGCCAAATATCAACAGTACAATGATTGAAATTTCTTTTGAGAGCCAAATTTTTTAAACTTAAACTTCTTCTAATGCCACTTCTTCAAAATAAACTCGCCTAGGCCGTGGTATTTTGTGGAAGAGCCACATTCAAGGGGCCAAAGAGCCACATGTGGCTCGAGAGCCGCAGTTTGCCGACCATGACTCTAAGCAACTGAGCCAGCCAGCCAGGGCTCACCCCAATAAATTTAATTTTTTAAAAATCCTGATACAGACTCATAGAAGAATAAAAAGCAGACCATGCCCTTAAAATGAGCTTAAGGGTATAGAGGCAGAGGTAAAATCCTATCTAATAAAACACTAATATGCAAATTGATCATACATCCGATACACCAACAAGCCACGCCCACCAGCCAATCAGGAGGGAATATGCAAATAAACCCAACCAAGATGGCTGCGGCCACAGAGAGCAGGAGGGAGGCTTGGGTTTCCCTGGCAATGGAGGAAGCCAAGCTTTCCGCCTGTCCTTGCCGGCCCAGGCCTCCACTCAATGCCACAAAGTTTCAATTATAGAAGATAAATAAATCCCAACAGAAATGGCGGCAGCCACGGAGCTGGAGAGAGCAGGAGGCTAGGGTTGCCTGCAGTGATGGAGGAAGCCAAGCTTCTGCAGCCCTGGCCTGCTTTGGCCTCCACTTAAGGCTACAAAGTTTCAATTATAGAAGATACATAAATCCCAACAGAAATGGCTGCCGTCATGGAGCGAGCAGAAGGCTTGGCTCCACTCCAGGCTACAAAGTTTCAATTGTAGAAGATAAATAAATCCCAGATCCCAGGGCCTCTGCTTGGGTCACCAGGGGGTGTGGCCAGCCTGCAAACCAACACAGGCCCCTCGCCCAGGTTGCCCCACACCCCAAGGGAACCCCCACCCTGATCCGGGACACCCTTCAGGGCAAACCAGCTGGTCCCCACCAGTGCAGCAGGCCTCTACCCTATCTAATAAAAGAGTAATATGCAGATTGACCATCACTCCAACACACAAGATGGTTGCCCCCATGTGGTCAAAGATCCTGCCCCCATGTGGACACAAGATGGCCACCACAAGATGGCCAGCATGGGAGGGCAGTTGGGAGGAACCAGGCCTGCAAGGGAGGGCAGTTGTGGGCGATCAGGCCAGCAGGGGAGGGCAGTTGGGAGGGATCAGGCCTTCAAGGGAGGACAGTTGGGGGTGATCAAGCCTGCAGGGGAGGGCAGTTAGGGGTGACCCGGCTGGCAGAGGAGGGAAGTTGAGGGTGACTGGGTCTGCAGGGAAGCAGTTGGGGGGACCCAGGCCTGCAGGGGAGAGCAGTTAGGGGTGACCAGGCCTGCAGGGGAAGACAGTTAGGGCCAAACAGGCTGGCAGGGGAGCAGTTAGGCATCAATCAGGCTGGCAGGGGAGTGGTTAGGGGGTGACCAGGCTGGCAGGCAGAAGTGGTTAGGGGCAATCAGGAAGGCAAGCAGGCGAGCAGTTGGGAGCCAGCAGTCCTGGGATCAGGCCTAAACGGGCAGTCGGCCATCCCTCAAGGGGTCCCAGATTGGAGAGGATGCAGGCTGGGCTGAGGGACACACACCCCCGTGCACGAATTTCGTGCACCGGACCTCTAGTATATTTATAAAATAAAGAGTAAGGTCATTTTTTTCCTTTTCATACTTTACTTTTTACCAAAAAAAAAAAAAAAAAAAAAAGCTAAAATATTACTTTTTCTCATAGTACCCATGCAAAATGAGTACAAACCTGCTGCTTTGAAAGGACAGGAGAAGGAAGGGGGAAGCCCCAGTGTGGATGACCAGGTATTAGTAATTTATATAGGGAGTCCTCAACCTGTGCGTCCTATTCGGACAAAAAGGATTTCTGAGCTTCACAGTTATTATTGATAGGATCCCTACCCAGCCAGCCCACAAGACTCAATGATGTTGTTAAAGTTGTTTTATAAAAAAAAACAACAACCCACACACAAACAAAACCCCACCATTTTAATAATTGTAATAAATAAAATCTGCTTAAAGTTTTAGAACCTGAGAAAAACTAGGCTTAATTTTAAGCATCAAATGGTGAACAGTTTTCCTCAAGTACCTTGGGACAACTCTGAGAAATTAGGGGCAGAAGTAAAAACACAAATTAAGAAAGACTTGGCTTCTACTAAGTACTGAGAGGAAAGAAAAGTTTGAGTGCCAATCATTCCAGAAACCAAATGCTGCAATTGTTGCTCTGAAGCACAGAGGAGCCTGGGAGGCTACCCAGTGCCCCTCCCTCCAGGGCCTTGCAGTGGGGAGGAGACCCACGTGAAGGCGGAGGCAAGCTGCAGGCAGCAGAAATCCACCCAGCAGGGCCCAACCAGCTTCCCTTATCTGGGATCTGCTGGAGGAGTCCTGGTCCTAGTGGCACCCACACCCCACATACAGACGGTAGAAGGGAAAGATAAGACAACAGAAGGAAAGACATGCTGAGGAAAAAGACACCTAAGCAACCAAAAAAATGACTCAGACTCACTCTGGAGACTATATTCAAAAAGGACAAGCACTCACACCGACCTTGTTTAAGGAATATGAGTAACTACTTCAGGTGAGGCACAGGAGAAGTTTTCCTAAGATACGTATTTCAATCCAGAGAACAAAAGTGTTTCTGAAATGTCAACGTGAAATAAATTCAAATAAAATAATTTCAAAAGGTCTTCACAAGAGGTAATTATGAGGACAAAATTTTATTCAAAATTTAATTCTACTCATAAGAAGAGTTCTGATTATGCCACTTGTGGGGGGAAAAAGCACACCTTTGTAACCACATCTAACACTCCTTGGAAAATTCATGAAAATATCCTAAATCCCTGTGGGGTGCTAAAGGGAAAACAGGGGGTGGCTCTATTCAACCCTGCTCCAAACCCTGTCAGCATTGTGCCTTCCCGGGGGGGGGGGGCGGGGGGGCGGGGGGGGGGGCGGGTGCTAAGACAGACTACTCAATCCTGTGTGGGAAGGCTATTGACTCATGCCCAGACTCCCTCCCACCCTGACCCTTCTAAATCACAGATGGGATTAAAAAAAGAATGTTCTAGGGCCCTTTGAAAGAAAATATTTTCTCCCCCAAAACACAGTTTGGGGAAACCACTTCTTTCCATGCAAAACAACTTCATATGTCATTTGGAATTAGTACGAGCAAAAGGAGATTTCACAGCCATTCCCCATGTTTCTCTTCATCCCGTCTTCATTCCCAGTTCACAGAAGGGAAAAAGAGACAGGCTCCACCTGCATCAACTCACGTAGCAATCTGACAAGTCACCTGCCTCTAAGAACAAGAGGAAAGTTCACCTGTTATGTATTTATGACCTGTCTATTCCTCACCACTGCCCGAGTAGATACAATTATCTCCACTTTCAGATGCGGAAATTAAGCCTCTACAATTAAATTAATTTGCTCAAGGTCACACAGAAGGTGATGTGGTAGACAAGGGATTTGAACCCTAGTCCACCTGGCTCCAAAGGCCAACGCTTTCTCACTTAAACTGCAACCTCAGTAATTTAAATATGGCTTGGCGTGCCTATCTAGTCTGGGTACTGACTAGTCCCTGTAACAAATGGAGTCATTCTCTTTCCTCAACTCCTCACCACACCCTAATGAGATGTGAGGTAAATCCATTTTGAAGAGCCTTACTTGCCTTTTAGACAAAAGTAAAAGCACCTTCTGACACAAAATTACTGTGAATCTGTGCTTCAGTCACCAGGTGCCTTTGCTTAGGTCAGAGTGTAGAAACACCACCCTCAGAAGGGGAACAGAAGGGCCTTTCCTGCTTGGTAATTATAGTGGAGAAAGAACAGACATCAGAGGGAGGAGTCCCTTAATCTCAAAGTACCATCTCCAGTTTTACAACCTGCGTCCACTTTCAGACCAGTACGTGGCCCAACTTGTTTTTCCTGTTTTCTGAGATTATACCCACAAGATGCTCCCCCAACAAGAGCCTCAAAATTGCCTCTGGAAAGTTCCCTCAGACTTTTCTCCACCCTGGGCCTCCTGAAGGCAGATGTTCCCAAATGTACTAATCCCACAATTGAAGAGCTCATGGACCAGGTTTGAGCCCGTCTGATTCACTTACTGTTGATCAAATGGCACTGAGGAGTTAGCAAACACAGTGTCCCCAACAGAAGTTCATGCTGCCCGTTGGGAAATACTAACATATATCAACAAAGATGAATTCTGAAACTCCCTAGGAGTCAATGAATTGTTAACAGAGCTTTGGAAGAGGGTGAGCTGGAGAAACCTTATCCTCAGTGAGTGATAACATTCAAGGCCTCCTTGCTCTAGAAACGGAAGTCCTGGTGCAGACTGTATTTTAATACTCATGTATCTTATGCCAGCGCTCCCCAACAGGTATGCCACAAGGCCCGGAACACCTTAGTTCTCAGAGCCGGTGGTCAGTCACCATCTGGGGTTCCAAATGCCCTCGTTTCCTCCAGGACTCTGTACAATGTTACCGTGACGCGGAAAAGGCCCCGTGCCTACCTTAACTCAGTGCAGCGTGGCTCTGCAGGGCAGTGGTTCTCAAAGTGTGGTCCCCAGACAGCAGCATCCACGTTACTTGGGAAACTCATTAGAAATGCAGACTCCCAGGCACCATTCCAGAGCTACTGAATGAGAAATTCTGGGGGTGGGGCCCAGCAAGCTGTTTTAACCATTCCTCCAGGTGATTCTGATGCTTGTAAGGTTTAAGAACCACTGACCAAGGCAGACAACTGCCCCATTTGGACCATTATACTATCACCTATCATTAGTTCTAAGTAGTGCTTGAAATCTAGGAATTCCTGCTTTCAGAGAGCCACAAAGGCATCACTAGTTTCACCACATACTCCACCTCCTACTGCATCTTCCATTACAACTCTTAACCCGGCTCCCCGGGATGCCCTGGCCTGCTCGCCCACCCACCCCTTTTCACTCACAGGGGTGCCAGACAGACAGGGCCTCCGCACTCTGTGCTGGTGGGTTCTAAAAGTCAGTAGCCAGATAGGGCACTTCCACTTTGGTATCATTTTGACTCACCTGAGGCCACAGGTAACAGTATACCAATATAGCATACCAATAGTCAGAAGCCCTGTAAAATGACTGCTTTTACATTAAAGAATGCTTGTAAGTGGCTGAAAATTAAAAAGCTATTCAGCCCTAGCCCATGGGCTCAGCGGCTAGAGTGTCGGCAGGTGCACTGAAGGGTCTCGGTTTCGATTCCTAGTCAAGGGCACATACCTGGGCTGAAGGTTCAATCCATAGTCCCAGTCCAGGCATGTGCGAGAGGCAACCAATCGATGTGTCTCTCTCGCATTGATGTTTCTGTCTCTCTCTCTTCCCCCCCTCCCTTCTACTCTCTCTAAAAATCAACGGGAAAAATATCTTTGGGTGAGAATTAACAACAACAAACAAAATCTCTTCAAATTTCTTCAGATGTCTAATGCCGATTACCACCACTGCTCAGTCCCAGTCACCTACCCCATCCATATCTGTTTCCCCCATCCTGTGTACAAGGAGATGTTATTCAGGGCCTGCCTATACCCTTTCAGAAAAGAAAAAAAAAATGTTTTTATCAGAACTTGTAGCTAGCTTATAACCTTACAAGTAAGAGGAAAATTAAGTTAAACTGCAACCAATATTAAAGTACTTACATTTTAGGTCCTCTTAGCCAAGTTCCCTTATTCACACTCATCATTGCAAATGCTAACAACTACTACTCTAGCTAAAATGTATTGGGCATTAATAAAATATGCGCTGGTCCAGACTGACCTAAGCCCTTTAATTGTTACGGAATCAGCAAATCTGTAGGTGGAACTTGTATTTTCCCCATTTATACGTGAGGAACCTGTTAAATAAACAGACAAAGGGACAGTCTTCATCACCACAAAGAACAATCAGGAACCCTGTCCCTTCTCTACACCCAGCCAGCTCATCCTTACTAGCTCCTACCTTGTCAGGTAAATCCTGGGAGCAATGCTGCATAAATGTTGCATCACAGTGTCAAAGGCTTAGAAACTTATAGAAATAAAGCTACCTAGATAACAAACTTAGCTTTAAGTATTTCCTACGTAAAAATAAAATCTTTTTTTAAAAGGATTTTTTAAAAATTAATTTTGAGAGAGAGGAAGTGAGGAGAGAAACATCAATGTGAAAGTGAACCACCAATAGGCTGCCTCCTGCACGCCCCCTACTGGGGATCTAACTGGCAACCTTTTGGTGCACAGGATGATGGCCAACCAACCGAGCCACTCCAGCCAGGGCTAAAAATAGAATCTTTTTAAAAATATATATTTTATTGATTTTAGAGAGAAAGGGAGAGGGAGATAGAAACATCAATGATAACAGAGAATCATTGATTGGCTGCCTCCTGCACGCCCCCTACTGGGGATCGAGCCCACAACCCAGGCATGTGCCCTTGGCTGGAATCGAACCTGGGACCCTTCAGTCTGCAGGCCGATGCTCTATCCATTGAGCCAAACCAGCTAGGGCTAAAAATAGAATCTTTTAAAACAAATTACTACTTGGTAACAATGGAGAAACAAGTTTAAGGCATGCTGTCTCCAAACTTAGCCTACACCTGTTTCTGACATAATCATGTGGCAATAACAAGAAAAGGTGCAAATTAGCAGACAGGCAGAAAATACTCATTGATAGCTGGTATGCTGATCTGTAGTAGAGATAAGCATTTTACACATATATTATCATTCTAATCTATTAGTTATACTCAGTACAGTTGACCCTTGAGCAATGCAGGGTTTAGGAGTGCCAGACCCCTTGTAAAACTTAAGTTGACCCTCCCCATACGCAGATTCCCAACTATGGATCGAAAATATACTATTTTCTCCAATTCTGTTGACAAAGAAAATTGTGTCTCAGAGGGAAAAAAGACACACACACACACACAAGAAATACAAGTTATAACAGCAAACTTGTCCTGCAGATTAGAATGTCAAGTCTGAGACAAATTACTGAAGTCATCTGCAAACCTCAGTTTCTCTTATGAGAGTCCATACAGCAGTATTGCAGTTAGGGTATTAACAAGGTGGCTAGCCTGGAAGAATTGTAATGGAGTTGAAAACTTTCTATCACCTAGTCACGCCGTGGTCGGCAAACTGCGGCTCGCAAGCCACATGCGGCTCTTTGGCCCCTTGAGTGTGGCTCTTCCACAAAATACCACGGCCTGGGCGAGTCTATTTTGAAGAAGTGGCGTTAGAAGAAGTTTAAGTTTAAAAAATTTGGCTCTCCAAAGAAATTTCAATCGTTGTACTGTTGATATTTGACTCTGTTGACTAATGAGTTTGCAGACCACTGAGTCCTAGTGACTTGCAACACTGTAGTGAAATGCATTACTCACGTGTTTGTGATGATGCTGTGGTGTAAAAAAACCTATGCACTGTTAGTTGTATAAAGGTATAGCACATACCTTTACATCGAATTATGTACAGTACATAATACTTGATAATAAACAACAATGTTAACGGTTTATTTAGTTACAACACTATACTTTTTATTGTTACGGTATTTGAGTGTCCTCTTTCTACTTATAAAACAATGTTCGCTGTAAAACAGTATGCTGTGTTATGTTGGCAGGAACCTCAGAGATCTTGCATTTGCTGTGTCTCTTGATTGCATTGTCTCTCGTAATTGATTTAATACCATGTTTTGTACAGAAACATGCTATTCATGCTTGTAGCCTAGAAGTAACAGGTTATACCATATAGCCTGGATGTGTAGTAAGCTATACTATCGAGGTCTGAGTAAGTCTACACTATGATGTTCACAATGATGAAATCGCCTAAGGCGCATTTCTCAAAACTTATCCCCATCGTTCATCAATGACTGATTGTACTTTAATTCAGAAAAAGTACCCATTAGTTCTGGGGTTTGAGGACATACAGAAAAAATAAAGGTCTGTAAATTTGTTAAAAGGACCTTTAAACATTTAAAATACAACAATGTTGGCACAAACTTAAGTGAGCTTCAAAGAACTAGGTTAACACCCAGTATGCAAACATGGTCTGTTTATTTTACAAAGTACAAGATATACAGAAGGGGGAGGTAGAAAAAAAAAAAAAAACTAAAATTCCCTAGGAAGGCAGAGAAACCATTGTGCTAAAGATTCAGAGACAGGAAATTAGAAAGTTGCACATTTCCTGAGGAGGTCCAAGATGGTGACAGCGTAGGAGGATGCAGAACTTGCTCCTCCCAAGAATGCATTGAAATATACATCTATGTATAGATCAAATACTCCTGAGACAGCAGAGGGCTGGATGCTCATCTGCTGAACAACAGAGAAGGTGGGAAATCGAGGGTGCAAGGTCAAAGGTGCTGGTTTTGAGTTTAGCAAAGCAAACTTGGGCAGGTGAGTGGAGGATGAAAGGAAAAGCAATACACCCGTGGCTAAAACCACCTCTAAGTAGCTTATCTATAATAATAAAAGTGTAATATGCAAATCGACCAAACGGCCGAATAGCCGTCCGGACGACCATGCTATGACACACACGGGCACCAGGCCAGCCAAGGAGGTGCAATGCAATTGGTGGTGGTGGTGGTGGTGGTGTGTGGCGGGGGCCACCATCATCCCACAATCGCCCCTCAGAGGGAGGCCCAGGCCACTGGCCGGCAGGGCAATCAATCGTGGGGGCTCCATGATCACTCCAAAGAGGGAGACCCAGGCCACCCTCTGCAGGGCGATGGATCAGGGACTCCGCAATGGATCAGGGACTCCGCGATTGAGCGCCCTGCAGAGGAAGGCCCAGGCCACTGACCCGTGCGGGCTGCGGTGGGTCCTCCCTCTGTGGGGCAACTGATCGCGGGGCTCCTGGACTGGGAGAGGGTGCAGCCTGAGCTGAGGGACCCCCCCCCACCAAGTGCACGAATTTCATGCACCAGGCCTCTAGTTTCAAATACTAGCCTTCCTTATGCCGTTTATTTGGAGAAAAGAAGGGAAAGGGAAAAGAAATGAAGAATTTGCAAGTATCACATAAAACACTAGCATGCCAAAATTGTATACCTGCTATTTATCAGATGATTCTTTAAGTTTCATACAGCGAAACAGTTATTTCTACAGAGAAACTATTAAGTATACATCAAACAGCCTAGTCTGGGCTATCAATTTTTCTAGAGATTCAGTGAGGAAGCATTATAAAAATAATGCCTTTTAATAAGCTAAATCCTTTCCACTGCATCATCATCGTCACCTCCATAAGTTATGATTAGCCTTTGCCAAATTATCAAAAGCACCTGGAACTGACTAAACATTCATGACAGTAAAATCAGACGAGAGCCCAAAGTTCACTGGGACTCTATTATTACTGGCTCTGGTCTCTCTTAAGTCAGTTTTTTTTTTTTAAGGCTCTCGAAACCTTAAGTAAATAAATCCAACAGCCAGTGAAAACTGACACGCCCAGAAACTCCCAAGAAACATTTACTTCATAGTTCACAATAGACTGTCCTATTCCATCTGCGTTGGCCTTGCCTGGGGCTAAAGGTTAAAGGAAAACATTCCTTAACACCTTCACACTTTATGGGTGGAAAAACTGAGGACGGACAAAGAACAATCCATCCTAACACAGGATTTCTTCAAGGGCAGGGACATAGAACTATCATTTCCATGGCATATACCCCACCTTCTGACTTTCCTAAGACTGCTTAATTTTTGCTCCGTAACTAAAAAAAAAAAAATCAGCCCTGGACCGTGCTCGGTTGGAGCACTGCCTCGTACACCAAAAAGGTTTCGGGTTCAATTTCCAGTCAGGGCACTTAATCAGACTGCAGGTTCGATCCTGGTCAGGACACACAGAAGGCAACCGCTCAATGTTTCTCTCTCACACTGATGTTTCTCTCTCTCTCTTCCTCTCCCTCATCTCTCTGTAAAATCAGTAAAAATACGCCTTTCATCTGCATTTCTAGGATTCTTCCAACACAAGATGTATGCGACGCTACAGCTAAAGGAGCCTTCGGGATGATCAATATCTACCTCTGACCAGCAGTACCCACCCTTAGCCCTTTCCACTGACCTCCCACTAGCCAACAAATAAGTAAGTAAAAAATCCTATCCTGGAACCAGTGTCCAGGATTCTCAACTAACCCTCATGGAAGCAATCAATCTGCTCAAAGAACCCTACAATGGCAGTTTCTGGGGTTGGTCCCAACATCATCCTAACAGAGGATTTCTAAGAAACAAAGTCTTACTCCAAACATCTCTAAAGACAGGTTAGGTTTTCAATAACATGCATTGGGGAAATACTTTTGAAGAGAGGGACTTTGTGGGCTTTCAGCAAATCATATAACATAGGAAGTTACCTACCAGTGGTTTATCAGTATATACAAAAAAGGAAATTGCTCTAATCTCTCTTGGCCTCATTAAGTGGTTCATAGATACTGTGAATATTAGCGCAGAACCCGACACTGTGATTCACCAGGCTGTACTCCATGTAAAAAAGTTTAAGTCTGCCACCTGCTACCACTCCAAAAACACCCTTTGGCAATCTTGATCCCAGGGAGTACCCTGGGTAATAGTGTTTCCCTCCAAAGGATAAGCAGGAAAGTAAAAGGTGACTGGGTGGGGGTGGGGAGTTGTGTTAATTCCTTCCACATGATTAGTTTATTTTTTTCACATGATTACTTGAGAATCAATCCATTTTCAGTGCCTAGATCTACTTCTTGAAAATGGAAACCTCATTTTTACCTTATAGTAAAATAATTTCTACTTACCCCACCTTCTTAAAGTAAAACCTGAGACCAAAACTTTTGAAACATAGACAATAATTCTAAGAACAGAGTTTCACAAAGCACTAAAGGTCAAGTTCAGAGACAGAAACCTAGGGGTTTAATGAAAGATTGGATGCTTGCTGGTTTTTTTAATACTCACCCACTCTTCAACATTGGGGGGCTGCTCATCATAAACAGGCTCCTTGTCCCACAAAATATTTGACTTGTCATACTGGTCCATCTTTCTTCGAGTTTTCACAGCAAAGAATATTATTAAAGCAAAAGCCACAATAACCATGAATCCCAGCACAATGGCAATGGCCTAAAAAGGGTGAAAATAATGATATAATTACATTTTAATTGCTTACTTCAGCTCAATGCACCCTCTGCAAGTACCTAATCCACCCTTTACAAATACCCTACTAAATATCTGTGACTTAACTGATATAAAACTGATACAAATGGCTGCATTTTAGAACTATGAAACCTTCCCATACTAGTTAACGCTAGCAAAACACAAACCCCTTAATTCCATCCTCAGAATACAGTTAATTAACATTAGGTACTATCATCATCCCCATTTCAGAATTTTACAGGAAACTATTCCCAGCTAAAGCTTGAGCACCAAGGGGCCGTATTTTACAGAGGATCAGCCTTACCATTAATTATGCAGACATAATCTAACCGAGCTACAAATGAGAGGAACCTGACTAATGATTCATTTAGTCTAGCAGGTTTTTCTGTTTTGGAGTCTTTCATCTACTTACTAGAAAGGGCTCTGTGACAAGGAAACCCTACCCATGACTGTTCTCCCAGTGCCTGGAAGATGTGTTAGGTGGTACACTGGCCCAGAGGCACCTGGAGTTGAGGCACCAGGACTCTGCCCTGGATATATGGGTAGCAAGAGGATCTCTCCGCAACTATCTAACAGTGATATCCTTTCTCAAAGAATACATGTTGGGTAGTCAGAGGACTAAAAAGGATGGGGCTGTGGTAAGATAGGAGTACTGACCCTCAGCCCTGTTAACCATAGCTACATCTGAATGTCAACCACAGATATTCTGAAAGCCTACAATTGCAGGGAAAACATTTCAGACTTCAAAAGAGGCAAAAGAATGAGAATTCCTGAGTCAGTTAGTAACCCAGAAACATTTTCTGAATATAATTAGGGGGTGACTCATGGTTACTGAAGGCAGGGTTTTCTACCCCACCTGCACATTTGAATCACCTGGATAGCTTTTAAAAATACTGGCTTACATACTAAAACTTACAAAACACTTTGAAAGAAATTAAAGATGACCTAGGTAAATGGAAAGACATACTATGTTCATGTATTAGTAGACTTCATGTAAAGATGACAATACTCCCCAAATCGATCTACAGATTCAATGCAATCCTTCAAAATTCTAGCTGGCTTTTTTTTCCCTCCAGAAATTTACAAGCTGATCCCCAAATTCATATGAAAACACAAGGGACCCAAAATTTAGCCAAAATGATCTTGAAAACGAACAAAACTAGCAAACTCTCACTTCCTGATTTCAAAACATACAAAGCTACAGTAATCAAGATAGTGAGGTACTAGCATAAGGATAGAAATATAGATGAATGGAATCAAATTGAGAGTTTAGAAATAAATCCTGACATTTATTGTCAATTCATTTCTGACTAAGGCATGGACAATTTAATGGTGAAATAGTTCTTTCAATAAATAATACCAACACAACTGCGCAAAGAATGTCAGACTCCTTCCTTATACTATGTCCTAACTGAATGGATCACAGACCTAACTGAAAGAGCTAAAATTAAGTCTTAGAAGAAAACACAGGAGTAAATCTCTGTGACTCTGAATTAGGTCAAGTGTTCTTAGATATGACACCAAAAGCACAAACAAAACAAAAAATCAAACCTCGTCAAAATGAAAGGCTTTTGTGCAGAGAACAATAGAAAAATATACAGAAAGTGAAATGAAAATGGTAAAATGAGAGAAAATACTTGCAAATCACACATCTATAAGGGACTTGTATTCAGATATATAAAGAGGTCTTACAACTCAATAATAAAAATGCAAGTAGCCCAATTAAACAATTGACAGATTCTAATAGCCATTTCTCCAAAGAAGATATATGCACAAAGAGAACAAGCTCAACATCATTCATTCACTGTCAAAGAAATGCAAATCCAAACCAAAATGAAGTGCCACTTCACACCCATTAGCATGGCTGGAATCAGACAGACAAAAACACTGTTGGTGAGAATGTGCATAAACTGGAATCCTATATGTTTCTGGTAAATTTAAAGTAATGTAACCACTTTGGAAAAGTCTGGCAGTTCCTCAAAAGGTTAAGCACAAAGTCACCATAAGACTCAGCAATTCCACCCCTAGATATAGAGTCAAGAGAAATTAAAACACAGGTTCACACAAAAAGCTTACACACAAATGTTCAGGGCATTATTCATAACAGCCAATATGGAATTAGCCCATATGCGCCCATCAACTGATGAATAAAAAAATTTGGTATATCCAAATAAAGGACTAATATTCAGCAATAAAAAGGAATGAAGTACTGGTGCCTGCTACAACATGAACCTTAAAAACATTGTGCTAAATGAAGTCAATCATAAAAACATGCATATGTATTGTGTGATTCTGTTTATATAAAATCCAGAATAGGCAAATCTATAGAATAGGTCTGGGAAGAGTTAGAGAAATGACAATTGACTGTATGAATTAGTGAAATGTTCTTTGGGGAATAGTGAAAGTGTTGATTGTGGTGATGGTTGCACAACTCTGTGAATATACTAAAAACCAACAAACTGTATTCTAAATGGATGAATTATGTGGTATGTTAATTATATCTCAATAATGACACCTAGCCCTTCTCCCAGAGTCTGATTAAAATAGAAGTGGGGTCTTGGCAACAATATTGTTTAAAAGTTCCCAAAGTGGTCCTATTATTAGCATCCCGAGTTGAGAGTCTCTGACGCAAGGTGTGAAAAAATAAAATTACTCATACCTCTTGGGGATCCACCACACAGTAGTGATACAAATACTGATCCACGTACATTCCAGAAGTTGTAGGTGAATAAAACTGGTTGCAGAGGGCAATGATCTGTGAACCATACATAGATCCAGAAGCCTGGGCAGTTGGATTGACTCCCATTATATAGACGATTGTGGCAATAAACACCATGAAGCCCAGGATAGCACTCACGATTATCACAGTCAGGTAATATCTTCTTGTTCTAGATATTTCAGATCTTATAACACTAGTAACAAATATCACCAATGCAGCAATGAAACAAAAGGCAGCCATGGATATTAGGAAGCCCTTTGCCGCTCTTGGATCTGTATAGCCTGTTCCATAGCCATAACCGTAGCCATAACCATAGCCATTTCCGAAGCTTCCAAAGCCACTTCCAGCATAAGGGTAACCTATACCACCTCCTAGTATGTTGCTCCCATAGCCTCTGTCCCAGCCAAGTGTGGAGGCGACACAGGCAAATATGGCAATGCACAGCACAATAATGAGCATAGACAGAATCCGAATCACTCCTGGAGGAGAGGTCCATTTGTAGAAGTGGAGAATTTCATCTTCTGGGTAGAAAGAATACGCCGTATGAGAGAGCATTGGTCGAACATGCATCTCTCCACCGTACATGTCATTGCTTGGTGCGTAATGACTTGGTTTGCTGAAATGCACATGAAAACAATTTCAAGTTAGCACTTTTTGGAGATAAGCGGAAAGAAAGTATAAAATACCTAGAATAACTTAAGCAAACCATTGGCCAAAAATAATAAAATAAACAAACAAACAAAAACCCTATTGTTAGTACTGCCCCAACTGCCATGGGGCAATTTACGTGTCCCCCAAAATTAATGTCAGCATCCTAAATCCTAGTGTGATGGTATTAGGAGGTGGGGCCTTTGGGAGAAAATTAGGTCATGAGGTAGAGCCCTCATGAATGGGAATAATGCTCTTATAAAAAAGGTCTCAGAGAGCTCTCTCACCTTTCCCATCAAGTGAGGACTCAACTAGAAGTTGGCAGTCTACAACTCGGAAGAGGGCCTTCACCAGGACCTGAAAATGTTGACACCCTATCTTGGAATTCCAGCCTCCAGAAATGAATTTCTGTTGCTCAGGAGCTACCCAGTCTATAGTCCTTCGTTATATCAGCCTGAAGTGACTCAGATACGCCCTGAACAGTAAAGATACCTGTGCATCACAATCCCCTGGAGGGCTTATGGGCCTCCACCCCAGAAGTTGCTGGGTCTGCAGATCTGGGGTCGGACACTTCTCCCAGTGCTGCGGATGCTGTTGGTCTGGGAACCATAGCTTGAGATTCACTGCTCTAGTTTCTATGTATGGAACAGAAGTTCTCAAATTTTGCTACATATTAGAATCACCTGGGAATGTGCAAAATCCCCAGATGAAGAACTTCATACCAGTTAAATCATGATACCTGGGGGTGCAACCCATGAAGTTTAAAACAATGGTGTCAACCCTTCTGCCTGTGTGACTTGAGAGCAGTGCATTCAGACATGACACCTATAATGACCTACCGATGCACACGTGCAACTCCTGGTAACCACACTCTCCTAAGAAGGCACATTCATTCATTTATTCAACTGACAGCTATTTCCTGGAACCAGGCTGGCACTGTGCTCGGTACTGGGGATACAACAATGAACAGCACAGTGTGGGTCCAGGATCCTCCCAGAGCTGAGTCTCTATCAGGGCCGGAAGACATTAATTCCTACATGATCTATAATTAGTTATGGTGTTATAAAGTAAATCAAATATGTAACGAGGGCTCATGAAGGTGATGCCTAATTGGATCTTGAGTCTCCTATAAAAATATCTTGCAAACTCCAGTAATTGATGTATAAACATGGCTTGTGAAAGGCACACTGATGTGTGGACAGACTGAATTTAAGAACTGCATGCCTTGGGAGACAAAATTCAATTCCCAAACTGACCCCAGCCCCTTTTGTTTTTGCCACTATTCCCACAGTCCACCTTCCTCACCCCAGGGCACATCTTACTGCTAGGTGCTTCAAAGAAATTACCTGAGTATATGAGAATAAAAACCGATATCCTGGTCCTTGACAATGTCAAGTATGGAAGCTCTATAACCCATCCTACTCGAATATTTGGGGCTGTCATGGACAGTGTAGCTTTGAACATCCTGAACATCTTGTATGCTAGCACACACAGCACTTACTCTCCTAGGGTATGTACCCAGAAGTAGAATTTCTGGGTCTTTTATTTTAGTTTCAGCTCCACCAGACAATGTCAAACTGTTTTCCAAAATGATTGTATCAACTTACACTCCCATTAACAGTGTAATGTTCACAGAAGTATTGCTTGTGACAACCCAAAACAAGAAACAGTCCAAATGGGTGCTATACTGTTATTTATAAGAAATATATATATTTGGTCACTCACTCAGATGACCAAATATATTTTTCTCATTGTATTTGGTCTTGCACAATTCCTGGCTCACAACTCCAGGAACTCTTGGAATTTCCTAAAAGTTGAGGGAAAAGGGTGTCTTTTGTTATGTTAATGAGGTGGTTTGTAGAAAGCACTAAGGATGGGGGAGAGTTGGAATTTTCAGTCCTCACCCCTACTTTCCAAACTCCACCCAACCACACACACCACCTTCAGGGAGGGGAGAGAATCAATGACCAAAGGCCAGTGGTTTAATCAATCATTACTGGCAACGAAGACTACAAAAACCCAAGAGAAGGGTTCAGAGCGTCTGGGTTGGTGAACACGTGGAAATTCAGAGAGAGTGGTGCACCTGGAAAGGGCATGGAAGCTCTGAGTCCCTTCCCACACACCTTGCCCTATGAATCTCTTTCATGTGGCTGTTGCTGAGTTATGTCCTTTACAATAAACCAGTGATCTAGTAAGTAACATGTTTCTCTGAGTCCTGTGAATCATTCTAGCAAATTAACCGAACCCAAGGAGAGAGTTGTGGGAACCTCTGATTTATAGCCAGTCGGAAGTGCGGGTAACAACGTGGCATTCTGAGTTGGAGAGGGTCGTTGGAACCTCCCATCTGTAGCCAGTTGGTCAGAAGCACAGAGAGCCTGGCCTTGTGGCTGGCCTCTGAAATAGGTATGTTTGGGGGTGGGGCAGTCATTAACCTGTGGCATCTAATGCTATCTCTGGGTAAACTGAGTTGAATTCTTGAACAACCTGTTGTTATCTGAGAATTATTACTGGGGTGGAGGGAAGCAGTCTTGCAGGATTGAACCCTTAACTTATGGAATCGAACTCTATCTCCAGTGTCAGAATTGAGGGCACCCTGCTGGTATCCTGAGAATTGTTGGTTGGTGTGTGGTGAACCCCCCACATTAGAACTGGATCCAGGGGCCCAATTTAATGGGTAATTGTGATATATCCATATGATGGAGCTACAGAGCTAGGCTCTAATATGGCAGCCACTGGCCACATGGACTTACTGACCACTTGAAGTGTGGCCAGTCCAAACTGAGATGTGCTTTTAAGTGTAAAATACACAGTGATCACAATAAGAAGAAAAATGTAAGACCAGCAAGAGAGAACCCTAATATTAACTATGTACTATGGCTGATAATGATGTGTCAATGTAGGTTCATCAATTATAACAAATGTTATCACTCTGGTGGGGGATGTTGATAATGGGTGATGCTATGCATGTGTGGGGGCAGGAAGAATATGAGAAATCTCTGTACCTTCCTCTCAATTTTGCTATGATTGTAAAAGCGCTCTAAAATATAAAGGCTTAAAAAAACATACCCAGAATGTACACTATCCCATGAATCAGTCTTTATATGAATCTTGTGTTGAAATGATAGTATTTTGGATATATTGAGTTAAGTGAAATATATTATTAAAATTAATTTCTTTTATTTTCAATATGATTAGAAGAAAACATAAAATTATATATATGACTCACATTATATTTGTACAGCACTGCTCTGAAGCAAAAAATGAAGAAAATTTACAAACAAGTAAAACTTATATACTCTTTTGGATGCATAAAGTGGTGAGATAACGGAGAAAAGCAAAGTTCTGTCAGAACAGGACTTTGAGGTGTTGTTTCTTGACCTAGGTCAGTGGTTGGCAAACTCATTAGTCAACAGAGCCAAATATCAACAGTACGATTGAAATTTCTTTTGAGAGCCAAATTTTTTTAAACTTAAACTTCTTCTAATGCCACTTCTTCAAAATAGACTCACCCAGGCCGTGGTATTTTGTGGAAGAGCCACACTCAAGGAGCCAAAGAGCCGCATGTGGCTCACGAGCCGTGGTTTGCCGACCACGGACCTAGGTGATGATTTTGTTTTGTCTTTACTCATCATCTCATACACAAGTTCTGTGCCCTTTTCTATTTGTATATTATATTTCACCATCGTTTATAAAAGCAACATAAAATAAACATCAGGCTAATGGAACACTACTCAGTAACTATATTCTCTAACATTTTAATGACCACATTGTCATAAACAACTGTGTCCATACCATGTTCAAGTATTAGTCAGGAGGTTATGTACTAGTAATACGAACACAGCCCCACTACAATTACCAAAGAGTTAAAGCTACAAACTACTTAAAGGAGGCAATCCCCAGCAATGCTTGCTAACAAATTTAAAATGGAAGAATTCACTGTTAAATCCCCAAATAATTAGGGATGCTAAGAATCATCAATTTTGCTTCTTTTATATAATGGCAAGAATCACTCTTAAAATCGACAATGTAGAACACATGATGCTAAGTGAAAGAAGTCAATCACAGCCCTAGCTGGTTTAGCTCAGTGGACAGAGCATTGGCCTGCAGACTGAAGGGTCCCGGGTTTGATTCCGGTCAAGGGCACATGCCTGGGTTGCAAGCCTGATCCCCAGTTGAGGGCGTGCAGAAGGCAACTGATCGATGATTCTCTCTCATCATTGATGTTTCTTTCTCTCTCTCTCTCTCTCTCTCCCCCTTCTTCTCTGAAATCAATAAAAATATATTAAAAGACCACATGTATGATTCCATTTATATGAAATGTCCAGAATGGACAAACCTAGAACAGAAAAGTAGACTGGTGGTTGCTGAGTACAAGGGGGAAATAGGCAGTGACTTCTAATGGGTAAGGGTGTCTTTGGGGAGGCAGTCATAAAAATGTTCTAAAATTGTGATGATGCTTCCACAACTCTGTGAATACATTAAAATCACTGAACTGTCCAATCTAAATGAGTGGATTGTATGATGTGTGTATTAAACCTCAATAAAAGTGTTATTTAAAAAATTGATGCCATGTTGCCAATGGTCATTTAAACAAGGCATTAATATGGAAGTGTCATACCAATCGTGAAAACAAAAGGAATAAATATACATACAAATATAAGCCTAGACTATATTGAAGTAAAAATTAGAAACAGGTAACAATAGTTGTCTTTGCAGAGAAAAACTCATCCTGGAAATTATGGGTAAGAGGGAAACTCATTTTTCACTGAATACACATATTTTATTTTTAAAAGCAAACAAAAAAAATAGATGAAAATTTCAACAATAGGTACATATTTTTTTTACATGTGATAGACATTTTTAAAAGAAAACTGAAGAAATATTTACTTACAATTCATCAGGTCTATATGGAGGGGGACTTTCAAAAGGCCTCGATGACATGGTCGGTGGTCACCTGATCTTCAAAATGAGCAATGTCCTGTAGCTCCCAAGATAAGCCAATCTAAGCAACATAAGTAGGGTAATGGCATTACTACTGAGCTCAGAGTTTCCTTGCATCACTAAGAAAACTAGTGATACCAATCTCAAGTAACCTCTCACACCATGTTTATTTCTCTTGTCCTTCCCATTGCTATTTTTATACATTGGGCCATTAATTCCTTGAGCAGAGGAAATCACTGAGCACAGGAATTATTCAGCCTGGGAGTCCTCACAGCACCTCACACCATGCTCTGTACATCACTGGCGTACAAATATTGTTTACTTTGAAATTCTACATTGTAGTAATAAAAAATTCACAATGCTTCTACAGCATAGGTAAAAAAATTGTATTTATTTTTTTAAACAGTCTCTTCAAAGAACAAGATGGGCCCTAGCTGGTTTAGCTCAGTGGATAGAGCATCAGCCTGTGGACTGAAGGGTCCCAGGTTCGATTCCGGTCAAGGGCACATGCCCAGGTTGCGGGTTCAATCCCCAGTGATTCTCTCTCATCATTGATGTTTCTATCTCTCTCTCCCTCTCCCTTCCTCTCTGAAATCAATAAAAATACATATTTAAAAAAAAAAAAAAGAACAAGATGGGTATGAAAAAAAAAATTATTTAAATATGTTGTTTCATATTACCTTGGAAAGTTCATATAAAATGAGAATGCATATGAAAGTGCATATCGCCCAGTCGGTGTGGCTCAGTGGTTGAGCATCGACATATGTTCCCTTATCAATTCCCAGTCAGGGCACATGCCTGGGCTGTAGGCTCAGTCCCCAGTAGGGGGTGTGCAGGGGGCAGCAGATTGATGATTGCCTATCATCATTGATGTTTCTCTCTCTCTCTCTCCCTTCCTCTCTGAAATCAATACAAATACATTTTTTAAAAAGAAAAACAAAGTGCATATCTAGTAGAGTCTAACACATAGACCATCAATGTTAACTATAGCGTAATCTGGTTTAAAAAGTATATTTTTCTCATTACAAATGATTACAAGATGCATCTATGAATGGTGGGACTGTGGACAGTTTCCCCGTCTGCTTTTCTAAATCTTCAAAACGGGGCATAATTTTTACAAATTATGGGGGGAAAACATTAAATGCACATTGTATTAAAAGAGTCCTCTAGCCAAAACCGGTTTGGCTCAGTGGATAGAGCGTCAGCCTGCGGACTGAAAGGTCCCGGGTTCGATTCCGGTCAAGGGCATGTAACTTGGTTGCGGGCACATCCCCAGTAGGAGGTGTGCAAGAGGCAGCTGATCGATGTTTCTCTCTCATCGATGTTTCTGACTATCTATCCTTCTTCCTTCCTCTCTGTAAAAAATCAATAAAATATATTTAAAAAAAAAAAAAAAGAGTCCTCTAAGGCAAAAGCAGAATGATTTTGTTCTACCATTTCTCAATTTGTCCCAATTTCATTCAATCAACAAGTATTTATTAAGTGCCTCCACTATATCACAGGACCTATGGAAATTAAGTATGAGACAAAGTTCTCCTGAAGGTCACCCGGCCTACTACAACAGGCATTAATTAGGACCGAACTACAAGATAAAGTGCAGTATGGGGATGACCAAAGACTTAAAGAGGAAGTGGAAAGGAAGGAAAAAGGAAGGACACTTGAGCAAGACCTGTATCTTCCCTGGCCGGTGTGTTCAGTGGTTAGAGCGTTGGCCCATGCACCAAAGGGTAGCAGGTTCCAATCGTAGTACCTGAGTTGCAGGTTTGATTCCTGACCTAGGCTGGGTGTGTGCAGGAGGCAACCAATCGATGTGTCTCTCACACCTCTCTCTCTCTCTCTCTCCCCCCGCACCCCCATCTCCCCCACTCTAAAAATTAATGGAAAAAATATCCTCAATGAGAATTGACCAAAAAAAAGAATCAACCAATCAATGCAGGGATAGATGGAACAACAAATCGATATTTCTCTCTCTCTAAAAAGAAATATTAAAAAATCTATATCTGAATATATTAAAGTATCTAATGTTTTTTCTTCTCAAATAAAGTATGTGTAATCTTACATCACTATGTTAGAAACTGAATCAATTCAAACTCTTTAAATTTTATTCTTGCCCACCCAGCGTAGCAAGGGACCCCATTGCAGCAAGGGACCCCATTGATGTTTCCATCTCTCTTCCTCTCCCTTCCTCTCTGAAATCACTAAGAATATTTAAAAAAAAACTTTATTCTTTAAAAGCAATGGCAGCTATTGCCTACATCCTTAAGGACAATGAGTTCCAAATGTCTTAGAATAAAATACTGCCTAAATGTATATTACATAAAACCTCGAAGATGGAAATGTAGGGAACGTAGTAACATCAATACAGTTAGCATAACTTTTCCAAGCACAAAGAGGAAAGACAACTTCTCTACATTCTTTTCCTTCTAAAAACCACTTTATTGAATTATAACATACAGAAAGCCCACAAGTCGTAGGTGTACAAAGCCCTATAACTAGCATCCAAAAACACATATAAATGAACAATTTAGGCCAAAATATTACAATGCTATGAAAGTCCAGACTGTCAAATCTCAGAGGGAAGGCAGGGGTCGGGGGTTGAGGGATGGGAAGAGACCAACCAAAGAACTTGTAGGCATATATATGCATAACCTCTGAACACAGACAATAGGGTAGTGAAGGCCTAGGGCTGCGGGGAGGTGGTTGCGGGCTAAAAGAGGTCAATGGGAGAAAAAAGGGGACATATGTAATACTTTCAACAATAAAGATTTTTTTTAAAAAAGAATAAAAGTCCAGGTTAAATATCTCTCTAATTGAGATTCAGAAAAATATTAAGAAAAACTGAATTTAGACGCTATTTCTGAAGCTGAATGTCAAATACTGACCAACTGACCTGAGAGGAGAAATCTTATTCCTTCTATACCTTTCACTCACTCATTCAAGACTATGCCAAAAATTCCAGGCTCAATGATGGCTTTTGAACATTCTAAATTAATCTAGACCCAGACCACAGTTTAAGTTTTGTCAAAAATTCAAACAACAAAATCCCTTTCTAAACTACTATTTCCTAGATTCAGAGTTTAGTTGTCATGACTCCTCTGGTAACAGAGATTTTAAATTGTGGAGCAAATAATTTTAGAAAGCTAATTAAGAACAAGTCATGCCACACCAACTTCATTTCCTTTTTTGAGGTTACCAAACTGGTAGATGAAGGAAGTGCAGAGAGTGTCCTGAGAATCTTGAGCACATCCCTGCTGTACAAACAGTGTTGGGCAGATTTCTAAGAAGCTGAATAATGAAATCTAATTAAGATGAAAGAATGGACCATTTATGTCCACCTGGAGGGAGGTCTCCAGTGGTTCTGCTACACACCAAGTGGAGGCAACAAGCTTATCCAGATTTGCAGCAAGGGACCCCACTCGCTACAAGTCTATCAAACTGATGAAGTTCTCGGTAAGGTCAGAAGGATGATTGAAAGAAACCTAGTGGTTGTAAAAACTCACTGCCTGACACAAGTTCCTCATCTCTGAGCCTCACTACCATACTCTGTCAAATGGGGGATAACCCTAACTTCTGAGGTGGGATAACTAAATAAAACAATGAATTAAGCCTGGCCAGTTTGGCTCAGTGGTTGAACATCACCCATGAACCCAGAGGTCACAGCTGGATTCCAGGTCAGGGCACAAGCTCGGGTTGCAGCACAATCCCCAAGTAGGGGGCATACAGGAAGCAACCTATCGATGTTAATGTTTCTCATAGATGTTTCTCTCTCTCTCCCTCTCCTCTCCTCTCTCTCTAAAATGAATAAAAACATTTTTTAAATGTAAACTCTATTTTTAAAAACTAATAGTATAAGTACTGGATAAGGAGAGCAGGCTTAATAACTGTCCATTTTTAAAAGTGCATTTCCTTGGTGAGAATTTCAACAAAAGTTAACATATTATTCCAAACTCAGATAGCACTCACAGAGACAGTGCATGAATGTAGGAATGACACAGTTATTAAAAAGAAGCAAACCTCTGCATTATCTGAAAATTTGTACATCATGTTCCAACTAAGTCCCTCTCCAGAGAGTGATTTAAGATTACTGAAGATCTAGAAAAATCATGTCTTAACACAAATGATTGGAAAAACAGGAAATGCTTGGCCTGGAGAACTCAACATTAGAAGGACCACTATGGCAACCTTCAAATATCTGAAGAACCATCTTTGTAGTCCTAGACATGGTTCTTTGAAAACACACACACACACAACACCAGGGTCATATTCCCTCTCAATGTTAGGAAGTATCTCCCTCACCCTGACCCCACACACCCTTAAAAAAATAACAACTAACAATATGATCTGATGCCAATTATGCAAAGCTTAAGTTGTTTGATATTTGGGACTGGACAGGACTTAAAAGGTCTCTCTCCAGGCAGTCTGTGACTGTGCTTTAAGGCCACAGCCAAAGCAGAAAGTGAGCCAAAATACAGCAGACTGTTGTCCAATGTCCAGCACAGCAAGTCATAACAGTGAAAGGGACATAAGTCAAACAGCTGCGTTAAGAGTCAGGGGCAAAAGAGAAGCAACAAACACTTGTAGAATGTTGTGCTGAAAGCCAGCTAATGTTAACATAAAACGAAAGTTCCCTTCATGAAAATGTTTACTGGTCACAAGCTGTCCTAATAAAAAAAAAATAAAAAAAAACAAGCTATAAGATGGAAGTAGAAAAGTCTGAAAATACTAAGCCCAAAATTAATCCTTAAAGCAAATTGTCAAAAAATAAACTTTTTTATATTGAAGGGCAGTCTGCTCCTTTTCAACCTCATATAGCAATAGTTAATTTGTCTTTAAGAAGTTTTTTTTTTTAAGTTGTGCCTGATATTTAGGTTATAGGCACTTCATTAGTAAATTAAATTTTTGAAATTAGGCAAACTTTGAAATAGATAAGCTCTGTGCCAGAAAATGCATTTTAAATAACCTCTCCAGATAATTTTTTTAAATATATTTTATTGATTTTTTACAGAGAGGAAGGGAGAGGGATAGTTAGAAACATCGATGAGAAACATCGATCAGCTGCCTCCTGCATCTCCCCCGCCCACCCACTGGGGATGTGCCCGCAACCAAGGTACATGCCCTTGACCGGAATTGAACCCAGGACCCCTCAGTCCGCAGGCGGACACTCCATCCACTGAGCCAAACCGGCCAGGGCTCTCCAGATAATTTTTCAGCACACCATATATTCTGAGAATCACTGTCTAAAATAAAAGCGTTGATATTGTGAGTTTCCTGTCCAGAACACTCAGATCTTTACATGGCAGCGCCTTTGTTCAGTTCTCCATGCAAGTGTCACTTCCTCAGAGATGCTCTCCCAGTCCCTCACTCCATCCACTAAACCTGTTTTATTTAGAGGGCATTCCCGCCCCCCAACTAAATTATTAGTTTTTCTTTTCTTTTCTTTTTCCCCCCTCCCACTACTATCTATCTCTACTCCAACTGGAATACCGTCTTCACAAGCACTTAGATGTCTGTTTTGACCATCACTGTTATCCCTGATCCCTGGTACAAAGTGATGATCTACCAATATCTGATTTATAAAGACCAACAGCCCATATTACAGCTGGGGTTTCAACCCACCAGTGACCAGATTGAAGATCTTCGCTCATTACACCCAGTAAATACAATCCTTTAAGTTCAACAAACATAATTGAGCTTACAGTCTGAGAGGAAAAAGAGAGAAAAGGGTAAAATACACATAAAACATATAGGCATCAACTGAGAATTCCTTAGAAATGCAGAACTCCAGGCCCCATTTCTTTTCTATAATCAGAGTCTGTATTTTAGTAAGATCCCCAGGTGATTCATACCACATTCTAGATTGAGAAGGTAACTAGGTTTAAAGGTGTTTACTCATCTTTACAATGGAATTCTAATAAGGCCTACCTTTCAGAGTGGTTGATTAAATGATATAAGTACAAAAGCTTTTAGAACAGTGTCTCGAAAACAGGAGGCACCGCCCATGATTCCCTAAAATAACCTGCGAGTTGTTTAAATCTCACTATTCTGCTCTCCATCACCTAACAAAGGAGGCATCTAATAGCTCAATAAATGCAAAACTACAAAAAACACACAAGTGTTGCTTTGTCTAAGGAGTTATCTATTACTGTGGCTCCACCATTTAAAATATCTATTTTTAAAAATATCAGAAATTTAAAATAAAGATCCAATGTACAATGCAAAAGAAACATTGTTACGGTTATGAATGAGCAGTTTGAGAAATCTACCTCTGGATAAAAAGAACTCGTTTCAATCACAGCAAGAATGGCCAGCAGTGCCTTAAAGGTAAAGGTTTCTCTTTTCCAGGGATCCCAATACACCTGTTGTGCCCGAGGGCCACACACTAACCTGGAAGGCTGCCTCCTCCCCGCTCCAGGTCACTTCCCAGGTGGGCAGCTTGCCCAGCCAGCCCCAGGGCAGCTCCCGCCCGGTCGCTTCACCTGGGACACGAGGGGCTCGGAATTGCTCTTCCAGCCCCAAGGTGCAGAGGCCATTTTGGCCCCTCAGCCCACCTCCCCCCCGCGCACTTCCTCGGACAAAGACAACATGTCTGCTGGACCTGCAGGTCTCAAAACCCCGCGGCCGGCCGGGGGCAGGTCCGGGATCCGCGCGCCCCCGCCGCGCCCAGGAACAACCCCCGGCGGCAGGGCGCGCTGGCCCAGCGAGGACCGAGCGAGGACCGCCCGAGGCCTTCGGTCACAGCTGAGAATCCGAGCGTGAGCAGATTCCCTCGAAGTACTGCCTCCCTCGAAATTAAATCCCCGTCCCCCCAGCTTAAATCCACGGGGGCTCAGCCAGCTCCTCCTAAGTGGACTCAAAATTCAAAACATTCTGTCGGCGCGCCCCGTCACTCCAGGAATACAGTATTTCAAGATTTCAACCCAGCCACCCTCTCTCCCTGGGATACCCAAAGAGGTGAGATGGGGGCGGGAATGACGAAGTCCCCCGGGATCTAAGCCCCCTGGCCAGCGAGCGCCCCCAACGCTCCAGCCCTGGGGCTCAGGACCACCGAGGAGCCGGGCGCCGCGCCCCTCACCCTGAAAACCCCAAGAACTGCAGCCCGAAGAGCGGAGCGCAAGTCTCACTCACGAACCTCCCGCCTCCTAAAAGCGAAAAGTTGTCGGCGCCAGGCACAGGTACAATAAAGGGTTTCCGCCAAATAAGCTAATCGGCGCCTCCAAGTGGCCCAGGCTCCGGGACGCAGCGTCCAAGGCAGCCTCGCTCCGCGCACCCGCGCCTCACCGGTTCCCGCGAGTCCCAGTCCCGGAGCGAAACCGCCGCCGAAACCAACCCCGAGCGCCCTGCCCCCGCGCTTCCCCTACCAGACCGAGGCGCCGCGGTAGTCTGGGGTACCGTGCGCCCCGGGCGCCGCGCCCAACTCTCACCAACTCACAGTAGCCCAGCCCGACCCACCAGATCCACCAAGGACGGCGGGAGCCAAGGAGCGCGCTCACCTGGCGGGCGCACCTGACGCTGTGCGGACCGCCAGCACTCACCCCAGAACCTGGTAGGGGACTCAGCCCTTCTCCTGCTCTTGAGTCCCCCCCACCCCACCCCGGCAGCCCAGCCCCCGAGCATGCGCACCAATGCCAGGCCGGGCTGCGGGAGGTCGGCGGCCCCGCCCGGGCGACCCCACCTGCTGTACCCGGCACGGGCTCCTCGGCGCTCCGGCCAGCTCTCCTCAGAGTCTGCCGTCTCCGCCGGAGGTGGAGGTGTAGTGTGGCAGCCTCCTCCCTCCGTGACCCATTCACCTGAAACTCGGATGGGAGGGGGAAGGGAGAGGTGGAGAAGGAGGCGGGAGGACCGGCCTGCTCCGCACACCCTTGCAGAGTGCGGAGTTAAAGGAAAAGCTCCTTGTTTCGGGCGGAGGTGCGGGGACCCAGCGAGAGAAAGGGCTCGGGCTTCCGGAAACTCGGGGGTGGTCGTGAGCCACCCTGAGGCGTGCTCGAAGCTTCGCGGGTTTGGAAAGGAACAGTGAGTGAGGTCTGCAGGGGACTGTTTTCCTCCTGAAGCGGGAGGGGCCGAGGTTGCTCCGCACTTTGGCAGGAAAACCATGTCTCGCACAGCACTTTCATGCTCCAAAAATTTGGTTCAAGTTTTGTTGGAAATCCAGATGTGGGAGATTTTCAAAAGCCATGCGTAAATTTAGGAACTGTTTTTAATCTCTGGATCCAGAAAAAAGAGTAGTTAAATGAAGGTGAAGTACCCTAGATATTCGTATCGGTAGATTTGCCATCAAAATACACACCACGGTGTACAGTATTACCACTTCAGGGTCCTCTGCGCCCTCCCAAATTTAACTATGGTTGATGGAGAATCTGGGGGTGGGCGGGAGGCGGGGGAGGGCATGATTTAAACAATTTTAATATTCTCTTTGGCTAAAAAACAAAACAAAAACTAGTTTTGTCTGCTGTGTTCTCTTTCTTGATCTGGAGGCTGTTTCCAAAGGAGTATTCACTTAGGAAAATTCATAGTCTACACTTCAGGATTATATATGTACTGGAGGCCTGGTGCACGAAATTCGTAGGGGGGGGGGGGGTCCTCTTAGCCCAGCCTGCACCCTCTTCAATCCCGGACCTTTTGAGACATCCCTCTCACAATCCTGGACCACTGGCACCTAATCACTCACCTGCCTGCCTGCCTGGTTGCCCCTAACTGCTCCCCCTGCTGGCCTGGTCACCCTCAACTACCCCCCCTTGCCGGCCTGGTCATCCCATACTGCCCCCCCCCACCAGCCTGATGCCCCCAACTGCCCCCCTCTGCTCCTCCCCACCCCACCCGCCTGGTCGCCCCACGCAGCCTGCTGTTCAGTCACTTGGTGGTTCCTCACTAACTCCCCTGCTGGCCTGATTGTAGACAGCCATCTTGTGAGGGCCTGAGGGTTAATTTGCATATTACCTCTTTATTATATAGGATGTTGTATTTCAATATGTTTTTTTAACTAGTACTAGAATGTAGCAATTTTAATTCTTGCTATTGAACCATCTGCATTGAAGGTTAGAATTTAGGTTTCTTAAATCCTGCTTCACTTTGTGTTCCATTCTGGAATATTAGCATTGCTAATACATTTCTGTCCAATCCCACCCACTTCTCTGCCTTTAATTAAGTGGTTAGAGATGTGACTCTCCCATACAATAGGTCTTAAGCCATAATTCAATACTTGAGGAAGCAAAAGCATTATATAAATATAAGGTATTTAAAGTGATGACAAAAAATAATAAAGTGATGACAACCTTAATGGGTAATTAAGCTGATTGGTATTGTTTTCATGGAAGTCATTTCTACAATTATTTTAATATGACTGTAGTTTTGAGTGATGCAGTTTAAATTGGTGGTGTTAACACTGGGGGTCACGTTAATCCTCTTAATGTTCCCTGTCAGATTACTGAAATCCCCACACATTCCACTCGGTTTATAATTAAACAAGGGAACATTTCTTAATATGCTTATTTATAAACACATATCTATTATTTTATAGTGTATGTTGACATGTTCTGCAAAGAACTTAGAGTGTTTTTCCTACTTTCTAAAATTGAAATGTTTCTCATACCATAAAATTCACCCTTAATTTCATTTTATTTATTTATTTTTTAAAAAAATATTTTTTTATTGATTTCAGAGAGGAAGGGAGAGGGAGATAGAAACATCAATGATGAGAGAGAATCATTGATTGGCTGTCTCCTGCACACCCCCTATTGGGGATCGAGCCCACAACCAGGGCATGTGCCCTTGACTACAGTCAACCCGGGACCCTTCAGTCTGCAAGCCGACACTCTATCCACTGAGCCAAACTGACCAGGGCCACCCTTAATTTTAAAATATACATACAACTTAGTGGTTTTTAGTATATTCACAAGGATATACAACTCTCACTACTATCGAAATCCAGAATGTTCTCATCACCTTAAAAATAAGCCCTTCGTCCATCAGCAGTCACTCCCCATTTCCCTTGCCTCCAGACCCTGGCAACCACTAACGTACTTTTTGTCTGTATTGATTTGCCCATTCTGGACATTTTATGTCAATAAATAATACATGTGTCTGGCTGCTTTCACTGAGCATAATGTTTTCAAAATTCATTCATGTTAGAGTACCTACCATTCCTGTTTATGGCTGAATACTATTCCATTGAATAAATATACTACATTTTATTTAAATCTTCATCAGTTGATGGACATTTGGGTTATTTCCACTTTGGGCTATTATGAATATTGTTACTATGAATATTCATGGACAAGTTTTCACGTGGACATGTTTTTAATTTTCTTGGGTAGGGTTTTTAATTAGAATTTTTATCATTTTACTCTTAAAAGGCATTTTACTCTATAACTAATGCATATCATGATATTTTTCTTTTTTCCACAACAAACCTAAACCCAAAGGAATGTTGTATTAGAATACAAAGTTAGCCCTGGTCGGTGTGGCCCGGTTGAGCACCATCCCATGCACTGCAAGGTTGCAGGTTCGAGAAGGCAACTGATGGCTGTTTCTCTCTCACATTGATGTCTCTCTCTTAAAACGAATCAATAAAAACATAAATTTTATTTTAAAAAAGAATGCAAGGTTAGTTACCCAACTTTTATTTGCTCTCCTTATTCATTCACTCAACAACCATTTTCTGAGTGACTACCATGTGTACAATAGTGAACAAAACCCAGAAAGTCCTGTCTTAGCAGAGCTTACTTTCCTGCTGAATTCATGCATATGGAATATGAGAATTTATGAAGTTGAACTGTATGAAATTAGAAACAGTTGATTGTTTTTAACTACAAAATGGCAGTTTCATGTAGGTTAACTTAATACTAAGCTAAATTTTTGTTGGAATGTTCTATGCATTTTTTATTCCATTCAGATTAATTTTCCAAATGATGCTCACAAAACTGAAAAATCTAGAAACTGTGTTATTTTAACTATTGCCTAATAGTGTGCATACTAGGTACTAGTTGAAAATGTTTAGAAGGAAAATCCAGCTTCAAAACCTAAATACATCATTCTTCAACAGCAAAACAAAATTTGTTGGATGCTAAATGATGCTATGCTCAATGCAATCATCTTACGTAATCATAAATTGTAGCAAATATTTAATTACTTTTAATCAAATATTCCTTCTTGGAAACTCAGTAGAATTATGGACTATGATCCACTATTGAACATTATGTGATGAAAATCCTCATGACTCAAACAAAGGAAATATTGTTCTCAGAGGTATGATTAGAAATTGTTGATTTTCCCTGCAGGCAAATGCATGGTAAGAAAAAAAAAAAAAAAGAAAAAAAAAGAACCATTTTTTCTTCAGTTTTATATGTAAAGGAGAAAGTTCAGAGCTCAGAATATGATGTCAGAAATTTGGGTTCAAATATCATGTTGCCACTTATTAGCTGGATAGGATTAATCCTTAAGGGAAGCTGAAGTACATAAGCCTCATTTTTCTGTCAATTTGGGATGATAATAAATGTTATTCTTTTCATAAGACTGTTGAGAGGCACATGGACCATTTACCAAGATAAACTATGTGCTGGGCCACAAAACAAGTCTCAATAAATTTATCAAATCATTACTGTAGCTTGAAACAGTTCCTGTCACAAAATTATTCCATAAAGACTTGTTGAATGAGCATGCTTATAACCCTGAATGAGCATGCTTATAACCCATAAATGAGCATATTATAACCCTGATTCTTGCATCCAACATACCTGTGGAGTCTTGTCTGTCTCGCTGATAGATGTGGAAACATCACATTCCTTAATAGAATTTGGAGGCTTACATCTCTAGTACTAGGTCTTAGAGAAGAAAAGAAAAGGGATTAGAATACTTCCACTCTGCCTCATCTGCTTAATGAATGAATCCAAGGGTTGGTATTTGTTCAAGAGCAACTCAGTTTGGAGTTGTTGAGGGCCTGGTGGGAAGGGCCTGTAGTTTCTCCACCCGATTACAAGGTGGGAGGCTACCAGTCCACACAGGACAGTTTCCTTGAACAGATTCATGGAGGAGTTTATGAGGAAGTCACCAGGAAGGCAATTTCTGAGAGGATGATGACATATGGAGAGTAAAGCTCTATCTCCTCAATTCCTAAGTATTAAGCAAGATCCTCAAGGAGGAGCCAAGGTTAAACAGAGTCAGCCCCTAAACTGGAACTTCAGCAAGCAGACCAAGAGTAATAATAATCATCATCATTTACTCAGGGTGACCGTGTGCTAGGCACTGTACTAAGCGCTTTATGGACTTTTTTTTTTTTTTGTCTTTTCAAGAATCTTATGATCTAATGTTATTTTTCCCATTTCTGGAAAACTAAAGCTCAGAAAGGTTTGATCATGTACTCAAGATAATCTACTAAATTATAGAGTCCGTATTCAAACACAGGTCTAATTTCCAAATTAATATTCTTAACAATTTTACTGCTTTTTGTCTCTTAAAAAAAAATACCCAAATGCCTTTAAACTACCTATAAAAAGATTTCAGAATGCAGCCATAAAAAAAATAATCTCACCCTGGCTGGGTAGTTCAGTTGGTTAGAGCCTTATCTGGATACACCAGGCTTGCAGGTTCTATCCCTGGTCAGGGCACATACAAGAATCAACCAATAAATGCATGAATCAGTGGAGCAACACATCAATGTTTCTCTCTCTCTCTCTCTCTCTCTCTTTCTCTCTCTCTCTCATCAATAAATAAAAATTAAAAAAAAAAAAAATCTCCCTGGCCAGTGTGGCTCGGTTGGTTTAGAGTCATCCCATGCACCAAATGGTAGCTGGTTTGGTTCCAGGTCAGAGCACATGCCCGGGTTTAGGGCTCAATCTCCAGTAAGGGTGGTGTAGGAGGCAGCTGATCAATGTTTTCCTCTCACATTGTTGTTTCTCTCTCCCCCTCTCCCTTCCTCTCTCTCTAAAAATCAATTAAAATTTTTTTCATTGGGGTACAACAAGTGTTATGCATGAGAATGAACCAATTAGAGCTCCTCCTAACAACATGGAGAATCATTCAAATATAATATTGAACAAAATAAACGAGAACACCCAAAATACAGTATGATTCCATTTATATAAAGTTCAAAAACAGGCAAAACTAAACTACATCATTTGGAGATTCTATATATAAGTGGCAAAACTACACAGGAAAGCAAGGAAATTATTGTCATAAACGTTAAGATAGTGGTTACCTCCAGAAGGGAAGAGAAGGTAAAGATGGGAAGAGAAGAGTGGAGATGCTTTTGGGTGCTGGCAATATTCTCTTTCTTCACCTGGATTCAGGTTACCTGGCTGTTAGGAGCCTACACAGAGAAACTCAGTATATCTCCTGCACTTAATGGAAAATGGCACAAGATGTTAGACCTCAGTCCTTGAGTTCTGGCTAAGAAAGAATTCAGAGCCAAGACTCAATACAAGCAAAAGTTTATTTAGAAAGTCAGAGAGGTAGAAGAAGTTAGCCATGGATGAAGTGAGCCAGCTGGGCTATGTGGGCTCAGGAAACAAGTTACAGAGGCAAAAGAAGGGGCCTTGGAGCTTAGGAAAATGAAAGCAAAGGTATGTACCTTGAGGGATGAAAAGAGAGAGAGAGAACCATGCTGGGTCCTTCCTTTTAAGGGCTTTTACCTGGTGGTTGGTCTCAGGGGAAGATCTCTCTAGAATATTCATCAGCTTTCCTGGTGTGCCTTGTCCCTTTAGTGTGGTCTCTACTGATTCTTTGGTGCCAGGGCAGCTGGTCCTGACGTCAGCTACGGTGTCACCCTGCATAGCGTTGCTGCTTTTCAGGGCCTGGAGCTGAAAAATAGCTGAGACCTAGTTGTTAACTCTAGGGCTTAATGTGTAAGGGGGTAGCCATGCAAGGGCTTATATGGGAATCCTATGAGGCTATCTCTGGTCCCCTTGTTCCTTCTTTAAGGGCATGACCACCGACATGCCAGGGAAGGAAAGGCCACCCTGGAGGCAAGTTCCCACCTTACAGTTGTCCCTTGCTCGTTGCTAAGCACCTGAAACTTCCCACCCTGGTGACCCGACCGTTCCTACTCTGCTCCTGTCTGTCTGTCTGACTACTATATCAAAATGCTGTTGCGAACCCACATAGTGTGGTCAAAGTGGCACATTTGTGAATTGTATATGAAAAGGAATATTTATTCAGTCAAAAAAAAAAAAATGTTTACACTGTACCTGATATATATGAGGCCCTGACCTGAGTCCTGGAGATACAGTGGAGTTAAGACAGATAGGGTCTTTCATGGAGGTTTATATTCTAGTTGGGAGAAGACATGAAACAAAGATGCTTAAACTGAAAATGAACAAGATAATTTCAGATAGTGCAGAGTGAGTGACTTGAAAAAAACAAAACAGGCTAAGGGGACAGAGAGGACTGGGAGAGGTAATGGGGGAGGAGCTGCCTGAGGTAAAGGTTGCTGGCTGCTCCTTTGAAGAGATAACATTTGAACTGAGACTTTGATGATGAGAAGTCAGCCCAGCAAAAATCTGGGCCAAGAACACTGTAGGGCAAAATCTAGGATCATTTTGGAGATTCAAACTACAGCAGGCCAAAAGAAAGGGAGAGTGTGGGCCCTGAAGTCTGAGGCAGGCAGATGCTGGAAGCTGAGCCACCTGAGTGTGTGTTTCCTTCTAACTGCAATGGGAACACTTTAGAGGGATTTAGCCATTTCATAATGATGAGTTTATGTTTTGAATTTTGTGGTATTTTTAGTGTCAACCTAAGAATTGTCCTTTGTTTTAATTTTTTTAAACACTTGAAGATTTATCGTTAAAGTGTGTAGCTTCTGAATAGAAAGGATTAAACCTGAGAAAGAGCCAAGGTAATCTGAAACCCAACTGATAGGATCTTGGAGAAATGTAAATGATTCCTATTCATCTTCCTACTTGAATCTTAATTAGAGAGATTGCCCAACATACAAGATGTGGAGGGACTAGAAAGGGAGATGGTAAGAGAAGTTCTACTATAGCACATGATCATTTTATTTTACATGCTTTTTTTCTAGATTTTCTAAAATTCCTCAATGAACAAGCATATATTATGTTTGACAATTAGGAAAAAGATATGTTTTCACTTTTTTCTAACTTACTCTGTTGGAAAACCCAGACCTTTAGAAAAGCTGATAAAATTAGCACTATATGAACTATAAACTTCACCTAAATTCACCAGTTGTTAACATTGTCCACATTTTCTTATGCACACAATGTATACAGTACATAGTATAGTCTTTTTGCTCAACCACTTATATGCAAACATTTATACTTTTTTTGGTTCATCCATTGACAAGTAATTTGCAAATATGATACTTCACTTCTGCATATTTCAGCATGTATATCCCAAGAACCAAGACATTCTCCTACATAGCCACTGTCTTAATTTGTGCTGCTTATAATAGAATGCCATAGACTGTGGTTTATAAACAACAGAAGTTTATTTCTCACAGTTTTAGAGGAGGATCCCCTAAACAGCAGGTTCTGGTGAGAATCCTCTTTGGGGTTCAGATAGCAGTTTTCTCCTTATATGGTGCAGAGGGCAAGAGAGCTAGCTGTCTGGGATCTCTTTTATAAGGGCGTTAATCCCATTCATGAGGGCTCCACCTCACGACCTAATCACCTCCCCTAAGGCCCTCCCTCCTAATATCATCATATTGGGGGTTAGTATTTCAACATGTGAATTGGGGGTGGGGGCACCATTCAGTCCATAACTACCATCCATTAACATACCCTCACAAAATGAAGAGTAATACATAATCTTATCTAATATACAGCACATAGTCACATTGCACCAGTTGTCCTAAAAATGCCTCTTATGGTTTGTTGTTTTTTAATCCAGGAGCCAGTCATGGGTCATTTCTTGCATTTCATTGTCACATCTCTTTAGTGCTCTTAATTCTTGAACAGTTCTATTGCCATTTTTTAACAGAATCTGGTCCAGTCGTCCTGTTGAATGTCCCATGGTCTGGATTTGTATGCCCCTCACCCCACAATTAGCTTTAGAGGAAACACAGTTGGCTAGAATACTATGTACGTGATGTTGTGGACTTCGTCCTGCACCATGTCAGGAGGCTGACATACGGATCGCATTGTCCTGGGATGAGTGATGCTAAGTTTGAACCGGATGGTACCCTCAGATCTTCCTTTCCCCTTTATAGTGAATCAGTATTCCGGGCGGGTGATACTTTGATTCTGTGTGACTTCTTAGTCCCCAACAACCTTTCATCCCATGAAAGCTTTTAGTGTCCATTGCTGATTCTTGCCTGACTTGAGTGTTGCATCTATTGGTATATAATGTTTTTTTCTAATACTTTTAAACATTAGTTTCAGCATTATCTAGTACTGTCAAGAAAGAAACAAAGAGCCCTGGCCAGGTAGCTCAGTTGATTGGAGGAGCATCATCCTGATACACCAAGGTAGCAGGTTTGATCCCTGGTCAAGGTACGTACAAGAAGCAACCAATAAATACATAAATAAGTGGAGCAGCAAATTGATGTTTTTCTCTCTCTCTCTGTCCCACCTTCCTCTATGTCTCTCTAAAATCCATACATAAAAACAAAAAACAAAGAATTTTAAAGTGTGAGAAAAAGAAGCTAGAAAACATTCTAATTCATTAAAATGTTGACCTTAGCCGAAACCCGTTTGGCTCAGTGGATAGAGCGTCGGCCTGCGGACTGAAGGGTCCCGGGTTCGATTCCAGTCAAGGGCATGTACCTTGGTTGCGGGCACATCCCCAGTGGGAGGTGTGCAGGAGGCAGCTGATCGATGTTTCTCTCTCATCGATGTTTCTAGCTCTCTATCCCTCTCCCTTCCTCTCTGTAAAATATCAATAAAATATATTAAAAAAAGAAAAAGAAAAAAATACTTATGCCCACTATCTAGGTCAGGGGTGGGCAAACTTTAAAAAAAAAAATGTTGACCTTATATTTTCCTTTTGATGATACAATTTCCTCCTGTTTTGCCTTAAGAAGTCAACCAATCCATTCACCAGTATAATATAGGTCTTGTTGTTTACTAAGTGGAGAGAAGGCATAGCATACTTTGGTACAGCACTCTTCCCTTACGTAGTCTAGGAGATGAGGTATACCCTCATAAAAATAAAAGGACAGGTAAGTGTTGGATGAGTGGTGAGATAAATACTCTCTATTGTGACTAAATGAAACAGCTCACCTGGCTGCCAGCTCTTCCTCCCACTCCTGTCTCTGTCACTTACCTTTTCCTCCCACTAATTCCTCTTCCTCAGATGTTCTCCTACCTTTGTGTTTGCAGGTTCATATACTATACTATTGTCAGTGCTTCCAGACTGAGCCACCACTTCTTCTATTCAACAGCAATGACAACAAACCTTCTTTAATCTCTTCTTCTCTGAGAAGTGGTTCCTCCCAATCCTGCACTTATTCCAAAATCAATTTATCTAATTCTTTGACTTTCTAACTTGGATTACATCTGTGTGCGGGACTTCTCCTGGACTGCACACTCAGGGTGAGCTCTCCTGATTTACCTGGGTTCACTGGGGGCCCCTCCTTCTGGTACTTTGCACTTCTGTTGCTTTAAGTGAGTAAATGAACAGTCATCAATGCTTCAACAAACTACCGCTCAGGTATATTGGAGTTGAATTATGCTGGTAATAATCTTGATGAGGAACTCTACTCTTGCCCTCTGTGCTTTTTTTTTTTTTCAAACATGTTCTGTACAGTAGCAGGTTAATAAGGAAGTTTCCTTGACTCCCTTCCTCTAGACAGAGGGGGAAGAAAAAACAGGAAACCAACCCGCAGCAAACAATGAAGATGAATAGCAAATATTTGTTCCTTTCTGTACAAGAGGAGCTATGCACAATATTAGGTTATGGGGGGGGGGGGCGGTTCGAGGGCATGTGCCAGGGGCTAGGGGAGGAGGCCAGGGGAAGGTCAATGGGGAAAAAAGGAGACATATATACTACTACTTTAAACAATAAAATAAAATTTAAAACAAAACAAAAATATTAGGTTATCCTAGTAGCACTTGAAAGAATCAAAGTTGCTTTGAGCCGAAACCGGTTTGGATCAGTGGATAGAGCGTTGGCCTGCGGACTGAAGGGTCCCGGGTTCGATTCCGGTCAAGGGCATGTACCTTGGTTGCAGGCACATCCCCAGTGGGAGGTGTGCAGGAGGCAGCTGATCGATGTTTCTCTCTCATCGATGTTTCTAGCTCTCTATCCCTCTCCCTTCCTCTCTGTAAAATATCAATAAAATATATTTTAAAAAAAAAGTTGCTTTGAGCTTTAAGAAATCCCATATAGCAATTTGGCTGTTGCAGTAAAGTTAAAATACAGCCTTTTAACAGATTGTATCCACAATTGTCATTTGGAAGCTGTGCTTATTATCAAACTTGCAATCCAGGAACCTGGTCCCTGCGGCAGCCAGATAACGTGCTCCTTCACTGTGCCTCCGTGCCTATTGTACATTGTAAGAAAGGAAAGAGAAGGGACTGTTTATTGAGTAACTTCCGTGTCACTACATAAGTTAAATATTATCCCCATTCTGTAGATAAGAAAACTGAGTTTCATAGATAATAAAAACTTGCTTCACATTACGCAACAAGAAAGGATAAAACTGAGATTTTAAAACACGCGTTTTTCTGGCCCCAAATCCGTGCCACCATAAAACTGTGCTTATGCAGATGCCTGCCTCCTGTACCAAACTGGGAGGCCCTTCCATCCACATAGTCATGCAGAGGGAGCTTTGGAGGGAAGCTGCACAAACAAAACTGTATTAAGACTAAAGACCCCTGGTGACTATGGAGAGAATAGGACTGGGGAAGACTGAGGCTTCAGGTGGATGACAGATTACTGTTGTGTGGTTTTTCTAAACCCGACGTTTTCCTTACTTCCAAAGCCCTCAGTGTTTCTGAGCAACATAAAGCTTAGCTTGCCCTGGCTGGGTTGCTCGGTTGGAGCATCATCCTGTGCACCTGAAGGTCGAGGGTTCGATTCCCAGTTGGTACACGTACCTAAGTTTCAGGTTTGATCCCTGTTTGGGGTGCATACAAGAGGCAACCGATTGATGTATCTCTGTCACATCGATGTTGAGCCTCTTAAAACACCCTGTTTTTTAAACCCAGCTCAGGGTTCAACTCCAACCTTACCTCTTTCCCAAACATTTTCTGGCCATTCAAAGCTATTGTAGCCTCTGCCGAACGCCCCCTCCCCAGAATTCCTGACTCTTGGGGTCTGTCAATCAGAGATAAACTATGTAAAAATGGTTAAGAAAGGATAAGGACTTTATAAATGTTCAAGTATAGTGTATCTTAAATTGTTATTTCAACATAAACATATTGTCCCATCTTCAGGTCAATGGAAAATTCCTGAAGGGCAAAAAATGCTTATCAAACTTCTTTGAATTCCAAAGAGCCCTATACTTAACTATACCAGAGCATTTCATCATGTTTCTACCCTGCTTAGCCCTCACATTCTTTCCAGCTTGGCTCAAGGGAGCTGTGCTTCTACTGAGAAAATCTCTGCCACTTTTCATCTTTCCCAAAGGGTATCTGGGGTCATCCCTCTTCTGTCACCTTCACTCCCTCTCCTCTGCCACATCACACACCCTCTCAGGGTTAGCTTTTGTTCTCCTAAGGGGCTTTTGCTAATCCAAAATTGGAAGTCCTTCCCTTGGTTCCTATGTTTAAAAAATGCAGTAAACTTTTATTTTATTTTTTAAATATATATATTTTTTATTGATTTCAGAGAGGAAGGGAGAGGGAGAGAGAGATAGAAACATCAGTGATGAGAGAGAATCATTGATTGGCTGCTTCCTGCACTCCCCTACTGGGGATTGAGCCCGAAACCTGGGCATATGCCCTTGATCAGAATCGAACCCAGGACCCTTCAGTCCACAGGCTGACACTCTATCCACTGAGCCAAACCAGCTAGGGCTAAAGGAGTAAGTTTTTATGTAATACTAAGGACCTTGCCCTGACCGGTTTGGCTCAGTGGATAGAGCGTCGACCTGCGGACTGAGGGGTCCCAGGTTCGATTCCGGTCAGGGGCATGTGCCTTGGTTGCAGGCGCATCCCCAGTATGTGCAGGAGGCAGCTGATCATTGTTTCTCTCTCATCAATGTTTCTGACTCTCCAGCCGTGGGCAAACTACGGCCCGCGGGCCGGATCCGGCTGTTCTATCCGGTTCTCTTGCTCTCCCCTCCGCTCCTTCACTTTGAATTTATATTAGTTCACACAAACACTTTTGTTCTGGCCCTCTGGTCCAGTTTAAGAACCCATTGTGGCCCTCGAGTCAAAAAGTTTGCCCACCCCTGCATCTCTCTCTCTTCCTCTCTGTAAAAATCAATAAAATATATTTTAAAAAAATACTAAGGACCACTAATAACATTCCTCAGAAGTTATTAAGGGTAACTCATCTTTGTTCTTCATAAACCAGAGTGTAGGCCTTCAAGTTTACACAGGAATCGATTCAGCATTGTACTGAGAAGTTGAGTTGCCAGCACATTTGCTTAGTTCCCATTGTGTAAATACCCAGATAGTTGGAATTCCTTGTTGTCAAGCTCAAAAGGCTTGTTAAAGGTGCATTATCAATGCTGACTCAGGTTGGTCTTTAAGTATTAGGTTGCCTTAATCTTTTTTTTAAAAATCTCAATTTTTGTTAGTTTAGCTTCATTATTATCCATTTGGTGTTAAGTTTTGCTAATCACGTAGTTTTTACAATGCTTATTTGCATCAATAGGATTTTTCAGCCATAATTTTCAAGGAGCCAGACTTTAAGATGTGCATGGTTTGATATCCCAATCCAAACCAAACTGGAGTTTGGTTTACTGCTGTATCTACAGCAGCTAGCACAGTCTGACACACAGTGGATGGTTGATAAACCTGTTGAATACATGAATGGAAGGCCTCCGGACACAAGGGCTTTGAGAGCTATTTAGGGTGCAAAACCTGGTAATGAATTGGATGTTGGAGGGAGTAAAGGATGTGCACGGGTTGCCAAGAGGAAAACAGCAGGCTGTTTTCTACATGAGTGTTTTATTCATGTGGGTGGGGCTCCCTTGACCCAGCCTTCATAATATAAAACCTTCTCACTGTGAGGAAAATTCCAACATTTAGAAGCAAGCGTTAGGAAGAAAAATAGATCTGACCCCACCCCAGTTTTTTTTTAATTTAAGGAAGCAAAGCGTTTCTCTGAGACCTCTGCTCTTCAGTATTCCATGGGATTAAGACAGAGTCATTTCCTGGTAAAGAGCATCTCAGAGTGGGTTGTTCGTAGGGCATGTCCTTAGAAATCGAGTGTCAATCAGAGCCACAGACTCTTTGCCCTTTCCCCACTTCCTGGATTAAAAGTAATAATGAACTGAATCTAGGACTTAAATTGATCTGGTCCTGCTCTACAAGTTACTAAGAGTTATGACGCCACATACTTCCCTTATTCTTGGAGACTGGTCTTAGCCATCCACAGATTTTAAAACTTGAAGAAAAGGAAGTAACACTCCTCCTGGTCTGTTGAACTCCTAGGCCATACCGTCCAATTGCCTCCACCCCAGCCCCTCAGAAAAAAAAAGACAGACTTTCAAAGCTGGCAAAATAACAACGTTTGCATTTTTCAATGGAAACAAAAACAAACATTTACAAACCTTTCTCCACTTCTTGGCCTAACTCCAGGCAATGATTTAATAAGAAAATATTTACCCTCTGTCCTCTTTCTTTTTTATTTTTATAATAAACCACTCTACACCACTTTTCTCTCAATTAAATTGTATATTTTATACAATATAACAGTAAATTAAACATATATACTACATATATATGATTTAGGCCCTTTTTTAAAAAGCTAGTTTATAGATTAATAAAACCCAGAAATTTAGAAGTTACTTATTCATAATTTTAAAGAACTTATTAGCAGGCTTTGGTAGAATTTTAAAATAGCGTTCCCTCCTCTTGTTTGGAATATACGTTGAATAATTATAATGAAATACTACATAAAAATAATTTCTATTTGTTTTCTACTTATTTCTAAAATTAAATAGAACCAATTTTTATATTTCTATTTTGAAAAGGTAGATTTTTATTAGCATGGGGCTCCAGTTATTTTTAATATTCATGTAACTATCTCAAAACTTAAATGCCTGTATCTTGTCTTCAGTCTAAAGGCTTAAACTAGACTACAAACAAGGCAAAGGTTACAGCATGAAAGTAAATATTTAGATTGCCTCTTAAAATAACTTCCCCAGCTGCAATATTCCCACAATAGTGTTTCTAAAACCAGTTCTGGGGGGTGAAAAGCATAACTGGGTGGTTTGTTTTAATTTAAGAACCCTGGCCCCCAATATTTACTGTTGAATAAGTAGTTTCTTATTCTCTAATTCAATGTTTATATCTAAAGGGTCATTCTCTCAATGTCTCTGAAAGTGCTCTCCCATAATGTACTCCTAATTTCATTTCTATTTTCATAATATGTTCCCCAAGTATAGACTCCATTTTCTTCAGAGTCTTTTTACCTAGAAGATCCACAAATGATTTACTGGAGCACTCCTTCCTCCACGACAAGCCAAAACATCTCTTTAATTTCCCACCAGTTTTTTTGGACACCAAGGCTTGGAGTAGAGAGGCCAGCAGCAGGCTTAGGTACAAAGGTACACAGAAAACACAGGTCTGAAACAAGTCTTGTCTTTCGTTGCTTAACATTCTTTTTCTGGCTTACTGCTCTTAACTAATTTGGCCAGCCCAGAAGAGCAGTCCAACAGAAACTTCTGTTGACCTAAGTACACCCCACTATCATAAAAACCCCATCAGATTATATTATTTCATATTACTTTTGCTTCTGAAGAAAATTTAGTTCAGATTATTCTGGAGTCCATATATATATCCTCCTATATAATAAAAGCCTAATATGCAAATTGTCCCCTCCGGTGGGCAGTCTTTCAACTGGGAATTCAACTGCTCGCTATGATGTGCCCTGACCACCAGGAGGCGGTGTGAATCATGGCGGGTGTCGGCAATGCAGCGCTGGCAACAGGCAGCAGTGGAGGCGCTGCCTGCCCCAATGGGCCCAGAGGAGAGCGGGACCGCGGGATGGTGAAGCAGGTGAGTGGGCAGCGCCAGGTCAAGGTGGGTGTGAATGGGGGCCCAATAGCCCTGCCAATTGCCCCGCAAACAGAGACCAGATCAGCTGCAGCAGCCACCGTCCAGCTCCCTGGTGCTGAGGGAGCCAGGCGAGGGGCCCAGCTCCCATTGATCTCCCCGTAGGTGGAATGGTGGAGCAGGTGAGGGGGTGGCACCAGACCAAGGTGGGGTGCCAGGCGGGGCTGTGGGGCTGCAAGGCTGTGGGGCTGCGAGGCTGGGGCTGCAAGCTGGGGCCCGATCTCTGCAGGCCACCCCGAGGAACCCCACCTGTGCATGAATTCGTGCACTGGGCCTCTAGTATATTTAATTTTTTAAAAGTTGTTTTAATTAATTTTAGAGAGAGAGGAAAGGAGGAGTGAGAGATAGAAACATTGATCAGCTGCCTTCTGCAGGCCTCCTACTGGGGATTGAGCCGGAAACCCAGGCATGTGTCCTGACCAGTAATTGAACCAACAACCTTTTGGCAGATGGCCGACAGTCAACCACATGAGCCCCACCGGCAGGGCTGGAATCTATATTTATAAGCCTTCTGATTAATAAAGAAATGGATTTAGTCAAATTCAAAATTAAACCAAATGCAGAATATATAAAGAACTCTTACACCCTGGCCAGTGTGGCTCAGTTGGTTAGAGCATTGTCTTGTACACCAAAAAGTGGCAGTTTAGATTCCCATTTAGGGGGATGTGTGGGAGTCAAGAGATGGTTGATTCTGTCTCTCAAAGGACTTGAATAGACATTTCCGCACAGAAGATATACACATGACCAATAAGTACATGAAACGATGCTCAACATCACTAATCATTAGGGAAACACAAATCAAAATTATAATGAGATATCACTTCACTCTTATTAGGGTGACTCTTGTAAAAAAGACAGAGAAATGCCCTAGCTGGTTTGGCTCAGTGGATAGAGCCTGCGGACTGAAGGGTCCTGGGTTTGATTCTGGTCAAGGGCACATGCTCGAGTTGCAGGCTCGATCCCCAGTGTGGGGGGTGCAGGAGGCAGCCGATCAATGATTCTCTCTCATCATTGATGTTTCTATCACTCTCTCCTTCTCCCTTCCTCTCTAAAATAAATAAAAATATTTTTTTAAAAAGACAGAGAAAGAAAATAACAAGTATTGGAGAAATTGAAACCCTCATGAATTGCTGCTGGTGGGAATGTAAAATGGTGCAGCCACTGTTGAAAACAGTTTGTGGTTCCTCAAGAAGTTAAACAGAATTACCATGTGATCCAGAAATTTCACTCCTTGGTATGTACCCCAAACAATTCAAAGTGGGGACTCAAACAGATACTAATATTCATAGTGTTACCACCATTGGGGTTCTTGGGTTCCCCAATATAAAAATCAAGAGGAAACCCCAGAGAAAATTTCAGACAGATTTTATTAAGCTTATGCTCAAGCACAAGGGAAGCAGCACAGAGGAAAGGAAGGTCCTCTGAACTGATTCAGGAGCTGGCTCTGCTTGGCTGTTTTTATTTATTTAAAAAATTTTTATTGATTGATGAGAGAGAGAGAGATTTGTTGTTCTACTTAAGTATGCATTTATTGATTGCATGGGATTGAACCCAAAACCTTGGCATATTGGAACCATACCCTTAACCAACTGAGCTATCCAATCAGAGCATCCTGGCTGCTTTTATAAGCTGGGGACAAGGCAGGCATTTTGGAAAAGGTGGGCATTTAGAATTTTCCATGTCAGGGTTGAGCTACTTTCTCCTTCTGTCAGTTGCTTAGGAACTATTGGTTTTGACATCTGCAAAAAAGTAAGCAGTTAGAAGGGAGATAAGAAAAGTTACTTCTGCACTCTCGGGCCAGGAGTGGAGGAGTGGTGACGCTCTTGTGGTTAGCTTATCTGGTGTTTCTTCTGATCATCTGGCATCCGTGGGTTCCTGGGTCAAGGTCCCTATGTGGTATCAACAGCATCATTATCCACAATAGCCAACTTGAATGGTATTCACAACAACCCAAGTGTCCATCAATAGATTAATGAATAAGCAAAATATAATATGTATATATAATATAATATTATTTAGCCATAAAAAAGAAGGCAATACTGACACATGCTACAACATGGATGAATCTTGAAAACATTATGCTAAGTGAAATAAGCCAGACACAAAAGGACAAATATTGTATGATTCCGCTTATATGAGGTATATAGAATTCATATATATGAGACAGAAAGTAGAATAGAAGTTACCAGGGATCATGGGGGAATGAGAATGAGGAATTATAGTTTAATGGGTACGAAGCCTCTGTTTTGGATAATGAAAAAATTCTGAAAATGGATAGTTGTGATGTACAACATTGTGAACATGCCAATGAATTGTACACTTAAGATGGTTAAAATGGTAAATTTTATGTATATTTACCACACAAAAATAAATATATGAATACAGACAAGATCTGGGAATCTTCTCTCTGATATGTTAATACAGTTCAAATGTGATAGACCCATTCTCAAGTTGATTCTTGACACCAGGGCATGGACACAGGTGGTCATCTCAATGTCAGGTCTTTTAATTCATCCAAGTGAGAAGGTGAAATTTCTTGACCAATTTGACTGGTAGGTAAAAATGTGAAACCCAATTTGCAATCTGTTGTGTTTTTTTAAGAGACATAAAGGTGCTATAACTGAGGAACCAACAAAGGAAGGGATAGGAAAGATGCCAGTTATCTACTTTGTAGTCACCAATTCTTCAAAATTATGTTAAAACTAAGGGCAAATTTTTAAAATACATTTTTTATTGATTTTGAGAGAGAGAGGAATGGTGGGGAGAGAGTTCCTACTGGGGATCAAGCCCACACTGGGTATGTGCACTGACCAGGAATTGACCCTTAACCTTTCAGTGCACAGGATGACACCCAACCAACTGAGCACACGGGCCAGAGCTGAGGGTAATTTTTTTTTAAGGGTAATTGTTTTAACTTCAAGTTTTTCTTATTACAAAACAGACACATATTGAATGTGGAAAAATTGGGAATTGTTGAAAAACATAAAGAAGAAAATGAAAATAATACATAGTGTCACCAACCCAGAGAAAACAACTGTTACAACTGCTAACATTTTGCTGGATTTCCTTAAATTATTTTTTCTGTGGTGTGCACAAAACATGTGTGTGTGTATATCTAATACATATTATATATATATATATATATATATATATATATATATATATATATATAATGTATAATTGTATATAGATCATACTGTATCTATAACTATGCTTCCTTCTTTTTTCATCCAATATTATTTTATGAGCATTTTACCTATTGAATTCACCTTCTTCAAAGAACTTTATTTTTAATCACTGTATAACATTCCATCATACAGGTATGCTGTAAGTTATTTAAATTTTCTGTTGTCAAACCTTGGCCAGGTATCTCAGTTAGTTACAGCATTGTCCTGATATGCCAAGAATTCAGGTTCGATTCCCAGTCAGGGCACATATAAGAAGCAACCAATGAATGCATATATAAGTGGAACAACAAATCTTTCTCTCTCTCTCTCTCTCTTCTTTATCTTTCTGACTCCAGCATTCTATAAATTTATGGAACCAGGACAATAATGAGTTGTGCCCTCTGCAGCTCTGACTATAAATGGTGCAGTAGAAGAAGGGTGAAGATGTGAAGGGGGAAGAGTTAAATAAGCTGGGCATTCAGTGGGGAGGCATCCAGGCCATAAGAGCTTCCATGCAAATCCTATTAAGAGTAATGCCCTGTAGGTAGAAATGAGCATTGCTTGTGTAGGAATCTTGAGGATCTACCTCTGGGCCCCAGCTTCCTCAATTGTAAAATTGGATACGAATTGCATTCAAATCATAGAGTTGATGTTGGTTGGGATTCCTCCCCATCTACTCACCTCACTTCTCCACTCTGACCCAGGAAGCTGATCTGGGTAGGCTACATCAACAGGCTCCTTATCTCTGCCTTCTGTTGGGTTCAGACAATGGGAGGTACCAGCAGGATATGGAAAGAGGAGGAGAAGAAGGAGGTTGGAATATTTGTTCTCTGGATTTCTTCCCTGGGTATCCCATGGGCTAGACATAAATACAAATTCCTGGCCCCCACTCCAAACTGGTGAAAAAAATCCCAGGGAGGGAACTAAGAATTTAAATTAATTACAGCATCAAACTCATGGGCACGGACAACAGTGTGGTGATTGCTGGGGGGGAGGAGCAGTGGGGGTAGGTGGAGGGGGACATAGGAGGGATAAATGGCACACCGGAGACTTGACTTGAGCACACAATGCAGTATACAGATGATGTGTTGTGGAATTGTGCACCTGAAACCTGTATCATTTTGTTGCCCAGTATCACCACAATAAATCCAATAAAAAGGGGAAAAAAATAGCATCCCAGGTGTTTCTGATAACCAGGTCAACCACTTAAAGGCTGTGGGCTTCAGGGAAAAGGAAAGAAAAAGAATCCTTTTCTGACACATCACCATTGCTTTGTTTTGCCTGTTTTGGAGCTTTATATAAATGGGATTGTCTAGTATCTACCCTTGTCTGGCTTTTATTCAATAATCTGTCACATTTTGCAGGTAGGACTGGTTCATTCTTTCTTATTGCACTGTAGCATTCTATGACTATACTGCAAAATAGGAAATGGCTGGTGTTTTTCCCACATTACTAACAAACAGCATTTTCCTCACCTGTCCATATCCTTCAGCCTCCCACCCTAGCACAAGCAAAAATAATTCATTGATGTAAATAAAACATAAAATAAAAGCACATTTTATGCCAAAAACCGGTTTGGCTCAGTGGATAGAGCGTCGGCCTGCGGACTGAAAGGTCCCAGGTTCGATTCCGGTCAAGGGCATGTACCTTGGTTGCGGGCACATCCCCAGTGGGAGGTGTGCAGGAGGCAGCTGATCGATGTTTCTCTCTCATCGATGTTTCTAGCTCTCTATCCCTCTTCCTTCCTCTCTGTAAAATATCAATAAAAATATATTTAAAAAAAAATAAAATAAAAGCACATTTTATGAATAATTTGTGAATGTTTGCTATGATACTGTGGGCTAAGATACAGTTCTAAGTGTTTTACATGTTTTAGCTCACTTAACCTTCACAAAAACCTTAGGAGGAAGATGATATTATTATTCCCATTATCTAATAAGGAACCTAAGGCACAAAGAGGTGAAGTAACTTGTCTAAGCTTACACAGCTAGTAAGTGGCATGGTCAGGATTTGGACCCAGGCAGTCTGGTTCCAGAGCCAGCACTCCTCACCACTCCACTCCACAGCTTCTAACCAAGTTCAGGGCATATGGCACACCAGTGACTGCTATGAAAGAAAAGCATGGCTAGGTCTCATGAGTAGGAGAAGCAAAGCATCTGCTTTGCACATGGGAGAGGCTCATGCATGTTCAACTTACATCACAAAAGAGGGATGGGAAGACCAGGTAGGTGGCCATTCCAGCCTGGATGTGAGCTGCTGAGGACTTGAATGTCACAAAGATGAAGAGGAATTACTGTAGTCCAGTCATTCAGCACCAATTTCTCATCACGAGAATAGAAGAAAATCAAGGAGCAACCTGGAGGGAAACAGTGATACTATAAAAGTGACTCATGAGGAATTATTGACATACGGCATGTTGACATCAGACACCTACAATAACATTCTTGCTGTATGTAATCTCTCCATATTCTGATTTTAATCCCAAGGGTTTCTAAGAAAACCCTGGATATCACCACTGATTATATGAAAAGCAGCAGACCATTTCCACCACCCTGATGCCTCTGGGGGGCTGAATCACATGGCAGGCACCTTCCAAATACTCGTTAGGGTAGTTCTGCATAGCTCTGTCCCACAGTTTAACTTGGGTTTGCCCTTCAGCAATAACAATCCCCAGAGTACCCTTGACTATTAACAACATTGGCAGGCTTCCTGATCACACACAAGATTTAAATTGGGCAGGGCTGCTGTTTTTCACACGTTACTAACAGTATTTTCCTCACCTGTCACACAGCCTTTCCTGCCCTATGCACGAAGAGACTTCATAGGCATGAATACAGCGTTAGGATAAAAGCATTTAAGCAGGTATAAATAATCTTCAGGTTCATGTTTTTATAGATTTTCTGTCTGGGGACTGCTCATAGAGAGACAGGGGAAGAAAATGGTTATAACCTGCCATCTTAGCTGGGGGGTTTGGTTAAAAGTCACAAACACACAATCTTGGGTTTCAAATATGAGTCATTAAAACAACAGAAGACTCTTGTCTTAGCCATAATTTTGTAAATGTTTTCCAAAGACCACTAGCACAATAGGCAGTTCTCAATTTCTGAAAGGATTGTGTTTCTAAATGTACATTGTTTTAAACTGGAAACGTACTTTTCTTAAAACATACATATGATTGTTAAAAATTGAAGTATTACAGGAGCATCGTCCATTTCTCCACTAGGAAGGACGCTGGTGTTGAGGAGAATATAGCTACCATGTCTTCCAGAGCTTTGACAAAACTGATGCGCGTCTTTCTGACCAAGCGTCTGCCATTTCATATTGTTGGAGCCATCATTGTATCCCGGGGGTTGCAGCTTTCTATAAGTTTGCTGTGGCTGCACCAAGAAAGAAGGCATCCTTAGATTTCCTCAGAAATTATGATTCCATGAAAGATTTTCAGGAGATGAGGGAGGCTGGTATCTTTCAGAGTGCAAGGTGATCTTGAAATGTAAATAATTTTTTTTTAATATATTTTATTGATTTTTTACAGAGAGGAAGGGAGAGGGATAGAGAGTTAGAAACATTGATGAGAGAGAAACATCAATCAGCTGCCTCCTGCACACCTCCTACTGGGGATGTGCCCACAACCAAGGTACATGCCCTTGACCGGAATCGAACCCGGGACCCTTCAGTCCGCAGGCCGACGCTCTATCCACTGAGCCAAACCGGTTTCGGCTAAATAATTTTTTTAAAAAAGAAATATAAAGAACTTCTTTGGATTGAATTTCAATAGTTTTTCTCTCTTTTTAAAGAAAATTATTGATTGATTTTTGAGAGAGAATCAGAGAGAGGGAGGGAGGGAGAGAGAGAGAGAGAGAGAGAGAGATAGAGAGAGAGAAAGATTATTCTACTTATTGATGCATTCATTGGTTGCTTCTTGTATGTGCCCTGACCGGAAATGGAACCTGAAACCTTGGAGTATCTGGAATAGTTTCTCCTGATAAACAATTAAGAAATACTGTGAAAAAAATTTGAGATATTACATATGTACAGAAAAAGGCACTAATTTTAAGTGTTTGGCTTGATGAATACCCGAGTAATCCACCAGATCAAGGTAAAGCACCCAGAGCCTCCTTCATGCCCCTTCTTAGCCAATAACTATCTCAGAATTCTCCCACCACTTACTAGATTTTTAAAACAACTTAAAAAATTTTTTTTTATTTCAGAGAGGAAGGAAGAGGAAGAGTCAGAAACATCAATGATGAGAGAGGATCATTGATTGGCTGCCTCCTGCACGCCTCCTACTGGGGATCAAGCGCGCAAACTGGGCATGTGCCCTTGACCGGAATCAAACCTGGGACACTTAAGTCCACAAGCCAACACTCTATCCACTGAGCCAAACCAGCTAGGGCATAAAACAAGTTTTTAATTGGTACAGAACAGACATATTTATGTGCATAAAGTGAACTAAAATAATAATAAAAATAAGTGAACTAATCTCAAGGGTAGAGTGAAATATTTAAATATGTATATGCTCATATAACTACTATCCAGCGCAGTAAATGAAACATTTTCATACCCCAGAAGACTACCTCATACCCCTTCCCTGTTAATAATTGGCTTTCTCAAAATAACAACTATTCTTAGATCACCATCACCTAATTTTGCCTTGGGGCTTTATATAAATGGATTTATGCAGTGTGTACTTGTATCTGGCTTTGTTCAGCACTGTGTTATGCTTTGTGTTAACAGCGGTTCTCTTTTCCCCCCTCTGTAGTATTTATGACTTAACCACAATTTAGTTCTCATTTCTACTATTCTGTTGATGGACATCTGGTTTATCACCAATTTGGGGCTATTATGACTAAAACTGCTAGAATGGTCTTTTACAAACAGTAACATTTGTACTCATTTCAGTAAGAGGTGCAGATGTATACAAGCATATACTAGTAACAGGAAGATTTGACCTAATCTGGAAAGACCAGGAAATTATTGTATTGCATTGCTTTTGGGTGGTATTTTCTGAATCTCAACCATAGGGACCAGGAACTCATTTCCTACGTCTAGGATGTTAGTGGGACCCTTCCTGCCTGTTTTCTTAGTCCTGGAAGTATTAAGGTTAAGGATATTCTGGCTTTGGCTGCCATTTGTATATCTGGCCTGTTCATAACTGAATAAGATAAATCCCTGACTATATTCACAATGAGGACAACTACTGTTCTGTAGGTGGTATTTGTTTTCTTTCTGGCTGTCAGCATCCAAATCCCTTCATACCTTTGGGGACTCCCCAAGTGATTAATCTGGGAAGTGACCTGGGTTCCATCAGTCCACTTCCCACTGACTCACCTGAATCTGAGTCACGAGGGCACCAGCATCATAGGATGGGAGGGCTGGTGGAGCATTTGGTACAGAAGGCAGCAAGAGAGCTGTCCTCACCAGCTGGGATTGCAGGTGTGATTATGGACATTGTCCCTGCTGCCAAGCCTCCAGCTCAGTTCTCCAGCCCTCCCAGCAATTCTGTAAGCTAGATAGTAGATGGCAATAAATTCTTCTTCTCCTTAATCACACAGCTTAGGTTTCTGTGACTTATAATTAAGAATCCTGCCCTAACCGGTTTGGCTCAGTGGATAGAGCATCGGCCTGCGGACTGAAGGGTCCCAGGTTCGATTCCGGTCAAGGGCATGTACCTTGGTTGCGGGCACATCCCCAGTAGGGGGTGTGCAGGAGGCAGCTGATCGATGTCTCTCTCTCATCGATGTTTCTAACTCTCTATCCTTCTCCCTTCCTCTCTGTAAAAAATCAATAAAATATATTAAAAAAAAAAAAAAAAAAGAATCCTGACTGCTAAATCCTCCTAGCAAAGTTCCCTACAAAATGATGATTACAAATATTTATTGTTTTAATGGTAACACAAAAATATTTTGTTTTGTGTAAAAAAGAGCAACCTTGTATATTACTTACAAATCTTACTGTCTTAGTAATTGCCTATTATGGGTCTAACATCTTGCAATAACTTTAGTTCCTCCAAAGCAAGTAAATGGTAGGGTTATCCATTAAACAAATTACTTTACAGGGCAAACAGAATTAAGTCTTTAACTGCATACCTGCAGGTAGAATGCACGATAAGCTCTTTATATCTGGGGACCTTTCCCCCCTCTTTATAAAGAAGAAAGTAAGGTGCCAGATCCATGTCCTGTTAATTGGAAAATGCTGTCCATTCCCAAGCCTTCTCTTCTCCTTCCTCCTTTCACATTAGCATGGGACCTTGCGGATCAGCAAATCAATCAGTTGAAATGGAAATGGAAATGGAATTTGAGTATTTCAATGCCAGTGTGTAGCCAATAGACTGTGCCAGAATATAGTACAGATCACCAAAGAAGCCTGATTATATAATAAATACTCATTAACAGCTCGAGTTATTAATAATGAACTGTACTTTAACATCAGAACAAAGAATGTGGAACTAAATGTAAGGATTTTAATAGAGTTTTATGGTTGACAGTATGATTTCAGATACTTTTATCTCACTTGCTCCCATTGCTCAGGGCAGTTAAGTGAGGCCACACAGCTTGATCCCAGACCTAACTCCCATTCCTTGGTTTTTCCGCCATACAATATGAACATCTGTAACTTTAAAACAATAATATAACTAAATTGCATTAAATTGAAATAAGTAGAAAACACAAACTCTAAATTTAGGAATATCACATGATCTAGTTTTATTATTTAATTAAAACACAAAACACAGCATATATAATTTTAAAATATTTTGTTAATACCAAAACTCATTCTTTATTTAATACTAGAGGCCCAATGCAGGAAATTTGTGCAAGAGTAGGCCTTCCTTCCCCCGGCTGCCGGCACCGGCTTCCCTCCTGCACCCAGGACCCGGGCTTCCCTCACAGCCCCGGCTTCATCCAGAAGTTCATCCAGAAGGACGTCCGGTCTAATTAGCACATTACGCTTTTATTATTATAGATGCTTGTGTAAATACAGGGTGGGGGAAAAGGTTTACAGTTGTATGGAAAAGTAAATAATACAAGAAGAGCTCAGTGCTACAGATTGAGAAGTCATTCATGAAAGGAAGTCAATCAATGTGGTGAAGTTCATTGTCTTAAGAAATTGCCACAGTCAGCCGAAACCGGTTTGGCTCAGTGGATAGAGCGTCGGCCTGCGGACTGAAGGGTCCCGGGTTCGATTCCGGTCAAGGGCATGTACCTTGGTTGCGGGCACATCCCCAGTGGGAGGTGTGCAGGAGGCAGCTGATCGATGTTTCTCTCTCATCGATGTTTCTAACTCTCTATCTCTCTCCCTTCCTCTCTGTAAAAAATCAATAAAATATATTTAAAAAAAAAAAAAAAAAAAAAAAGAAATTGCCACAGTCACCCACCATCCTGATCAGTAAATAGCCATCACCATCGAGGCAAGATCTTCCACCAGCAAAAAGATTACAACTTATTGAAATCTGAGAGGACGGTCCTTAATGCCATTTACTTACTACTGGTCCATCATTACCCGGGACTGGGCGTGTGAACATGCTTCCAAGGACTCTCTCGGCGGGATTACAGAGCTTCGCTGATGATGACGCAAATGCAAGTCTTAACTCAGAGTACGCAGGAAATTGTCAAGGGTAATTTGTTTTCTGGTCATGTTAAATTTAATACTTGGAATTTGATAATGTACACATAAAAAACACAAATTTCAATTATAAAAAAGTAATATAAGAATAAACTGTTTCGCCGAAACCGGTTTGGCTCAGTGGATAGAGCGTCGGCCTGCGGACTGAAGGGTCCCGGGTTTGATTCCGGTCAAGGGCATGTACCTTGGTTGCGGGCACATCCCCAGTGGGGGACGTGCAGGAGGCGGCTGATCGATGTTTCTCTCCCATTGATGTTTCTGACTCTCTATCCCTCTCCCTTCCTCTCTGTAAAAAATCAATAAAATATATTTAAAAAAAAAAAAAAGAATAAACTGTTTCACATACTCACAACTGTAAACCTACTTTTGCTCCACCCTGTATATAATTAAGACGAGAATGGAAGGATATGTTTCAAAATATTAATAGTGACTACCTCTGCAGGGGGTAGGATTATGGGCAATTTTATTTGTGTGTATTTGGAAGAGTATAAGCTTATCTCCATTTTCTAAATTTTCTACAATAAATGCATTACCTATATACTTTCTGAAAAAGCCTTTTGTCATTGTTATTAGTTATTTTGATATTCTACCTTTAGTCAACTCATTATTGAACTCAATGAAAGTATATTTGAATATCCAACCACCACTTATTGAGCAATTGGTATTTTCCGTACATTATTGCATTTAATTTTCACAACACTTTCATCAGGCAGTATTATCATCCCCAGATAAGGAAGCAGATGATGAAGAGGTTCATTTGTCAAAAATCATACAGTAAGAGATGTTGGTTGTGAGCTCAAAGGCCCACATTCTCCTTCTGCTGGGCTGATCAATCCTTCCTACCTTTGACTGTCCCCATATTCTCTATTACAGGAGTTGCTCTGTCACAGGCTGGTGCAGCCTCTCAGATACCCTTCTTTAAAAACACATCTAAAGTATTAAAGTTGGTAATTTTTAAATGATTATATGTATCATAAAGACTAGAAAGAGCCCTAGCTGGTTTGGCTCAGTGGATAGCCTTGGCCAGCAGTTTTAAGGGTCCCAGGTTCAATTTCAGTCAAGGGCACGTACCTTGTTTGCAGGCTTGATCCCTGGCTCTGGTCGAGGCACGTGCAGGAGGCAACCAATCAATGTCTCTCTCTGACTCTCGCTCTTCCTCCCATTCTCTCTAAAAATCAATGGGAAAATATCCTTGAGTGAGGATTAACAAAACAAAACAAACAACAGAAAGACTAGAAGGATATGCTCCCAACAGTATATATCGCCAGGGAGTGGAACTGATAGTGGTTGGACTTTTATTTTCTAAGCTTTTATACTCACTTGTTTTTGTGGGGTTTTTTTTTCCTTTAAAACACTTTCCAATCGTTTTTTAAATAGATGAGTCAGAAAAAAATTACCAACTTTGCCTGTATTATCTTTTGACCACTGGTACATCTCATATCAGGTTTATTACACAAATCATTTCCAGAAATGCACATCAAAATGTGTACTGCATCACCAACCTCTTGTCTTCTCATTCAGATCTCCTGTTAGACTATAATCCAAGGTCTCTATCTGACGACTGACTACTGTATCTTCAATGCTACAACAACCGCTCAGTGAAAGTATTTGGCACACAACTGGCAAATGAATAAGTGAAGAACATATACTTTCCTCTTTCCCAGTTTTAGACACACTGACATATTCTCATATTAACTTTGAGATTAGAATGTATGTTAAAGTCGGGTAGAGAAAAAAAAAAATGTACAGGGAATTATCTTTGCTTCCAAATCTTCACACCTTGCCAGAGGTGGCTGTTATGGGTTGAATTGTGGTTTCAACCCCCAAAAGATATGTTTAAGTCCTAACCTCTGGTACCTCAGAATGTGATGTCATTTGGAAACAGGGACTTTACAGGTGTAATTAGTTAAGATGAGGTCATCTTACTGAGGGTGAGTCACTAATCCAATATGACTGGTGTCCTCACAGGAAGACAGCTGTGTGAACAGGATCTGGGTGATACGTATACAAGCCCAGGAATGCCAGAGATTGCCAGGAAACCACCAGAAGCCAGGAAGGATTCCTCACAGGTTTCAGAGGGAGCTTGGCCCTGCTGACATCGTAATTTCAGACTTCTAGGTTGCAAAACTGAGAGGCAATAAACTTATTGTTTTAAGCCACTCAGCTTGTGGTACTTTGTTATGGGAGCCTGTGGAAACCAACACAGTGACCTTGACTTTGAATTCTTACAAGTAATGGGGGAGGAGTAAACAGCCACCTGAATGTCATGACCTACAGGTTTTCCATGATTTCCCAGTGTACTTTATGATAATGAAAAATATTTTCAAGAACATGTCAACACAGGAATGTTAGAAAAGCACAACAGGTAACAAATTTTAATATGTCAGGTACTGATACAAAATTTTTAAGGAATCAGTGTTACAACACCGCTTTTCAAAAATTAACATTTACAATTGTAGTAAAATAAAGTTTCACAAAGTTAAATTCCCTAAACGCTTCATTTCAATATTAATCTTTTTACAGTCTACCAAAATGTATTATTTCATCTATTTTTTTTAAAGCATTGGTGCTCTTCAGTGAAATGTTAGCATGGGGCCCCGACACATAAAATAGAAAGAGATGATGTTCTAGTTAGGAGGGGGTGTGTGTGCTTCCAGAGGGGGGCTCACACTTCTCTACGTGTCACCTCTTTTTTTTTTAATATATTTTTATTGATTTCAGAGAGGAAGGGAGAGGGAGAGAGAGAGATAGAAACATCAATGATGAGAATCATTGATCGGCTGCCTCCTGCACGCCCCTGCACTGGGGACCGAACCCACGGCCCAGGCATGTGCCCTTGACCGGAATCGAACCTGGGACTCCTCAGTCCACAGGCCGACGCTCTATCCACTGAGCCAAACCTGTCAGGGCTATGTGTCACCTCTTAAAACTCTTAGGGCCCTAAGCATAGTCTGAGCACCATGGTATTAAAATAACAACTAACATTAAATAAGATTTCATTGACAAAGAAAAACTAGGAGGTTCATTCAGTAACCAACACTTTTAACCCTCTGCTTTTCCACATTTTTCTGCAGTTTCACTTTAGAAAATTCTTTGGACACCAATTATTTGATTGGCAGCTATATTGAGCAGAAATTGTATTTCTACACCTGGGAAATTACAAGATAAATGCTGCTGCATAGGATCCAATAACAAGGATTTTCAAAAAATGTTTTAAGGCAGTTCATTGTTCATACTAATAAAACATTTCTCATGAATACTAGGTGTACCAGTTATTTTTTTTTTAAATATATTTTATTGATTTTTTTACAGAGAGGACGAGAGAGGGATAGAGAGTTAGAAACATCGATGGGAGAGAGACATCGATCAGCTGCCTCTTGCACGGCCCCTACTGGGGATGTGCCCGCAACCCAGGTACATGCCCTTGACCGGAATCGAACCTGGGACCCTTGAGTCCACAGGCCGACGCTCTATCCACTGAGCCAAACCGGTTAGGGGGTTTACCAGTTATTAATGCGGATTTTTTTCAATAGATGGAGTTACACATATGTTGATATATATGCGATTTGATTTGTATGCTATTTTGTTTATTGACAGCAAGCTTCAAATCTTCATATGTCAAATTTGCTGAAGGTGTTAACATCATAGTTATTTTTACACTTAAAAATGTTAAATTTCGTGCCAAAAAAAAGAGCATTTGCGGGAAGTTTTAATTCGTTACTTTATTTTGAAGAAAAAGTTATCGTATACTTTGGGGAGCTTATGGTGAACATGCTCCATCTCAAGATACTTGTGAACGCTGGTTTAAACGCTTTAAAAGTGATGATTTCGTTGTGAAAGACAAAGAATGTCCAGGTCAACTGAAAAAGTTTGAAGACCAACAATTACAAGCATTATTGGATGAAGATGCGTGTCACACTCAAAAACAACTTGCAGAAAGATTAAACGTTGCTCAGCAAACAATTTCTGATCATTTACAAGCAATGGGAAATATTTTAAAGGAAGGAAATTGGGTGCCACATCAACTGAACTAAAGACAAATGGAAAACGGAAAAGTCATCAGTAAAATGTTGCTTCAATGGCAAGAAAGAAAGTCTTTTTTTGCATCGAATTGTGACTGGCAATGAAAAGTGGGTTTATTTTGAGAATCTCAAATGCACAAAATCATGGCTTGATCCAGACCAACCATCAACATCGACTGCAAGGCCAAATCGCTTCGGAAAGAAGACAATGCTCTGTGTTTGGTGGGATCAGGAAGGTGTGGTGTATTATGAGCTTCTAAAACCAGGTGAAACCGTTAATACTGATCGCTACTGACAACAAATAATTAATTTGAACCACACTCTGATCATGAAATGACCAGAATGTTTCAGAAGACATGGAAAAGTGATTTTGCTTCATGATGATGCACCATCACACACTTCAAAGCCAGTTAAAGACACGTTAAAAGATCTTGCCTGGGAAGTATTAACCCACCCACTGTATTCACCACCTTGCTCCTTCAGATTAACACTTGTTCCGATCGATGGTACACTTTCTAAGCAGCACTTCAAAACGTACGAAAAAGTGGGAAATTGGGTCTCTGAATGGTTTGCCTCAAAACAAGAAAAGTTCTATTGGGACAGTATCCACAAATTACCTGAAATATGGGGGAAATGTGTAGCTAGTAATGGACATTACTCTGAATAAAGCACTTTTGATGTTTCTCTTAAAATCGTGTTTTCTTTGATTACAAAATCTGCCATTATTAACTGGTACACCTAGTAAATCCCCAAAGCCAAGATAGTTCTTGGGAAGATGAAGCATCCCAATAAATAAAAGGGGGATTCTAAGTAAATGTAACATCATGGCGCCTGAGGATAAATGTCCAAGCAGCAGAGAAAATGTCAAAACAACATTCACACGGTCCTATGAGATGGGATGTGTACAGGAACAGCTGGGCTGTGGAGATGTGTGCACAGTGAGACTGATTAAAGATGGGAAGGCTGGGCAGTGCACTCGGAGGTCCCAGATCTGTCTCTTGCTTCAGCAATGTTCTGTCCCTGGAACAGACCCAGGGACGCCCCTTCTTCCAGCCTCCAACCACTCTCTTGCGTCTCATCCAGTCACCACCTCAGAACCACCTCCGGGACCAGCCAACACACCGTTTTTTTTTCTACCTTAACTCCTTATTGCTGAACAACCTTGAGCTCCCAAATTCGTCAGAATTATTCCACCGAGGTGGAGGCTGCGGTCAATCGCCTGGCCAACCTGCATCTGTGGGCCTCCTACACCTACCTCTCTCTGGGCTACTATTTCAACCGTGATGATGTGGCTCTGGAGGGTGTGGGCCACTTCTTCCGCAAGTTGGCGGAGAAGTGTGAGGGCGCTGAGCATCTCTTAAAAGTTACAAAACAATCTTCCAGAACATACAAAAGCCTTCCCAAGATGTCTGGGGCAAAACTCAGGATGCCATGGCAGCCACCCTGGCCTTGGAGAAGAGCCTGAACCAGGGACATGCCCTGGGTTCTACCCGTGCAGACCCTCAGCTGTGCGACTTCCTGGAGAACCACTTCCTGGATGAGGAGGTGAAACTGATCAAGAAGATGGGCGACACCTGACTCACCTCCGCAGGCTGGCCGCCCCCAGGCTGGGCTGGGGGAGTATCTCTTCGAAAGGCTCACCCCTCAAGCACAACTAGGAGCCTTTGGAGTGCAGAGGCCTTTCAGAGGCCCCTCTGCATCCTGCTGGTGTCTCTGGTTTTTACCTGAGCCTCTTCCCGAAACTACTAGCCATTCTTTTAACCACCCTGGAGCCCTTTCCCATGCACTGGACCAAATGAAACAATAAAGCTTTTTGCAGCAAACAAACAAACAAAACAAAACAAAAAGATGGGAAGGCTGTGTTGGACCCCACTGGGCACAGAACCACAATGAAAGCATTTACTTAAGGCTAGTGTGGTTAGAGTTGTTAACACAACAGAGAAGGTCAGGAGACACATGGCCTTGCGGTTAGCTGGCAGGGCTTGCTCATTAAGGACCTTTCCAGAGACTTTTTCTAGGCAGTTTATTAATTTCACAAGCATTTCTATAGATTTCACACTAATGTAGTGCTTAGAATGTGCCAGGCTGTTCTACGCATTTAATCCTCATAACAACCCTATAAGGTGGGTACTATTTTAGCCCCATTTACAGGTGGGGAAATAGGCATAGAGAGATTACACAACTTGCCCAAGATCATCAGGCTTGAAAACGTTGATCTTGAATTCAAACCCTCTTCAGGGAAAAAATGACACGTTTGGCTAGGATGAGAAATTTGTCCTAGAAAATCTTAGGAGCCGGCCTGAGTGAAAAAGGAAAACTTGATCCTCTACAGCACCAGAATCAAGACTTTCTCAGCACCAGAACTGATACTCGTCTTCTCTCACACCCCAGGATGTGAGCTCTAAATCACTTTTAATTTCAACAAAGATAAACATAAATTGTACACAGATGAATTCAGTATGTCTTCCATTCTTAGTAAAGTTGAGGTTTTTCTGAAATGTCTGATGTGAAACCATACTGTTCTAACATTGCAGACTGGCTAAACCAATCGAAAGCTGATTCAGGAAGCACTTGCTTCTCGAATATCACAGAGACTAACATAAAAAAAGACAGTAAATAAATATTAACTTTGATATTAAAAAAGCGGTTTCAAATAAGGTTTAAGAATAACCTTGTACATCCCAATTCATTACTTTATCATATTCTTGAATTCTTTGCTTTATGTGAGAAAGTTTATTCTTTAGATAGTCACAGCGCTCTTTTTTTTCCAGAAACGTAGGATCCTGGAAAAGAAACACAGTTATTATGTCAGCCTGTTGTTACCTCAGCAAAGAACTCAGAAACATACATTATCACCCAGAAAATCTCCCTTCTTAACAGATTTTCCTGCAGCAGACTTCAAAATCTGCTTAGTAAGAAAACCAGCTAAGCTTTCCACAGGTTTCTAATAAACTGTATTTTTTAGAATAGTTTTAGGTTCACAGCAAAGTTGAGAAATTCAAAGAGCTGAGCTACCTATAACTTTAGTAGTTTAAAATACATGCAAAGTAAATAATAACTATAGAAATGTTTAATGAAAGCTCTCTTTGGCCTCTACTGATTTGTGCAAACAAGGGAAGGATGGAGTTAGAAACATGTAACGTAACCTTCGGAAGAAAATGTGGGTGACAAGTGGTGTATCAGTGCTCCTTTCCCTGGGTGGCTAAATCAGGACACGACAGAATGCCATCAGAACAGAACAAAGATGAGGAGAAAAGGTGTCCAGGAGGTACCCCTAGTCCCCTAACAAGTAGAATCTTAAGAAACACAGAAAAAAAGCCCTGGCTAGTGTGGCTCAGTTGGCTGAGCATTGTCTTGTGCACCAAAAGGCTGACAGTTCGATTGCCCAGTCAGGGCACATACCCTGGTTGCAAGTTCAATCCCCAGTTGGGATGGGTACAGGAGGCAACCCATTGATGTTTCTCTCTCTCTTTCTCCCTTCCTCTCGCTCTAAAAAAAAAAAAAAAATCAACAACAAAAAAGAACTACTTTTAAAGCTAAAAGAATCTAAAATCTGCCAGTTGTCTCCATTGTACCTGGATAAGAATATACTTTGAAGAAAATAATTTTACTAACCTTCTTTTTTTTCTTAAATTCTTCATGGATTCTTGAAATTCTCTCATGTTCCTAGAAATAGTATATTGTATACTTGAATTAATAGTATATCGGATACTTGCATTTACTCACAACCTATCTCAAGAATGTATCTCAAAGTACACTGGGAATTAGAACAGAAAACAATTTTTACCTAAGACTGCAATCACTATATTCATACACAAAAATGTAATTCACCGGACGTGTGAGGATTACTATGTGCCAGGCACTGGGGCTGAGGGGTGAACAGAGGGAAAGGCCCCGCCTGCATGAAACCAGAAGCGAGTCCCAGTGGCACTGCCTGCCAGCAGTGTGACCTTGAGTAAGCTCATTACCCTTCCGAAGACTCAGTTTTCTTACTGCCAAAATGGAAATAATAACCATAAGTACCTCATAGGGTTGTGAGAAGCTTCACTTATATGAAATGATCCCTGTAAAGTGCTTGGCACATAATGATCACACTCGCTATTATTAAGCATCATTTTCAGCCTCATTGGAAAGTTCTTTTTCATGTTATCACATATTGTGATTAAGAGGTTGAAATTATTCAACTTTTGAAAACAGCTAATATAATGTTCCTTCTAACTTTACTCTAAATTTTATATAAAAATGTACAATTTATACTTTACTTAAATTAGAAAATAAAATCCCTGTTTAATAATTTAAAGCCGAAGACATTATATAATTTGAATTGTAACCTTGACTAGTCAACTTGACGACCTCAAGTGACTTACTTCCCTAGACAAACACAGTAGACGCATGTGGTTATGACTTCTCTATATTTCAAAAAAGGTCAGATTTATACTTTCATCACTCTGTGTTCCTAGGCAGCCGCAGACACTGACCTGTTGGTTTCCCGAATGATACGGCAGTCTGCTCATCACTGCGTCCAGCTCATCGAACTTCCTCAAGACGGCCTGGACTTCTGCAGAGAGCTCCTTGTACTCTGAAAACTGGTCTTGGAACACAGCCTTATAGCGCTCTCGTTCTTCATCTGTCCGAATCACAGGGTATTTTCTGGGGGGAGGGGGGAGGAATTAACCAGAGTTATAACTTGTTCACTAAAACAAGCTGAATCGAAATCAGTTTAGCTTATTCCTCACTGACCATACTGTGTACCTCCAACTCAATATGCTATCTCACAGGTAACAAACAACTGCTCAAAGAGAAATGACTGTAAGCAGAGAGGATTAACTTGGATTCAAAAAGAAAAATGAAAAGCCCAAATGGAAACTCTCAATTTCTACCCCGAAGAAGGATTTATATTGATACTCACGCCACATAGTCAGGCAACATGATAGGTTTAGGAATGTGGCCTGAGGGGATATGTCCACTCAGTATTTCAGGTTTCATATTTGTTGGTCTCAATTCTTTGAAATGAACTTCTTGGTCTCTTTGTCTGTCACCGCCAATGGCCATTTCACACTATCGTTTAGGGAGAAAAAGAAGAGTTGTTTATAAACAGAGACAGAAGGAGAAAAAAACAACAATTAACGTGTCACTTTAGAATTACATGTTTTATAGTCACAAAGTTGTTCTGTTTCTGTAACAGCTAAAAGGTCACATTGAGATATGGGAGAGCACATACTAGGTACAACACCCTTCAACCCCAATCATACGTATATCAAAGATGGACGATGAAATGGTGGGTGTGGGTGTCTTAAGTACTTTATTTATTTAGGATTTTTACCCCTAACTAATTGTAAAAGAATAAAAAATGTAGTCCAAAGTAAGAAATTTAGGGACCAAAAATGGAACAAGTCTATTTAAGTGGAATAAGAAAGAATGACACCAGAACCTGAGATGAATTAATTACAAGTAGCCACTGAGTAGGTCAGAGAGAGATGCATGATGCACTGTTTTCATTATCTGAAAGGAAAGCAAAGAATCCAGAGGGGAGGTGGTGGATGCCTTTAACTTGCCCACGTGTCCCTAACCTGCGATTCCCTGAAGAGGCTGTAAGGATCCTGGAGGTGGTGGTTTAAGTCACCTGGTTTCTACCCTGGAGAGCTCTAGAAGCCTTTTTAGTAAAAAACGGTACTTTTAAAAGACAGGAAAAGAACATAAGATGAAGTGGCCCAGGGAGGAAGTACAGGGGACAAGCCTTATGAGCTAAAATAGCCGAAAGAAGGGCAGTGGGAGGGGAAGGCCAGGCGAACCTGCCCTAGACCAGGCCGGCTAAGACGGATATGCAGCTTTGGGGCTGAGAAGAGTGTTCAGGACTCCACTAAGCAGTGCCCAGAACACCACACAAGTTGGTAAAGCTGGTGGATGCCAGGAAAGGGGTTTCCATTTTACACATAAAGGAGCCATGTTCAGAGAAGTTTAGTACATTTTCCAAGGTCCCACAGCTGTGACGTGCAAAGGCCACAATTAAAACCCAGAAATTTTTGGCTCACTGATACTTCAAATGAGTAATACAAGGAAACTGGTCTACTTAACTGTACATTGTTCAATCGCTAAGTTCCCTGAAGTTCTGGTAGCATGCCAGAAAGGAGTTTGAGCAGGGCGGGGCAGGCAATGCCATCCTGCTGGAGGAATGAACTTGAGCTGGGCACAGTGATTCCTCCTCAGAGAGGTCAGCTCCCCACCTCTGGCCACATGGACCCCTGGCTCACGCTTGTTAAATTAAACTAAACTGAGAGTAGCTTGGGAGGGCCCCTACTTCACTGAAAACAAATATAAAACGAGATTTTAAAACCATGCCAGGCAGCTTTTAAAGTCCTTTGTTTCTTGATTTCCCATCTCTAAGGCTGCCTTTGAGGTTTGGTCTAACATTAGCTCATTCTAAAAACCACTAGCTCCTAACTCACCAAACCACGCGGCCAGATTAGAGGATCAGACTCCGAGGCTGCTAACGATGGGAGGGTTATGAAAAGGGGAAGTCTGCAGCCAGGTGCTAGGCGAAAGGGAGCCAGACCACCTCTAGCAGGCCCTCACATCGGGCAGGACAGTCCATAGGAGGTTTGGCTTTTTCCTGGGTGAAGTTTTTTCAAGCAGGAACTACTCATTTTCCTTACTTGTCTTTCCCTATTTCCAAGATTTACCTTTTAATATAAAGACGAAGTTTTAAGAAGCCAAACACTTCCACAAAGACTATTTCATCTGCTTCAATGTGTTTTTGTTTTTATGCTCATAACGTTTTCTTCCACTCTTTTAGTGTGAACCTCACTGATCATCAGTTCAGAAAACGCTGTTGCGGAAAAAGGTCTGGAACTGGACCTGAGACAAAGAATCAAAACCCCTTTAAGCTTTCACAGGAAGGATGCACTGGCTCCAGCCCTGGGCCAGACCACGCTCAAGCAGTGTTCTGATTACAAACACAAGCCCCCACATAGGGCCTTTCTTTGCTTCTAACAAAAACTAGTTTTGTCAGCAAATTTCAGAAAAGCTTTACTGTGAGGCCAGAGAAGGTAATTAAGCAACAGGGTAAGTAATGCTTTGAATATAATTACTAAGCCTCTCAAATTAAAAATGGGCTGAATGAAAAAAAGAAAAAAAGGGGGCTGAGTGAATATTGTTAGGTTAGAAATAGGGCGAGCTAGGTAAGTGTTTTAGTGTCCATCTGCCCAATTCCCAATTTTCTCTCCCTCTGAGAGTATAATGTAATGACGGATAGGCCCCCGATCCCAAACCCACACCATTACTTTCGATGCCGATTAGATTTTGGCTTTTCTAGCTTGGGAAAGAAATCTGCTCAGTACTTAGGGATTTATTAGAATTTGTTTCTGTCTCTATTTGATCTTACTGTATGTCTATATATTATTTTTTTAAATGATCTTATTTGCTCTTTATAAATTGTGGCTGTTAAAATACCAAAAATGGCCCTGGCTGGTGTGGCTCAGTTGGTTGGGCATCCTTCCATGCACCCAAAAGTTGCCCATTCAATTTCTGCTCAGAGCACATGCCCTGGTTGTGGGCTCAATCCCTGGTAGGGGGAATGGTGTGCAGGAGGCAGCTAATGAATGTTTCACTCTCACATTGATGTTTTTCTCTCTCTCTCTCCATCTCCCTTCTTCTGTCTCTAAAAATCATTAATAATAATTTAAAAATCTCTAAGAAAAAAAAATACCAAAGAAGGAATAGCCTAGTACAGTGGTCAGCAAACTCATTAGTCAACAGAGCCAAATATCAACAGTACAATGACTGAAATTTCTTTTGAGAGCCAAATTTTTTAAACTTAAACTTCTTCTAACGCCACTTCTTCAAAATAGACTCGCCCAAGCCGTGGTATTTTGTGGAAGAGCCACACTCAAGGGGCCAAAGAGCCGCATGTGGCTCGCGAGCCGCAGTTTGCAGACCACTGGCCTAGTAGATAGTTCCAAACAAGTGACAGAAAACTGAAGTTCAGAGATGGTAAGTAATTTCCCCAGGGTCACAGAGCTATTAAGTAGCTGATCTGTATTCCAATTCAGATATGCCTGATCCCAAAGTTTATTTCCTCTGCATCACACTGCACTGTAAAAGAGAATGGAGAAGTTCTTTATGTACTAATAAGGAAACATCTTAGAAATGTATTGTTTGTCCTGGCCAGGTAGCTCAGTTGGTTAGAGCATTATCCCGATAGGCCAACGCTGCAGGTTTGATCCCCAGTCAGGGCATATACAAGAAGTAACCAATAAATACATAACTAAGTGGAAAACAAATCCAGTGCTTCTCTCTCTCTCTCTTATTCTCTCTCTTTAAAAATTAATAAATAAAAAATATTTTTAAAAATAAATGTACTGTTAAGTGGAAAAGTTAGGAACATAACAGTGTAGAAAGTATGCGACCGTTTGTGTAAAAGGGGGAGGAGAGCCAATATATACAAAACACGTTTCTGAAAGGAAACACAAGACACTAATAACACTGGCTGTCTCCAAGCAGGAGAACTGGAAAGCCAGACACAGGAGAGAAGACTTTGTATTAGAGCTTCTTTTGAATTTTGGACCAAGTGAATATACTCCTTTTTCAAAGAAAGAAACAAATCGATGAACTGGATTCTCAGTTTGTTGCTTAGAAATAATACCCAATATCTTAAAATAGAACTTTTCAATGAGGTAAAGTTATGATTAAAATATATTAAATTATTGCCCTAGCTGGTTTGGCTCAGAAGATAGAGCGTCGGCCTATGGACTGAAGGGTCCCAGGTTCGATTCCGGTCAAGGGCACATGCCCAGGTTGTGGGCCTGACCCCCAGTGGGGAACTGGCAGGAGGCAGCCAATCAATGTTCTTTCTCATCATTGATGTTTCTATCTCTCTTTCCCTCTCCCTTCCTCTCTGAAATCAATAAAAATATATTTTAAAAAATAAAATAAATTATATTAAATTATTACATATATGTAAATAATTATAATAATAGCATCTCATTTAATCATCTCAGCAATCACGCAAGGTAGAAATTACTATTATTCCAATTTTACAGATGAAGAAACTAAAGCATTAGAAGGTTCAATACTTGCTTACCACCACACAGTTAGTAAATGGTGGAATAGAAATTTCTTTCCTGATTCAACAAAATTTGGCATCTAAAAGAACTTTAAAGAGACTGCAGAAAGCTTGGGAGAATTATCTTTATTTTAAAAGATTAAAACTTAAACATACAAGAACCAATAGTTCACTTGCATAATTATTCATCTAACAAAAGTAAAAGAAGCTATTAAGAGCCTTATCTAACTTGGTCCTTTACGAAGCAGAAAAAACCTGGACGTCCTCTTATGAACTCAATGTAATAGATACACCTTCACAGAAAGAGGATCTACTCTGTAGATTTATAGACAAGAGAGAAAAGTATTTAACAAATCTATAGAGATAAAATATAATGTGAACTTTTTTCTTACCATTTTTCTTTTCGATGGAAATGATGGCTCACTTATCTGGAACAAAAAGAGTTAACATGATTTTTGAAAGGCATGTGAAGTTACTTTGCAAATATTTTCATCCATTTGCATTTATAGCCCAATCTCAATTTTACAGAGGTTGATTCTCTACTTTTCAGATGCTCCTCCTACTTTTGGCCACAAGTTGACGGGCCAGTGGAGAACCAGAGGAGATGGGGTAATGGTAATTCCTTGTCAATCAGGAACAAAGAGCAGAGTTGGAAATATGGAGATGGTAGAGTCTCTTAGGTAAGTTCCTTTGAATCACCTAGAGATTTTCTTTATTCTTGCCTCCCGTTACCTTGCACAAGTAAAGAGTCTGAGACAGTTACATTATAAAGTTAACAGAAAAAAGCCACAGGCCATTACATCTTCTACCTTTTAGGAAGTTATAGTAACATCAGAGGTGATTCAAGTCCCATCAGCCATTATGAAAAGTCTGATAGGAACAAGTTTTTATCAGAAAATGAAAGAATTATGTTGATAATTACAGATGCTATAAATGTAGAAGTTTGAAATGATATTAAGAACTCGGTTGTTATTAAATTTACCTAAAATTATGAGAATGTATGTTTCACTATCTAGATTTCAAACTGATCGAAATTCTTTACTTTGTATACAAGTTCTTTACTTTGTATACACAGATGTAAATTTAAGAAATATGCTTAACAATGCCCAAATAAGCTTTTAGAAAAAAACTTAAATCTAGGTCAAGTTCTAGTAAGATTAATATATTTTGTGACAAAAGAGTGTGGATCACATTAAAACATGCTGAGGTTCTCCATAGTACATAAGGTACTGGTGATATTTTTCCCAAATAAAAATTTTACCAATTAAAACTAAAGAAAAGGTTCTTGATATAAACTTAGTCAAGTTTTTTGTAGTTGTTATGCATAAGATTCATGCAAAAGAATAAAAACGAACTATATAAGTCAACGAGTAAACAAAGAGTTCATCCAGTAAATAAGGACAGGATTTCATTTTATTCAGTTTTGCACAATATACAGGAGTGGGCAAAAGTAAGTGTACAGTTGTGAGTACTTGAAACAGTTTATTCTTTTATTAGTATTTATTAATTATTGTTTTATTTGTATTACAACTATAAACCTACTTTTGCCCATCCCTGTACACTATGTGCAATTATATAGTATCTAGGAGATCTTTAGAAAAGCGGGAAAAGATGCAAATATGATACTTGAAATAAAGAAAAAAGTTAAAGTAATATGACATTTTCAGTGTTATAGGAAATTCTACTACACGCTACTCCTTAGAAGACGAAAACAAAACAAAACAAAAAAGATGAAAGTAAAACATTAGCTTATTTCAGGGTATAATGAAGCTAGTACAACATACTCTTAACTTTTTTGCTACCGTTCAAATGTTCAAATAAAATTATTTTAAATAAGGCTTTGATATAATCTTATTCTCTAGATATTATTAATTCTCCTCCTCCTCCTTCTCTTTCGTGTATTTAACTAGTTAAATCCTAGAAATGAAATAAAGTACACGGATCCCACTCTAATTTTGGAACACTCATCTCCCTAAAATAAGGATGAAACACCAAAATGCCTGGGTAAGTTTTCAGAGTATGTTTATTACAACTTAGCTTCTTGATACTTAAAAAAATCATACATGGTTCACCATATTCTTACTTGACTTTAACTCACTGGAAGAAACTGGGACTCATGATAACAGATTTAAATGAGCACTTTGCTCCTCTAAATGAAAAATTAGTTTTTTAATTGTCTTACCATACTGAAGAATCAAGACTGTTCTCTAACTTACTTTAATAATGAGACATTTTATTTCCTGAGCATGTTGTTATTCTTCTTTGCAGGAATTCAGTAGCTATGTTTTCCCTTAAGCATCAGAGAGACAAAATAATGCAGCCAACAAACTCGGTATTATGTTACACATCTGGTGTCTACTTGCAATGGCACACAACAGTGACACTGCAGAGTGGGCTATGCCAGTCCTACCATGTCAGATATGGAGCTTCTGAACTTCAGATCATTAAAAAAAAAAAAAAGAAGAAAAAAGGCTTCTATAAAATCCTTGTTTTGAGAACTATACATATTTAACAAGGGAGTAAATAACAGAAAAAAACAAAAAATGCAAGACTGTGAAATTCCTTACCTCCTGTTGTTCCATGTATTCCCTATGTCTCCGAGCTGCCTCATGCCTCCATAACTTTAGGCAAACCAAAGCACTGATGAGATAAACAATCATGGTGACAAAGAGGAAGACCATCGCCGCTGTCTGTCCTCCTTCTACCCGACAGAACATTGCATTCATTGGTGTATTAAATACTGGATAGTAGCAGAGTCCACCTCGGTTGATATCATTCACATAGACTATGGCTGCAGCCATATACAAAATGAACAGGGCAATGTTAATTCCAAATTCAGTTAGGGGCCACCAGTTAGAGTCCAAAAGAATGGTCCGATAATACATGGACATGCCAAGAACCAGAATAATAATGGTGGTGATCCAAGCTAATCCAGCAACCACGAGTATAAAAGGAGTTTTGGGGCCACTGTAGTAATAGCCTCCATATGCACTGCCCAGGCCACCGATGCCTCCCATGGCCGTGGGCGGGGAATAGCCGAACATGTTGTACCACTCACTGTCCTTGTGAATGTAAGCTGTGACACAGGCGAAGACGCCCGCCCCCAGCAGCAGCTCCACCACACCGAGGATTCTCAGCAGGCCAGGCCACGACTTCATGTAGGAGTACCTCAGGTTGTAGGCCTCCACCTTCTCGCTGTACGTTAGAGCCGTTTGTGTGTGTCGGCTCAGAGATCCATAGGGATCCTGGGGAAGCATCGCTTCAGCCTCTTTCCGGGAATTGCAGGTTCCTGCTGACCCTCCGTAAGGATCTTTGTAGGAGTTGGGGGGTGAGTGGTGGTTTGGTCTCCCTGGAGAGGCTGGAGGCGAACACTCCACTCCGTCTGAGATGTATCTGATGTCTGACACCGGCTTATCCCATTCTGGGTCCTTTTTCTTCCCACTGAAGAAGTTCTTCCAGGACTCAGGGACGAAGCGCCTTACGGGTTTGAGGTCTGGTGCTACGGCCGGTTCCTCTGTGTCACTTGAGTAGAAGTCAGGGCCAAATGGTGGCTGTAATGGGAGAGGGGGTGGAGGCAAAGGATCAGCGCTCACAGCCAGCTCACTGTCACGAAGCGTCTGGAGGGTTCTTATGGTGCCATCTTCATGGGCCAAGTCCCTCGGGACCTCATTGTAGTGCCTGTCTCGATTCCTGGATCTCCCATCCTTTGAAGACATTTGTGATTTCTACACCTGTCGCCAAGATTAGATATCACTTATGCTTAGTTTTTTATTATTTCAATGCTGAGTTTATTTACTTAATAGCAAATGATCACATTTATGAAACCAATAGGATCATGTCTATTATATGATACATAAAATAACATAAATATGTATATTTTAAGCATATATAACAATTATGTTAGCCAGGGACATAGTCATCATTCTATACAATTTTAAGGGTAATCAAAAACTTAAATCTTAGCGCTGAAATAAAACATTTATAAATCTAACTTATGTATGAGCTCTGTAAACAACAAAATCTAAATAAACAAAAATAGGACTAAATTTTAACAAGACAGGATGCTACCACTTTCCAAGTAGAGTCCTTTCCTCAAACACCTAAATCTAAATATTTAAGAGTTTGAGCGAACAAAAAATTGATACGTCAGTACATACTCTTCATTTTCATTAACTCAAATCTGCTTTAGAATGAATGGCCCTGAGAAGCAGTCTGTTAAACACAGGGAATGAAGAGCCCCTTTCTTTCATAAGTCAGGAAAGTCAGTTTAGGGGCATTGCTTCTGCCACTCTGAAATATTAATACTTGTTACCAGATTTTAAAATCAGATTTCTCAGAGAAAAAATATCACCAAAAGTGTAGATTCCCCAAAAGCACAACACAGAGCAGCAGCAATGACCATGTATATCACTCTTTTCAGAACAATTATCTAAACGCCAGTGCTATTGCCATGGAGAGACTCAGAAGCTACCTTTTAGGTATTCAATCCACCCAAAACATAAGGCACAGAAAAAGTACTTTTACTAAATCTATTAATTTCCTTCATGGACACAAATACAAAAAGAATGAAAGCATTTGCTAATGTAACTAGGTTTATAGCACATGAATTTCTCCCTCAAATTGCTTACATGTATATTTACTTGGATACTCACTGGGCACATGACATTGTACTTGACACTATGGAGGTAGCATCAAAATTTATTTTTTGTTTTTACTTTTTTAAAGTTATTTTTGTGTGTGTGGCATCAAAACTTAAAAGGCTAATTCCACCTTATAATATCGAACAATTTAGAAATTCCTAAGGCTTGCTTTATTTTACTTTGTAAAATGGAGATTGATCATTCAACCAATATTTACTGAACACCTGCTATGTACTAGGGGTGTCAGTGCTGTGTACCATGCTGAAAGTGTATCAGTGAAGGAAGCCAATTCTGAAACCTTTGCCTTCCAGTGTGACAGATGATAGTAGACAAGGGAAGTGAAATAGATGGAATGCTCAGGAACAAAGTTAAGGAAGGGGATAAGGTGTGCACTATGGGCAGGGTGTTACAATTTTAAATAGAATGACCAGGAAAGTCTTCATAGGAAACAAGATATCTGAATATAGAAATGAAGGAGATAAAGGAGGAAGCTAGGCGGATATTCCAGGGAAAGCATTCCAGGTAGATGGAGCAGCTAGTGCAAATGTCTTGTTAGAGTGCCTGGAATGTTGAACTATTAAGGCATGGAGGCCAGTGAGACAAGGGTGAAAACGGAGACTAGCTAGGAGGCCCCTGAAATAATCCAGCAGGCCATGGTGGTAGCAACAGAGACAGCAAGAAGAGGTCAAATTCTAGATACAGGAAATTAAATTATTTAATTAAACTTTTTAAATATAAATTTTCAAACATAATAAAAATGGAAAGAATAGTATGATGAACTCTAATGTACCCATCAACCCTCTTCAACGATTAGCAATTTATGACCAATCTTGTTTCATCTATATCCCCTACCTTATTCCCTCTGGCAATATCTTACTTTGAAGCAACATTTCTTCATCCCTCCAGTTTAGCCTTGGGGAGAAGCAGCCTCGGAGAGTTTGAAATCCAGCTGGAGATGTCAAGTATGCAATCTATGTACAGAAGGGCATGTACTGCCACAGACTAGATAGAATCACCCAAGAAGTGGGTGGAGATAAAGAAGTCTAAGTTGGGGGTCTTCTAATGGGACACTCCAATTTTAAAGAATTAACTATGATGGTCCTAACATGGTACCCAATGCAAAGCAGGAACTCTAGAAGCGATAAAAATTATTTGTTGCCTCTTTATTTTTTATCTTTACCTAAGTTTAAATTCTAGAAATGCAAAGTACTACTACAGTTTTGAAATATATTTTCCTAAGAGTAGAAGCAAAAGCACAATAATTTTAGCAAGTTTTACATAATATCCCTCAATATCTATACTGTATATGCATTTAAAGGATACTCCATTGCTTAATTTAACTCGCTGTAAACAAAAAAGTAATGGATTTATCTTCACCAGTGAAAGGTGGCTTATTTGAATTTAGACCACCTTATCAATGTTTAAATAAAAAGCAAAAAAAAGTATAAATCTGAAGAATTGTATAATAGCAAAATATTTTATGTCAAAAGGGAATGCTCGGCAGTATCTGAGCACGTCTGAACTGTCTGGGTCCAGGGTGTCGTTGAGAGCCCACACAGATCCAGGGCGCTGAGGCGGAGTGGGTCTTTTGTTTACTTCAAGCCCGGGTCCCTGCCTGCATTCCTGGGGACGCATATCTGGGAAAGCCATTGCAGTGAGAGGAGAAATAGTTCCCCCCAGCAAAGTGTCCCAGGAAGCGAGCTTGGTTACCTTTACACAAGCAAACCACAGCTTCGGCGGCCTTTAAAGCTTTGCTGGGCCCAAGCAAGGGGCAGATTTAGGATGTTTTGGGCTCCCAGGGGGCTGGGAAAGGCCCTCAGGGTTTTAATTCACCCACGAGTGCGTGCCACGGGCCACCCAACATCTCCGCTTGGATATCTCCCGAGTTCGCCGCTGGGCGTCGGGTCCCACCCGCCTCGTTCCGTCCTCTGCTCTGCCCACCCGCGCGTGTGCTCCGTCTTCGCGCCTCAGAGTGAAAGTCCACTCTGTCTTGGGAGATTCCACCCCAAAGTGACCGGAACTAAGCCGGCTCTGCCATGCCCGACTCCCAGAAAGTAGGATCCCCGCGCCCGGAAGGACAGCGCCCTGCCGCGCACCTGTGTCCCTGAATGAGACCCGGCAGGACGGGGCCCTCCGGACCCCGTGTCTTGGTCCCCTCTTACCGCGCCGGCGTCCGGACTCGGCCGCAGGTTAAGGCGGGGGCCGGGAGTCGAGCGCCGCTGGCCCAGGAAGCTCTGAGGGGCCCAGGAAGCTCTGAGGGGTCCAGGACCCCCGACTCCATCCGCACACCTGCCGGGAGGCGCCGGCCCCGCCCTCCCGCGTCCCAGGCACGTCCCCCCGCCCCCTCCTCACCTGCGCGGCCGCCGGAAGAGCGCGCTCACTGCCCGCAGCACTGAAACCGGGATCCGGCTCTCGGGGCGGGGCCGAGCCAAGCCTTGCCCCGCCCGGCTTTGTGGGGCTCCCGCTAGGAGCCCTAGCCGGTCGGTGCCCGTCCCCCAATTTCCCCGCCCGCACCTCAAAGCAAAAGTAAGGACCCAGGCTGGTAGTGAAAGGTGTGACTAACCCCTCCGGAGAGTTCTCATCGCAAGGCAGCCATTGTCTTCCCTATTTTTAAAAAAAGTTTGACTCTGGATGAAGGAGTTTCATATACTATGCCCAATGATACACCGCAGACAGTACACGTTAGGAAATATTAAGATAGGAGAAACAGAAAGAAATTAAACACTTTAATTTTGATATAAATTATGTAACTTTCCAAAAAGTATCCAAAATATTCCATTGTACAACTTATTAAAAAGGTATCCAAGAAGTTGAGCCCTCAGAGAAACTGTAATTAAGGCACAAAGTTTATTTACACTCATAATTGCATACTAAGCTGTTTTATAATTCATATTTACAACCCCATAAACTTCTTTGTATTCTGAATTATTCCTTCACATTTTGAGATACTTGGCATAATGTTCAAACACACTTCATACACACTGGCCTCTTCTCCCAATACCACTCACAAGATTAAATAAATACTAGAGAAAAAAAGATATATTTGAAGGCTTTTCTATTTACTTCAAGAAGAGAGAAGAGTCAGTTTCTTGTGCTGAAATACTACAAGAGTGAAGACTTACACTGTAATTCACTTGAAATGTATATTATATTTCTGTTCAAGTATCACTGAATAAAACTAATGTGAATCTGTCAAGTAGCAATGTGACTGGTGGGCTGGCTTCTATGTTCCATCGCTCTCATAGTCTTCTATTATCATGTCTTCTTCTTCCATGTCTCCCTGGGCTGAAAAGGGCTGAGGCTGGCTGGCAGGCAGTTCATTCCCACTATTCTGACTCAAAGGCAGAGAGCAGGTTTCAGGTTCCCGGGTTTGAGTAGATTCTTCCACAGCTTCCTCTGAAGGCTGTCCTCCGATAAACTGGGCTTCATCTCCACTTTCTGGGTCTATCAGTCCATGCTCCCTGTCGGTCAGGGCTTCCATTTTTAATCTACCAGATTGATAACGCAAGGCATTAATAATAACCAAAGGAGATTCCTTTAAATTATACACTATTATTAAGATTATGAAACCATCTCCTGATGCTTTCATTTACCTTCATCCTATTCACTATTTAGTCAGGTCCTTTAGTTTATTTAACAATATAAACAAAAGTACAAAGTAAATGAAAAATTGTGAATAAACCATTACAACTTATGATACAAACAAGTTGAATAATCTCTTTAATAAAGAGTTATTACAAACTAACAAAAATAAATAGAAGAGAAATGGGCATAAAACATGGAACTTACAGAAAAAAGCACCAAAGGTAACTAAATGAAGTGTTCAACCTGGTTTATAATTTTAAAAATGGAAATGAAAATAATAAGCTATTAGTCCTGACCCCATAGCTCAGTTGGTTAGAGCATCATCCCAATATGCCAATGTTTTGGCTTTGATCCCTGGTCAGAGCACATACAAGAAGCAACCAATGAATGCATAAGTAAATGGAACAACAAATCAACCTCTCTCCCTTTTTATGTCCCTCCCTTAATAAACAAACTACTTTTCTCATCTTTTAAACTAGCAAAGACCTTTTAAAATATTAAGACCCAGTGGTGGCAAGTGTTAGGAGAAAGGAACATGCTAATACTGTAAAAGGACATAAAATTGTCAACATGTTCTTGGAAGCAATCTGGCAATATAGAGCAAAGGACTCAGAGAGATGTATATTCGGTGATTCAGCTATTTCATTTCATCCTCTATAAATAGTATTTGATGTGCATGATGATTTAGCTATAAAAAAGGTTGTGATAAAAGTAGGAAGTAAGCTAAATGTAGAAAAATAAGGTGCAGGTAAATTATAGGAAATTATGCAGCTATTAAAATATGAAGCTAAATATGAATATTTAACATTATCAATATGAATCAAAGATAATGTTAAATGTGGTCATCATAAATGAAAGATAACAGTACTAGTCATTGTAATAAGTAGCAATGACAAAGTCAGGTAAAGTACTTGAACAGTGATTAACTCTTTTTAATTCTTTTTAAATGCCTGCGTGCAGCCCTGGCTTGGTGGCTCAGTTGGTTGGAGTGTCTTCCGGTACACCAAAAGGTTAAGAGTTTGATCCACAGTCGGGGTCATATGGGAGGCAACAGATCGATGTTTTTCTCTCTCCCTCTGTCTCTGTCTCTTTCTCTCTCTTTCTCCATCCCTCTCCCTCTCCCTTCCTGTCTCTCTAACATCAATAAAACATATCCTCGGGTGAGGATTAAAATGAATAAATAAATAAATAAATGCCTGAGTGTAGAATCTGACCTTACAAATAAGCTAAGAAGAAATGAACTAAAAATATTGTGTTAATCATTGATATTAGCGCAGAAACAATTTTGCAATAAAATGAACGGTATAGATATAGGTTTATCGCTCTATAGTATCTGTATTTTCTCAATTGTCTGGATTTTCTATGATAAGTAAATAAAAGATAGTGCTTGGTCATTGTAGGCTTCAAACACAGGCAAGAAAATCTCTTGATAGGAAAGCTGAAAAGGTGTTTCCAGATATGCAAAATTTGTTCAACTAGATGATTTTAAAGATTCTCTGCCTTTGTGATCCTATGATTCTATTTAGTCTGATATTCCATTGTAAGCTGGAGAAAATACACTTTTATATGTAATGAAATGATAGGTCTACAATGCAATCATGGTCTTTAATCACTGGGCCCAAAATGTATTTCTTGGATTTTACAGATAACATTTATTGATTGTATACTGGAAAAATAACATATTCAGTGGACATTTCAGTAACAGTTCTTTGAAAATTAAAATCATCAGCTTACCTTCCAAAGTGTCGATTCAGAGGAAGCCTTCCAATATCTTGGATAAAAGAAATCTGAGCTGAAACAGAGATTTTAAAAAAGCTTTAAATAGACATTTCTCCAAAGATATATAAGTGGCCAATAAACACAGGAAAAGATGCTCAAAGTCATTAATCCTTAGGAAAATGTAAATCAAAACCACTAGATACCATTTTATACTCTGTAAGGTGACTATTATTTTTAAAAAAAAAGAACACAAAAAGGTTTGGCAAGAATGTAGAGAAATTGGAATCCTTTTGCACTGCTGCTGGGAGTATAAAACGGTGTAGCTCAGTGGTCAGCAAACTCATTAGTCAACAGAGCCAAATATCAACAGTACAACGATTGAAATTTCTTTTGAGAGCCAAATTTTTTAAACTTAAACTTCTTCTAATGCCACTTCTTCAAAATAGACTCGCCCTTGCCCTAACTGGTTTGGCTCAGTGGATAGAGCGTTGGCCTGCGGACTGAAGGGTCCCAGGTTCGATTCCGGTCAAGGGCATGTACCTTGGTTGCGGGCACATCCCCAGTGCGGGGTGTGCAGGAGGCAGCTGATCGATGTTACTCTCTCATCGATGTTTCTAACTCTCTACCGCTCTCCCTTCCTCTCTGTAAAAAATCAAAAAAAAAAAAAAAAAAAAAAGACTCGCCCAGGCCGTGGTATTTTGTGGAAGAGCCACACTCAAGGGGCCAAAGAGCTGCATGTGGCTCGCGAGCCACAGTTTGCTGACCACTGGTGTAGCTGATGTGAAAAATGGTAAGGCAGTTCCTCAAAAAATTAAAAATAGCATTACTATATGATCTCACAATTCCACTTCTGGGTATACATCAAAAGAACTAAAAGTAGGATCTTTTAAAAATTATTTGTATACCCTTGTTTATAGCAGCACTATTCACAATAGCCAAAGAGCAGAAGCAACTTAAGTGTCCAGATGAATGGATAAACAAAATGTGGTACATACAATATTATTTGGCCTTAAAAAGAAAATTCTGATTTATGTTATACATGAATAAACTTTGCTAAATGAAATAAACCAATCACAAAAAATTATGTGATTTCACTTATGTGAATTATCTAGAATAGTTAAATTCATAGATAAAAGATAAGTGGTATTGGCAGGGTGGGGTAAGTTAGTGTTTAATGTGTATAGTTTCAATTTTGCAACATGACAAATTCTGGAGATTGGCTGCCCAATAAGGTGAATATGCTTAACACTACTGAACTGTATACTTAAAAATGGTTTAAGATGGTAAATTTTATGAGGAAACATTTGCTCAAGAAAATCTGCCTGGCCGGCATAGCTCAGTGGTTGAGCATCAACCTATGAACCAGGAAGCCACAATTCGATTCCCGGTCAGGGCACATGCCTGGGTTGCGGGTTCAATCTCCAGTATGGGATGTGCAGGAGGCAGCTGATCAATGATTCTCTCTCATCATTGATGTTTCTATTTCTCTCTCCCTCTCCCTTCTTCTCTGAAATTAAAAAAAAAGCACCAACCCTCTAATTATGTGGTTCTGGTGTGGCCAACAAAACAAAGCAAAAAAGAATATCTAACAAGAGTCTGCAGCATTTGAACTAAGACCTGCTTCCTCTCTTCCTCAGCTTTAGGGAGACTTCACTGCAGCTGGGTGCAGCCAAGAACATAGGGCTCCCTCCTGGTGAGTGTGGTCAGCTAAGAGTTTGGGGCTCCCTTTCTCCACTCAGCCCCCATCCACAGGATGGGAATTGTACTCCAGTGGCAAGCTGGTGAATACTCCCTCCTCCTCAAACTGCAATAGCCCTTGCCCCAGCCCATTCGTAGAGCAGAGGGTCCTTACCTGGATAAGCTAAGCCACGCCAAGCCAATCAGAGACTACCTCCAGTTGAACACCCACCAGAATAGTGGTCAGGGATTTGCCCAGGGGGAAATGGCATTCCATATGAAGGGAGAGCTCCGAAGCTCTACCCAAAGGAACTGACTTTATTTAAGAGTGTGGGGAAGCTCAAGCTTAAGGGACGTCTTAAAATAAATGCCTCCTCTTAATCAAGAGCAGCAAGTTAAACATAAGCCAGCTACTTCATCTGAAAGAACCAGAGAAAGAGATAGCTAAGAAGAGTCCTCCTGGGGTCAGAACAAACCATGAGATACCATGCCTCAAAATCTATACCTGCCCAATTTAATTCTATCAGACTGGAATAATTTATGTCCCTGGAACTGTTGAAACTGATAAACCAAACAGCTAGTAATTAGTAGAGGGTAATAGGCTGGTTTGATGTCAAACAAGGCAGACAGTTTAACCAAGAAATAAAGCAAGGAGAAATAAAATCAAAGTGAGCCCTGCTAAAACCACTGTCATCACAAGGAGACTGTGGGCATGTCCAAGGCTAAGCTCTTTGAGAAGATTTCATTAAAATAGTTTAGCCAAGTTGGTAAACAAATAAATAAGCAACAACAACAAAAACAAGCCCAGAAGATGAAGGGAAACCAGTATCCAGAACTTGCTACAATGTATTACCTAAACTGTCCAATATTTAACAAAACATTGAGACTATGCAAAGAAACAAGTAAGTACGTACAGGAGAAGGGGTAAGCAATAGAAACTGAGAGGGCCCAGAATTAAATTTCATAGAAAAAGACTTCAAAGAGCCATTACAAATATGTTTAAAGAACAAAAGGAAACCATGTTAAATAAGCAAAGGGAGGGGGGAAGGCAGACAAAGGCCTAGTGGGGATGAATGGTGATGGAAAGAGACTTGACTTGGGGTGGTGAACACACAATACAATATGCAGATGATGTATTACAGAACTGTACAATTGAAACCTATATCATTTAATTAACCAATGTCACCCCCAATAAATTCAATAAAAATTTTTTTTAAAAAGTCTCAGAGGGAAGGCGAGGGTGAGAGAGTGGGTAAAGATTAAACAAAGAACTTATATGCATATATGCATAACCCATGGACACAGATAATAGGGTGGTGAAGGCCTGAAGTGGGGTGGGATCTGAGTGGAGGAGGGCAATGGGGGGAATGTAGGGTGGAAATTTGTAATACTCTCAACAATAAAGATTTTAAAATAATAAATTAAAAAATAAAGAGGAAAAACTTAGTCTCAGTATTATATAGCAACTAGAGGCCCAGTACATGAATTTGTGCACCAGTGGGGTCCCTCGGACTGGCCTGCGGGGACTGGGCCGAAACTGGCTCTCTGACATCCTCCTAGGGGTCCTCCTGGATTGCGAGAGGGCGCAGGCCAGGCCGAGGGACCCCACTGGTGCATGATGGGGGACAGGGAGGGACCACGGGAGGGTTCCAGGGCTTGTCTGGCCCCTCTTGCCCAGTTCCAATTGGGACCGACTGGCCAAGGAGGAACCAAAGGAGGTTGGCTGGCTGGGGAGGGATCCGGGGAGGGATCCTGGGAGGGCTCCAACGCATGTCTGGCCTGTTTCGCCCAGTCCCAATCAACCGGATCCCAGCAGCAAGTTAACCTACTGGTCAGAGTGTCTGCCCCCTGGTGGTCAGTGCACATCATAGCAACCAGAAGTTCTGCCATTTGGTCGATTTGCAGATTAGCCTTTTATTATATACGATGAATTGACCTACAAAAACGATAATGTTATAAAACACTACTTCTGGGGGAAAATAACCCATGTTATTACCTTGATTTCTCATTGGAATGGTTAGCAAAGCAAGATATGGTAACAGCTGAGTTTGGAGGCATAAAGCTGGTAAGCAGAAGTCAGAAAAAAGTGCTTTTGCTGCCAGGCAATTTTCCCGATACTGTATGGAAAAAAAAAAAAAGGTGAAAGTAAAAAAAAAGGATTCCTAGATACACTAAGTTTATTATATTACAAAAGTATGTAGGCCTATATACTACAAATATACTTTTAACAGTTTATCTAATGAGTCGTTTAAAATGATTCTAGCATTATCTAGTACAGCATTTTACCAAGACAACAATTTCACATTTGACATAACAGCAATAAAAATTTTTTTTGCCTGACAAGTATGGTTCAGTGGTTGAGTGTCAACCTATGAACCAGGAGGTCGTTAGATTCTCAGTCAGGGCACATGCCTTGGTTGCAGGCTTAATCCCCAGTAGGCAGCTGATCAATGATTCTTTCTCATCTTTGATGTTTCTATCTCTCTCCCTCTCCATTCCTTTCTGAAATCAATAAACATACATTTAAAAGAAAGCAATAGTGATTTAAAAAAATACTTTAGGTAGAATGAAAAATACACTTAAAAATCAAAAGAATTGTTTATGGCCCGGCCGGCCTGGCTCAGTGGTTGGGCGTCAACCTATAAACCAGGAGGTCACAGTTTGATTCCCGGTCAGGGCACATGCCCAGGTTGCCAGCTCGATCCCGAGTGTGGGGTGTGGAGGAAGCAGCTGATCGATGATTCTCTCTCATCATTGATGTTTTTATCTCTTTCTTCCTCTCCCTACCTCTCAATAAAAATATATTAAGGGGACCCTTTCCTCCTCCCCACGTGGAAGTCTGTACTTGTTCGTCAATAAATCTCCACCTTTGCTATACTCTAATACACACACACACACACACACACACACATATAATAGTTTATGAGCATACATCACAAATTATGCGAGGACATTGTTTCATTTTTTTTTTTAAATCCTCACCCAAGGAGATGTTTGTGGTTGATTTTAGAGAAAGGAGGGAGAAAGAGAAACATTGATGTGAGAAACATTAATTGGTTGCCCCCTGCATGTGACCTGACTGGGAATTGAACCCATGACTTTTGGTGTATGGGACCATGCTCTAATCAACTGAGCTACCCTGCTAGGGCAGAAAAAATTTCCTTTAGGTAACACAGGTGCAATGTTAGGCTGATAAAGAAAGCAGCACAATCTTGCTTTCAAGGAGCTTACAGTCTTGGAAAGATAATTCATATGTAACTATAATGCCAAATTAATATGTGCTATAAAAGCAAAGCAAGTCAAAAGGGATTATAAATTGCTTAAAAGTCAAAGTTCTTCAAAGAAATTTATTGGAATTTCTTAAGATTATGAATTATAGGCTCATATTTAGCCATATGATTTTAGAACTGGAAGACATCTTAGAGATTACCTAGTCCAGGGGTCACAGATTCAGATGCTAGAGGAGCCAGGCAGGAAATATAAATCAAAGCAGTGGGCCAGCTAGGGACAGTGGTACCTACCACTCCCATTTTCAAGGGTCAGATTCTATTCGGTTTCAGCAGATTGTTGCCATATAAAAATATGGGCCAGTGTGGGTTCAGCGTGGCTCAGTGATTGAGCATCAAGCCATGAACCAGGAGGTCCTGGGTTCGATCCCGTCAGGGCACATGCCCACATTGTGGGCTCGATCCCCAGTGTGGGGGGTGCAGGGGGCAACCAGTGAATGATTCTCTTTCATCACTGATGTTTCTTTCTCTCTCCCCATCTCTCAAATCAATAAAAATATATTTTAAAAGGTTGGTGTGGCTCAATGGTTAAGCATCGACCCATGATTCAAGAGGTCCCTGGTTCAATTCCTGGTCATGGCACATGCAATCAATGTTTCTCTCTCATTGATGTTTCTACCTCTCTATCCCTCTCCCTTCCTCTCTCTCTAAATAAAAATCAATAAAAATGTATTTTTAAACAATGGGCCAGTGTTGCCTTACTTTTCCTTTCTTTCCCCCCAGGAGATTCTAGAAATTTTGAAGCCAGAAATCCATGTCCAAATTTTAATTATACTAATTTTTAAAGATGGGCGATTCATTGAAAATATCTATGTGAGGTACATTCAACTTGTGGGCCACATGTTTTTTGACCTTTAATTCAATCCTCTTCTTTTATAGCTGGGTAAACTAAGTATACATACTTATTAGTTGTTAGGTGAAATAATTTATCTAGGTGGTTAGAGGCAAAGTCAGGATTTATTTTCAATTAACACTAAAATATAATTATACTTTGATTCCAATAAGTCAACTTACAAAATAGGTACGGGCTTTCAAATTGAGTGATTTTTCCCTAAAAAAAATGACTAAGCACTTAAGAAAACTGTTCTTTTAAGTTCTGTCATAATTTAAAGAAAATTGTGGGTCTTAGCAACTATTTCTAAGAATGAAATATCATTTTTCTTTTTTAGCAACAACAAAAAACCCAACTTGCCCTTGCCAGTGTGGCTCAGTTGTTCGAGTGTCAGCCCATGCACCAAAAAGTAGCGGGTTCAATTTCCAGTTAACGGCATATACTTTGGGTTGCAGGTTCACTCCCTGCCTTGCATCGGGGCGCATGCAGGAGGCAACCAGTTGATGTTTCTCTCACATTGATGTCCCCCTGCCTCCATCCTTCCCACTCCGAAAAGCAAGGAAAAAATATCCTCTGGTGAGAATCAACTCCACCAAAAAAAACGCAAACAAAAACTTTATTGACATGTAATTCACACGCCATAAAGTTCACCTATGGAAAGTGTACAATTCCTTTTTTTTTTTTTTTTACCTTTTTATTTATTAAAAACCATTGGGGCTTGTGCAGTGGCCGAAAACTTGATCCTCCTCCTTGGCTATGAGCAAATCCTCGGGCTTTGTTGGAATGTATCACACCTCTTGTAGCTATTGACGTACTATAGTCCCTGAGTAAAGAGCGTGTCTAAAAAAGAAAAGAAGTGAAATAAAGAAAACATGAGATTTATAAAATAGTACTAATGGTATTTCTGACACCAAAAAAGGACCAACCATATTTAGCCTTTTCAACATCACTGCAGGCCTAAAAATAATATGCTACAAGATTATTTAAAACAAATCCAACTAAGAAATAACATTCAAATGTTATGGGTAAACTCTGATTGGATCTTGGATGAGAATGGGAAAAATGACTTTAAATACATTTTTGAGACAACTGGGGAAGTCAAAATAAGGACAGTATGTTAATTTTCTTAAGTGGGAGGCTATTATGCTTGTAACAGAGTAATGTTATTATGGATGCTTAAGTATTAAGTGTCATGATGTTTGCAATTACTTTCCAATTATTCAGCTAAAATAAGTCTGTAAATACACAGAGATTAAGCAAATGTAGCCAAATGTGAAAAACTGGTAAGCAACAGTTAAAGGTATACAGATACTCATTGTATTATTCTTTTTTTTTAATATACTTTATTGATTTTTTTACAGAGAGGAAGGGAGAGGGATAGAGAGTTAGAAACATCAATGAGAGAGAAACATTAATCAGCTGCCTCCTGCACACCTCCTATTGGGGATGTTCCGAAACTAAAGTACATGCCCATGACTGGAATTGAACCTGGGACCTTTCAGTCTGCAGGCCGACGCTCTATCCACTGAGCCAAACCGGTTAGGGCTGTACTATTCTTTTAATTTGTCTATAGATTGCAAAATTTCAAAATAAAAAAGTATAAAAAAATTAAGCAAATACAATTGCTGAATAATGAAATTCTAAATATGACACACTATATAAAAATGTTTTTATCTTTCCTATTTTTAATTATTAATGCTATTTCAACATTTATAACACAGAGAAATATTAACATATCAAAAGTGTTAACCAATGGAACTTTCTATGATAGAAATGTTTTGTATATGGGCTGTTCAATATAGTTACTAGCCACATGTAACTAACAAATGCTGGAAACATGACTAGTGTGACTAAGGAACTGAATTTTCATTTATTTTAATTAGCTGCATGTGGCTAGTGGCTACTAGCTTGGTCATTTGTTAAAATGTTAAGAAAGCCCAGACAGTGTGTTTCAGTGGTTGAGCGTTGATCTATGAAACAGGAAGCCACGTTCAATTCCCAGTCAGGGCACATGCCCAGGTTGCGGGCTCGATCCCCAGTGTGGGGCATGCAGGGGGCAGCCGATCCATTGTTCTCTCTCATCATGGATGTTTCTGTTTTCTCTCCCTCTCCCTTCCTCTTTGAAATCAATAAAGATATATTAAAAAGAAAAGTTAAGAAAAAAGTACAGCCCGAACTGGTTTGGCTCAGTGGATAGAGCGTCGGCCTGTGGACTGAAGGGTCCCAGGTTCGATTCCGGTCAAGGGCATGTACCTGGGTTGCGGGCACATCCCCAGTAGGGGGCGTGCAGGAGGCAGCTGATCGATGTCTCTCTCTCATTGATGTTTCTAACTTTCTATCCCTCTCTCTTCCTCTCTGTGAAAAATCAATAAAATATATTAAAAAAATAATACTGTATTGCATATTTAAAAAAAAAAAAAAAGAAAAAAGTACAAATTTTATAGTGAATAATTTCAATTTGTAAAAAAGAAACCATTAAAAAACTAGCACTTTTCTATCCACTTTTCAATGGTTGTCAAAATTTCTGTATATTTATTTTATAATCAGAAAACAACTTTAGAAAAAAATTAAGTGTTATTTTATCACCAGGAAAATCAAGTTAACTGCTGAAGTTTCATTACAAACACTGAGTTGGATGAATTAATTTTCTTATAGCTATTAAGAAGTTATATAAGTCATGTCAAATAATTAAGAATAAAAGTAAAATTTTTCCCCAATTCTGAGTAAATAATAAAAAAACATTTAAGTCAAATGGTCTTACATTCCAGTCACCACTGATGATATCTGCAAAACTCAGAAATTCACTGGCTCTCACAAGATCATCTACTTCCATGAAGAAATCTACGTAGTTTTGGTGAAGATATAAATTAAATAATTCTCCTGGCATATGTGACATTTCTACTACATCCTATAATATAAAAAAAAAAAATACATACATAATTTTGGTAAAAATGCAGTGGTCAAATGTATATGCCCACAAATGTAAATAATATATGTCTTGTAAGTAGTACTTAGTGTTATTAAAGATTTTATACTTTACCTCAGGATGAACAAGTAATGTATCCCGTTCATACTCTGATAAATGGGAGGGCAATCGAGGGGAGTCTATTTCTGTTACAGATGCTCCTATAAAAAATTTCCAGATTAAAAACATCTTTATAATTATATAGCAACTCTCATTTGAAAGTTTTTCAACACTTTAGGTACATAATTGCAAAAATACTAATTGAACTGTTAAAAATAACAAAGTTTATGTGAGTTGCCTCGCTATTAAGAAAAATGTAGAATTCTGATGTCTGGATTATGGCATTTATAGAATTAAAGCACTCCATATTTCACCTTTCCAGCTCTGAGTTGCTTTCTTCTTTTTATTCTCACCTCAATTTAGAGGCCTTTACAGCTTATTTACTATCTGGCGGATGATATTCTCTGCAGGAGAGAAAAAGAAACCCTATTCCCTAATATAGAAGGTTATAAAAGAGTGTCGAGGAGGAAAAGGGTGGAAGGAAAAGAATCAGTGAATGGCCACTAAGCTCCAGAGGTCAGAGGAGCCAGAGACAGAGTGTCTTCATTTCCGCCTGTTTCATTTTCCTCAGGTGGCACTAAGGTTTCCATTTAGAAATCCCAATTTTTGATAAGAATGATAGAAAGCAGGTGTAAAAGGCATTCACAGAGTTTTACAGGAAGATAAAAACCAGTAGTTTGAAACAACTGGGTTTTTGGCAACCAGAAAACAGTCTCAAATAGTAATGGGTGTGATAGCACGAGGTTTCAGTGAATTATTTGCATCATTTTACAATCCACGGTTATTTGCAGCTATTTTACAAGAGTTTTGGAAAACGGAGAGAATGTTGAGGATACTGTGTACATAAGATTTTTTTATTGTTCATCATGAATTATTTTTTAAAATATATTTTATTGATTTTTTACAGAGAGGAAGGGAGAGGAAGAGAGAGTTAGAAACATCAATGGGAGAGAACCATCGATCAGCTGCCAAGGTACATGCCCTTGACCAGAATCGAACCTGGGACCCTTCAGTCCGCAGGCTAACGTTCTATCCACTGAGCCAAACCGGTTATGGCGTCATGAGTTATTTTTTGTTATAACATATAAAACTATTCTAAACTATAGCAATGATTTTTCCTCTAAAAATCTGTGTAAACTGTTTTATTTTCTATAAAAATTGCACCAGATCAATTTAAAAAATAAAAAGAAATCTCCCCTGGCTGGTGTGGCTCCGTTGGTTGAGCATCATCCCATGCACCGAGAGGTCACTGGTTCGATTCCCTGTCATGGCATAGGTCCAGATTGCAGGCTCGATCCCTGGTGGGAGGCATGCAAGAGGTGGCTGATAGGTGTTTGTCTCTCTCTCTCTTCCTTGTCCCTCCCCCTCTCTCTAAAATCAATACAGCCTGGCTACAGTGGCTCAGTGCTTGAACATTGACCTATGAACCAGGAGGTCCCAGTTCAATTCTTGGTCAGGGCACAATGCCCAGGTTACAGGCTTGATCCCAGTAGGGGGCGTGCAGGAGGCAGCCAAGCAATGATTCTCTCTTATCATTGATGTTTATCTCTCTCTCTCTCCCTCTCCCTTCATCTCTGAAATAAATATAAAATATATATATTTAAAATCAATATAAACATTAAAAAAAATAAATCTCAATTTTCTTCCTTCAGGATCATAAGAAGGAAAACTGGTATTTTCCACATAAAGAATAGGAGTTTGGGATTTTATTGAAAGAAGAGACAATTTGGGAGCTTAGAGATGGGTAATGGGGGTGAAGAGGCTGAGGAGAAGCAGTCATCAAAGGCAGAAGAGGGTAAAGAATTAGTTTTTTTAAAAAAAGAAGAGGGAAAGGAAGAACATCGCTGGTTAGGGACAGAGCTGCTAGTGAAGGGACCAGAGAAATGTAAGAAAATCCAAAGAAACCTGAAGCTACCTAGCAATTTGCTTAGGGCCCTGGTTGCCAGAGCTCAGTGCTAAGAGGACTTGGGCAACCAACACTTGCCACTAAATGTCTAGATGGATTGATGTCTTACTTTCAGTAAACTATAATTTTAAAGACTTACGGATATTAACATGGCCTAGAGTACTTCATTTTTGGGTTTAATTCTACTCATATTCCAAAAATACTATATCTGGATAAATAAATTTTCCTGCATCGGCCTTGCCAAACAGCATCTGATCTAGCCCTAATTCTTTGTTATAAAAGAACTAAATACATAACATTTAAAATTTAGGGGTATTTTACTTCAGTTATAAGAATATTATCTAACAAACTTTAAAAAATATATGTTTTCTTACTTTTGCAATATAGTATTTTCCCCAGAGCTCTGAAGAGAAAGAGAGAAACATCTTTTCCACCAATAGCTTGGACCTCTTGATTTTCAAAAACCTTATCAGATTTTTTTCTTCGTCTTGATTTTGCCAGCACAGCATCTGATTTTAATGACGACATTCCTTTTTTCCTTGGGCATAAGTTGTTCCTTCCTAAATAATATATACCCGTGTCAATATTTAAAATAAAACTAAAATATGAAAGCTAAAACTGAGAACACTTCAGATATAGTTATACTAAGTATTCTAATTAAAAATATTTTTCTAATGAACAATAATTATAAAATATCTGAACATAGAGTCCTCTTTGAGTTACTAAACTATTAAAACATTAAATGTCATCTAAAAGTATTTCATGACACATTTCAATTTTCACATACACAAATGACACATTCTTTAATATAGTCACACCCATATCACCTTGATTTCTCAGTGTTTTGTGCAAGGTACTATTCTTGGTACATAATATGTATTAACTAATTTAATCCTCATAAAAACCTTATCAGGAAAAAACTACTATTAGGGAAAGAACTACTATTATACAGGTTAAAGAAATGAGGTATAAAGAAGTTAAGTAACTGGCTCAAGGTTATCATTTGGTAAGTGATTTGAATCCAGACAGCCTGGTTCTGCAACCCATTCTGATAACTATTCTTTATTACCTCTACTGATGTGGGCAGTCTCCAATTTTGAATATGTTTGTGTTCAAATTTCATTGATAATTCTATTGTTTAAAACTCAAAATATGTCATTTAAGAAAAGCAGCCTGGAATAGCAGAAAGAACACAAGATATGGGTGTGAATACTAATACTGTTTCTTTCATTAGGCTGATCTGAGAGTTAAATTAAAAAACATATAATTGCTAATACAGTTCCTGATCTACTAAAAAAATGTTATTTTCTTCCCTTTACAATTTCTGAGCTCAGAGCAATAATGTTAAAAATGGTAGTTAGGATCCCAAAGTGGCCCACTTCAGTCATTCTAACACATAATTCCAGTGGTGAACCTAAAGATCATTTACCATTAAGTTTCTACAGAAAGCAGAATTATTTTCAGTTGTGTCAGGTTGCCTATTTCTCTACAGTTATTTTGAAAAACAAAGTTGTAAACCAGATGAATATGTTACACTTATAGGTAGAAATTAGTACTTCAGGTGGATTTTGAGAGCTCCAAAGATTGCTTTTAATTTTTTAAGGTCATTTCTGAATGTTAATATCAACATTTGTTCAATGTTTTCTGATGAAGACTGTGCTCAGTGAACTATGACTACTGGAGTAAAAATGCAACTCAAGCCAAAACCGGTTTGGCTCAGTGGATAGAGCGTCGGCCTGCGGACTGAAAGGTCCCAGGTTCGATTCCGGTCAAGGGCACGTAACTTGGTTGCGGGCACATCTCCAGTAGGAGGTGTGCAAGAGGCAGCTGATCGATGTTTCTCTCTCATCGATGTTTCTAACTCTCTATCCCTCTTCCTTCCTCTCTGTAAAAAAAATCAATAAAATATATTTAAAAAAAAAAATGCAACTCAATGCCATTAGTGGGGCTATCTCTTTAATATCATATGGCTGTGCACCCCTTTTACATAACAGTAAAGGGAAACTAATTTGTTAAATATATCACATATAAATTATGAAAGAATTTAAAACTAAACCTACATGAGCACAATATTATTAAATTCATTAATAGCTGGCCATTTATTGAGCCCTTAGTATGTAGCAAGCACTGGAATAAATACAAGTATTACTTCGCTTACTCTTCACATAACTCGAGACAGTTTTTTATACAAAAGGTGAGAAAATAGAGGCACAGAAAGATTTAGTCACCTGTAAGATTGTCACTGCAAAGTGGCAGAGCCAAGGTTTTCACCCAGGAAGTCAAATTAATTTTCAAAGGTAAAATAGCAAGCCACATAAATGAATCAGGTTTTGTCTCAGATGTACAGATACATATGATGACATATTCATGGGGGTCTGTGCATGCATGTATACACATATGACATCAACTCAATAAAAAAAATAGTAAGTAGAAATAGGTATATATCAATTATAAGTTATAATATGTTTAGTTTGATTTCATTTCATGAACAACTAAGAGAGAGCAGTCACCTATATAATGCTATAAGAATGTATCTTCCATAGTTACCTTTTGAAGAAGAAAACTGGAGGCTGTTTATTGCACTTCTGATATCACCGGAGCATCCTTGACAGAGCAACTCTAGAGAAGTTTTATCAGGGACGGTAATATTTCCGCCATTCTGAAATGAGAAAATTAAAAATCTTAAATGTTTTCCTAAATAAAATAAAACACACAACCAAAAACTCCCTTATTTTATAAATTAATGGAAGTACATTAGAATCTTTCAAATTTGAATTAAGGTGATAAAGTAGTATATTGATTATTTTTATTATTTCTTAATGTTTGATAAATAAAATACTTAAAACTATAATTTGTAGTTATGTTCATAGTAAAGAATGTAGATTTTTTTCAAAAAGGTATTAAAATATCACAAGTAATCCAAATATACAGAACTAATCACATTAACATTTGTATGTACTTTTTTCTAGTATGTGTAGGTTTATATATATGTGTACATTTTGTTGTTATTGACAATTGCTTGTTTTGTTTTAGCACAGTAAATGGAGTCAGAACAAATTTCAAACCTGTCTGATACTTAACAGTTGTGGAATATTATGCAAATTATTTGCCCCAAAGCTCAGTTTCCTTATCTGTAAAATAGGGATAATGTACCAATTTTATATGGTTATGACGAGGTTTAATAAGATCAGGTATGTAAACACTTTGCATAGTGACTGACACATATAAAGAGCTGAAGATATTTCTACTGTTAGCATTATCATAGAAGTTTGTATCTTGTTATTTTTAACTTGGCATTTAATTGTATTGTCCCATGTCACTAAATATTCTCAAAACACTAATTAATGACATAATAGCTCAACTGTATAACTGCCTCATTATTGTTGGACTCAGTTTGTTTCTAATATTTCATTATTAAAAGTTGTTATTCAGTTAAGTGCTCTACACACATACATTATTTTAATATTTAAAACAACCCCTTCCTTGGAGATTTCCTTCAATTCCTGTGATCCCAGCAGTGCAAAAATAAATAAATAAATGTTTCATGTAAGATCTAGAACCATGCTGCTAGGAGAAATTCCATCAATTTATTTTAACATCATGATTTGAAAGATAGAAAAAAATGATGCATTAAAAGTGACAGATGTTTCACAACCATGTTAATATGCCTAACACTATTCAACTGTATACTTAAAAATGGTTACAGTGGTATAGTTATAATACTATGTTATATATTTGAAAATTGCTAAGAGAGTAGATCTTAAATGTTTTCACCACAAAAAAGAAGTGGGAATTACATGATGTGATGGAGGTGTTAGGTAATGCTATGGTGGTAAACATTCTGCAATACATAAGTGTATCAAATCAACACGTTGTACTCCTTAAACTGATGCGATGTTATATCAATTATATCTCAATAAAGCTGGAAAAAATATTTGTGATGGTAAATTTTATTATGTGTTTTTTACCGCAATAATAAAAAGTTGACAACGGACAAAAGTACAGTTGTACTATTGATGACTAATGTACCTAGATGCCGGTTAACGGTTTCTTGATTACAGACACAATTTAGAACACTAAAATAAAGGGAAATCGACCTAATGTGAAAGAGAAAGCTAAGTTTTAAAAGAAAAAGGTTAAGGATCTTTTAAATCAATATTTCCTATATTTTCCAAAATTAAATGCCTTATAAGTGTAATAAAATTTTTAATTCTAAAAATATGTGTCTCCAACTCAAATTTACATAATACCACTTAAGTTTGGTTTTGTATAATTAGAATGTTAGATTCAAATTAATCAGTTCTTAAGAAACTTACCTTCTTAGCTTCTATTGTCACTATTCGATTAAGAAATTTCATCATAATTGTTGGTGCCACAGGGTTGAAACTGTCAAAGTTTTATACAACAAGAAAATGGTTAAATGATTAATTTAAAATACAATGTGTATGTGAACATTTTAGACAGAAATTTAATTCTTACCTAATGTTTGAGATAGCACACTCTTCTTGAATTTCTTTGGGAAACAGTAACCTTTGATTATTATCTCCACTGAGACTGTCAGAGATTATAAATATTAGAGGACATCGACCAATCTGTACATATTTCCTAAAATAACAAAATACAGCAATGTTGAAATTTAAGCTACTTACCATTTAATTTGGAATTTTAGAAAACTTCACTGAAACTCACCTTAGAACTTCATGTAAAGTATGAGAATCTCGATAAAACTGGTTAGGTAAATCCTATTGAAAATACACAATAAATACTTGTTCAGTTTTATTCCCATGTAAATTTATGTTCAGATTTATATTTACCAAGATAGTAAAAAATGCTAGCTATTCAACGTATTGTAGCCAGAACTTTTATAGAAGGGGAATATGAAATAGCTGATATTCTCAACAGTAATGTCCATCAATGGGAAACCCAATTTTCAAATTAAATTTCTTAGGGTCACTACTAGTTATAGTATTTTCACAAAAACATCATTTTCCAAATATTAATTTTGCTTTTCTACACGTAAGCCATTAAAATTTTTTTTAAATATATTTTATTGATTTTTTTTTTTTACAGAGAGGAAGGGAGAGGGACAGAGAGCTAGAAACATCGATGAGAGAGAAATATCGATCAGCTGCCTCCCGCACACTCCCCACCGGGGATGTGCCTGCAACTGAGGCACATGCCCTTGACCGGAATCAAACCCAGGACCCCTCAGTCCCCAGGCCGATGCTCTATCCACTGAGCCAAACCAGCCAGGGCATAAGCCATTAAATTTTTAAAGTCCACTCACCTATAGCTACTCTATTCAAGTTCACTAAATAGGTTTTTAAGTTTCTATTATCAAGCCTTTATGTTATATTTTACCACTATTAATACTACGAAGAGAGTTAATGTCATTACCACATAAAATATATCTTGCAATTGTTTACTCTATAGGTACTGCAGATTTCAAAAGTTGTACTTACTTCAACCAGAATTATCTTCTTATCAGTTCTTAGATCATCTCCAAGCATTTGTAGTTTGTTATATTTTGTTGCTCTTAGTAGAAACTCTTTAAAAACTGTTATCTGAGACTGGTAGGGAAATATATGGAAGCTTGATTCTGAAAGGAAACATATTTAACCCTTTTATTTTCAACAATTTATATATATACATCAACAGTACACACATGTACATAATATATACATATACATTAATGAGTACATTTACATATGCAAGAATAGCTCACAATACTATAGACTGTTTTCTAATTAGGCAAACTGTTCAAATTTAAGATAGAATATTCATTTCAAAAGACAAGAATCATCATGAACATCAGGAATTTTTTCACATCAGTAATGTATTGTGGAGTCAACTGACTTCAGAACATATCTGTCATTCTATACAATTGGTAAAAATACTTACAACCTTGCCTATACAATGAAGACTCTCCAAATAAGTTGGTGACTACAAATAAAACTTTTTCAATAATAAAGGTTTAACAACAAAAGCAGAATGATTGATTAATGAACTTGGGAATAAAAGGAAGTTCTCCAAAGACATGTTTCATATAGAGGACTGTTTATAAAGACTTGCCAGATTTTCAAAAGTAATGTTCCTGTTTAAAAAAACAGTAAAAGTTTTAGGAATATGGGATACTAGCAACATAGGGTGTGTATAGCAAGCATACAGTATGCACAGAGCATATTCCCAAAAAAGGGATTTTGAGGAATATTCCACATTAAAAAAAAATGTTCCTTCTACAGAACCCCTTTCACTTCAAAATGGCCTAAGAGATTTCGCTACCCCTAGTTTAGTATAGTAGCAATAAGAAAAACTATGAAAGTTAAAAATGATTGTGCTGGAGTATATAAACATACATGTAAATTTATTATGTACCACATCTTTAAATTGGTATCATTATTTTTGGATGTTTGTCTTAAGGCCTCCTTCCCAATTCCAAAGATAGTCTTTGACTTATGCTTCGATTTGATTCTCACAGGTATGACTTAAGTTCTCTCCTTTTGTTTGGAGACAAGTTCTTTTAATACATCTTTTTAAAAATATGTGTATTTTTATTGATTTCAGAGAGGAAGGGAAAGCGAGATAAAAATATCAATGATGAGAGAGTATCATTGATCAGCTGCCTCCTGCACACCCCCTACTGGGTATTGAGCCCACAACCAAGAAAGAGGTCATAGTTGGATTCCCAGTCAGGGCACATGCCAGGATCGTGGGCGCAATCCCCAGTGTGGGGTGTGCAGGAGCCAGCTGATCAACGATTTTCTCTCTCAGCACTGATGTTTGTCTCTCTCTCCCTCCTCCCTCCTCTCTGAAATCAATAACAATATGTATAAAGAAATACATTAAAAGGAATCCCATTCTCCTCTACTGGAGACGCCATTCCTTCTCTTGAGATTATTTTCTCTGTAAATAGAGAAGTATGGGAGAAAATGCACTCATATAGTTTTATTTGATTGCTACTCTGACTTTGTAAAGCAGTTGGTAGTGGTTAGATGCCAACCTAGGAGAGGCAATATACACCCTGTTCTCAAAAACATATATCAAAAAGGATCTTAGGAATCTTAAGGATATGTATAGTTAGGAAGTTTGTTTCAAATGTCTGTTTAGCACAGACTTTTCCCAGTACTTCCATTACCTTCACAGCAAACCTTACCATAATTAAATATCTCCTTGAAGTCATCTTTTTGGAAGTCTGATAAAACTGGATTAATCCACTCTTGTACTTGAATACCAAGCTCCTTTGACAGTATTTTTATAGTTGTTGTTTTTCCACACCCAGGAGGCCCTGTTATTAATAAAATAGATCCACCCTAAAACCAAACACAAACATAAAGAATCAAATTCACTGAAATGCTAGAATATTATGTTTTCATTTTCTTTCTAAATATTAATTAATTTTGTAAGTATTTACTGACTGTCTAGTATAAACAGACTACATTTCACAATAATGCTAGCTGGAATAAACCAGCTTTAGATAAAAGAATATAAATTTATTTCCTGAACTTTAAGTGTAGCTTCTAGTAATGCTTCACTTTTTGCATGTATGTCCCTCCCAAAGACTACTTAGTAGCCAAATTAGAACAACTAAACTTCAACTAAATTAAGGAGGAAACATCTGAAACAAACATTTTTAGAGGTTACCTAAATTTATAAAATTCAATCTTAATACAGAATTTTTTGGATTCTATACTTTAATATTACACAAATACTAAATATTCTAATGGGAAGACCTCAGTTTGTACATCAGATTTTTAAAGAAATGTATACTAAGAAACATATGTAGAAGATAGGACTCTAAAGAAAGACTAGAGATAATAGGTTCCAGGAATATTCCCTCATACAGTAAATCTGATTTAAAAAATCATTCCCTTTAATTTTCAACTTTGAGATGAAGCAGTTAATGTTTCAAGTTGTCTCCAATGGAAACAGGTCCTCTTTTGAATCATGGTCTTTTCTACTTGGCTTTCGTATCTAAACCTTTGGTTTAGTGTTAAAATTACACAAATAATCTGGCCAGAGTGGCTCAGTGGTTGAGCATCAACCTTGGTCAGGTGCTCAGGTCGCAGGCTTAACACCCAGTGTTTCTCTCTCATTGATGTTTCCCTCTTTCTCTCCTCCTTCCTTCCTCTCTCTCTAAAAATCAATAAAAACATTAAAAATAATAAAAATCAATAAAGACAAAACCCACAGCAGAACCATACATATTTTCTGACATGATGCAATATAAAATAACACAACTTATAAAGTATTCTTACAAAACTTCGAATCCATGTATTAATATACCATCCTATTTTTATGTTTGAGGAATTTCGAGATTAGGAAAGCTTAAAGAGAGAGAGAGAATATTCAGCTTGGGGGCTGAGAGTATTTGTGGTATTAGGAAGTGAAACAAAAAACATCAGTATAAATGAATGACTGTTTTAGGCTGTATTTAGTACCAAAACTAATACGTAATTTGCCTGCTTGCTACAGTGTGAGATAATCTTATATGCTAAGTATATTAGCACCTGAACTGGTTTACTGTGCTTTATGTTGATGCCAGGACATAAGAGGGGAAAAGAGGTATAAGTACAGGGGAAAAGTCACGTCTCAGAATTTTTTAGTGAGGCCAGAAGTAGTAAGGTCAGAAAGCTTTCTATAGCTAGTGATCTGAATTTATTTGAATAAATCATCATAAAAGTTTAACTTCTTAAAACCACCTATAAGACAGAGAAACATTTGGTGTTAAATATTTAAAATATATTTTTTACTTAATTACCTGTTTTGATTGCCTTTCTAAGACTTCAGCTTTTAACCATGTTTCAACTTCTTCAATTTTCTTTTTGTGCACAGCAAGTTCATGCTAAAAATGTCAAGTTTAAAATAAAACATTTTAACACAAGAATTTTTGGTACATCAGCACAGATTAATCTAAACATTTTAAAAGTAGCACACAACTAACATGATATAGCAATAAAAAAGGTTAATTACACTTAATTTTTTCTATCATTATAAAAAAAATCTGATCTTAACTGATACCATTATATAAAAATTTGGGGAGCCCTAACCAGTTTGGCTCAGTGGATAGAGCGTCTCAGGTTTGATTCCGGTCAAGAGCATGTACCTTGGTTGCGGGCACATCCCCAGTGGGAGGTGTGCGGGAGGCAGCTGATGGATGTTTCTCTCTCATCGATGTTTCTCTCTATCCCTTTCCCTTCTTCTCTGTAAAAAATCAATAAAATATATTTTAAAAAAATTTTGGGGAAGGTTGGAGTCATATAATTTTTAAAAATTCTATAATACATTTTGGGAAGAGAGTAAATAGGGAAGTGTATTACATTTAGCATAACAAAACAACAACAACAACAAAAAAAAATAAATTCTATGTTGGGGTTAAATTTAATCTAAGACAAATAACCAATGGTACAACTTCAGAAAAACTTGACAAAAAGCTGAGTCTTGGGATATCTAAAAAACCTGGAAATCATTGTTTTTTCTAATTCATTTAGAAAGACTTTATGAGTAATAATCTGAAAATGCACATCCCTTTCCTTCCTGAAATAAAATTATGGTTGCATGCTATTTAGTACCTGAGTTTCTGGTTTGTATTTATCCACCCATGGTTCATTTTCAGATAGACTTTCTTTTGAATTTTCTAGGCCATATATCTGTTCTGAGGAAGACAGTGTTCCTCTTTTTCTAGTTGGAAATTTGCTGCTTTCTAATGTGGAAGACACGTTTTTGCTTCTGTGACTTGAGTTATTCACATTTAATGATGTGGCAGTATTAGAGATGCTTCTATTCTCTGAAAAATCATCAAATGATGGATCTACCCAATCTGTTACCTGAAGAGAAAAGAAATCATGTAAATGCTATTATATTTTTTGCATCTATTCCCTATAATTGTACTATGTAAAAAAAAAAAATTGTATATTTGTAACATTTTTTAAAAAGCTCACAAGTTAGCTCTTTAAATAAAACTGATTCCATATATACTTGTTATTTTTGTACTTTACAATAAGTGCAAATGCATAACTTGTCTACTTGACTATTGTAATGATGAATATTATATGAAGGAATACAGAATACAAATTTAATTATTTTTATTAATGTGATCTTCCCAGGATAAAGAGTAGGCTGATTCTTTTAAAACTCATTTGTAGGACTGAAACCTAAATATTTAAATTACCTATCAAAAAGAAGCAAAACAAAACAGAGAAATAAAATTACTCGCCCTAGCTGGTTTGGCTCAGTGGATAGAGCACTGGCCTTCAGACTGGAGGGTCCTGGGTTCGATTCCAGTCAAGGGCACATGCTCAGGTTGCGGGCTTGATCCCTAGTAAGGGGCGTGCAGGAGGCAGCCGATCAACGATTCTCTCTCATCATTGATGTTTGTATCTCTATCTCCCTCTCCCTTCCTCTCTGAAATCAATAAAAATATATTACAAATAAATAAATAAATAAAATTACTTTAACCATGTACAAAGTGAGAAGAGTAATACTTCTGCCTTAACCACATTAACACATTACATTTCATACATCAAAATAATCCCTATTATCTTTAAGACTTTGTGAAGATAATAATCTAAGAATCCTGATACTATAAATAATTTATAATTATGACTTGATTATATTCACTCTTTTAAGGAAAGAAGGTTAGGAATATTATCAATAATGGATAAAGAAATGAAAACCTCTGGGGAAAATTTCAGTCATAGCTACTTGATTCCTTTCCTCCTCTTCAAAAGCCTGTCACTATTACTTCAATTTTGACCACTTTCTTCTATAGTACATAAAAAAAATCTGTTATAATAATTCTTTTTTTTTTTTTTTTTTTTTTTTTAAATATATTTTATTGATTTTTTACAGAGAGGAAGGAAGAGGGATAGAGAGTTAGAAACATCGATGAGAGAGAAACACCGATCAGCTGCCTCCTGCACACCTCCTACTGGGGATGTGCCCGCAACCAAGGTACATGCCCTTGACCGGAATCGAACCTGGGACCCTTCAGTCCGCAGGCCGACGCTCTATCCACTGAGCCAAACCGGTTCTGGCTATAATAATTCTTTTGATAGCAATTCTGATCTACATGTTACTTATACATTTTATGGTTTTATTTCTTACATAAATGTGGACTCCCATTTACTCAAGAAAAGAGAAGGAGAAATAGCAAAGTTACATAATTTATTTAAAATAAAAAATAAATCAGGCCTGGCCTGTGTCGCTCAGTGGTTGAGCAGTGACCTATGAGCCAGGAGGTCACAGCTCAATTCCTGGTCAGGGCACATGTCCTGGTTGCGGGCTGGATCCCCAGTAGGGGGCGTGCAGGAGGCAGCTGATCAAAGATTCTCATCATTGATGTTTCTCTCTCTCTCCCTTTCTGAAATGAATAAAAATATATATATTTTTAAAAAGATAAATCAGCCTTAACCGGTTTGGCTTAGTGGAAAGAGCATCGGCCTGCAGACTGAAAGGTCCCAGGTTCGATTCCGGTCAAGGGCATGTACCTTGGTTGCGGGCACATTCCCAGTAGGAGGTGTGCAGGAGGCAGCTGATCGATGTTTCTCTCTCATCGATGTTTCTAACTCTCTATCCCTCTCTCTTCCTCTCTGTAAAAAAATCAATAAAAAATATTAAAAAAAAAAGATATATCAGACCAAATACTAGGAAAATGGCTATTTTGCATATGAGTATCATATTGTCTGACCTTCATCTACTCTACCTCCTAACTTTGCTGAGAACTAGCTCACTGAACCATATGATTTCTAAGAGGTAGGGCCTGTTGTTAAACTTTGACACCAACTACAACTTAGATAATTCTTTTCTTCTACTGCTCTTTCATTCTAGAATGGTTAGCCTTTTCTTTGTGACTGGTATTATAATATTTTTCTTCAAAATTAAGGTTGTACTTTCAGTGTCCAGTTGTTTCACAACTTACTATTAGACTTTTTAGATCACTAATTCAACAGATACTGAGCACCATCACATTGATAGCAGTAATAAATCACTGAGAACACGTACAAAAAATGTAATTATTTTTGGGCAATTATTACATGACCATTTCAGTGTATCATACCTTTGTGGAAGATACTTTTCGTCTAAGAAAAGTTTTTGACATTATAAACTTTGATAGTTCCCATCCGTAGTGTACAACCGGTAGTACACTGAAGTATAATTCACCTAGGGGGAAAAAAGAAAAAAACTTAATAAAACAAACTGTAAGAAAGGTAATATATAAGATATAATCAACAGAATAATAAAGTTAAAGCTCAAGACCAATGAAAGAGAACACAGTATAAACATAGGTGAAGCAAGTATCAAAATGCTAAAATAAAATTTAATTTTAATGACTATAACCTGTGCCAAATAATCTATTTATGGTGTTATACGTGGGAAATACTTCATCCTGGCCAGGTAGCTCAGTTGTCACCATATGCCAAGGTTGTGGGTTCCATCCCCTTCAGGGCACATACAAGAACCAAACAATGGCCCTACCGGGGTGGCACAGTGGTTGAGCCTTGACCTAAGAACCAGGTCACCGTTGGATTCCCTACCAGGGCACATGCCCTGGTTTCGAGATGGATCCCCAGTAGGGGGTGTGCAGGAGGCAGCCAATCTATGATTCTTTCTCATCATTGATGTTTCTGTCTTAATCTCCCTCTCCCTTACTCTTTGAAATCAATAAAAGTATTTTTTTGAAAGAATCAACAATGAATGCATAAGTGAAACAAGTCAATGTTTTTCTCGCTTCCTCTCTTTCTAAAAAAAAAAAAAAAATCAAAAGTTTTTCATATGAACTCAATAATTAAAGAAAACAGAAAAGTCATATATATGTGTACCTACCTTTTGTCATTAAGAAAAAATAGGCAATTTTATCTGTTCAGTTCTTGTACAAAGTTTTTATACAGAAAATTAAAATTTTCCTCATTTTAAATTACAGTTGCAGCTTTTTACTACCAAAATTAAAACAAAAACTTCCACCAGACAATGAATTCAAACTTATCATTCACTTTAGACAAAGACTTTAAATCTAACTGTAAATTTTTCCTGTAATTGCATTACTTATTTTAACACATTAGGAATTTTTTTGGCAGCACTGTTTTCTGACTTGCAGAATTCTTCAATACTTATACAAACTAGTAAATTCACCAACTTTTAATTAGCCAGAAGGAAAGTTTTTCTAAGGTTTATAAACTTATAAATTGGAAGGTATGTTGGACTCTTTTATAGCTGAAGGCACACAGTGTGTGAATACTTCCACACACAAGAAAAATCGTACACATACACGTGCAAATAATTCACGATTAGAGAGGTTTTTGCTATGGAGTTTCAAAGAGTTACGTAGGTGGGAAAAAAACACCTATTTGAGTACATATAGGTGGCAGGTCGCAATAAAAGGCGCAGACTGTAGCTACGGTCAGGACGCTAATTGTTCTTTGAAAACAAGACAATTACCTCCTTTAAAAAGCAGGTAACTGTCCCTGATGACGCCACGTCCCTGAAATGAGACGTCAGAGGTAGAAGAGACCTTCGAGACTATTTCTAGCAGACCCACCACCACCCTACATACTGCACGGGGGACAATTAGCTCGGACAGTTGTGCAACGTAAGGCTGCTAACCAGCGGAGAACTGAGACAGGCTCGCGCGCCCCGGCTCCAGGCCAGCGGTCTGCACCCCCACCCCTTTGATCCCCCAATGGGATGGGCAGGTCCGGAAGAGAAGCGATGGGAACCCGGGAAGGCGTGAAGGCAGAGTGGACTCGCGTCACTAGGACATTTATACACCACAGCCGCAGCCGCGGCGGCCTTACTTGCCGGGAGCTGCATGCCCTCGTGGGCGGAGAGGAGCGGAGGAGCACAGGCTCTACTCCAGGTGGAAGGGCAGCCACCCCGCCCTACCAGGGCTCAGCGCCGAGCCCCTCCGAGGTCCCGCCTCCCGGGACCTTCCAGACCGCTCGGCGCTTCCGCGACACAGCCCGAAGGGCGGGGGCCCCAGAGGAGGGAGAGACTTAGGCAACTAGAGCGCTGCCTGGCTCAAATCACGGTTCCCCCCCTATTTTCCTGCCTTGAACCCTGCGATGACAGCGTGTCATAAAGGGCCAAGTAACCAATGGTCGATGACGGGACGGCGGAGATGGGTCGCAAGCGCCGCGCAGGGTCTTGATGACTCCGGGGTCACGGGCGCTTGCCGCCGCCCGCCCCTTCCGGCTCCTCCCTGTTGTGCTTAGGGCCCTCGTGCCGAGGTTCCAGAGCCTTCGCGTTGAGGACCATGTTGCTTCCGAACATCCTGCTCACGGGTCAGGGCGCGCGCGGGGAGGGGCTGGCCGGCGGGGCAGGCGACGCCGAGCGCCTGGGGCTCGGGGCGGCCGAAGGGGGAGCGCTCAGTGTTCCGTTTCGAGGCTGGTCGAGGGCCGCCTGGCGTGGCACTTGTCAGGCCCTCGCGACCTTTGCGGGGAGGGGGGCGGGGAACCCCACTTCTGGTGGCTCCAGGCTGCTCGGTGAGGTTGGAGAGAGGTAGATCAACCAGCTCCCCTTTCTGGCAAGCTGCCTCTTTTTCTGAATCTGGTATTTGTGTGTAAAATGGATGTTGGTATTTTTATTTTCCTGGATTGTCTTTGGCTTGTAGCGAGATCATGTCAGTAGCTCTGTTAGCGGTGGATGCCTAGTCCTTGGGCCTTCCTGGGCGGTCTTTCATTTTCCCTTTGTATCTGAGAGGCAGCTTCCGGTAAGAGTTCGATGTTTGTAGCGTAGGGTGTTTAATTTGCTGTATATGTCTGCTGAGTTAACATCGACTCCTCCCCCCCCCCCCTTTTTTTTTCTTTCAAGAAAAGACATCTACTGAGCTGACCTGGTCGTTTCTCGTAGGGGATGCGGTCAAGTTCCTGTAGGGTCCCTTTTGGGTCTTTGGATCCATACTCTCAGGGGGCCTGTTATATGTGAGGGGCACTAAAATGCCGCATGACGACTTTAGCTCAGACAATGTTTATTAAATTGTAGCAGTTACTTAGCACTATGGGGTATTAATGAAAAAAATCTAGTAGTGTAGATAGCAAAATTGAGACGCTCTTTGCAGGAAGAAAGCCATAAAGGTTTTATCTTTCTTTTTTTTTTAATATATTTTATTGACTTTTTACAGAGAGGAAGGGAGAGGGATAGAGAGCTAGAAACATCGATGAGAGAGAAACATCAATCAGCTGCCTCCTGCACACCTTCCACTGGGGATGCGCCCGCAACCAAGGTACATGCCCTTGACTGGAATCGAACCTGGGACCCTTGAGTCCACAGGCCGAGGCTCCATCCACTGAGCCAAGCCAGCCAGGGCAAAAGGTTTTATCTTTTAACAAAATCTTGTTGGCCACCCACAATTTTGGTTTGTTTCTGAGGCCAAATTAATGTTTAGCCTTTAAGATTCTGTAAGGAGGAAATTGTACATCTGAATTGTTTGGGTCAGTGTTCTGGTCTTTAATATTAAGCCATATTGTCAAAAACCTGAATGTGAGCATCTTATTGTAAACATGGTGAGTCCAGGTTTCAAACTTGGTGTGTTGTAGTGGTAAATGTTATTGTCTTGTATATAGAGACTTGATTTATCCCTGTTATCTTGGATTATAATGATTGAGTGTTGTTATTTCAGTGGCATTAAACCTGAACAGCTGAAAATTATGCCTTTGATTATTTACCTTGAAATGCAGTAGATTTTAAACAAAATAATACTAACTTACTTGAGTTTTATTCTGGAAATTTCCATGGTGGTGGCAGGCATTCTGTGAATTGGTATCAAGAGTCGACCAAGCCGAAACCGGTTTGGCTCAGTGGATAGAGCGTCGGCCTGTGGACTGAAGGGTCCCGGGTTCGATTCCGGTCAAGGGCATGTACCTTGGTTGCGGGCACATCCCCAGTGGGAGGTGTGCAGGAGGCAGCTGATCGATGTATCTCTCATCGATGTTTCTAGCTCTCTATCCCTCTTCCTTCCTCTCTCTGTAAAATATCAATAAAATATATTTAAAAAAAAAAAAAAGAGTCGACCAAGCCCCGTTTCTGATAAAATCAGATAAACCCGGTGAGGTTCTGACATCCAACAGGCTTTGTGTATGTTATTCACATAGGATGGCTAATTACAAAACTTTTCATTTCAATTGTAAGAATATATTTTTTAATTGAGAGAGAAAAATACCGATTGTTGTTCCACTTACTTATGCATTCATTGGTTGATTCTTGTATGTGCCCTGACCGAAGATCGAACCCAAAACCTTGGCATGTGGAATGATGCTCTAACCAATTGAGCTACCTGGCCAGGGCCTCAATTGTTAAGAATATTAAGAGGGGCAGATAGGTGGGTAAAGTCTAGTAAGTAATTCATGTACAATATTTTCTGTGGCTGTCTTACAGGTACACCAGGGGTTGGGAAAACCACACTGGGCAAAGAACTTGCAGCAAGATCGGGACTGAAATACGTTAATGTGGGTGATTTAGCTCGAGAAGGTAAGGGACATTTTGGTGTTAAATTTGTTTTTAAAGAGAGAGAAATAATAGAGTATTAGTACTGTACTGTGAGAGTGTACAAAAAGCAGAGAAAGATAGCCATTAAGGAATTTATATACTCTTTTTAAAATTGAAATTATTATTATTAAGTGTCTAAAATTTTGACTGTTACATTGCCTCCCCCACAATTGCCTGGCAGTTCTTGTAGATAGTAATAATTGGGAAGGTCATGAAGAGGTTGATTGGACTTAGGATAGGTAGAATCTGAATATGATGAAGAGGAAGAATGTTTTTTGTTTGTTTTTGTTTTTAATATATTTTTAAAATTGATTTCAGAGAGGAAGTAAGAGGGAGAGAGAGAGAGAGAAATATCAATGATGAGAGAGAATCATTGATCAGCTGCCTCCTGCACATCCCCAACTGGGGATCAAACCCACAACCTGGGTATGTTACCTGACTGGGAATGGAACCGTGATCTCCTGGTTCATAGTTTGATGATCAACAACTGAGTCACACTGTCGGGGGCCGAGGGAGAATGTTTTGAGATGGTTGAACACATAAAGGTTAGGGTGGTGCTGAGCATATCTGTGGAGTCAGCGATTATATTGATCTCACTGGAAGAAAAGATTATTCCGAACTCAGGCCGTAGGACATGACTGTCGTATGGTATTTTCTTACATTAATCTGATAATTGCATGTCTGCATGAAACTGCACATATCCTAAAATGATACATGTTTTTATTTATTTTACCCAGTTTCCCCTCAATCTTTGTCACTTTGTTATTCTGTCTTTAACTTTTTATATTCTGTAATGATTTGTTCAGGTAGGAACTCAAATAAATTCAAGTAAAGGGAACTTTAAGTGTGCCTCATTAAAATTAAAAAGATTTAACATATATCTTTAAAATATAAATATATTTTTAAACATATGACATTTTAAATTTTTTAAGTTCCTGACAGTTGCTACTTAAAGTAACTATTTCAGGTTTGATCTAATGTACATATTTTTTTCAAATGATCTAAAGTCTGATCACCGGATATCATGGAGTCTGGCAAGATGGCTTCTCCCAAGAGCATGCCGAAAGATGCACAGATGATGGCACAAATCCTGAAGGATATGGGGATTACAGAATATGAGCCGAGAGTTATAAATCAGATGTTGGAGTTTGCCTTCCGATATGTGACCACAATTCTAGATGATGCAAAAATTTATTCAAGCCATGCTAAGAAAGCTACTGTTGATGCAGATGATGTGCGATTGGCAATCCAGTGTCGTGCTGACCAGTCTTTTACCTCTCCTCCCCCAAGAGATTTTTTATTAGATATTGCAAGGCAAAGAAATCAAACCCCATTGCCATTGATCAAGCCATATTCAGGTCCTAGATTGCCACCTGATAGATATTGCTTGACTGCTCCAAACTATAGACTTAAATCTTTACAAAAAAAGGCATCTACTTCTGCGGGAAGAATAACAGTTCCACGGTTAAGTGTTGGTTCAGTTACTAGTAGACCAAGTACTCCCACGCTTGGCACACCAACCCCACAAACCATGTCAGTTTCAACTAAAGTAGGGACTCCAATGTCCCTCACAGGGCAAAGGTTTACAGTACAGATGCCCACTTCACAGTCCCCAGCTGTAAAAGCATCAATTCCTGCAACATCAGCTGTTCAGAATGTTCTGATTAATCCATCATTAATTGGGTCCAAAAACATTCTTATTACCACTAATATGGTGTCATCACAAAATGCTGCCAATGAATCAACAAATGCATTGAAAAGAAAACGTGAAGATGATGATGATGACGATGATGATGATGACGACTATGATAATTTGTAATTTAGCATTGATGCATGTAACATGTATATTTGATTTTGAATCCACTGTACTGAGATTAAACATGCATGCCAGATGTTTTCAAGTTGTGTTTTAGAAAACTTAGTATTTAATGAGAAAATATAGTTACAGTTTTTAATTGAGATGTTGTATTTTCTTTACTAGAAATCGTAATGATTTTTCATCAGCCTTTAAGAAATAAAGTTGTCATTCATTAATTTGATTGTTGGTACTTTGGCAATTACATTTTTTGAAACAATTTTATTCCTCATTATCACAAACAGGAATAATAGTTCTAACAACTTCAATTGTTGCAGTCTATTACCAATAGAGTGTGATCTCTAGTGTCTTCAGATATTTAAATCATAGTATGATCTCTCATGTATAAGTCACTTTTATGGGCCATTCTCTCAAATTACTGAAGTTAGCCATATTTCCTTTTTGGAGAGAACACTTGGTCAGGATTTTTATTCATAGTGAATCCTCATCTGTTTGGAATTATCTTCCTCAATTGCCCAAATTCTTCCTGGTCCTATTTTTCTATCCCTTTGGTTACATTTAAGTACCCTGGTGTGTCTTCCAGTATCTCTCCAGCTTAATTTTTTTCCATTATCCCTTTTGCAGGTCAGTTCATTCTTGCTTACCATAGTCTTGATATAAGTCACTATCATGCTCATATATATATTTCTTTTAATCCTCACCCAAGGACATGCTTTTATTGATTTTAAAGGGAGAGAGAAACATCGATTTGAGAAGCAAACATTGATCAGCTGCCTCTCACATGTCCCCTGACCCGGGATCAAACCTGCAACCTGGGTATGTGCCCTCACTGGGAATTGAATCCACAGCCCTTTGGCATACAGACCAATGCTCCAACCAACTGAGCCACAGACCAATGCTCCAACCAACTGAGCCACACTGGCCAGGGCTACCATACTCATATATATATATATATATATATATATATATATATATATATATATATATATATATATATATATATACATATACACACACACACACACACACACACACTAGAGGCCCAGTGCCTGAAAATGATGCACTGGTAGGGTCCCTAGTGGCTGGCAGCTGCCAACTGGGTAGTCTCCCTGGCCGCCTGCCGCCAGTGCCTGCCTCCCTTCCCCCTGCCAGCCCTGCCCTCTGGTCGAAGGGACAATTTGCATACTATGCTTTTATTATATAGGATATTTTAAAAAATATTTTTTTATTGATTGCAGAGAGGAAGGAAGAAGAAGATAGAAACATCAATGATGAGAGAGAATCATTGATTGGCTGCCTCCTGCATGCCCCCTACCAGGGATCGAACCTGCAACCCGGGCATATGCCCTTGACCAGAATCGAACCCAGGACCCTTCAGTGTGTAGGCTGACAATCTATCCACTGAGCCAAACCAGCTAGGGCCATGCTCATACTTTTAATCCAGGTTTGGCATTTAAGTTAGTAAAACTTAGGTCATTATTTTGCTATTGTATCTAGCTTTAAGTATCCATTTTATACCTATATGAAATCTAGTTTTCTTTGCCTATTGAACTTTACAGTTTTTGACAAGTGATTTCAGAGGCATATACTGTAGTCATTTTAAGTCATCCAGTTTGATCTCACCTCAATTTAACATTTCTAAACAATGAAGTTACTGTATAATCCAGCCTTGGGCAAACTACGGCCCGCGGGCCGGATCCGGCTGTTCTATCCGGCTGTTCTATCCGGTTCTCTTGCTCTCCCTTCTGCTCCTTTACTTTGAATTTATATTAGTTCACACAAACACTCCATCCATGCTTTTGTTCCGGCCCTCTGGTCCAGTTTAAGAACCCATTGTGGCCCTCGAGTCAAAAAGTTTGCCCACCCCTGGTATAATCGATCATGAATGGCATTGCAATGAACGGTAACAGTGGACCATTGGATCCTCTCCTACTTGTATTCACATTTTAGCCAGTTGTGTACCCATCTAATGGTGTATAGTGGGGGGGGGGATCTTTTTTCTGTCAAGGGCCATTTGGATATTTATAACATCATTCGCAGGCTGTACAAAATTATCAACTTAAATATAAGCCTGAAGCCAATCAGCGATTCTCATCACGGATGTTTCTATTTCTCTCTCCCTCTCCCTTCCTCTCTGAAATCAATAAAAAAAATACATTTTTAAAAATAACATTTCAACTATGGAGAGCAAGGAAGTGTAGCACTGACATCTTGTCCTTGGGGCTTAGCACAATATATTTATTAAATGAATGAAGATGACTTTCTGGCTTCAGATAAAAAACAAACTCCTAGTTAGCAAGTGAGAGAATATTTCAAAAGAGGAGCAGTTTGTGATTGACAGAAACATGGTTTGTGCTAAGAAAGTGAGAGATCAAATAGAGCTGGCTATCAGGGTAACATAACTTTACGTGGAAGCCCAGCAAGCATGTCAAACATGTGGGCCACTGGCCTAAAGTCTAATTGTGGCTGAGAGGGGAGTGTTTGCAGGGTAGGAAGGCATGAGAAGTAAATAAAGCCAAAAGAGCAACTGGTCTACTTTTTCAAATCAGACAAAACCTAGCCTTTTTAATGCAACTGCTGGAGATAAAAAAAATTTTTAGAGTCTGAGGTTTCTTTAAAAAAACCATAATCAGTTTTGTGTTCAGTGGAATAAAATAATTATGCCTTGAATACATTTATTAAAACTTACTGTTCCTTAAAAAAAAAAAATATTTCATTAACTCATTCTTAATGCCTTGGCAGGGCCAGATCAAATGATTTCTTGGGCCCTAAATGTTCCCCACCCCATATAGTCTCAACCATTCTTAGTATTTTTATTGATGAGATAGAATTTAAGCTTAAAGGAAAAGTGTTCTCCCCGTCATAATGCCAAGGTAAAGGATTTCTTGTCTGACTTGATATGGTGTTGAATGAGGTACTTTGTAAAGTTTCTCATAATGTACCAGATTTTTTTTCCTCATGCCATTTGAATATATCAGGATCTTTTTTTTTAATGTTTTTATTGATTTTAGAGAGGGAGAAAGAAATATTGATGAAGAGAAATATCAATCAGCTGCCTCCTATACGCCCCCTACCGAGGATTGAGCCCACAACCCCGGGCATGTGCCCTGACCAGGAATTGAACCTCTTGGGGCATGGGATGACACTCAATCCACTGATTCATACCAGCCGGACTGTATCTTATCCTATATAATAAAAGCATAATACGCTAAGTGTCTGGTCGGCCATTCAACCAATCAGAGCATAATAAGCTAATGATATGCTAAGGCCGCTTAACCACTCACTATGATGTGCACTGACCACACCAGGAGGCAGATGCTCTGACTGGTAGGTTAGCTTGCTACTGGGGTCCAGCTGATCGGGACTGAGCGAGGCGAGCCGGACATGCCTTGGAGCCCTCCCATGGTCCCTCCCTGGCTGGCCAACCTCCTGTGTCTCCCCAGCCCCAATTGTGCACTTGTGGGGTCCGTTGCCTGGCCTGCACACTCTCACAATCCAGAACCCCTCTGGGGATGTCAGAGAGCTGGTTTCGGCCTGATCCCGCAGGCCAGGCCAAGGGACCCCACTGGTGCACGGATATGTGCACCAGGTCTCTAGTTAGAAAATACTATGAGATACTCAGCCTCCTCGTGTTTTTCAAATGGTGATATATTTTAAAGAAAACAACGCCATCATCTATAAAGCCATGTGGCGCTCAGCTAGGGGTGATTTTGCCCTTCAGGGAACTGGGGTTGAGGGAGTAGCTAGTTTGCATCTTAACGGGTAGAGGGCAGTGATTCTGCTAAACATCCCACAGTTCACATCTCCCACTCCTATAAAGAATTGCCAAGTTCAAAATGTCAGTAGTATTTGAGGTTGAGATGCTCTGCTATAAATAAGACTTAAAACCACTTGTTTTAAACAACTGTCTAAATGGGCATTTATTACCTTCCTAACAATCATGTTGAATTGCTCTATTACAGTTGACCTTCAACAACATGGGTTTGAATTGCATGGGTCCCCTTATATGCATATTTTTCAATTGATGTGTGCAATTCAACTCTGGTTGGGAATCTGTTTATGTGGAGGGCTGGCTAGTTATACATGGACTTTTTACTTTGTGGAAGGTTGGTTCTCCTAATCCCTGCATTGTTCAAGGGTCAACTGTAAGAGACCATCTTTATGCCATTTGGAATCCAGGCAGGAAAAATTAGTTGGGAAATTAAGGTTAATAAAACTATTGTGTGGCTAAGAATGCTTTTCTTATCCCTGTTCTTACAGTCTCTCAGATTCCTCCTTCATTTCTTTCCCACGTACAATCACTTAATTACATTTACCAGCATCCTTAATTTTCCTGCCACCAGTTTATCAGTCTGAAGCCTCTGTTCCTAACCCCAGGATGTCTGTAGGTCCTGACAAAGTAATATTATATTGACACTGGGTTCATTTCAATGAGAGATTGTAAAGCATAGCTGGGCCCTCAACACTTAGAATCTACTGGTGGCAAACTGCTACTGTTTTTATGGGAACCACTAGCTAAAGATTAGCTCACAAAGCCTGCAGTATTTACTAACTTGCCCTTTCCAGAAGTTTGTCATCCTCCCTCTGACCTCTTATGTGTTCCATCTTTTCCCTCTACTGGAAGCCTTTGAAACTAACTTCATTGGCCTCTCCAACACTGTTCTCGATTTTTGCACCTGATCCTCTCCCACCATATACATATACCTCTTTCCCTGGTGATTTCACTGCAGCCATCTTGTAATTCTGCCCCTCCCTCTAGTAATCTCACTCAGGAATAGTCATTCCCTTTTAATGATGACTCTTAAGTTTATAATTAACACTTAAATGTACCATCTGGATAGTTCCCAGACATCTCTAAATTTGTGTTTAAAAAGCACATGCAGCCAAAACCGGTTTGGCTCAGTGGATAGAGCGTCGGCCTGCGGACTGAGGGGTCCCAGGTTCGATTCCGGTCAAGGGCATGTAACTTGGTTGCGGGCACATCCCCAGTGGGAGGTGTGCAGGAGGCAGCTGATCGATGTTTCTCTCTCATCGATGTTTCTGACTATCTATCCCTCTTCCTTCCTTTCTGTAAAAAAATCAATAAAATATATTAAAAAAAAAAAAAGCACATGCAGGCCAAAACCGGTTTGGCTCAGTGGATAGAGCGTCGGCTTGCGGACTGAAAGGTCCCAGGTTCGATTCCGGTCAAGGGCACGTACCTTGGTTGCGGGCACAACCCCAGTAAGGGGTGTGCAGGAGGCAGCTGATCAATGTTTCTCTCTCATCGATGTTTCTAACTCTCTATCCCTTTCCCTTCCTCTCTGTATAAAATCAATAAAATATATTTTAAAAAAAAAAGCATATGCAGGAGTTATCCCTGACTCTACTTGCTCACTCCTGATTCCTGTCCTACACACATGCAAACACATGCACACACTACACGGGTCCGTTTGACCTTTAAATCTTGATAGTTTGTCTGAAAAATCCCTGGTAGCTGTGGCTCAGTGGTTGAGAGTAGACCTAAGAACTAGGAGGTCATGGTTCAATTCCCTGTCAGGGCACATGCCCAGTGGGCTATGTCCCCAGTGGTGGGGAGCAGGGGGAAGGGGGGTGTGGGGTGCGTGCAGGAGGCAGCAGATCAATGATTCTCATCAATGATTCTCTCCCTCTCTGAAATCAATAAAAATACCATATATTCATTGATAAATCTAATAAAACATTATATTTTAATGATTACCATATATATATATAGCGGGTATGGGTGGGAGGGTGGGAAGAGATCAACCAAAGAACTTGTATGCATATATGCATAACCCATGGACACAGACAATAGGGGCAGGGGGTGGGGGGCCGGCTAGAAGAGGTCAATGGAAAAAAGGGGACATACATAATACTTTCAACAATAAAAATTAAAATATATGTGTATATATATTATAATTTTCAGGTTACTTGTCATTTTATTATAAACTATGAGGGAAGGACTGTTTTTTTTTGTTCACTATTATATCCTCATTACCCCCAAGTCACTGGTACATTGTGTTTGATAAATGGGTTTTTAAATGAATGCTTGAAAGCTTGTATGACACTATTTTATTCAAGTACAGTATATTAACATGATTTAACAAATCCTGCATTTCAGTATAGCAGTATAGACATTAATTCTAAAAGTTAATGTTGCAATAATTGTCTGTATTTTAGACAGCATATATTTTAAAATATTTCACTAGTCTTTTAATAGTCAAGGATTTAATACTGACCAGTGGGCTTGGTTGGAGCATTGTACTGTACACCAAAAGGTGGTGGGTTCAACCAGTTCCCAGTCAGGGCACATACCCTGGTTTTGAGTTCGATTCCCCGTTGGGGCACATATAGGAGACAACCGATCAATGTTTCTCACATTGATGTTTCTCTTTTCCTCTCTCTAAAACAATAAAAAAAACCCACATACCCTCTGGTGAGGAAAAATAAAAATAATTTTAAGAGTCAAGGATTTAAAATATGAAGGAACCTCACTCAGCCTACTCCAGACTCCCACACAGTAGAGAATCAGCTATAGCTATTCTTATATTTTGTGGCATGTAAAAAAATACAGTATTATAGCTGAAATCGGTTTGGCTCAGTGGATAGAGCGTCAGCCTGAGGACTGAAGGGTCCCGGGTTCGATTCCGGTCAAGGGGATGTATCTTGGTTGCGGGCACATCCCCAGTGGGACGTGTGCAGGAGGCAGCTGATTGATGTTTCTAGCTCTCTATCCCTCTCCCTTCCTCTCTGTAAAATATCAATAAAATATATATTTTTAAAAAATACAGTATTATAAAAATACACAGAAAAACTCCCAGTTTTGCCAAGGCCGTTTTGGCTCAGTGGATAGAGCGTCGGCCTGTGAACTGAGGGGTCCCGGGTTCGATTCCGGTCAAGGGCATGTACCTTGGTTGCGGGCACATCCCCAGTAGGAGGTGTGCGGGAGGTGGCTGATCGGTGTTTCTCTCTCATCAATGTTTCTGGCTCTCTGTCCCTCTCCCTTCCTCTCTGTAAAATATCAATAAAATACATTAAAAAAAAAAAAAAAGAAAAACTCCCAGTTTTACTAATTTATTTCCATCTTTTGTTTTTCTTCCAATCTTTGTCCCTGTTTCAGATAACCATGAATTCTGCTTTTTATGTTTTACCACTTATAAACATTTATCATGTTGCTATTTAGTTTGTATTACATAGTACTTTTAACTACCTTATACTTACTTCTTGAACTTTATTTAATTACATAGCATTTCATCGAGTTACTAGTAGTATACCAAGATTTAACTATTGGGACTTTTTTGTTGTTGAACATTTTTTTATATATATATATTTTTTTATTTTTTACAGAGAGGAAGGGAGAGGGATAGAGAGTTAGAAACATCGATGAGAGGGAAACATTGATCAGCTGCCTCCTGCACGCCCCCTACTGGGGATGTGCCCGCAACCAAGGTACATGCCCATGATGGGAATCGAACCTGGGATCCTTCAGTCCGCTGGCTGACGCTCTATCCACTGAGCCAAACCGGTTATGGCTATTGTTGAACATTTTAAATCACTTTATTACTTACAATCTTTTTCTGATTAGAAATTAAATGGTAGAGGAAATCCAAGTGGGTATATTTTTCTTTTTAAAGTTATTTTAAAAATACATTTCTAGAGTTGATTTACTATAAATGTACATATACAGCTAACAACAGGCATATAAAGGGTCATTTTAACTTATACCCCTTTAATAGCTGGGAAAGTCCAACATTTTTCTCATGTATTTTTACTCTCCATCATGTGTGAATTCTTACTCTATGTTAAACTACTTATTTTTATCTTGATTTTTAAGGTCTTTGTATAATCCATATTTCAGTACTTTGTCCTACATAATATTTCTCCCACTCATTTTTTCTGTTATATTTTTCATTGAACAGAGATTTAACTTTTTTTAAAAAATATATATCTTTATTGATTTCAGAGAGGAAGGGAGAGGGAGAGATAGAAACATCAATGATGGGAGAGTCATTGATCGGCTGCCTCCTGCACACCTCCTACTGGGAATCGAGCCCGCAACCCAGGCATGTGCCTTGACCAGGAATTGAACCTGGGACCCTGCAGTCCGCAGGCCAATACTCTATTGACCAAAACCAGGCAGGGCTAACATGTTTTATTTTATTTTTTATTATTTTTAAAATATATTTTGTTGGATTTTTTTACAGAGAAGAAGGGAGAGGGATAGAGAGTTAGAAACATAGGTGAGAGAGAAACATTGATCAGCTGCCTCTTGCACACCTCCTACTGGGGATGTGCCCGCAACCAAGGTACGTGCCCTTGACCAGAATCGAACCTGGGACCCTTCAGTCCGCAGGCCAATGCTCTATCCACTGAGCCAAACCAGTTAGGGCAGGGCTACATGTTTTAATTAGTCATTTTATTTCTTCACAAACTCAAACGAACCATTCCTTTACAGATTAGATACATTTTCTACTAGTTATATTTGGAATTAAGAAATTAGCTCTTTAATCCACCTAATTTATGGAATAAAGATATAGATTGTTTTCTAAATTATTCACCAATGTTCCCTACACCAAGATAGTTTAATTTTTTAGGCTTACAGAGTTTCTGCCCAAAGAGGCAGAGGCCACATTAGGGTGCTGGAAAGGTGGGTGGCTCATGTACCCTGACTCAGTCCACATACCCTCCAGGCAAGACAAAGAGTTACAACTGCCTCTGGCCTTCCACTGACCCTCAGGACTACCCTTTCACTTCAGAACTTATGCTCATTTTAACCTATTTTAACGCATGTCAAAATATTAAAGGGGAAAAAGTGGTAAGACTGTAGCCCTTAGACATAGATGGCTATAAGGACGATCTTAGCCTGCTTTATTACATAACTCCTAGGGATTCAGGTGAAGGTGCAATTGGTATGTCTCACCTGCTGAAGTAAGACTCACTTTGAAAGCCAGCTTTGATTTGTTGGAATCTTTTTTTTTTTAATGAGTTTATTTGAACCAAGCTGATGACATGCCGGGAAGCAAGATCTCAAATGCTCCCTGGAATGTTCTTATGTCAGATTTAAATCAGTCTTCTTTAGACTGTCCATCATTCTTGTTTTGCCTTCTGAAATAAGACATTTAACCCTTGACTTTTGGGGATATTAGAAATCTAGAAGTAAAGATATTGTTCAGGAGTATCTGGATACTGACTCTCTTTCCCCAAACTCTATGAAGGTGTGACCTCAGTGACAACAGGATTCATTTCTGAATTTGAGAACCTGTTGTTTTAAAAAAGTTTCATATCCTTGGCCAATTATGTTTGGAACTTAATCTTGTGTTAATGAGTGTGAAATTGTTTGTATACCTGTGTCCCCTCTTCCTTCCAATATGTAGGTCACCAAAATTAATGCTGTTCTCTTCTGATAGCCCTATAAATTCAGAAATAGCTACTATTAATTCTTTAGTTGGTGTCAAGTTTGATAACTAAAACAGTTTCAGATTTGTGGCCATCAAATTTTCCCTCTAGACAAAATTCTAATTTATTAGTATTTTTCACAGTATCCATGTGATATCTATTGTCTTAGTGTCCTTCATTGTCTCTAAAAGAGTGATGATATATTTCCCTTCCTAAAGTCTAGAATTAATTGAATATTACTGAAAGTTACTTAGAAAATACTACTTTAACAAGCCAATGCAAATCTCTTTCAGGACAGTTATATGATGGCTATGATGAAGAGTATGACTGTCCTATTTTAGATGAAGATAGAGTAAGTATGAATTTTAAAATAAAATACACATTTAAAAATTTTTAATTGGAAAATTGACATCAGTTTTTTTAAGGAGCACTCACCTTTTTTTCCTCCACCTTTCTTATAGGTAGTTGATGAGTTAGAAAACCAAATGAGTGAAGGTGGAGTTATTATTGATTACCATGGTTGTGATTTCTTCCCTGAACGCTGGTTTCATATAGTTTTTGTGCTGAAAACAGATAACAGTGTGTTGTACAAAAGACTTGAAACAAGGTAAGAAAGGGAATACATTGAATTCTTAAAGTATAATATAAACTTCTTTTTTAATGTTATTTTATTGATTTTTTACAGAGAGGAAGGGAGAGGGATAGAGAGTCAGAAACATCGATGAGAGAGAAACATCGATCAGCTGCCTCCTGCACACTCCCCACTGGGGATGTGCCCGCAACCAAGGTACATGCCCTTGACCGGAATCGAACCCGGGACCTTTCAGTCCGCAGGCCGATGCTCTATCCACTGAGCCAAACCGGCTAGGGCTATAATACAAACTTTTATTGAGATTCAGAAATTGGCCAGTGTGACTACTTTATTTGGTCTCTACCAACATTTTGAATGTAAGAGAAAAAGATGCTTACAAAAGATACATACAAATGCTTGTATAACACAGGCGTTTGTATAACTGAGTGAATACCTCAACTGACAGTTTGATATAAGTGAAATGTACTATAGCAACCTTTTTAATATGCTTTTTCCTTAATGTAAAACTTTGCTAGGAAAACATCTAAGCCAATAACATAGTCTTTGCTATTGAATGAACATTACCCAAACACTGAGCCACACCGGCCTGGCAGATTGAGGCCTGGCCGGTGTGGCTCAGTGTTTGAGCATCAACCTATGAACCAGGAGGTCACGGTCTGATTCCCAGTCAGGGCACATGCCCAGGTTGCAGGCTCTGTCCCCAGTTGGGGGGTGCAGGAGGCAGCCAATCAGTGATTCTTATTATTGATGTTTCTATCTCTCTCTCCTTCTTTCCTCTCTGAAATCAATAAAAACATATTTAAAAAATATACATATTTGAGTTAGTCCTCCAAGACAGAGTCACAATCCACAATAACAAAAAAAACCCAGAACAACCATTTTTGAGGAAAACATTTTCCCACTGTCTTCTTTTTTTTAATTTTTAAATGTAGCTCAGTTGAGCATCTTCCCAATACACCAAGGTTGCAGGTTTGATCAGAGCACATACAAGAATCAACCAATGAACGCATAAATAAGTAGAACAACAAATCAATGTTTCTCTCCCTCTCTTTCTCTCCCCCTACCCCCAATCAACAAAAAAATTTACTGTGTTTTTATAAATAGCCAAAGATTAAGGCATGAAAAAACTATGAGAGCTAGTCATTTTGTTTTTAGACATTGAAAAAGTTATAATAAATTATTGTTTTTAAAAGACAGCTCTATTGAGATAAATTCAAATACCATACAATTTACCCATTTGAAGTGTACAATTAAATGGATTTTAATATATTACAGAGGTGTGCATCCATTACTACAACCAATTTTCTTATTTCTTTTTTTAAAATATATTTTTATAGATTTCAGAGAGGAAGGGAGAGGGAGAGATAGAGACATCAATGATGAAAGAGTATCATTAATTGGCTACCTCCTGCACGCCCCCTATTGGGGATCGAGCCTGCAACCTGGGCATGTGCCCTTGACCTGAATCGAACCTGGGACCCTTCAGTCCGCAGGGCGATGCTCTATCCACTGAGCCAAACCAGCTAGGGCACTACAACCAATTTTCAAAAATGTTCATCACCCCCCCCCCAAAAAAGGCTGTCTTTTCATAAAATTAATCATCTTTTAAGTAGTTCCATTTAATTTTTATTGTTATAAGATTTAAGTAATTCAAGTTTGAATTTTCTTTATAATTTTCACTAGCTAATTGATGGGCTAATTTATATACTGCCTAAAGATTACTTGTTTATTTTTTCTATGTCTTTGGAATTTGTAAAGTAGAAATACATCTGTGATCAAGTACCCAAATTAGTATATAGTATTTCAATCATATGCATTTAATTTTATTATATGCCATCTATTTGTTTCATCTGTCTATATCTTAACTCCTCTAATTCTATTTAAAATCTAGGACCATATCTATAGACTTCTTATTTATCTCATAGCTCAGAATCTGGCTTGAGATAGATATTTTTGCTACCTGAGTGACTGACATAAAGTCAGGGGGAAATAAATTTCAGACAAACCTAAACATTGGTCTTAGTTTAATGCTCTTGACAAAGAAGTCCCTCATTATAGGTGACAGGCTATTTTCTATAGGTAAGGAGACTACAAGAAGTATTTTTGCATGATTTTTCATATATTCCAAAGTGTCCAGTTTCTGGTATGTTCCTAAAACTTCAATTAATGCCATTTGTTTGCTTATCTTCTCTCTGCTTTCTAGGGGTTATAATGAGAAGAAACTAAAAGATAATGTTCAGTGTGAAATTTTTCAAATTCTTTATGAAGAAGCATTAGCATCCTACAGTGAAGAAATAGTACATCAGCTGCCCAGCAATAAACCAGAAGATCTAGAGGATAATATCAATCAGATATTGAAATGGATTGAGCAATGGATCAAAGATCATAGCTCTTGAGATACAAGACTGGCCACTTTATAATCACTATTAATATTTCTCTGCCCACATCATGTAAATTATCCATTTATTAGGAAACCTTTTTTATTAAAATTGTGCTGCAGGACTAGTAAGTGGATAGTATAAAGGTTTATATTTGGGTGTGTTTTTTTCCATAAGAAAGTATAATGAATATAACTTTATTAGAGATTGAGAATAAAAACTGTCATTGTTTAATGCTTCAATTGCTAAAGAATAAATAAACCTGACCAAATGTGTGGAAGGATATCATTTAAGTTTATTAAAGAAGAAAATGAACATGATCTCGTAAAATAAAATTAAAGTCTAAAGATAAAGCACCAGAGTTTCCATTTTTTATTTATTATTCCCTTTTAAGGAAAGGAGGGGTGGTAATACTTATCTATATGTATAAAAGCCTAATATGCTAAGTGTCCAACCCATCGCTTGACCAATTGCTATGACGTGCACTGACCACCAGGGGGGCAGACGTTCCGACCAGTAAGTTAGCTTGCTGCTGGAGTCTGGCCAAATGGGACTGGGCAAGATGGGCCAGACATGCCCTGGAGCCAACCTCCCGCAGTCCCTCCCCAGCCTCTAAAATATTTCTTCTAATTAATTTCCTTTCAGTGTGCATGCATTTGTGCACCGGGCCTCTAGTACTCTATAAAATACAAAAGGTCCAAAGTATACTGGAAAGGTAGTTTTCTCTCCTAGGCCATCCCTGTTCTTCACCCATCCATATCACTTCCCTTTAGGAAATAATAATTTCTCTTCAGATATTTTATGCCTGCACAGTGTGTGTACACATTTTTTTAAACGTGGTAGCATACCATGTTCCCTACTTTTTTCATTTAATATATTTTGGAGATTATACCATCTTAGAATCTACATACCTCCCTATCCTTTTTTAAAAAATTGCCCAACTGGTGTGGCTCAGTGGTTGAGTGGCGACCTATGTATCAGGAGGTCACAGTTTGATTCCTGGTCAGGGCATATGCCCTGGTTTCTTTGGGCTCAATCCCCAGTGGAGGGTGTGCAGGAGGCAGCCAATCAATGATCCTCTCTCATCATTGATGTTTCCCTCTCCCTTCGTCTCTGAAATCAACAAAAAATATATTTAAAAAATAAATTAAGGTATAATTCACATACCAGAAAACTGACCATTTTAAAGAGTATAATCCACTAGTTTTTGTCATATTCACTAGACTGTGCAACTATCTAATTCTGTAACATTTTCATTACCCCACCCAAAATAAGTCCCATACCACTCACTTCCCATTCTTCCCTTCTCCCAGCCCCTTGCTATCACTAAGCTTTGTCTACATGGATTTGCATATTCTGGACATTTCATATAAATGTAATCAATTCAATATGTGGCATTTGTATCTGGCTTCTTAGCATAATGTATCCATGGTGTAGCCTGTTATCAATACTCTATTCCTTGTTATGTGGAATAATATTCCACTGTATGGCTATACCACATTTTGTTTATCCATTCCATCAGTTACACTTTGGGTTGTATCCACTTTGGGTATTGTGAATTATGCTATGAATATTTGTGTACAAGTTTTATGTGGATATATGTTTTCAATTCTCTTAGATATATTTCTAGGAAGGAAATTGCAGAGCTATATTGCAACTGAATTTAATTTTTTGAGCAAATACCAATTTTTTCAGAAGTGGTTGCATTACTTTACATTCCCACCATTCATGTTTTAAGTATCTAATTTCTCCACATCCTTGCCAACACTTGCTACTGCTCAAAATAGCCATCCTGTGGATATATTATCATATTTCATTTTGTTTTGATTTACATTTCCCTAATGACTAAGAGATTCATTGTTTAAGGAGCCCCTTTTCATGTGCTCAACCACTGAGCAACACCGGTTGGTGGGCATGAACGGCTGTTTTCAGAAGACTATGTTGTTTTGAGAAGTCTATTGTCTTTTCACTACTAGGATTCATTAAATTCTCTTGCTAATCAAGTGATTGCTCATTAACACTAATATTGACTCATAATAATAAATGAGATTTCCCTTCAACAGATGGGAGATATTGGAGTCTAATACAGAGCTACACACATTTTATGAATTTTATAAATATTAATATACTCACTAATTTCAGCCTAGATTTCATGTGAAACTAGTGACAATGCTTTAACAACATACAGTTGTCTTAAAAATAACATCATTTACTGTTTGTCTCTAGTCTTAGTCAAACCTACTTGTTAACTTTTTGTTTAAAAGGGATGATTTAAATCAAATTTAAGAAGATAAGTGTGTGGGCCCTGGCCAGGTGGCTCAGTTGGTTAGAACATTGTCCCGATACACCAAGGTTTCAGGTTCAATCTCCAGTCAGGGCACATACAAGAACCAACCAATAAATGCATAAATAAGTGAAATGACAAATCAATGTTTCTTTCTCTTAAATCAATAAATAAAATATGATGAAATAAAAAAGATAAGTGTGCCAAATTTCTAATCATTTTATAATTCTGTAAATTGGACTTCTTAATATGATATCTTCAGTTTCTTAAGAGTACCTTAAGATAATAAGCCTTGGCATATGCATAACCAATTATTTCTTTCCCTTATGCCCTTCTTGGTATATTTTTATTTTGTGTGCTTTGAGATAGGGGTTTGGCCTTACTTCAGCTATATTTCTTCTGGCATACTAAGCATATCCTACCACCAATCCTTACTAACATTTAATTTGTCTTTAACACAAAAGTGATAGGGGTCAAAACTGCTGAGAACTGTTTATTCTTTCCTATGGAGTGGGAAGAGGGCAAGGTAAAAAAAAAACACTTTTTAATAATTTTAATTGTTGTATATGTGAGAAACAATATGAAAATTCTTTATATATACCAAGGCTTTTACTTAAAACTTAGTTCCTTAACCCTTTTAATGACATAAATCTAGTGACAATCTGATGTAAGCTATAAACACACTTCCTCCAAGAAAATAAAGATATACATATTACTACAAAATGTTGCTTATATTTTTCAAAAATTTACAGACACCTGAAATCCACCCAGAGATTCATTGTTTAAGGAGTTAATTTTTATGGAAAGGGGATTTAAAAAATAATTTGTGAAACAAGACTAGTGAATAGAAAAGCATATTAGTCATCCTGCAGGTCCTAGCCAGTGGATTAAGCAAGAAAATAAAGACATGCAGAGCTGAAAGAAATAAAGACACGCAGAGCTGAAAGAAATAAATTATTCTCAGTCAACATGGTTACCTATGTAGAAATTCCAAAAAGAATCCACACAAGGAAGAGAAACCAAGATGGCGGCATAGGTAAACACCTAAACTGCTGCCTCGCACAACAATTTCAAAACTACAACTAAAAGACAAAACGGACATCATCCAGAACCACAGGAAGGCTGGCTGAGTGGAAATTCTACAACTAGAAGGAAAGAGAAAAGCACACGGATACTCAGAGGAGCTGCAGAAGGCAGAGGTACCGAGGCCCGCGTGTGGAGAGGGCTGGCAACTGAGTACACGGCTGGCTTTCTCAACCGGGAGGGAGACAAAAGCTCCCGACAGCTCTGAACTCCAGTTCCTGGCGAGACTCTGGGGACCCAGACTCATTCGGGGAGAAACTGATCTGTCTGGCAGCGGGAGAAACTTGAGAGCGGCTTTCTCTCAGAAGTGCTTGCAGCAATTACCGCAGGACACTGAGACCCAGGGGCCTCTTAGGGCAGGGCTGACGGGAAGCCATTGCTGTCTGCTCCCCCTGAGACTCCGCCCCATCCAAGCTGAGCACAGAGGCTTTTGCAAGTCTTGTCTCATAAAGGTGTCTCCAGCACAGAAGTTCTCCCAGCGTAGACACAGCTGATCCTCATAGCCACTTGGCCTGGAGGTCAATTCCTCCCAGTGATACCAACAACAGTCAAGGCTTAACTACAACAAGACTGTGCACACAGCCCACAAAGGGGTGCACCAAGAGTGTCCACCTCAGGTAACTGGGGAGGCTGAGCCACTGGGCCCTATAGGACACCTAGCACACAAAGCCTCTCTATCAACTCAGGGAAGCAGCCAAAATGTGGAGACAAAGAAACAGATCACAAATGAAAGAAATGGAGGAAAGCAAACGACTGGATATAGTGTTCAAAACCACGGTTATAAAGTTTTTCAAGAATTTTCTAGAAAAGGCCGATAAATTTAGCGAGACCCTCGAGGATATGAAAAAGGACCAACTAGAAATTAAGCATACACTGACTGAAATAAAAAATATTACACAGAGATCTAACAGCAGACTAGAGGATCACAAGAATCAAGTCTAAGATTTGAAATACAAAGAAGCAAAAAACACCCAACCGGAAAAGCAAAAAGAAAAAAGAATCCAAAAATATGAAGATAGTGTAAGGAGCCTCTGGGACAACTTCAAGCATACCAACATCCGAATTAAGGGGGTGCCAGAAGAGAGAGAGCAAAATACTGAAAACCGATTTGAAGAAATAATGACCGAAAACTTCCCCCACCTGGTGAAAGAAATAGACTTACAAGTCCAGGAAGCGCACAGAACCCCAAACAAAAGGAATCCAAAGAGGACCACACCAAGACACATCATAATTAAAATGCCAAGAGCAAAAGACAAAGAGAGAATATTAAAAGCAGCAAGAGAAAAACGGTTAGTTACCTACAAGGGAGCACCCATACGATTGTCAGCTGATTTCTCAATAGAAACTATGCAGGCCAGACGGGAGTGGCAAGAAATATTCAAAGTGATGAATAGCAAGAACCTACAACCAAGATTACTCTACCCAGCAAAGCTAGCATTCAGAATTGAAGGTCAGATAAAGAGCTTCACAGATAAGAAAAAGCTAAAGGAGTTCATCACCACCAAACCAGTATTATATGATGAAAGGTATTCTTTAAGAAGAGGAAGAAGAAGAAAAAGGTAAAGATAAAAATTATGAACAACAAATACATATCTATCAACAAGTGAATCTAAAAATCAAGTGAATAAAAAAATCTGATGAACAGAATAAACTGGTGAATATAATTGAGTCAGGGACATAGAAAGGGAGTGGACTGACAATTCTCGGGGGGAAAAGGGTGTGGAGGGTGCGGGAAGAGACTGGACAAAAATCGTACACCTATGGATGAGGACAGTGGGGGGGGGCGAAAGGGCAGAGGGTGGGGTGGGAACCGGGTGGAGGGGAGCTATGGGGGGAAAAAGAGGAACAACTGTAATAATCTGAACAATAAAGATTTATTTTTTTTAAAAAAAGAATCCACACAAAAGCTACTTGAACTAATAATTGACTGTTGGCAAGGTCACAGAATATCAGAGCAATACACAAAAGTCAACTGCATTTCCATATAGTAGTGAAACGATTGGAAATTAAAATTAAAACTATAGTACCAAAAACCATGATGTACTGAGGTATATGTCTAATAAAATATGTGCAATATATGCATGCTGAAAATTCAAATGAAAGATTCAATTAGATGGATATACCAGATTCATGAATTACAAGACTCAATATTAACGTGTCAGTTTTCCCCAAATTGTTCTATAAATTCAATCCCAATAAAAATCCCAGCATAAAATAAAAGTTGATAAGCTGATTCAAAAATTTATATGGAACCCTAAAGGGACAAGATTAGATAAACAATGCTGAAAAAGAAGAAATATTAAAAAAGTTAAAAGTTTTATAGTACCTCATTTCAAGATTTGCTATAAAAAGTATTAATCGAGCCCTGACCAGTGTGACTCAGTTGGTTTAGTTTCATCCCATGCATCAAAAGGTTGCTGATTTGATTCTTTGTCAAAGCACATGCCCAGGTTTTGGGTTCGATCCCCAGTGGGGGTGCCTGCAGGAGGCAACCAATCAATGTTTCTCTCTCACATTGATGTTTCTCTCTCCCTCTCCTTTCCTTATGCTCTAAAAAATAAAAATCAATAAAATAGTCAGGTTGAAATTTCAAAATGTGTTTTTAAAAAAGTTTTAATTGAAGAAAAATTATGTTTGGTTTGCAAAGCTATTGAATATGTTTATCATCCTAAATGACATAGTACACAACTGACTTTACAGTTATAAATATACTAGAGTCCTGGTGCACGAATTTGTGCATGGGTGGGGGTCCCTTGGTCTGGCTGGCGATCGGGGCCCATGGAGGGGCGCGCAGCCAGCCAGGGGGAGGGATCACGGGAGGTTGTCTGTGGGAGCGCACTGACCACCAGGGGGCAGCTCCTGCATTGAATGTCTGCCCCCTGGTGGTTAGTGCGCGTCATAGCAACTGGCTGACTGGTCATTCAGTCATTTGGTCACTTAGGCTTTTACATATATAGACTACTCTTCTATGATAATTGTAAGTCCCTAAGCATCTAATAAGCACATAGCATTGATCTTGTCCTATTATCAGGAGAAATTTTAGAGTCTCGGTTCTATCTACTTTTCCATATATCTAGGTATGTTTGCTTTTGAAAAGCAGCTGGTTAAGGAAAATGTGGACTGGATCTGGAGAAACACTAAAAAGAAGTTGGCTACTGAGAGGAAAGGGTTTATTAGTTTATTTCCAAACCAAAGTAATCTTTAAATCCAGCCAAGTTTTTTCACCACTACGGAGTCCCTTCAGGTATTTCATGGATGTTGGTGTGGACAAAAAGGGGCTACCTACTAAACCTGACAATCTCAAGGGAAGTTTGCATGGTGGGCCTTAAAAACTCGGAGACTGAAAGTAACCACATAGGATGTTCTGAACACAAAAATTCCTAACTAAAAGCGAGTCATGGGGGATAGTCACGTCCTAGGTCTGTAGCTTCTTTGACAAAGGTTAGTCTTTACCTGGGTGAGTCTGAGTATAATCTTTTTGCATCTAAGAAAACATGTCTTTGGGAGGTCAACCTAATCTCTTTCTCCAGCCCCCTCAGGGCACAACAGCTGCACCAGAGGAGAGACCACAGAACCCCTCACTGCTACCTTTTCTCCCACATACCATCTGTATGTGCTGTAAATGTTAACTACTAACTCTCCTGTACCCACCAATGTAAAAGAACCGTATGTTTCTCTGTTTTGCCTTTTTATCCAATCCCAGAGATTTCTCCGATTTGCTTTCTCCTGCCCCCTTCATCTATCACCAATGGATTTCATGTAACCCTCCTCAGGTGTCCTCCTTGTATTCTAACGTCTAAACTAAGCTGCAAAACTTCCCATTCTCCGGAGCATTTTCTCAATCCAGTTGAGATTTTGCTTCCGGACATTTGTCATTTTGGCTCAAATAAACTCATAAAAATTCTTTATAGGTTTGGACATATTTTACATCAACATTGGGTATTAGGAAATAATACCAAAATAATTTCACCAAGGTAATGACCCAACACGTTTTGGTGAGATTAGGTGGAGGCAAGGTCCATTTCAGGAAACCCACAGGAACAGGTCGTCCAGAGTAGCCGATTTCCGGACCCTCAAGGCCACTCCCTCCAGCTCCTTCCCTCTGCCGGCCTTGGCCCTGCAATGCCCTCACCGTTTCCCAGTATGGAAAGCTTGCATTTCAAGGTCCGTCTCCAGCGCTGACGTTCAGCTCAGCTCAGCTCAGCTCAGCTCCGTCCTTCCATTAGGGGACTCCCAGACACAAGGTTTGGAATAGTCTAACGTTACCTTCATTGACGCACACACTTGGCCTTGTCCTGTTTTTCCAAGTCCCGGGCTATTATTTAGACCTCGGTTGCCGAAGCCGGGAAGTGCGGGCTTTGCAGTTAGAACAAGCTGACCGCCGCGCGCTCTCGGAGCCCCGCAGGTGATACCCAGGCGGCGCCTCCCGCTCGGGCAGTGCCGCGGTCACGTGGCCGGAGGGGCGGCGCGCGACGTGGAGGCTCAGCTCCGGGTGAGCGCGGGGCGCGGGGATGGCGGGGTCCCAATCGCCTGGCCGGGTCCGGGGTCCCAAACCCTCCCTCGCGGAAGGTGGGGCCCGGGGCGGGGCAGAGCCGCAGGTGGGAACCGCGCGTGGGGAGGACCGGGGCGGCGCACATCCGTGGAAAGTCGGCGGTCTGTGGACGAGCTGGCTAGTCGGCTCCTTTCCCGCTAATGCTGGCTTCATGGCCTGTCCGACACTGAAAATATAAGGAATAGGTTTGAAAGACTGTTTCTGCCTCTCTCCCTTATTTCTTTATTTTTTTCTATTAATTTTGAGCCTTAACAATGACGGCGCACTAAATGCAATGTAGTATCCTGGATCGCTTCCTGGAACAGAAAAAGGACATCAGAAGAAAAACTGGGGAGATTCTAATAAAGTCTGTGGTTTAGTTCATGTTAACTTCTTAATTTTGATAAATGTACCCTAATATTAACATTAGATGAATCTGGGCAAAGGATATACAGGAGTTCTCTGTATTATATTTGCAAGTTACTGTAAATCTAAAATTGTTTTAACAGGAAAAGTTACAGAGCAAAATCCTCCGGTGCTGTGCGACAGGCCATTGTTCAGGCAGGAAACCAGTTCATTGCTCTCTGCCAGGCCTGACAGGAATTGTTTGTTTGACCAATTTGTTTGCTAAGGCCAGAGTTGTGAGGCTACTGGGTGTGGATGCTCCTAGTCCAGTTTTCCAGGCAGGAATCTGTTTTCTGTTTTAAATCTGTCTGTCAGATATCTTTGGAACACTTGTTATGCACAAGCAAATGAGACACAAATACTCCCTGCACTAAGGGTGTGTTCAGTAAAAACATTAGGTAAGAAGTAAGGACTGTTAAAAAAAAAAGAAGAAGAAGAAGTAGTAAGGACTAGTAAAAGGTTTAGTGCAGAGCTAGAAGGGCTGAGGTAGGAGAAGTCACATGTGGCCAGGGTAGTCTGGAGGGCCGGGCTGAACTGAGGGGGAGACAGCATCCCTGGGGTGGGAACTGGCCCCAGCAGAGAATTGAAGGTGACCCGGCTGCGGCTACCTGGGGGCAGATATAGGTCCTCTCACCTGGAAGCACAGAGCATGCCCAGGGAGCACTCACAGTTGAAACAGGAAGTGAAAACAGGATTCTTGTAGCAAACAGGGCAATACTTTTTAAAATATATATATTTTTATTGATTTCAGAGAAGAAGGGAGAAGGAGATAGAAACATCAATGGCGAGAGAGAATCATTGATCAGCTGCCTCCTGCACGTTCTACATTAGGGATCGAGCCCGCAACCCAGGCATATGCCCTGACAGGGAATCGAACCGTGACACTCAACCACTGAGCCACACTGTCTGGGCAACAGACATTTTTATAATATAGGCCATGGGAGCTGAATGGACAGGCATCACTGGATCTGTGCTTGGCAACAGTGTGTAGGATAGCTTGGAGTAGATCAGTTAGGGAATTACTGGTTTAGTCCAGGAGAAGTCGTAAGAAATTCAGCCAGGCCTGTGAAGTTCAGGCACAAAGAAGGACAAGGCATTGGGAGATTGTGGATCTAGAGGACTTGACAACTGAAGGTACCAAAGAGAAGAAGAAGAAAATCCAAAGTTTTGGGCCTGGGTGTTTTAGAGCGTGATTGCCGTGTTTGCAGAAATAGAGGACGCAGGAGGAGACACGGCTGGAACTGGGGAGGGGAATGAATTTGTTTTTAAACAAGCTGTGTTTGAATTGCTGCCAGGATATTCTGCTGGAGATGTGTCTTTAAGAATGGAAGCCAGACGTGTACAGAAGGGAGAGGAAGAGGAAAGGAGCCAGATAAGAGAAAGGCGGGCGGGGGAGGTTTTTTGGCTCCTCAACCCCCGCCGCCCTGGGGATTCCTGTGGGACCAGGGGCCTGGGCGGTGAGTCAGTAGGCACAGCTTCTGCAGAAGTGGAGGTGGCTGAGGAACGAGACTAGGTCTTAGATTTAGTGACTAGGGCGTCACTGGTCTCTTTTCAGAGAGTTGTTTTAGTGCAGAAGTAGGATGATTTCTCAGTCTGCAATCTGTTCATTCTATGGCCTTTCCCAAGTGACCAGACCACAGAACAAGGAGCCAGAGAGATGGTTCCTAAGTTCTGGCTCTGCCACTACCTGTATAGTTTGAGGCAAGGCATCTATGCCTAGATTGGCATAGTAAAATACAGCTAATAAATATACTGGCATAATAAAACCAGAAGGGCCCTAGCCGGCTTGGCTCAGTGGATAGAGCATCGGCCTGCGGACTGAAGGGTCCCAGGTTGATTCCGGCCAAGGGCACATGCCTGGGTTGCAGGCTCGATCCCCAATAGGGGGCGTGCAGGAGGCAACTAATCAATGATTCTCTCTCATCATTGATGTTTCTATCTCTCTCTCCTTCTCCCTTCCTCTCTGAAATCAATAAAGAAATATATTTAATAAAAAAAATAAAAAATAAAACCAGAAGGGCTCTTTCATTCTTAGCAACACCTCACAGTTCATAGAACTAGGGTTCCATGGGGCACTTTGGAAAATGCTGATACACAACTAGGATTTTAGGGCTTTAAAGAACAAAAAAATCTTGTCCAATTCTTTCATTTGACAAATGAAAAAACTAATACTCGAATTCTAATTCATTAAACATTGATTTCAAATATATTAGTGGTGCCCAAATATAGGGTTTATAGAGCTAAGCATAACTCTCTAAAGTAGTTATGCTTAAACCCATTTTGGAGATCTGAAGGCAGGCTCTAAGAAGTTAAATGACTTGCCCAGGATCCCAGAATAGCAGTAGTGGAGTGACATTTGAACCCAGAACTCCTGAGGCCAGGCCTTCTCTGTTGCACATCTACTGCCTCCCTGGTTGTCAACATTGAATGCATTTAAAACTAATCATATGGAATGTTAGTAATATGTTCCAAAAGTCAAGTTTAATTTGATTGCATTCCACGTTAATATTACTATTAGTATATAAAAAGTGGGAGGGTCCACAGCCAACAGTTCCTGAATTACATTTTTTTTTAAATATATTTTATTGATTTTTTTACAGAGAGGAAGGGAGAGGGATAGAGAGTTAGAAACATCGATGAGAGAGAAACATCGATCAGCTGCCTCCTGCATGCCCCCTACTGGGGATGTGCCCGCAACCAAGGTACATGCCCTTGACCGGAATCGAACCTGGGACCCTTCAGTCTGCAGGCCGACGCTCTATCCACCGAGCCAAACCGGCTAGGGCCTGAATTACATTTTAAAAAACAGTAGGGCATTGGACCATGTGAAAGCTTACTATTATGTTAAACTCCTAATAGCAGGAAGATGTTCTCATGATGCCTGAATATATGGGGTGCATTAAAAAATGTTCTTAGCTAATCCCGTGGTTGCATATTCTTTCCTCTTACTGCATTTTTCCTTTGTGTTGACCGGTTCCATTTTCTTCACTGCTGGCTGCCTAACCCTGACCACACCTTCCTTAACAGAGATAGGAGGTTGTAAACAGGAATCTGCTGCACTAGAGGTGACACACAGCCTCTGAGGTAACAAATAGCTTCCTATCTACCCTGACAAATAAAAACAGAACTTACTTATTTAGGAAGTAAACTTGTAAAGGAACCAAGATGATTTTATTTTATTTTGGGGAAAAAATGGGTCTGCCTGGCTGGTGTGGCTTACCAGTTGAGCATCGACCTATGAACCAAGAGGTCACGGTCTGATTCCCGGTCAGGAACAAGCCCAGGGTTTTGGGCTTGATTCCAGGTAGGGAGCGTGCAGGAGGCAGCCAATAAATGATTCTTTCCAATCATTGATGTTTCTATCTCTCTCTCCCTCTCCTTTCCTCTCTGAAATCAATAAAAATATATTTTAAAAAATAAAAATAAATAAAAATGGGCCCAATAGACTGTTGAGTGTTGCTAAAGCTAGCTATTTTAAGCTTTTACTTTCAGTTCTGTTAGATGTAGTAATAGAAACTTGATTAACTCTGATGTTAATCTCATTGAAATTCTCCAAATGATACAAAGCAGTCTCTGACATCAGGGATCTGGATTCAGAATCTGGCTCTGGCTCTGGCTCTTGTTAGCTGTGTTACTTAACCTGTGTGCGCTTCAATTTAACTGTACTTAACAATAACAGTGTTGTCTTACAGAGTGTAAAGAATAAATAGAATAATCTAAGTAAAGCACTTAAAATAGTGTCTAGAACACAGAAAGAAAGCAATACGTACTAGCTTGCTATTATTATGTTATTAAAAATTGTTGCTGATTTTAAGGAACCCATTTTAATTATTTTCTTATATAGGAGGGCACAACTGATTAACACACTTCTCATCTTGTCCCCTAATCCAGTTAAAATTCCCTTATTTTTTTCTGGGAATATCATATTATTGAGGTAAAATTTACATATGTTAAAATGCACCATTGTTAAGTATACAGTTGGATTCATTTTGACAACCATCATTCTAGTCAAGACTTTTCCATCATCCAAAAAAGTTCTCTCATGCCCTTTGAAGTTCACCTTGCCATCCCAGGCAACTGTTGATCTATGGTCTATTATGAACGTTAGTTTTGCTAGGATTTCATACTGTATGTGGTTCTTCGGTTGGTATAAATGTCTGTAACATTCACCCATGTTGTTGCATATATCAGAAATTCATTATTTATTGCTGAATATATTGTATTGTATTGTACTGTATGGATGTACTGTAACTTGTCTGTTTTTCTGTTGATGGACATATGGGTTGTTTCCAGGTTGGGACTAATTTGAATAATGCTATGAACATTCTTGCACACATCTCTGTCTGAACATATGTTTTTGTTTCTCTTGGATAAATAACAAGAATGCAATTGCTGGGTCACTGTTGAAAAGAAACTGTCAAACTTTTCACAGGTTCTGTACCATTTTATACTCCCACCAATAGTGTATGTATGTGGATGTCCACATCTTGGCAACACTTGCAATTGGCAGTAATAGGTGATTGAATCTCATTGTAGTCTAATTCGACAATTCCCTGATGACTAATGATGTTGAGTGTCTTTCCATCTTTGTATCTTCTTTTATGATGTATTACCTCAAATCTTCTAAGGACCTTTTTTTTTCTTAGAGAGAGAGAGAGAAACATTGATCAGTTGCCTCCTATATGCACTCTGACCAGGGATCGAGCCCACAACCTGGGTAGGTGCCCTGACTGGGAATCAAACCCACCACCTTTTGGTGTAGGGGATGATGCTCCAACCAACTGAGCCACACTGGCTAGGGTTTAAGGACCTTTGCTTTTACACATTGAAAATATATGGTACTTTGACCCTAAAAACAACAGAAAACCCTTCATACGTGATCAGATCTGTTTGGCATCTATGTATGGTTTTAATAGTGGAAGAATAAGAGAGAGATATCAGTAAAAATGAGATGTAACTATTTTTGAAAGACTGTATATATGAGATTTATTTTTGAAAGTCCTGGTAAGCAACTACTTAAACGGCAGGATATTTAGAAAAATATGTCAGATGTGGGTGATTGTTATTTTATGAGTCTTGTGAAAAGGATGAAATATTTCTAAATAACTACAGCAAAGCAGCTGTTTTGTAACATCTGGTGGTGAAAGCCCCTCTTAACTGTATTCTGTACTGGGCTGAGCATTTCAGGTGCTCTCCAGCCACCAGGTAGGCCACTGTCACCAGGTAGGTGCCTACGATGGTCTTCAGGCCGGGAAGGCTCAGGGATGATTTCCCTGTAGGGCATTTTTACCTGGAGATGTTTTCTTCTAGGAAGAAGGGCATGCAGTTAGCCCCATGGTATCCAGTGTGCAGCCTTGCTGAGGTGATGGTTTTGTTTTTCTGCCCTAGAGGCAAGTTGATTTCAGTTTGCATAGTCTTTCTTTGCTTTATTCTTTTTTCTGTCGTTGGGTTTTTTGTTTGTGTGTGTGTTAATCCTCACCTAAGGACATGCTTAAAGAGGGGAAGAGGAGGAAGAGAGAGAGAGAGAGAGAGAGAGAGAGAGAGAGAGAGAGAGAGAGAGAGAGAGGGAAACATTGATGAGAGAGAGAAACATTGATGTGAGAGAAACATTGATCGGTTGCCTTCTGTATGTGCCCTAACCAGTGATCGGACCTACAACCCAGGTATGTGGCCTGACTGGGAATCGAACTGGCAGCCTTTCAGTGCACAGGTCAATGCTCAACCAACTGAGCCACTCCAGCTGGGCTATTCTTTTATTACACAGGATTTCTTGAGCACCAATTATGTCTCAGTTTTAGGCACTGGGAATGAGTGGTGATCCAAACAAAAGAAAACTTTTGCCCCTGTGGAACTCACATTTCTCTTAGGGCCATCCACAGCAGGTCTGGGCTCTGGTGAGGGAAATCTTCAGGGTGCCCTAGTTCTTGAGAGGCATCCTAGGTAGGCTGGAGCCACCCTCAGCTTCACTGGGATCCCTCTTTTGTACTACCTTCCCCTTTTAGAGGCGTGATTTGAAAATGGGTAAACTATGGTATGTTAGAAGGTCATAAGTGCCAAGGAGAAAGATAAAGCAGATAAGTGGGGCAGGGAGAAGTTTGCAATTTTAGATGGGGTGCCAGGAAAGGCCCCACTGAGAAGGTAAGACTGAAGGAAGGACCCACAGGAGGTGAGGAATCAGCTGTCAACTCTCTGGGGGAAGAGCATTCATTCCCCTGGGCAGGGTGAACGCAAAGCTCTGGGGCAGGAGTACATGGCATGCATGGTCAACAGCTCCGGAGGCCAGGGCCGTCAGCCCCTAGGCTGAGGGCGGGGCAGAGATGGGCATCAGGCCCTTAGCCACTGGAAAGGCTTTGCGGTTTGCGCTGGTTGCATTGCGAAACAGGTTTGGAACGGAGGCAATCTGATTTGAGAGGGAGGTGGGGCACCTTCCCCCCTCCCACCTATCACTGTCCCACATACAAAACCTTTGCTAATAGTGTCTGCACAGAAATAGCGAAGGAGCCGAGTGGGGCTGTAGGAGGAACCGGCAGAGCCCTGGCACCTGAATTGAATAAAGGGCTGTGCGGGGACAGGCAGGACCATCTTAGTCTTTCATTGCCAGGGTCGTTTCTTTTCAGAGACTTGTCTGAATTTTATGTAGCTCTTAGGCTTGTGAGAACAGAACCTTTTCCTTTACAAGCTTGGCAAAGGCCCATCTGCTTTATCCTGATCAGTAGGTTATTCAGTAACTGCCTTTCCTGCTTCCTTACCATTTGCTGCTTGCTGGAAATAAGAAGTGGGAATTTTTCTCACCAGTAAGTCCTGAAATGTTGAATTGGATTGCGTTTGTGTGCTGGTGCTCACACAAAAAGGAACTTTTCTGCCCTGGAAAACCCACCTTTCTTCTACTGACGGTGTGTTCACTACTGTGTTTCTTACCTGCAGATAACCTGTTTTTCCTTATGGTAACCGCGGCACCTGGCTGATGAGCAGGGTGTTGAGGCCACCGAGTGAGGCCGGGGCGCAGACCTGGGAAGCAGAGGACGATGACATGGCAGAAGGCGATTTAGGGTATGGCCTGGGGAGAAGGCCCGGCGGTATTTATGAAGTGCAAGTTTCACATTTATTCACATCTAGAAGAAGATCAGATGAGACGACCTTTAGCCCTCCCCCATTTCCCAGAAAGGGGGAAGGAAGAAGTGGTGCTATTTTTCAGCATTCCAGGCCTCAGGACACATACCGTGAAGGGTCCAGGACCCCCCATCACAGGCGACACAGTAGCACTGGTAAGAATGCCGTGTCCCCGCCTCCCTCCCCTGTGAGTTCGGTCAGTGCTTCCGCCTCCCCACTCAGGACAGTGGTCACCAGAGTGCATTTTAGAAATGTTTCTTTATTCACCTCTTGAGATTGGTGATGGTTCAAAAGTAATTGATATTTCTGTTTCCAAGAATTGTTCAAATTGTGAAGTATGCTAGCTATTCTGCATTAATACACATATGTTAGTTATATCAGTGAATAATTACCTACCTTGCTTTTGTGTGTGTGTGATATAGTGGTATACTTCATGTATTCCCTTTTATTTTTTTCTTATTCAAAATATATTTACTGGGTACCTGTTAGGTGCCTGGGACAGTTCTAAGCTCTGGGAATAACATCATTGAACAAAATTGTCCAAGGCCCTAATTGTAGTCTAGGAGACAGGATAAACCTACAAATCAGCAGCTGTATAACATCAGGCAGTGGCAAGTGAAGGGACAGTGAGTGATCGGAGGGGCTGTTTTAGGCAAGGCTCAGGGGAGGCCTGCTAAGGAGGTGACATTGAGCAGGCAAGCCCAGTGCTTATCTGGGGAAGGAGTGTTACCAGCAGAACACACAAGTTTCTGGTTATTTTAGGGATGTCACGAAATTCTCAAAAATTAGCAAAACAAAAGTATTCTTGCCCAGTCGGTGTGGCTCAGTGGTTGAGCATTGTTGACTCATGGACCAGGAGGTCACAGTTCCATTCCCAGTCAGGGCACATGTGTGGGTTGTGGGCCCGATCCCCAGTAGGGGGTGTGCAGGAGGCAGCTGATCAGTGATCCTCTCTTATCATTGATGTTTCTCTCTCTCTCTCCCTCTCCCTGAAATAAATAAAAACATATTTTTAAAACACAAAAAAACTAATCTTCACTTAGTATAACTAAAAATAAATGATGCTGTACATTAAGGAAAGAATAAAATGCAGATCATACTGTGATAGAATGATACAACTCCACAGCGTTTGGGAACCCAAGGATGAGGCCATGCCTACGCCGTGGCACAGCTTTTGTGACTGTATCTTTTGTAATCCACATTGTAAAATTTCCCCACCAAAGTGGAGCCAGCACACATTAGAACAACACAAAAGTAATATAAGAAACATGATTTTAGATTTACAAACAACATGATGTAGCTGGGGATCTATCCCTATCCCTCAAAATCCTTCTTGAAATTAGGATGGGATTATTTATCTTCCAATTTCTTATGCATAGGAGTGCATACTGTTTTGCAAGCTAGATGTTGAAAACGGAATATGATGCTTTGTAAAGACATGGGGAAACCACTGGGATAGAAACAAGATGCAATAGTAATAGCATGAGCTCTTGTTTTGTTGGATTGTGGTCTTTTATCTTTTATCAAAGTTGACCTGATCCTAGGTGAGAATGTTGTATGAGTTTCCTAATAGGTTATTTCCAAATTACCAGAAATTTAATGGTTTAAAACAAAACACATTTATTATCTTACAGTTCTGTAGGTCAGACGTCCAAAACAGGTCTCACTGGGCTAAAATCAAGCCATCAGCAGGGCTGCCTTCCTTCTGGAAGCTCTAGGAGAGAATCCGTTCCCTGGCCTTTCCCAGCTTCTAGGGCCGCCTGCATTTCCTGGCCATGGTCCCCTTGCTCCATCTTCAAAGCCAGCAGTGGCTGGTGGGGTCTTTCTCATGCTGCATCACTCTGACACTGACTCTCCTGCCTTCCTCTTTCATTGGTAAGGACCCTGTGAGTACATTGGACCCACCTGGGTGTCCCAGGGTACTCTCCCATCTCCAAGTACATATCATCTGCAAAGTCCTTTTTGCTATGTATTCACAGGTTATGGGGATTAAAATGTGGGCATTGTTGGGGGCCATTGTTCTGCCTACCACAAGTATTAATAAAACAGAACTTGTCATTGTCAATCCAATGTCACTTTTGTCCCTCCTTTGAAACGTTGTATTATCAGAGTAAAAACATGAAATAGGTTTTACCTTGGATACTGTCCTGTTGATGAAAATTCAGAATAGCAAAGGAAAAAATTGTTTTGAGAAAATTTTAATCTTCCTCAAAATATTCTTTCTGATTTTTTTCTTCTTTTCCTCCTGCTTGTAACTTGCCACTTTAACCTTTTCCTGTTGCCAGTGTGACCTCAATGAAAATGAAGCTCCTGGAAAGCTCAGTGTAATGTCTCAGTTGATCACATAAGGAGAGAATAATTGAAGTCACAGGAGACTGTTAGTCACTCTCGTTGGAAATAAATTAAATTCAGGTTATTTCTTAGCTATTCATATCACTACATAGATCAAATTTAAGCCAACACCAAAACTTATTTAGTTCACTCACCAACATTTATGTGTTTTTGTATTGTGTTTGTATAGTAGTAATATGTAGTAACTGACCAAATGATTAACAACAGTTTTTTAAAAATATTTTTTTATCGATTTCAGAGAGGAAGGGAGAGGGAGAGAGAGAGAAAAACATCAACGATGAGAGAGAATCATTGATTGGCTGCCTCCTGCACACCCCCTACTGGGAATTGGGCCTGCAACCCAGGCATGTTCCCTTGACTGGAATCGAACCCAGGACCCTTCAGTGTGTAGGCCGACACTCTATCCACTGAGCCAAACCAGCTAGGGCAACAACAATTTTATTTTAGAGTCCTTTTTTTAAAGTCTTTTTATTCAAAGTATGTGTCTCTTCATTTGTGAAATATTTTAAGCTACCTATTTTTATCATTTTTTGGTTTATTACAATTCATTTCTCTTTGCAATTTAGGGAAAATCTATATTTGATAATTTGTAAACAAATGTCCTTATATTACTAGTTAAAGAAAATGTGTTGTTTTTTTTTTCTAATAGATTCTAATTTGGAATTGTCAAATGTAGAGTTAAAGCAACGTCTTGATGAAACATTAGAGGTAGGTACTCTGGTGAATATAAAAATTCTCATGGGGATAAAGGTCCACTGGTAGATATTTTGTTTAAGGAAGCCTAAAATTGTGTGGAAGGCAAATGTTGGCTTTCCAGATATTGTGAAGGAGCCATGGGGTAAAACTATGAGCTGGCCTCCTCAGTTTCTTATCCTCCTCGTCTCTCAAAAAGGCTCTTTATGTAACTATGCCCTCCAGGCCCCCCCTCCCCACCTACTACTTCTCGAATCTTCTCCTGGAGAAAATAGTTACCACTTCTTTCCATCTGTCTTTCCTATATATATGGCTTGAAATAACCTGACTTACTTTAACCTCTTTGAAGTCAAAAGACCAGAAAGTTTGCCAGGTGGCCCCAGGAGGTGGCTCCGCCTGCTGGGAGTAGGAGTTTCTGGGGGGTAGGGTGCCTTTCCTGCGGGAAGCAGGAAGCCCGTCTTGGGGTATGGTTGTGACTCCCGTGGAAGCTGCTGTACTGTCTCCTGCGGCTGCTGAAACAATGTGCCACACACTCTGGGCTTAAAACAACAGAGATTTATTTTCAGCTCCGAAGGCCAGAAATCCAAAATCAAGTGTGTGGGGGGGACTGTGGGGGTGCATATTCCCTCTGAGAGGTCTGGAGGGGAACCCTGTACCTCTTTCTAGCTTCCCGACAATGCTTGTTTGCTCCTGGCATTCCTTGGCTCGCAGCGGCATCCCTCTAGTTTCCGCCTCTGTCATCATTTGGTCTTGTCCCCTGTGTGTCCGTGTCCAGATTTTTCTCATTTTATAAGGACACCAGTCATTGGGGTTTACCCTAATCCAATCTGACCTCATTCTAACTTGATTACATCTGCAAAGACTATTTCCAAATAAGGTCACAGTCACAGTATCAGGAGTTAGAACTTGAACATTTCTTTTGGGGGGACACAATTCAACCTATAATAATAACTACTGTAGCTGTGTGAATACTCGTGTTTCTTTTATGTGGCCTAAGAAATTTTTTTTTTTTCAAATTCTTAGCTGTGTGGCCTAGATGGGTAAAAGCAAAAGATTTGGGCTTTGAGTTACAAATGGCACCTGATAGTGAGGCTCTCAATTTTGGTCTGTCTGGTCCACTCACAGAGCCCGTAGTAATTTCCAACCTCATTTATAAGGTCAGAGTGCATTCAGTCAAACTGGATGTGGAGCTTAAATGTAGACTATCAAATTGATCATTTGGGATTGCCGATAAGAAGACTCATTTTATTTCTCTCCTCAGGAGGTAGAAAATTTAAAAACTGAACTGGAGGCATCTCAAAGACAACTTGAAGGTAAAGAGGCAGCACTGAAAATTCTTCAAAGCATGGTAAGGACTTTTTTTTAAACTTCCATCACTTTCACATTTCAGTACTAAGTGGTATAGTTTTAGCTTTTAAAACAAAAGTAGCAGTGCTTAATATAATTGAGTTTATTTATTTTTTATTTTTTATTTTTTTTAGAAACAATTAAGTATTTGCTTTATTTATATATTAGGCTTAGACCCGTGTTTAACAAGCCAGCCTAAAATTGAGTTTATTTTTTGAGGTTTAGATTTTTTTAACAGTTTCATTGAGGTATAATTTACATGCTATAAAATTCACTCGTTTTAAGCATACAATTAATTTTTACTAAACTGAAGTTGTGCAACCATCACCATAATCTAATTTTAGAACATTTTCAGCACCCCAAAAAGGAACTACGTACACATTAGCAGTCACTTCCCATTCCCATCCATAATTTACCTTCTGTCTTATAGATTTGTCTTTTCTGTTTCATATCAATAGAATCATACAATATGTGTCTGGATTCTTTTGCACCTGATTCTTTTACGTAGCATGTTTTCGAAGTTCAAGCATCCTGTAGCCTGTGTCAGCACTTTCTTTCTTTTTATTGCCAAATAATATTCCATTATACAGGCATAGCACTTTTTTTTTTTTTTATCCATTCACCAGTTGATGGGCATTTTTGGACATTTTAAATGTTTGTGTATAAGTCTTTGTGTGGAAATCCTTTCGTGCATGCTCATATTCATTGGGAAAGACCCAAACCAAGATCTTCTGACTTTTGAACTATCAAACACTCCACAAAAGGCGGTCTCTGTGGAAATTCTCATCTCAGATTACTTTTCTGTTGTCTAAAAATAAAGATGTTAACTTCATCATGCATATAGGAGTGATTAGAAATTTAATTTGTACTGATATGATTTTTATTTTTCTTAGGCAATATTTGGCAAAGCCACAAGTCATACCCAGGCAATATTTCAAAAAACTGTGGACGAAAAGAGATCCTTGGAGAAGGTATTTGCATTTTTAGCATAGATGTAGTTAATCCACCAAGCTCTCAAACAGAGTTTTCTTAAAGGTCCCCTGGGTAATGGGTATGTTGTTGGTGCACACCCTCTGCTAGGTGTGCTTCACTTCATATGGTTCCTTCCCTTTTGGAGCTTATAATCCAGATTGTGAAATGGGCAAAGAATTAGGTTTCTTTTACTTCCTCATTTTAAGAGAGTAGGAGGCCTGCCAAGTTGATACTTCCTACTTTTCTTCTTTTCTTTCTCTGCTTCCAGAGCCTGCCTTTGTCTGGCCACCTCATCTTCACTAAGACAGTAGTTAGGAGTCACCCTCGAAGGTCCTGTTCCTGTGCCGGTAGTTCTCTCCCTTGATGAAACGGCCCTGGGTTCAGGCTTCCAGGAGTGTATTTTGCTTGTGGAGTCTGCATGGGTTAAGGCAGTGGTCGGCAAACTGCGGCTCGCGAGCCACATGCGGCTCTTTGGCCCCTTGAGTGTGGCTCTTCCACAAAATACCACGGCCTGGGCGAGTCTATTTTGAAGAAGTGGCGTTAGGAGAAGTTTAAGTTTAAAAAATTTGGCTCTCAAAAGAAATTTCAATCATTGTACTGTTGATATGTGGCTCTGTTGACTAATGAGCTTGCCGACCACTGGGTTAGGGGATTCGGGGGGAATGATGAGAAATCCAGGTTTGGAGCAGCAAATTGTTAAGCTAGACAATTTTAAATTTCTCCTATAGTAAGCAAAGCTCTTTTGAGTGCTAAAGTGGTATGTTACGTGGGTTTACAAATGTCAGACTCTTTTTGAGCAATACTTAGTTTTTTTCCTCTTGAACCTATTTCTGTGAAGTGATTATATTATTTATTTCAGCTAGTCACAATGTCCTGAAGTGCTACTTTCTTTCTATAGGAAATAAATGCCTTGCAGTGGAAAATAGAATTTGATCAGAATAGAACTAAAAATATAGAGGAAACTTGGACCCAAAAATATGACAGGTTTGCATATTATTATTCTATAGTTTTTCTTTGTGAATCTTTAAAATGTTTGTAATTCAAATGTAGCTTAGGCCTTTTTCCTTGAGCTAACTGTATTATAAAATTCTTATTGCTTGTCCACTTACTAGCTCCATGTCTTTCTGTTAGTTTTAATTTTCTTGTTTAAAAAATAGTATAAAATATATTTTTATTATTTGTTATGTTTTTATTGATTTTAGAGAGAGAGGAAGAAACTTCAATTGGCTGCCTTCTGCACACCCCCTTCTGGGGATCCAGCCTGAAACTCGGGCGTGTGCTCTGACTGGGAATTGGACCATGACCTCTTGGTACATGGGACGAATCTCAATGCACTGCACCATACTGGCCGGGCTAAACTGTATTTTTATTTTTTTACTTTTTTTTGTTATTCCTCACCCGAAGATGTTTTCCCATTCATTTTTAGGGAAAGTGAGAGAGAGAGGGAAGACAGAGAAATATCAAGAAATATCGATGTGAGAGAAACACATCGATTGGTTGTCTCCTGCACGAGCCCTGACCAGGGCCCAGGCTGGGGAGGAGCCTGCAAGTTAGGTACGTGCCCTTGACCAGAATCGAACCCAGGACCCTTTGGTCCACAGGCCAACGCTCTATCCACTGAGCCAAACTAGCTAAGGCTAAACTGTATTTTTAAAAACAATGTAAGAGTCATTGTTTCCCAAGTTATTTTAGCATTAACACTATTTTTTCAAACAAAATCTTTTGATCAATTCTTTCATTAGTGTGAATTTAACTTTAATTTTTCAATCCTCACCCAAGGATATGTTTATTAAGCTGAATTAAAACTTCAGTAAAGAGAATGAATATTCAAAATGGATGCCTTAGAGCTATTTCTGGTTCTGATTTTTTCTGAGCTATACTTAAGGGTTTAGAGCAGGGGTGGGCAAACTTTTTGACTCGAGGGCCACAATGGGTTCTTAAACTGGACCGGAGGGCCGGAACAAAAGCATGGATGGAGTGTTTGTGTGAACTAATATAAATTCAAAGTAAACATCATTACATAAAAGGGTACGGTCTTTTTTTTTTTTATTTCAATAGTTTTATTCATTTCAAACATTTTAACAAGAAGAATGTAAACACTAATTATTATAATTTGAAACTTCAAAAAATGGAGGAATCAGCACAATAACATACCTTATATTGAAGGTGGCAAAGGCAAAATAAAATTGCCTAACAAAAGAAAGGTACAAAAGCCTTTCAAATTAAACTTAAATATAATAAAATAATTTAAAACTAAAACAAATAGAAAAAAACAAAATGTGTAAACAGTAAATTAAACATTTTTTTTAGTGCAACTTGCAAATTATGCCCGGGACGTAGATGTAGATGGCAATGTAGACTGGGTTGAAAGGTTTTTGGTCTTTAAAACATCAACTTCAGTGGGAACAGTGTTGTTGGTCTCCTTTTTAGCTAATGCTCTGATACTGTGCTCTCCAGGGGCGTGTCTCCCTACATCGCCACGATAACGAGTCTACGCATTCCCAGGGTGATGTCGGGGGACGCGTCTGTGGGCATTACAAGGAGCCTCTGGAAGATTGAGAGGTTGTTCCTTCTACTGAATGGGCGGATATAAGTCCGCCCACTCAGAAGAAGGAGCTGCGGCCGTGTTTCCCGACGTTGCCATGTTAACACTGCTGCTGGTGAAGGAGCGGAGGGGAGAGCAAGAGAACCTTCCGCTCTTTCGGCTCCGCGGGCCGGATAGAACAGCCGAACAGGCCGGATCCGGCCCGCGGGCTGTAGTTTGCCCACGGCTGGTTTAGAGTATGTTCAAAACCTTTCCACACTCCTTTAAACTGTCTATTTTGTAACATCTAAATTCTAGACTTTTGAAGTAGGAAAAATTATATTTATTTTTTGTGCTCTGTGGGGTGAAAACATTCTGATATAAGTACAAAGCACTAATGTTTTAGTTATTTGGTGGGTACTTTTTTCCCAGGCTAAACTGTGAAAATGCAGTCCTCAAAGAAACTTTGAAACTAAAAACAGAAGAAATTAAAATGCTGAAGTCTGAAAATGCAAGTAAGAGTGGTATTTTGATGATTCTTTAAAAATATTATGTTAAAAGATTCATTTTATATAGTGTCCTATGTTAATAACATACATATCAATAGAGATGAAGTGTTAATATTTAGAAGTAATATATTTTAAGAATAATAGAAGAAATGCATCGTTTAGGTGTTTTTAATTTTAAAAATGTTGTAGGTAAAATTCATGTAACAAAATTACCATTTAAAAGTGAACAATTCTCACCCTAGCCGGTTTGGCTCAGTGAATAGAGCGTCGGCCCGTGGACTGAAGGGTCCCGGGTTTGATTGTGGCCAAGGGCACATGCCTGGGTTGTGAGTTTGATCCCCTATAGGAGGTGTGTAGGAGGCAGCCAGTCAGTGATCCCCTCTCATCATTGATGTTTCTATCTCTCTCTCCCTCTCCCTTCTTCACTGAAATCAATAAAAATACATTACCAAAAAAAAAAAAAGGTGAACAATTCTCAGGGGGAGGGAATGGGTGGAGGTGGGAGAGGGTGTATGGGGGATAAATGGTGATAGAAAAAAAAATAAAAGTGAACAGTTCAGTTACAAAATACTCACAGGTAAGTAAGTCATAGGAAACAGTAATATTGTGATAACTATGTATGGTGCCAGTTGGGGTACTAGAATTATCAGGGGAACACTCTGTAAAGTATATGATTGTCTAACCACTAAGCATACACCCGAAACCAATACTTAATAATAAATAGTTTTAAAAAGTGGAACCATCTAGTTCCATAACATTTTCATCACTCTAAAATAAAACCTCAAACCTATTAAACAATTTCTCCCTATTTCTCCTTTATCATTTAGCTTTTATACTCTGTAAAATAAATGGTAGAGCACCTGATGTTTGAGGAACCTGAGTAGGTATAGGTTCTCTTGGGACACTAGTAGAGAAAGTTTATAATTATATAGTTATTTAACATTAGTTTCTTTCCTGTGACTTTATCACTAATACAATTATCCTTAATTTTTCAAGATATTATTTGACTCATTAAGAATTAGACATTTTTTACATTTGCAGTTGACCCTTAACAACACAGAGGGGTTGCCCTAGCCAGTTTGGCTCAGTGGATAGAGCATTGGCCTGTGGACTGAAGGGTCCCGGGTTCGATTCTGGTCAAGGGCACATGCCTGGGTTGTGGGCTCGATCCTCAGGTGGGGGTGTGCAGGAGGCAGCCAATCAATGATTTTCTCTCGTCATTGATGTTTCTATCTCTCTCTCCTTCTCCCTTCCTCTCTGAAATCAATAAAAAAATGTATTTTTAAAAAATCTTAAAAATAAACAACACAGGGGGAGGTTGGGGCATCAACCCCCGTGCAGTAAAAAATTCACATATAACTTTTGACTCCCTGAAAACTAAGTCATCCATCCATATCTGTGGGGGATTGGTTCCAGAACCCACTATAAGGGAGACCAAATATTTGGTTGCTCAAATCCCCCATATAAAATGGTGTGGAACAATGCATACAATCAGCCCGCCATATCAATGGATTCCCAACCATGGATTGAAAACAGTATTTCCATCTGAGGTTGGTTAAATCAGCAGATGCAAATCCAGGGAAAAGGAGGGTCAACTGTATATTTACTGAAAAAAATTGGTGTATAAGTGGACCCACGCAGTTCAAACCCGTGTTGTTCAAGTGTCAGGTGTATATCTGTGCACCTGCCCCCTCCCCCACATATCCCTTATATAATGAGCTACCTTATGACAAAAATTAATGAAAGAATATTAAAGTGTTTTAAGAATATTAAGGTGGTACCAACTTTTTATAAAATTCTAAGAGAAGATATTGATCCTCCCTTCTGAACAGAAACTGTTTTAAAGTGGTAGCTTGAAGGGGACAAAACTAAGTTCTGAGTCGGGTCATGGCCTGAGAGAGGCACTTTACCTAGTGTAGTTGAGTGAGTTGTGGCGAGGCCCCTGGGTGAGAACTGCACACACACACGGTGCTTCTCTGTACCAGTGATTTGAGCAGATGGAGATTTCTCCTGTGTTAGGTTAGTGCTCCAGACAGAAGCTGCTCATGACAACCCGTCCCCATCCTCCCTCCCACTCCACCCTGCAACAAGAGGGGAGAAGTTAGTTTTCTGCTCTCCAGTAAATAGCAGAAATGTTCTAAATGGCTTGAGATCCGCTTGTGAAAATTCTTAATAAAAAAATCTGATAGAGTTTGGATCACTGTTACTTTTTAAAATATATATATATATATATATATATATATATATATATATATATATATATTTTTTAATTGATTTCAGAGAGGAAGAGAGAGGGAGAGAGAGAGAGAAACATCAATGATGAGAGAGAATCATTGATTGGTTGCCTCCTGCCCACCCCCTCCTGGGGATAGAGCCCACAACCTGGGCATGTGCTCTTGACCAGAATTGAACCCTGGACCCTTCAGTCTGCAGGCCGATGCTCTATTCACTGAGTCAAATCAGCTAGGGTGGATTGCTGGTACGTTTGACAAAAAACAAATATGTGATTCCATCATCTGGTTATCTCACTATCTACAAAGTCTCTGAATAATTTGCCTTTGTATATTTTCTCTTTGAAAATGCTACAAATTTTCCGAGTAAATGAAGACCAGACTTAGGTTGCAAAGTTAAGATACTTCTACATTAGAAGTAATAACATTTTATCTAGTGTTACACATGTATTCTCTCACTCCATCCATTCCCACTATTCTAGCAGATTTTCTGGATGGGGCCAAATTATGTGGGCAATGCCTGTTGTATATGCATTGCTTATAAGGAATGAGTATAGATGTTGATGTAACAAGATTACGTGAGACCAGAGTTAGCCCTCATAACTAACACTTTCTTGTATGGCCCTTCCTAGGCTTGAACCAACAGTATTTGGAAGCCCTTGCGATGCTTGAAATCAAACAGCAGAAGACGGCTCAGGAAAACATGTGCAACACTAAAAGTGACTTCACAGAGGTTTCGGGCCTTGAGGTAGGTAAGCAGGTATGAAAGCTTAGAAGGATGGAAATTTTCTACTTCCCACCGTCACCATCTGTTACACATTTCCCTGTTACAGCATCATACTTACAATTTGAGACTGAGCGGCCCATGGGTTTGTCTAGTTCAGCTCTTGTCTTGCTAGTACCACACCCTTCATGCATGTCATTCTTGGAGATTAAGGGATATGTTAGCCATTTCCTTCCTTTTATTCCTTAGTTTTACAGTTTTAGCAGAAGCTATGTTAGGAGGGTTTCACGGTACATAATCATAGATTGTTTTTTTTTAGGAGTGGACAGATGATTGCTTTTCTCATTGACATTAAAATTCATTCATTTCTGAGCATGCAACTCTCCCTGACAGGAGCCGGCAGTAATGAATGCTGGGCAGCAGGGCCAAGTCCAGTCACAGGAAGTCCACATTATGGATGTTAATATTGACTTCACTAGGTCAAGTTCCTGCCAAGGATTCAGAATTAGAGGAAACTGGTGCCAGGTTAAAGGTGAAGGTGGAAAGTGAAAAGAAGGAAGGTAGCCAAAACCGGTTTGGCTCAGTGGATAGAGCATCGGCCTGCAGACTCAAGGGTCCCAGGTTCGATTCCGGTCAAGGGCATGTACCTTGGTTGCGGGCACATCCCCAGTAGGGGGCGTGCAAGAGGCAGCTGATCGATGTTTCTAACTCTCTATCCCTCTCCCTTCCTCTCTTCCTCTCTGTAAAAAATCAATAAAATATATTAAAAAAAAAAAAAAAGAAAAGAAGGAAGGTAGAATTCCATTATGTTTTTGTTCCAAGTAACAACATTCTTTCCTCATTTGCATGTAATGAACCTTCTCTTGAGTCCTAGACTGCTGGTCTCAGTTTTCTTCTATTTTTGTTTTCCTTTCCAGTTTCTTTGAATAAGATGCTTGACTAGAAATGTGCATGGGTGTGTGTGGGTGTGCCCCTGCATTTTTGTCCAGCTAAGCAGTGTGACACTTAGTAAGAGGGTAATGCTTTTGGATTTAAAGCTTGCGGTCCTTGGAGCCTGCCTTTGTCATGGTCCTGGAGGGAGCCCCTGTTCCTGTGCCCAAACGGCGGCATCTGCTCAGAAAAGGCTTCTTCAGCTCAAACAAGAGGTATCGTATTATCAGAACAGTAAAAGCTTTCGTTTTGTTTCTCTATTAATAGTAGAATAAATGGAAGTATCTGCAATTATTAGCTTCACTTTAGTAGTCATTGGCGGTGGATCTTATGCTTAGTTTTATGCATTAACTTATAAACTGGACATGGTTCCAGAATACAAATAGTATTTGGCACAATACTGTAGCCACATAAAGTTGTTTGCCTAAGATTGTAGTTAATACTTCCTAAATTCTATTTCTTTTGTTTATACTATATACTAGAGGCCTGGTGCACGAAAATTTGTGCACTGGTGGCGGGGGGAGTCCCTCAGCCTGGCCTGCACCCTTTTGCAGTCCAGGACCCCTTGGGGGATGTCCACCTGCCGGCTTAGGCCCACTCCCTTGGGGACTGGGCCTAAGCTGGCAGTCAGACATCCCTCTGGCAGCCCAGGAGCCCTCAGGGGATATCCAACTAATGGCATAGGCCTGCTTCCCACGGGGAGTGGGTCTAAGCCATTAGTGGGACATCCTTAGCACTGCCATGGAGGCGGGAGAGGCTCCCGCCACCACCACTGCGCTGGACAGCCATGAGCTGGCTTCTGGCTGAGTTTCGCTCCCCCTGTGGAAGCGCACTGACCACCAGGGGGCAGCTCCTGTGTTGAGCGTCTGCCCCCTGGTGGTCAGTGCGCGTCATAGCAACCGGTCATTTCTGGTCATTCCGCTGTTAGGGTCAATTTGCATATTACCGTTTTATTATATAGGATTGGAGGAAAAGGTGCACTTATACTTAAAATTACTAGGATTTGCAACACTGATTAATGAGATCAACATGAAGCTTATTAGAAGAGCAGTGAGGTTCAGTGGAAGGAGCCTTTGTGCTACCAAACCTAGCTTTGATCTTAGGTCCATCACTATCTAGCTCTGGCTCTGGACACATATGTTAGACAAAGGGTAATAACTAGTTTGGAGGGTGGTTGTACGAAATAGAGGAAGTAGATATATGTTTAGCACATGCCCAGCATTTAATCAAATGGTAGCTGTCATTTTAATTGGGCTTTAATAACAAATACAGTGTATGGGCCATAATTTTAAAAATATTTTACCTTTACTGAAGGTATGGAATTTAAAGTCTTCAGACTATATGGAAAAGCTAACAGCTAAATATTTAGAATTCATTAGGAGAAGCATATGATTACATAGATCAGAGTAAGGGTCAACTATAGGAGGTGTCTGAAAGATGATATTCAAAATCATTTTCAGTGGTATTGTCTGGAATGGCCCACCGGAGTACTGAAATGCAGCCTTTGGCAGCCTCCCTTCTCCCTAGTGGGGCAGACCACACACAGGGCCTGTCTAGGATAATGAAGTCCAAGAGAACTGACAGGCACCACAAGGGGAATTTCTGGTAATCCAGTTCAGAGTGGGCAGCTCCTGCCAGCAAGAACTGGCACTTACTAATGCAGACGAAATAGACCAAAGACAGACAGTAGTCCCATGCTAGGCAGGGAGATTGCATTTGCTAATCTGACTCAGCATTCAGGCAAGAATTATTCTGGTTTTGCCTCTGACACCTTTCAAACTTTCTTTCAAAACCAGCTGGGACTTTTGCAGAAGAGAAAAGAAGAAGCTTATATAATGGCAGATGCATTCAGAATTGCATTTGAGCAACAATTAATGAGGAAAAATGACCAGGCACTAAGATTGACACAAATGGATAAAATCTGTAAAAAAGAAACAAAATGGATAAATTGGAAGCACCTTAAAGAGGATGGTAAATATGAACTATAATGACAAAATCAGGTTTAATTTCAGAAGTTCTTGGTTATAAGCAAAGTTGATTAAGCATATTTAATACAATTGATAATGTAATTAAAATTTTGCATACAGTTGTGATTTAAAATTTTAGTATCTATTGGAAGAAAGAGGTCACTGGATATTATATATGCAGATGAGCTATTGGGATTAACAAAGCCATAAAATAACAGGATAATCTTTACTACTCTTCTAATGGCATTCCACATTGTCCTGAAATTAACTCCTAAAAGTTTTTGTGACATGAGACTTATAGAGGCCATTAAGCAAATATAATGGTGAAGTCCTCAACAGTAATTTATAGGAAGTACAAAATCAATATTTATATGGTTTTCTATAATAATTCCTTGACAAAAACTTCAATGTCCAGTTCAAGGTAGGTGATTTTTCCAGGGAACTAAAACATAGTCCATGTATTTAGCCTTTTAGGACTCAGTGGGAAACATTAAGAATATCTATTTCTACTATGGACAACAAATGTGTGGGCGATCATCCTCGGGCATCTCTTCTCTCTGCTATGCCTTTGATAGGAGCCACACTGCAACTATTTCAAAATATACTCTTTAAGGGCAGCATTGTAGGGAGAAGAGTGATGGGAGAAAGAAGAAAAGGAGGGGGAAGACATGATTAAAAAGTAACCTTATGAAAGCTTGTCACATTCTGTCACTTGCATAGAAGGCCCACTAACTAGGTATGGATATTGGCCATAAGGGTAGTGCTATGTAGACCAAGCTGGGTTTTTAAGAGGTAGATTTATACTTATTCAGCACTTGAGTGTGGACTCATTTTATTTATTATTATTTTAAAATATATTTTTATTGATTAAAGAGAAGAGAGAGGGAGAAACATCAATGATGAATCATTGATTGGCTGCCTACTGCATGCCCCCTACTGAGGATGGAGCCCATCACCAGGAATTGAACTGTGACCTCCTGGTTCATAGGTTGACACTCAACCACTGAGCCACACCGTCTGGGCTGGACTCATTTTATTCATTTTTTAATCCTCACCCAAGGATATATATATATATATTTTCCTAAAATATATATTTTTTTATTTCAGAGAGGGAGAGAGGAGAGAAACATCAATGATGAAAGAGAATCATTGATTGGCTGCCTTCTGCATGCCCCCTACTGGGGATCGAGCTGGCAACCCCGGGCATGTGCCCTTGGCCGGAATCGAACCTGGGACCCTTTAGTCCACAAGCTGACGCTCTACCCACTGAGCCAAACCAGCTAGGGCCCAAGGATATTTTTTTTGCATTGATTTTTAGAGAGTGGAAGAGAGATGGAAAAATGGAAATACCGATGTGAGAGAAACACATCGATTGGTTGCCTCCTGCACTGCCCTGACCAGGGCCACGGCTGGGGAGGAGCCTGCAACCGAGGTACGTGTTCTTGACAGGAATCGAAACCGGGACCCTTCTGTCCACAGGCTGACACTCTATCCACTGAGCCAAACCGGCTAGGTAGGGCTGGACTCATTTTATATTCCAGAATTCCTGCCTTTCTTAGCTAGTAATAAACCTTAGGAACTTTTCTATAATTTGATAGGTGTAGCTCCCAGTCTTTGCTTTTCCTTAAGGCAGAGAGATTTAGAAGCAGAATTTAAATAATTGATTCATCTCTGAAGACTTTACAAGTCCTTACAAGTTTCAGTAACTGTGAGTTTCTTAGTGACAAGATTTTGATTACTTTTACTAGTATATATTCCAATAATCTGAGCAGGTATAGGATGATTATTACAGGTCATTTTCTTTTGTGTGGTTAACCCTTAAGGCATCAACTTTTCTTCATGAGACAAGTTCTGAGAGAGAGTTTACAAGCACAGGTCCTTTTTTTAGGCTGAATGTAGAGACAGATTCATCCATTCATCGAAGTTGCCAAGTGGGTCAGCTGGTCTGGTGTTTCCACTTTGCCACAGTTGCTCACAGAAGAGATCAGGTGTGGGCCCCAGTCACTGTGGTTTATCTGCTCTCGGTTTCCCAGCAGATCATTTGCACAGCATTCCAAAAACAATCTTGACATTTTCTCTGTATAAATCTATTAATTTTGTACCTTGTACTATAAATTACATTCTTTCTATGGATGAAGAACATTAGTGCACATACTTCAGGTTGTGGATTTTTCAACATTGTCATACCTGGGCTAGATGCTTTCACAACTGTGGATTTTTTTGTTTGTTTTGGTGGTAAAACAATTACCACCTTAGCCATTTTTAAGTAACATTAAGCATATTCACATTGTTGTGTAACCATCACCACTATCCATCTCCAGAACTTTTTCATTTTTCCAAACAGAAACTCTGTACCCATTAAAGGCTAACTGCCCACTCTCCTCCCGCAGTGGATGCTCTATTATTTATTTATTTATTTATTTTTATATATTTTATTGATATTTCACAGAGAGGAAGGGAGAGGGACAGAGAGTTAGAAACATCGATGAGAGAGAAACATTGATCAGCTGCCTCCTGCACACCCCCCACCGGGGATGTGCCCGCAACCAAGGTACATGCCCCTGACCGGAATCGAACCCGGGACCCTTCAGTCCGCAGGCCGACGCTCTACCCACTGAGCCAAACCGGTTTCGGCAATGCTCTATTATTTAATACCACAGCAACCTTGAGGCACAGGCACTATTCCTATTCTAGAGGTGAGGAAATGAAGCTCAGAACTTGTCCAAGGTCATGCAGTTAGCAAGTGGCTAAGTGAAGATTCAAGTCCAGGTCTTTCTGGTTCTAAAGCAGAGTTCGCATGGTTCAGAGGCCTCTAGCCTATAGCTGTTTTGTGGGATCTGCATGGTGTTCTCAAATAATGTGGGTAAGTGGCTGACATTTAAAATTGGGAGATATCACATACAAATCTGGACTGCTGGCTTCTCTGGCGGACTTAGATGATCTGGTAGCATGGGCTGCACTCTCTCCTGGGGGCAGCCATGGTAGCCAGCTGAGGAGTGGTGATGCAACAGAATGGCAGCGTGTTGCTCTGGATTCTCACTGTGGCCCTCTCCTTGCATTTACTATCTTGGCGCTAAAGCCTGTGCTCTTCCCCCTCCACTGTGCTACCTGACTCACCTGTGCTAGCTGTCTCCTGAGGAGTGAATTAGCCTTGGGTCATACATACCACTTTTCCTGGAAGTACTACATCTGTATCTTTTTATGTCTCAGCTGGATTTTCATGTTCAATTTTAGGATCACTATCACAAAGGACTAAGAAGACCTTAGGGCAGAAACTGTTGGGTATGCTCCCTTCAGAAAACAATTCTAAGAAGACTGAAGACCAGGAAAATCCTCAGGAAGTCTTTAAGACGCTAATAGATTTGGTTAGTATCTCTGCTTTCTTTTTGCTTATTAATTCAACTTTTCCACTCTACACTTAACCTTTATGCCCCCTCATCTCCTTAAACTCTCTGCATAAGCTCCACCTCTGAGAAAAGAGGGCACCCCATAATTAACTCCAGGCATCCGTCATCTGCACTGAAATACATTTTATGACAAGACCATCCACTTCCTCAGAGATCCTCTAATCACTGCCACATGCTTGAAACCAGTCCTGTTATCCCCATTTCAGATGACCAAGAGATTCACATTACACAAACATGCTTCTCTATAGGAGTGTTATTTGCATATAAATATAAAAACAATTTTATATTTAACTTCACCTTCTTTTACAGAGGTAAGTACATGTTGATTTTACATATATATATATATATATATACACTTCTATATGTATTTCCTCCTCCCTTCAGATCACCTACAATTTTCAGCAGAAAGAATAGTTTTCTCTTCTTCCTTGAAAAAATATCAATAACTTGTAGCATGAAGCTTGGGAATGAGTGGACACCTAATTAATTTATTCATATTGATTGACTTGACAGATTGAACATTTTTTTAAAACAGTTTGGCAATTTTTTTAAAACATTTTTATTGATTTCAGAGAGGGAGAGGGAGAGAGAGAAACATCAATGATGAGAATCATTGATTGGCTGCCTCCTGCACACCCCCTACTAGGGATTGAGCCCAAAACCCAGGCATGTACCCTTGACCAGAATCAAACCTGGGACCCTTTAGTCCGTAGGCTGACACTCTATCCACTGAACCAAACTGGCTAGGGCCAGAGTGAACATTTTGATAAAATATTTCTGACTAGAGTTCTATACTGTTACTTGTTGACTAACTGGCACATTTAATTCCTGTGAATGCAGCTGAATGATAAAGAAGAAGCTTTGGCTCATCAGAGAAAAGTTAGCTACATGCTTGCCCGGGCACTGGAAGACAAAGACATAGGCTCAAGAGAGAATAAAGAAAAAAATTCCATGAAAAACAATTTTCCATTAAAATACCCCAAGCAGAAAACTTCAGAATTCTCTGTTTTACATGATCCTGTACATTCAAGTGTTCACATTTTTAATTCTGTGGGCTGTATTTGTTCAATCCAGCATCTTCATACAGATCAAAACTATAGAAGAACTCTGAAAAGATCTCATTCTTTGCCACGAAATATCATCTTTTGAAGATAAACCAGTTGAAATTAGAACCAAGAACTGTTTATGTCAAGGGACTTTGAAAAAGGATTGTGTAAATATTGCCACATCTTCAGAAATTGTATGTTTTCTGGGTATTTCTAAATGTTAGGAGGCAGCTTAAATACTCAAATGTTTTCTATAAGAAATTTATTAGTATTCTGTGGTGACATATATATAAATTACATTACTATATTTTATAAAATCTTATTTGCCAACATCTTAAAAACAAAAATATTATTTTGAGAAAAACAAAAAATTATTTAACTAATTAGAATGACTATGGCATCTTTGACTGGCACAAGCAAGAATATAATGTAAATTAATGCTCTAAGAAATAACAACAATGCCTAGGAGTGATGGATTGTTAATTTCTGAAATACATTTATCATGTTTTATTTGTGTGTTTTTTCAGGATTTTTCATTTGCCATGTAACATTTTTTAAAACTTCCTTAAGTTAATCTCAATTAAAAGTATTATGGTGGAACTTTGGCAGAAGTATATTCAAAGTCACAGCTAGTAACCTTCCTAGTTTTTGTTGTTGATGTAATGACATTCTGTAGCCAAATCTACACAGAATTCTGGTATTCAGACCAGTCTGAATTACCTTCTTGGTTTTGATGCTAAATTGTAGGCCACTTAATTTTCTACTTCTATAAATATTACATAGTAATAATCTTTACTATCTTTTGGGAATGTTGCTATATTAGAAGCATCACAATTATGTCAAAGGAAATGTATTACATTACCAGCAATTATAATAAAATTTATCTAATTATGATCTCTAGTGAAAAGATATATGGCTTCACTGAATACTACTTAAATAGATAACAACAGAGTATAAGGTAATAATATAAATCATTTATAGTTGTGTTAAAGGAAGAGTATTTAATTGGCATTAATAAATAATAATAAAAGCTGAAAACTTGGCAAATGAACTTTGAAAAAAAGAATGATGAAGAACTATTGTTATCAGATATTAAGATATATTATCCTAATAATATAAAGCTACATTACTTAAAGCAATGTGGTACCAGCAGGTCAATGGAATAGGATAAAGACCATACACAGACCTAGTATATATAAGAATTTCATATAACATAAAAGGTTAAGGAGCCCTTGCTGGTTTGGCTCAGTGGATAGAGCATCAGCCTGGGACGGAAGGGTCCCAGGTTCAATTCCGATGAAGGGCACATGCTCCGGTTGCAGGCTCGATCCCCAGTAGGAGGCGTGCAGGAGGCCGCCAATGATTCTCTCTCATCACTAATGTTTCTATCTCTCTCTACCTCTCCCTTCCTCTCTGAAATTTCAAAATAAAAAAAACTAATAGAAAAAAAAATGCATATGCATATAAATGCTCTATTTTTAAAATAATTGTGAAGCCCTAACTGGTTTGGCTCAGTGGATAGAGCGTCGGTCCCAGGTTCGATTCCAGTCAAGGGCATGTACCTTGTTGCGGGCACATCCCCAGTAGGAGGTGTGCAGGAGGCAGCTGATAGATGTTTCTCTCTCGCCAAAACCGGTTTGGCTCAGTGGATAGAGCGTCGGCCTGCGGACTGAAGGGTCCCGGGTTCGATTCCGGTCAAGGGCATGTACATTAGTTGCGGGCACATCCCCAGTGGGAGGTGTGCAGGAGGCAGCTGATCGATGTTTCTCTCTCATCGATGTTTCTAGCTCTCTATCCCTCTTCCTTCATCTCTGTAAAATATCAATAAAATATATTTAAAAAAAATATTTAGATGTTTCTCTCTCATTGATGTTTCTAGCTCTCTCCCTCTCTCCCTTCCTCTCTGTAAAAAATCAAAATATTCTAAAAAAAATAATTGTGAAAAACTGAAAATAACCTAAATATCCACATGGTAGAATTCTAAAGACGACCCTTCTCACGATTCCCATCTAGGGACAGTGTAGGTAACTGCCATGAAGAGATTTTTAAGATGTATTTAAAATCCAAGTGAGTTGACCTAATATATGAATAACCCAATTAGGTGAGCAGCTTCTCCCATCACCTTTTTTTAAGAAGCAGAGATTTCTTAGTAGCTGTTGAGGAACATAGACAACCTGAAGCACTGTTGCTGGCTTGCAGATGGAAAGTGCCATATGAGAAGGCATATGCATTGCCTTGAGAAGCTTAGAGAGGCCCCTCACTGACAGCTGGGAAGGACAGATGGCATACGCATTAAAGCAGCATGAACTAAATGAGCTTGGAAACAGATTCTTCCCTAGAGCTTCAGATAAGCACCCAGTCCCACTGATAACTTGATTTTGGCCTATCTTACCTCAAAACAGTGAGCTAATAAATTTTTGTTAATTTAAGCTGCTATATTTATGGTAATTTTTATGCAGCAAAATAAAAATAGTCCATAAATAGAGCCTATGTAAGTAGTATTGTACACATATCAGACATAATCCTCCTATCTAATAAAAGAGTAATATGTAAATTGACCATACCTCTGCTTCACCCACAAGCCATGCCCACCAGCCAATCAGGAGCAAGTATGCAAATTAACCCAACCAAGATTGCTGCGGCCAAGGAGAGAGCAGGAGGCTTGGGTTTCCCTGGCAATGGAGGAAGCCAAGCTTTCTGCCTGCCCTGGCCTGACTTGGCCTCTGCTCAAGGCTACAAAGTTCAATTATAGAAGATAAATAAATCCCAACAAAAATGGCTGCAGCCACGGAGCAAGCAGGAGGCTTGCCTCCACTCAAGGCTACAAAGTTTCAATTATAGAAGATAGATAAATCCCAGATACCAGCACCTCTGCTTGGGTCATCAGGAGGCGTGGCCAGCCTGCAAACCACCACAGGCCCCTCACCGAGGCCGCCCCATGCCCCAAGGGAACCCCCACCCTGATCCAGGACACCCTTCAGGGAAAACCAGCCGGCCCCTACCCGTGCACCAGGCCTCTATCCTATCTAATAAAAGAATAATATGCAAATTGACCATCACTCCAACACACAAGATGGCTGCCCCAATGTGGTAAAAAATGACTGCCCCCATGTGGACACAAGATGGCCACCACAATATGGCCAGCAGGGGAGGGCAGTTGGGAGGGACCAGGACTGCAAGGGAGGGCAGTTGGGGGTGATCAAGCCTGCAGGGGAGGGCAGTTAGGGGTGACCAGGCTGGCAGAGGAGGGAAGTTGGGGGTGACCGAGCCTGCAGGGAAGGGCAGTTGGGGGGGACCCAGGCCTGCAGGCGAGAGCAGTTGGGGGGGGGGGAACCAGGCCTGCAGGGGAGGGCAGTTGGGGGGGGGGACCAGGCCTGCAGGGGAGGGCAGTTAGGGGTGACCAAGCCTGCAGGGGAGGGCAGTTAGGGGCAAACAGGCTGGCAGGGGAGCAATTAGGCATCAATCAGGCTGGCAGGGGAGTGGTTAGGGGGTGATCAGGCTGGCAGGCAGAAGCGGTTAGGGGCAATCAGTAAGGCAGGCAGGCGAGCAGTTGGGAGCCAGCAGTCCTGGATTGTGAGAGGGATCGGGCCTAAACGGGCAGTTGGACATCCCTCGAGGGGTCCCAGATTGGAAAGGGTACAGGCTGGGCTGAGGGACACCCCCACGCCCGTGCGCCTCTAGTATATAATAAAAGAGTAATATGCAAATAGACCAAATGGCAGAACGACTGGTCACTATGATGCACTGACCACCAGGGGGCAGACACTCAACACAGGAGCTCCCCCCGGTGGTCATTGTGCTCCCATGGGGGGAGCACCACTGAGCCAGAAGCCAGGCTCACGGCTGGCGAGCGCAGAGGTGGTGGTGGGAGCCTCTCCCACCTCCGCAGAAGCGCTAAGGATCCCCTGAGGACTCCTGGACTGTGAGAGGGCGCAGGCTGGGCTGAGGGAAACCCCCTCCCCGAGTGCATGAATGTTGTACACTGGGCCTCTAGTATGATATATGATATGACAGTTAAAGTAGATTTATATATATTAACATAGGATGAATTCAAAAGTTTTGAGTAAAAAAATTTGCAGGATGAGGTGTACAGTCTATCACTCACATAAAATTTTGAGACCCGAAACAATGCTGTGTATTACTACATGCAATTTTATAAAATAGCAGCATAAAATCAAGGGAAAACACACTCATCTCCTGAGTCATTCTCCTTTGGGTAGGGTGAAAAGAAGAAACTGAATAGAATGACATATTAAAGAGACCTCAATTTTATCTGTAATAATTTTTCTTTTTTTCCTACTTAGTATATTAGCTAAAGTATTTGCTACATTACTACTATATTGTCCCGATTACTACAACTTCGTGATGTTATAGGAGCCAGATCATCAAAATAACTGGAAATTATTTTTATTAAGATTCCCTTAATGCAATTCAGAGAACTGAACTTATTTGTGCACTCTAATCAGAAAAATCAAAATTAAATTTGTTTTAAAATACATTTAATAAAAATAATTGTTTTACATATTTTACAAGTGTAGAATATTTACAATTCCTTCTACAGCATTTACTTAATGTTTACTATTTTTTGACTTTTTGACTATTTCCTTCAGTAGTGAAATACTGTCCAGTGTTATCTGTAACTAAAAAATTAGCTTCTTGGGTAATCCTCCTAGGTGAAAAAAAAAAGAAAAAGAGGTTGTTCACATTTAAGTTTATGGCAATGTTAAGCAGTCATTGCATTCCCATTACATTTATTTTACTTTAATTTTTCCAATAGCATTTATTAAACATAGCATACAGTGTAACAGTAGGAATTCATGAAGAGAAGAAGGTACACACTGATAGTTCTGGTTACTCAGAGGTACACTCAAAAGTGTTCTTGTCCTTTTAAAGAGCATGATGTAAGTATTCTCAATGGAATTTCAGCAAATGCAGCTAAAAACACCACATTCTATCTGAATTCATTGCATTTCTTATAAAAATGAGAGTTTTACCTTGTTCCAAGGTTTCAGTTCTCTTCCGTTTCGTTGCTAGAGATGGATTAGCCTGCTCCTTTAAAGTTTCCACTGGACAGTTTGGTCTAGGCAGTTGACACCCAGGTGTTGGCCCTGGCCGATTACTGAAATACTTAGTTTTCAATGCCTTTTAAAAGAACAGAAAGCAAAAAAGTAAACTTTTAAGTGAGTATCTGGATTATGTTTAAGGAAATCTAACCTTAAAATTGTTGGGATATTAAAAGTGCTATGTGAAAGCCCCCTGCTTCCAAAAAATGAAATTAATGTCAAGTATTTAGACAAGCAAATTATTACAAATAAACCAACATCTAGGAGCCCAAGATTGATTGATAATTCTATTACTGTAAGAAAGACACTACCTTTTAATTTTCCACAATTACAGTCTATACTAAATATGAAATATCCTTAATAAGATACTATGTAATTCAGCTCTCTATGCATTATGGGCTCTATAGTTCAAAACACAACAGTTTTACTATTAATGAAAACAACTTTCTAGATAATTTGACCTGATCTGAAGTTTCTTATGATGGAGATAATATGCATACATGTATGGGTGAAAAGGTACTTAGTTACTTGTATGTATTAATGTAGCATTTACATAAAAAGAGAAGGCTTATAGAAGTAAATGCACTAAACAGTGATTTGGTAATCTGTAATAAACAAGTGAAAAAAAAGTCCACTTTGTATCCTTGATATATTGTGTATTAACAAGTTTTGTTAGCTTGGAAGACTTGACATTTCATTTTAATTAGTCTCTTCCTTTATGAAGCCAAATCATTGCGCTGTTACAGTTTTACATATCCCTGCCCTGATTTTAAGTGTTTGCAATTCTACCTTTTCTGTTTGTGTGCTTGTTTTTAAATATATTTTATTGATTCTTTACAGAGAGGAAGGGAGAGGGATAGAGAGTTAGAAACATCGATGAGAGAAACATCGATCAGCTGCCTCCGGTACACTCCCCACCGGATGTGTCCGCAACCAAGGTACATGCCCTTGACCGAAATCAAACCTGGGACCCTTGAGTCCACAGGCCGACGCTCTATCCACTGAGCCAAACCGGTTAGGGCTGTGTGCATGTTTTTAAACAAGGAAAATGTGTTTTGTTTTTCTCAAATCTATAGTTCTTATATTTTTGTGTTGGGTAACATTTCTCTCTTCTTTTATAAGAGCAGATATACTTGGTCTTTCAAATTTTTCTTGAGTTTGATTATTTTTAATGTTTTCAAGGTTCATTCGGATGGTGGCATATATCGGTGCCTCATTCCTTTTTTTAAAAAACCATGTTTTTATTGATTTCAGAGAGGAAGGGAGAGGGAGAGAGAGATAGAAACATCAATGATGTGAGAGAATCATCAATTGGCTGTCTCCTGCACGCCCCCTATTGGGATCAAGCCCACAACCCGGGCATGTGCCCTTGACCGGAATTGAACCTGGGACCCTTCAGTTTGTAGGCCGATGCTCTATCCACTAAGCCAAACCGGCTAGGGTGAGTTTGATTCTTATTTCCTTTAAATAACTGTCAGTTTCAGTGTTTGTTCTATTTGGACTATTTTCCAATCTCTTGTAAGCACAGTTTTACTGAACTATACCATTTTCTCCCCATTATCACTTTCTAACTGTAATGGCCAGTGTACATATCTGGACTTATTGGGAAACAACAAAACGCTTCAGGCATTAGGCTTGGCACAACATTTCAATTATACATAACATCTCATTGAAATATATCAGTGTCTTGCTCAGCTGGTTGTGGCTCAGTAGTTGAGCATCAACCTATGAACCAGGACTCACAGTTCAATTCCCGGTCAGGGCTCATGCCCTGGTTGTGGGCTTAATCCCTTGGTAGGGGGCTTCCAGGAGGCAGCTGGTCAGTAATTCTCTCTCATCATTAATGTTTCTATGTTTTTCTTCCTCTACCTTTTCGCTCTAAAATCAATAAAAATATATTTTAAAAAAGAAAAATACCAGTGTTTTAACACAAACCTTGTTTTATTTTCTTCTCTAGGAAGACTACTTGAAAGCCAATTAATTATGAAATTGATATGTATATATGTTCCAAATAAACTGTGCTGTAGTTGTGCATACATAATTTAATACCAATTTGAATAGTGCTTGTAGCTTGAAGATAAAATGTTATTCCTTAAAACAAAAACACATCTTTCCAGTTTAGTAAAGAATGTTATGAAATTCTATTTTTATCTTATCAGTGCTACAGTTAAGATGACCCTCATATTTCCTAATACAAGAAAGATATGCTAAAATACCTGTGTGGCTGTAATTCGAGTACACGGATTAAATAAGAATAAGCCTTGTATGAGAGCTAGCAAGTCGTCTCCTGCTGCAATGAAGATGTGTTGTAATGGGATTCCAGGGAAACTCTTAAATGTCACGAAATCTGGAAGACTACACATGTCCTGTAAAAATATTTTTATAATTCAAACTTAAAGAATTAAAAGGCATATAGATCTCAAATGAAGAAATAAAACTGTCATGGATGATATCATAATCTATGTAGAAAATCCCAAGAAATACATTTAAAAACTCCTAAGAATAACTGAGTAAAGTTGCATAATATAAAATAAATGTACAAAAACCAATTGCAGTTCTATATACTAGCACTGAGATTTTAAAAATGCCATTTAGAATCACTCAAAAAGAACAATGAAAAACTTAGGTAAAAATCTAATAAAGCACGTGTAGAACTATACAGAAAGCTACACAACACTGATGAAATAGATCAAAGGTCTAAATAAATGGTGAGACCTATCATGTTCATGGATTGGAAGATTCATAATCATAAAGACGTTATTCCTCCTCTAATTTATATATAGGTTTAATGCAATTCTTACCAACATTCTGGCAAAATTATTATATAAGACTGTGTCCCGGTGCATGAATTCGTGCACATTGAAAGGAAATTAATTAGAAGAAATATATATTTTTTAAACATATTTTATTGATTTTTTTACAGAGAGGAAGGGAGAGGGATAGAAAGTTAGAAACATCGATGAGAGAGAGATTTCGATCAGCTGCCTCCTGCACGCCCCCTACTGGGGATGTGCCCGCAACCCAGGTACATGCCCTTGACCGGAATCGAACCTGGGACCCTTCAGTCCACAGGCCGACGCTCTATCCACTGAGCCAAACCGGTTAGGGCTAGAAGAAATATTTTAATAGCGCTATTCACATCTTGCTAATGAAAAGAAAATAGGATTCTACCGAGTCCCCTATCTACCTATTCAAAGACTTATGTGAGGATCAAATGAGACACAGGAAAACGCTTCACAAACATTTGGTTAAACTATAAAATGTCTGCACCTGGCTATAAAGCAAGCTGGGTTCCAGGGCTGAAGAAACTCCAAGGACGCTAGTCACTAGGGAGAGGAAGCTGGGTGTTGCTATGTGACGTCATTACCCGGCGCCCACAGTCACTGTTTTCAGGCTGGGCTGGGCTGTGGGCCACATTCTGTGCCATGGGGTCTTGGCAGCTTTGGCTGCGATTTGGTGGGGTGTCATTCCGGGGTGGTGGTGGGGCCTGTGTGCCACTTAGGGAAAGGTGAGTGTTGGTTTGTTGGCGCCAGGTCTGTGGTGGTATTTTTAAACTAGAGGCCCAGTGCATGAATTCGTGCACGGGTGCGGTCCCTTAGCCTGGCCGGTGATTGGGGCTGATTGGGTCCGTGGGAGGTTGGCAGGCTAGGGGGAGGGGCTGCGGGAGGTTGGCTATAGGAGCACAGTGACCACCAGGGAGCAGCTCCTGCGTTGGGTGTCTGCCCTCTGGTGGTCACTGTGCATCATAGCGACCAGTCAACCAGTCGCTTAGGCTTTTATATATATAGATTAGAGGCCCGGTGCACAAAATTTGTGCACTGGGCAGGGGGTTCCCCCTCAGCCTGGCCTACGCACTCTTACAGTCTGGGACCCCTCACTCCTTACTGCCCACCTGCTCACTGCTCCTTAGTGCTGCTGTGGAGGCAGGAGAGGGTCTGGCTTCTGGCTGAGCGGCGCTACCCCTGTGGGAGTGCACTGACCACCAGTGGGCAGCTCCTGCATTGAGTGTCTGGTCCCTGGTGGTCAGTGTGCATCATAGCGACCAGTCGGACAGACAGACACTTAGCCTTTTATATATATAGATTATTCTAAAATTTATGTAAGGAGCCAAAGGAGCTAAAATAAGTATAAAAAAAGAAAAAGTGAGCGGAATCATGCTATCTGATTTCAAGACTTAAAAACTGACCCTGACCTAAGTCTCACATCTCATACAAAAACTACCTCAAAGTATTAAAAGTATTACTTTCAACATAAAGATAAATTAAAAAAAAAAACAACTAACTCAAAAAGGATCACAGCTATAAATAAATTTTATCAATAAATGATAATTATTGCCAAAACCGGTTTGGCTCAGTGGATAGAGCGTCGGCCTGCGGACTGAAAGGTCCCGGGTTCGATTCCGGTCAAGGGCATGTACCTTGGTTGCGGGCAGGTCCCCGGTGGGGGGTGTGCAGGAGGCAGCTGATTGATGTTTCTCTCTCATCGATGTTTCTAACTCTCTATCCCTCTCCCTTTCTCTCTGTAAAAAAATCAATAAAAAAATACATTTAAAAAATAAATAAATAAATAAATAAATGAATGAATGAATGATAATTATTAGAGCATGTCTTATAATTTGAACACATAGCAAACTTTCAATTAGAAAGTTGAGGAAATAATAGCAGAAAAGAAACTCCTTTGACCTAAATCCAGCTTCAGTTAATTTCATTGCAGAAGGTAATAGTCTAATTAAAATTTCCCTTTTCTAGTACTTATTTCCCAGGAGATGGGGCTATAATAAGAAGGAAAATAAAAAGGTCTATAATTTTAATTTATGAATAAACAAGTGAGGATATTTTAATGAACTGTACATATAAAATTTAGCAACTTAAATTACTAAATTAATCACCAGTAAAGTAAAAGACAATGAATACATTTCTTTAAGGAATATTTACGTGGCAGCACTATATATAATCCTAACCAAATTTCAAAGAAAATGTATGAATGCTTACAGGCCACTGTTCCTCAGTTGGTGTGCCCAGTGTTTCAAATATTCTTGTTAGTTGATCAAGGTCTGAATCTCCGGGCAAAAAGGGAACCTGAAAGAGAGAGGCAGATATTTCAAAGTGGTTTATAATAGTCGTTATGCAAATAAAACTATACATTTAATAAGAAAAATGAAATTATAACAAAAGTTAAAACGTAGTCTGAGGTATACTGGATGTGGCATTAGGTCCTGTCATTGCTAACACAGTAAACAGCACCACACTTCCCATTTTATTCATTCCACAAATCTTTTATTTTTTCCCATGAATGCAGTCCCCCATACCATAAATTATGCAGTTGAGTTCCCACATTTGGGGAAATCACAGGGGTGAAATGGATAAGTCTTGCCCTGCCAGGTTAAGTATCACTCCACAAATAAACAGTTATCACTGGTATAAATATTTCTATTATTTCTTTTCATTTAACGTAACAGAGGAGGTTCAGAACGCAGATCAATTTTCTTCTAAAATGATTTGAACTACATTGATTACTTTGGTTGAATATAGGCTTACTTATTGCTCCTCTGTTTTCTAGTTTAAGTAGCTTTTTAAACCTATATTTATAAAATTTAAATAAAAGAAAAACAAAACTTTAAGAAGGGTTGAATGCTTATAATAGCAAATCTATTAACTATTCTGCTTTCAATATTATATAATTATCAATATTATACAATACAGTATAACATATAATTATATAATTAAAATATGTAATTTATAATTATCTTCTATATATATATAAAAGGCTAATATGCAAAGTGTCCCTTCGGGAATTCGATCAGGAGACCGGGAATTCGATCACTTGCTATGATGTGCACAGACCACCAGGGGGCAGCGCAGAATGAAGGAAGGCCCCGCCATTACCCAGAAGGCCCTGATCGCAGGCCAGGCCTAGGGACCCAACCCATGCACGAATTTCATGCACAAGGACTCTAGTATACAATATAACAATATTATGTAACTATTCTGTTTTCAATTATTATCTGTTTGGACTACAGATCTCACAACAGGTCTAGAACTGTATGGAAAGCATTTCCATCAATGATATTTTCAAAGAGCAAAGGGACAGCTTAAAATATGAAACACTGCCCAACCAGTGTGGTTCAGTGGTTGAGCACCGACCTATGAACCAGGAGGTCATGGTTCGATTCCTGGTCTGGGCAAATGCCCAGGTTGTGGGCTCCATCCCTAGTGTGCTCTCACTCAGAAAAATGGTTAAGGATCATCGTGTCTACTTTGCTTGAAGACAACTAAAATGAACCTCTCACACAAGGTTTAAGTTTTAAGTTAGTAACACAGAGTTGTAGCTGCAATGGTTGGTATTACATAGCTCTTAAAGTGTACATTTAAACAGCCCCGAAGTCCCAGGGGTACAAAAGTTCATCCTGACACATTTAGTTACTGCAGAGACATTACCATGTTACAATCCAATGAGGGTTTTATTATAGTTATATTTTAGAACATAGGAATGATCAATAATAAAACCCTTATTATCCTATCTCACATTAGCATTAATAAAAAGGTTGTATTAGGGGTGGGGATTTTGTTTTAATTGGTTTATTGGCTTTTTGTTTTAAGGATGGTGCTACACTCTGGAAATTATCTCTAAGAAGATAATTCCTCCACAAATAATAAAAACAAATACCTATAACAATATTGAGGTGTGTACAGCAACTCAAGACTTACCCTTAGAAGCAACTCTGCTAATATACAGCCAACAGCCCACATGTCCACACCTACACCATACATTCTAGCACCAAATAGTAACTCAGGGGCCCGATACCACCTGAAAAACAAAAAGAAATATTGTCATTTTACAGTGAAAGTTATTAAAGTATTTCTTAAGAGAAAACTCAGCAAAACATTATCCTACTGATGAAATTCACTTTTTTTCCTATGGACTCACCTAGTCATTTGCATTACTCAATCTGCCGTCCCATCTGTAACTATCCTTGAGGGGGAGGGAGAAGGGGAAGGGGAAGGGAAAGGGGAGGGGGAGAAAGAGGTATGAATGAGAGAGAGTCACACTAGCCAGGGCTATCCTTGACTCTTTTCAAAGCCAATCTATCAACCTGGGCACTAGATACCATGCTCTCTTGCCTATTTTCAAGGGTATTGCTCTTGTAATTCTCTTCTCTTTCTCCTGCGTCAACTTTTTGCTCTTCACTAAACTATTATCATCAATATACAAACATACTGTTATTTCTTTGGCTTTAAAAGATAAACTAAAAACCAAAGAAACAGCCTGGCCAGTGTGGATCAGTGGTTGAGCCATGAATCATGGTTTGATTCCTGGCCAGGGTACATGCCTGAGTTTCTGGTTTGATTCCCAGTGTGGAGTGTGCAGGAGGCAGCCGATCAATGATTCTCTCTCATCACTAATGTTTCTCTCTCTCCCTCTCCCTTCCTCTCTCTGAAATCAATAAAAATGTATTAAAAAAAGAAAAGAAAAGAAACAAACAACAAAAACTTGTTTAGACCCTATTTCCCCTAGTAGCTACTTATTCATTCTCTGGTAGTTTGAAGAGTTGTCTGCTCTTATTGTCTGCAATTCCTCTTCTCTTACTCTTTTAAATTCTTTTCAATAAGGCTTTCATCCTATCACTCCACTAAGATGGCTCTTGTCAAGGTTAACAATGATATCCACATCATTAATCTGTCAATTCTCAGTCCTCAATTTACCTCACCCATTAGTAGCATTTGATTTGCATGAAGAGAAAATATGAGAAATTAATAAATGAAAAACACTGTGTACATTTATGTGGGTCCCTATTTGCCCAAGTTCCTGAATGATAGTCTTTTTTTTATTTTTTTATTGTTTAATGTATTACATACATTAGTACATATATCACCTTTTTTCCCCCCATTGACTTTCCCCCAGTCTCCCCTCCCCTACCCCCTGTCGCATCCCGCCCCCCCCCCCCCCCCGCCGCCGGTGTCTTGTGTCCATTGGTGTGCTTATATGCATGCATACAAGTCCTTTGGTTGATCTATTTCCCTCCCTCCCCACTGAATGATAGTCTTAATCTTTACAGCAATTACAAGAATAACTATTTATATCCCTTTACATCTTATTTAGGCTTTAGGTGATCGACAATGAGATTTGGAAGGTGACAAAAGTAATTTAAAGGAACAGATAAAAGAAAATGAAGATCTTCTCAGATCCTTAAAAAAATCTTGGGCATGGCCAGTGTGGCTCAGTGGTTGAGCATCAACCTATGAACTAGAAGGTCATGGTTCGATTCCCAGTCAGGGCACATCCCCTGGATAGGGTTAGATCCCCAATAGGGGGCATGTAGGAGGCAGCCAATCAATGATTCTCTCTCATCATTGATGCTTCTCTCTCTCACTCCCTCTCCCTCTCTGAAATGAATAAAAATATATTTAAAAAAAAGTCTTGGAAATTAACAAATGCCACCCTGATAAAAATTATAAAATCTACTGTCTCCATCTATTCAATGTGATTTTTAATTTTTATTCACAAAAAGTAAAAACATAAAATACAAATATAATAACATGAAAAATCCAAATATCAATGCACTGTTTTGTTTAGAGAATTTTCACTCACACTGAATGATATAAAATATGGGAATCAGGACTAATCAATAAAGTAAACATATGCCCCCCTCTAAATCAGGTGATTATGTAAAACTAGAAGCCCGATGCATGAAGATTCGTGCTAGAATGGGCTTTCCTTTCCCTGGCTGCCAGCACCGCCTTTCCACTCCAGCCCAGCCCCTTTCCGCTCAGGCCCCAGAGTCACCTCTTTCTACTCCGGGAGCTGCCTCTTTCCACTCCAGCCCTGTCTTCCCACGCTGCCCAGAGGCCCTGAGAGACCGGGGGTGGGGCAGAACACCTGCGTTGTTGCCATGGCCTGCCCCCGTCACTCAGTGCCTGTGTATGCAAATTAACCGCCATCTTTGTTGATTTAATTTGCTATCACTCCTGATTGGCTGGTGGCATAGCAGAGGTATGGCCAATTTACATGTTTGTCTATTATTAGGTAAGATAGCCACTAAAGTTCAAAAACTACCTAACTGAAATGTAAAAGAAGTATAAATTAGTTTCAAAAGTTATTAGCCCGTCCTGGGAGGTTATCTCAGTGGTTAGTGTTGGGTTTGATTCCGTCAAGAGCCCGTACTTAGGTTGTGGATTCGCTCACCTCCCTACCCCCAGCGGAGTGCATGCAGGAGGCAACCAGTCTATATGCTTCTCACATTGATGTTTGTTTCTCTCTCTTTCTCTCTACCACCCCTCCCTCCCTTCCACTCTCTGAAAAGCAATGTAAAAAATTATCCTCTGGTGAGGATTAACAAAACAAAACAAAACAAAAAAAGTTACTAGCCCTAGTCAGGTAGCTCAGTTGGTTAGTGTTGTCCCCATACACCAAGGTTGCAAGTTCCGGTCAGGGCACATACATGAAGCAACCAATGAATGGATAACTAAGTGGAACAACAAATCAATGTTTCTCTACCCACCCCCCTTTCTAAAAATCAATAAATTAAACAATTATATATATTGAAAAATTACTAGATAAATGTTTCAGGATCGACTTAATTCAATTCTTGTTTGAAGGGCTGAATTTTTTTCACTGTGGTAAGATATACATAACATAAAAATAGCTGTATTTTCAACAAAACACCAACGATGATGCCAAGAGAAGCCAAATGATGCTCACTTGTGGTTAATATCCTGCACAATATAAAATTCAGTTATTTCAGGGATTCTTACCTGGTTACAACCTGATGTGTATAAGCTCTATTGGGGCTCCCAAATGATTTGGCCAGGCCAAAATCTGCCAGCTTTAGAACTCCATTTTCATCTAGCAACAAGTTGTTTGGTTTCAGATCCTATATTATGGAAGTTTTAAACAAACATGTAAGCAGGATAGGGGAGACTACCATAACAAGGCATTTAGTTGGCTCAACTTTACACTTAGCAAAAACAGAGTAACACCTCAAATTAAACAACAATCAGTATTTTTTCATTGATGTAAAATCCTATCAAAACAAGATTAGTTATATTACCTAGTGAGACCAGGGATCAAGGTACCTAATTTCACTGAACTTCAATTTTCCTACTTTACAGGGTTGCTGTGAGGATTATATTTAATATTTTCTGTAAAGAGCCTAGTATAATGACTGGCTAATAGTAAGCACTCAATAAATGGCTGCTGCCATTAATTCAATAACAGTAATATATATGAATTTTAGTAAATAAAAACATTATACATTTAGAAAGGATGAGGAACAGTCTCAAAATCTATATTAAAAAGATACTAGTAATAACCTAAAAGGGATTCCAAGTTTAAGATATGAGAGTTACCAACTATAAACTATATATTCTTAACTATTCACCTAAATAGGGTACATAAGAACATTTACCTACCTAAATTATCAGTCTTGTTCTTTTGGAACAATTACCTGACCATTTCAGAAATTTTTTTTTTTTTAGAAGTAGTACACTGGCTTTTATTTTTTATTTTTTTAAATATATATATTTTTTATTAAATTTTTACAGAGAGGAAGAGAGAGGAGAGGGATAGAGAGCTAGAAACATCGATGAGAGAGAAACATCGATCAGCTGCCTCCTGCACACCTCCCACTGGGGATGTGCCCGCAACCAAGATACGTGCCCTTGACCGGAATTGAACCTGGGACCCTTCAGTCCGCAGGCCAACGCTCTATCCACCAAGCCAAACCGGTTTCGGCAATTTCAGAAATTTTATTTCATTACTTCATAGAACTTTACACTACTAGAATTATCTTCCTAAAGGTATTTTAGCATTGTATAATTAATCCAGATTCTCACTGTATTCCCTCCCCGTCCCCCAACAAACACACACTAACAATGGTATAGCACAAAGAACACTGGACTTAAGGCCAAAAGATCTAGGTTCTAATACTGTCAGTTATCAGCTACTGACCTTGAAAAAAATAATATAACCATGGTCAGGTCACTCAGCAATTTAATTTTTCTTTTAAATTCTTAATTTTTGAAAAATATTAAGGACTCTTCCATTTCTAAATTTCACATAATTTACAGTCCTCACAGCACCACCTGGTGGAACAATGGAGGGAACACACTAAGAAAGAAGGATAAAATAGCCCAGCTACATCTTTAACAATTTACATGTTTAGATCATTTATGTAACAAACTAGTTAAATAAAACTTAACATAAAGAAGTTATCACACTTTGTTAAAAACCTTACCCTATGTAGAATCCAATGTTGATGTAAATATTCTAACCCTTGAAGAGTCATCAACATGTAGGCTTTGATGTGCGATGGTGTTAGGACAAGACTATTATCTTTTATTATAACCTGTAAAACAGGTAAAAAAGATACAGGTAACTTTATTTTCACAAATAAATGCCATCATATAAAATCATTTACAGACATAAAATGAATTTATTCATACAGGAGAATCTCAAGAAAGACTGCATAACTCTCCTTAGGAAGGATGGTCAGAATGTCCAGTCACGTGGGTTAGGGGAAGTATCTTTGGTTTGGAAAGAAAGCAGTGCTTTGTCTCCTATTGCTTGTTTTTTCACTTGCCCCAGAATGTATAGCCCTTCTGGTAATAGCATTTAGAATTCTTTTGGGAAGCCACCTGTTCCCACCTCAATCTATATGGTTAAAAAGGACTGACCACCATCTGTGGCCTCTAGAAGTAGGCTCATGACCCAAGCATAGTTAATTACTACTGCTGTCCAGGAGACTGTTCAGGGATAAACATGTAATTCAAGTCAAGCCAATCAACCAGACCAAGTACTTGTGCTAGAATTAAAAAGAACAAAGAGGCAATGGTGGGGGGACGGAGGGGGAGAGATTAACCGGGGATTTATATGCATAGCCCATAGATACAGATCATAGTGTGAAGGCCTGGGAGAGGTGGGTACAGGGTGGAGGGGGTCAATGGGAGAAAAAAAATAATCAAAGAGGACATCTGTAATACTTTCAATAATAAAGATAAGCCTGGAAGTATCTGAGCCACTATATTGAGAAATTATGCCCATGTATGAAGGCAACAGAGAAGAAAAGAGTGAGTTAAAGTGCAAGACTGACTTCTGATAGTATTATTTGTGAACTGTGCCTAAAACCAGTTTATTCCTAGACTTATCAGTTACATAAGCTAAAAATGCCTTTTTTTTATTTTTTATTTTTTTAAAATATATATTTTATTGATATTTTTACAGAGAGGAAGGGAGAGGGATAGAGAGCTAGAAACATCGATGAGAGAGAAACATCAATCAGCTGCCTCCTGCACACCTCCCACTGAGGATGTGCCCGCAGCCAAGGTACATGCCCTTGACCGGAATCGAACCCGGGACCCTTCAGTCCGCAGGGCGACACTCTATCCACTGAGCCAAACTGGTTTCGGCTGCCCATTTTATTTTTTTTAAAAAAATCAAATTTAGGTAAAATGTACCCTTTCTAGAGCACAGTTCCATGAGTTTTAATGGACACACCCAGTTGTGTAACCACTAGCACAATCAAGATTACAGTTCTATAATCCCCCAAAAGTCCCTCAGGCTCCTCTGCACTCAATCCTTCATTGTACTTCCAACCCCAGCAACCACTGATCTGATTTCTGTTCCTTTAGTTTTGCCTTTCTCAGAATATCAGATACATGGAATAATATAACATACTAGAGGCCCAGTGCATGAAATTCATGCATGGGTTGGGTCCCTAGGCCTGGCCGGTGATCAGGGCCAATCAGGGACTTCTGGCTGCCGGCCAGGGCCTTCCTTCCCTGGCTGCTGGCTGAGGCCTTCCTTTGTTCTGCACCGCTCCCTGGAGGTCAGTGCACGTTATAGTGAGCAATCGAACTCCCAGTCTCCCAGTTGAACTCCCATGGGGACAATTTACATATTAGCCTTTTATATATATATAGATAGCCTTTTGAACCTGGCTTCTTTCATCTACACTAATAAAAGAGTAAGATGCAAACTGACTGTACCTCTGCAGCGCCCATCAGCCAATCAGGAGTGAGTATGCAAATTAACCCAACAAAGATGGTGGGTTAATTTGCATACAGCCGCTGAACGGCTGGGGGCAGTGCGCCCCAGCCGCTCTGGGCCTGCATTAGAGGTGGAAAGGTGGCTCTGGATGGAACAAAGGCGGTGCTGGCAGCCAGGGGGAAGGAAGGCCCATTCTTGCACGAATCTTCGTGCATCGGGCCTCTAGTTTAGTATAATGTATTTGAGATCTGTCTAAACTGTTGCATATATTAGTAGTTCATTTCTTTTTATTCGCAAATAGTATTCCATTGTATGGATGTACCATAGTTTATATATTCACTGAATGAAAGATATTTGGGTTGTTTCCACTTTAGGCAATTATGAAAAGCTAAACATCTGTGTACCAGTTGATTTCTTTGTTTCTCTTGGGTAAATACCTAATAGTAGTATTGCTTAAATGTATTGTTTTACTGTATAAGAAACTGAAAAACTATTTTTCAAAGTAGCTACACCATTTTGCATTCTCATCAGCACGAGAATTCCAGTTGTTCCATACCCTTGGATTGTCAGTTTTTGAGATTCAATTAATAATAATGAAAAGCATACAACCTTATTTTTCTCAAAAAGAAACTTGATATTCTACAATAATATAAAAAAAAAGCTCTGAATTTTCAAAGGCCTAACATTAATTTTTCTAAAAATAATGTCGATAAGAATAGGGTAAATTGGTAGACCAATGCTAATGAAATCCAAATCTCTGTATTTAATACTGGGAATATGGCTAAATGGATCAGAAGATCCTAGATTTGAGAGTATATCCAGATTTCAAAGTTAAGCATTCTTTTGATTACCAGTGTCTTCATAAGTGGAATAAACATTTAGGTTCTCTTTTGATAAACAGAGAAAAGAAATTCCTCTAGGAATCTTAACCTTACCTCTAGATCAGTTTCCATAAAATCAAAGACAAGACTAATATTAGATTTATGTCCAAAAGCATCAAGGAGCTGCAAAGCAAAATTTCAAAAACATAAAAATGTGATTCTCTATGAAATACTTGACAGTATTACACCAACTAAGTAATTTTTAAAAATTCAAAGAAGCATTTGGACAGTTGATAATTCCCTGTAAAGTTTAAGTAATTTTAATAAATATGACATTTATTTTGTTTTTGTTTGCTAGGAATCTGTACTTTGAGGCACAAAAATATTTAACTTTATTATTTTTTAAAAAGTCACTAAATACTTAACCTCTCACCCAAAATTTTGGGAGTTATAATTAAGAAATGAATTGATGAAAACCTCACCTCAGTCCCTAATTCAGAAAAATTCCTACCTAAAAAAAATCCTATAAACCACAGTAGCATCTATCATTTACTGAATGAGCACATTCTCTATGCTAGGCACTATTCCAGGTACTTTACATGTATTTAATTAGCTGTTCTCACCACAACCCTCTAAGGTTGTGCTCAGGGTCTTACACGTACTAGAGCTCTCTAGGCTTCAAAATGATTTCTGACAAAATTAGCCTGTATGCTAATATTTAATTTATTTCATCTGTTGCATAGTTTTAAAAGATGGGGCCTACAGGAACAATTAGGATAGGAAATACTAGCCTGATAAACTTTTAAGCTTTTCTGCAAGGCTTAATTACAACAATTCATTATGCTGGGTCTTCAGTCAACATACCAGAAACAACTTAGTTCATACTTACACCAATTATATTTGGATGACTTAGCTCCTGTAATAATTTTATTTCTCTTAAGGCTGTTCTATTTATACCTATATAAAAACACAAAACAAAAAGTGAAAAATAATTATCAAATCTTTTTTTTTTTTTTTCAGTGTAAAATTTTTATATTTAGAATTAGGCAGCTGGACTCAGTTTAGATGATTCCAATTTTGTTGGCAACATCCAAAGCATCATAGTCAGGAGCCAGTCGAACATATGCCTTCTCGCCATCGGGCCTGATCAGGGTATTGACCTTGGCCACATCAATGTCACAGAGCTTCTTCACAGCCTGTTTCATCTGGTGCTTGTTGGCCTTGACATCCACAATGAACACAAGTGTATTACTGTCTTCTATCTTCTTCATGGCTGACTCAGTAGTCAGGGGGAACTTGATGATGGCATAGTGGTCAAGCTTGCTTCTCCTGGGTGCGCTCTTTCGAGGATATTTAGGCTGCCTCTGGAGCCTTAGTGTCTTTGGCCCTCGGAAGGTGGGTGACGTGCGGATCTTCTTTTTTGTGTGGCTGTGGACGCCTTTCAACACTGCTTTCTTTGCCTTCAAAGCCTTTGCTTTGGCTTCGGCTTTGGGAGGGGCAGGGGCTTCCTTCTTAGGTTTCGGCGCCATCTTCGTAAAAAGGCTAATTATCAAATCTTTATATTGCTTTTATTTTTTAAAAAAGTTTTAAATGACTTTTAGAGAGGGGAAGGGAGAGGGAGAAAAGAGACACATTGATGTGAGAGCAGAACATTGACTGGCTGCCTCCTACATGCCCCCTACTGGGGATCAAGCCTGCAACCTGGGCATGTGCCCTGACCAAGAATCAAACCAGCAACCTTTTGGTGCACAGGATGATGCTCAACCAACTGAGATGCACTGGCTGGGGCTTATATTTCTTTATTTTTAAATATATGTTTTTATTGATGTTTAGATAGAGAGGAAGAGGGAGAGAGAAATGGAAACATCGATGAGAGAGACACATTGAATAGCTGCATCCTACACAGCCCCAATGGGGATCAAGCCAGCAATTCAGGCATGCACCCTGACTAGTAAGCGAACCTGGAACCTCTTGCTCAATCCACTGAGCAATACAAACCGGGCTATATTGCTTTATTTTTAAAACTAGAGGCCCGGGGCATGAAATTCATGCACGGGGGTGGGGTGTCCCTCAGCCCAGCCTGCACCCTCTTCAATCTGGGACCCCTCGAGGGATGTCCGACAGGTGATCGGACATCCCTCTCACAATCCAGGACTGCTGGCTCCCAATTGCTCACCTGCCTGCCTTACTGATTGCCCCTAACCGCATCTGCCTGCCAGCCTGATTGATGCCTAACTGCTCCCCTGTCAGCCTGCTTTCCCCTAACTGCCCTCCCCTGCAGGCCTGGTCACCCCTAACTGCCCTCCCTTGCAGGCCTGGTCCCCCCCAACTGCTCTCCCCTGCAGGCCTGGGTCCCTCCCAACTGCCTTTCCCTGCAGCCTGGTCGCCCCCAACTTTCCTCCTCTGTTGGCTTGGTCACCCCTAACTGCCCTCCCCTGCAGGCTTGATCGCCCCCAACTGCCCTCCCTTGCTGGCCATCTTGTGTCCACATGGGGGCAGGATCTTTAGCCACATGGGGGCAGCCATCTTGTGTGTTGGAGTGATGGTCAATCTGCATGTTACTCTTTTATTAGATAGGATAGAGGCCTGGTGCACGGTTGGGGGTCAGCTGGTTTGCCCTGAAGGGTGTCCTGGATGAGTGTGGGGGTTCCCTTGGGGCATGGGGCAACCTGGGCGAGGGGCCTGTGGTGGTTTGCAGGCCGGCCACGCCCCCTGGCGACCCAAGCGGAGGCCCTTGTATCTGGGGTTTATTTATCTTCTATAATTGAAACTTTGTAGCCTAGAGCGGAGCCAAGCCTTCTGCTTGCTCTGTGGCGGCAGCCATCTGTTGGAATTTATGTATCTTATATAATTGAAACTTTGTAGCCTTAAGCGGAGGCCTGGGCCCACCAGAGCTGCAGAAGCTTGGCTTCCTCCATCGCCGCGGGCAACCCTAGCCTCCTGCTCTTTCCAGCTCTGTGGCTGCCGCCATTTCTGTTTGATTTATGTATCTTCTATCATTGAAACTTTGTAGCCTTGAGTGGAGGCCTAGGCCGGCAAGGGCAGGCGGAAAGCTTGGCTTCCTCCATTGCCGGGGAAACCCAAGCCTCCCTCCTGCTCTCTGTGGCCATAGGCATCTTGGTTGGGTTTATTTGCATATTTGCTCCTGATTGGCTTGTGGGTGTGGCAGAGTGATGGTTAATTTGCATATTGTTCTTTTATTAGATAGTATAGTTTACATAGACCATGATAGAAGGTGAAAAAAATACTCATTTTATCTGTGGCATATCAATGCTGGAATAACAACACAATAAGTGTGTAGCATATAGACGCTAAGTTAGAGCTTCCCTTCTCTTGCCCTATGAATATTAGCAGCAGATTCTTTATGCTAATAGCAAACTAGTGATTAAGATAGTACTTTTCCCAATGCAAAGGCTAGAACTCAAATTTAGCATTCTAGAAAACAAGGCTTTGGAAGAGGGATGAAGAGTTCCATAGTGAGCTTTGTGTACTTCCATGAAGGTATAGCCTGAATTTTCAAAGTAATTAGGAGCTCAGAAAAATGAAGAAACAATGGCTTGTAACAACACCTAAAACAGTAATGAAGACAACTAGGATAAGCCACTAATAACCTTGCTGCCTTCCATTTTCTGAAGTGACTTGAATGTGCTTCTCTACGCCCAAATGGTGAAAGTCACAAATATCCTGCCTCTATCCTGAGTCTACCTTTACTCTCTTGGGACCCTGCAATGACTCTACCCAGACCATTGTTAACTCTAATTAATACTTTGCTCATTCCTCAGTGGGAATAAAAACCTTTCCTGTTCTGTCAAATTAAATGAAATAACTTACCATCTTTAGCTTCTGATCTATGTCCAAGTTTGATCTGGTAGAGAAAAAAAGAAAACATTAAAAATATGTTAAGTTACACTCAATGAATGTTTGTGTAGGTCAGTGGTTGGCAAACTGCAGCTCGCGAGCCACGGTTTGCCGCTCTGTTGACTAATGAGTTTGCTGACCCCTGGGATAGAGGCTTAATCACAAAGAACAACAACAGCCTGTAATTATTGGAATCGAGAGTCGATGTCAGTGGTCGGCAAACTCATTAGTCAACAGAGCGGCAAACCGCAGCTCGCGAGCCACAGCCGCAGTTTGCCAACCACTGGTATAGGTAATACACATGCATACTTAAAAAACTTAGCTACAGCAAAAACATTTAACAACTCATATGCATTTAGTATTAGTAAGCAAGAAGGAAGTGGGTAATCATTAATCAGAAAGGCAAAAGTAATATAAGGAAGAATCAAGTACCTACTATTCCCTGTCCTTTAAGTTTTTGAAGTACATATTCAAAGCCACTCAAGCCCTGGCCGGTGTGGCTCAATTGGCTGAAGCTTTGTCCCATGCTCTGAAAGATCATTGGTTCGATTTGCAGTCAGGGCGCATGCCTGGGAGGCAGCCAAATGAAGTTTCTCTCTCACATTGATATTTCTCACTCTCTCCCTCTCCCTCAAATCAATAAAAACATTTCTTTTTTTTTTTTTTTTTAAAGAAGAACTGCAGTGGAGAAAGACTATTTTATTATGAATGGCACCACCCAAGAGAGAGGGTAGCTAATATTCAAAAGCTCCATGATGGCATGTAGGTTACAGATTATATAAAGCAAAATGATAAGACCCTGTAGGTTAGGAGTTAAGGGTGGTGTTGGGAGCTGATTGGTCAGAGGGGAGGTAAGGGTTAATAAATAATTTCTTCAGGTCTTGAGAGCTCTGAGGTCTGCTCTTGCATCCCTCTAGTTTCATGGAAAGGTAGCTAGGGGGTTGTTCCACTTTAGGTCTCACCTGAAACAATTTAGGTCAAGATATTATCTTCAGCTTACAGTAACAGAAACACATACCTTGTAACCCTTAATCAAGGTATGACCATCGTTTCTGGCTGCTTCAGAGGGTTAATGACTAGTAAGGAAAGGGCTAAGCTTACAGGGCATTCTGTAAAGAAACTCAGTAGAGTGCTGGCACTACGTATTAGGACCCTTGGTTTCACTACGTCACCCTGAAGGGGTAAAAGTCTATCACAGAGAAACAGGATGGATTTTACACTAATTTATGTTAACAGCAAGCAAACAGCCGAAACCGGTTTGGCTCAGTGGATAGAGCGTCGGCCTGCGGACTGAAAGGTCCCGGGTTCGATTCCGGTCAAGGGCATGTACCTTGGTTGCGAGCACATCCCCAGTGGGAGGTGTGCAGAAGGCAGCTGATCGATGTTTCTAGCTCTCTATCCCTCTCCCTTCCTCTCTGTGAAATATCAATAAAATATATTTTAAAAAAACACACAAAAAAAAACCAGCAAGCAAACAAAAAATCCCACTTGGACTTTCAGACAACTACAGAACTTTATATGCCAATAGTTTGAAGAGATTATATCAGTCAGTTAAGTGAATACATTTTTAAAAATTTATCTTTGCTGTTGAAAGAAGTTAATACATTTTTAATGAGTATCTACAAATGTACTAGCCCAGTGGTCGGCAAATTGCGACTAGTGAGCCGCGGTTTGCCGCTCTGTTGACTAATGAGTTTGCCGACCATTGTACTAGACATAGTGTCTAAGTGTGATTTGAGTGGAAGTAAATAGACAATAAACTCATAGATAAAAGCAGTTCAGGTTTTGATAAATGCTATGAAGATAACAGAGAAATATGGTAAAGAACACCAGAGGAGAAGGGAGACACGCCTGTTTTAGCTAGTGTCCAGCAAAGGCCTCTAGGTGAAGAGGCATTTGAGTGTGATCTAAAGGATAAGTAGTCAGCCAGGCCAAGTTTTAGAAGGAAAATGTATTAGCCAGAAAGGAAAGCAAATGCAACAATCCTGGGGCTGGAATGAATTTCATGTGTTCAAGGAATAGAAAGGCCAATGTGGCTAGGGCAGGGGTGGGCAAACTTTTTTACTCGAGGGCCACAATGGGTTCTTAAACTGGACCTGAGGGCCAGAACAAAAGCATGGATGGAGTGTTTGTGTGAACTAATATAAATTCAAAGTAAAGGAGCGGAGGGGAGAGCAAGAGAACCCTCCGCTCTTTCAGCCCCGCGGGCCGTAGTTTGCCCATGGCTGGGCTAGAGTATAAAAAACAGGAGAATTGAAAAGATAACTTTAGAAAGGGTAGGGACAGTTAAAGGGTTTTACAAAGGAGTAGCTGGTGCTGGATTGTAGAACAAAAGCTGGAAAACAAGATGAGAGAAGTCAGAAAAGGTAAGGTGGAGGTCACTTACCACATCAGCAGGTCTTGAGCAGTAAGAAAAACAGCCTCTCCTTGAGAGGGTTACTGATTTCAGTAGCATGGGAAAGAGCAATCAACCTGGCAGCAGGACACCTGGACTTAAAGCCTAGCTTTAGCCATTACTACCCACATCATCTTGACAAGTCAGCTAATCTCTCTCAGCCTCAAGAACCTCAAGTGTAAAATAGACACTTACTTTACGTATTTCACAAGACCATTTGGAGGGTTAAATGAAAAATGTTGGTGAAAGTGCCTGGCACATAGAAAGTTAGCTAAATATAACCTAAATTTCTTGAGTGAATGCAAATAAAAAAGATACTAAAATCAGTTTTAAAAACACATGCACATCAATGTTGTTAATGTTGGTGAAAGCCTTTTACGGTAAATCTGTCCACAGAAAATAGAGATGACACAGAGTGGATGCAGGTGAGGCAGAAATAGTGATCCAGGAAGATAATGACATTAAATGGTTCGTTCTGAGGACCTAACAGATTGGCAGTTATTATCACCTTTGCCAACTTCTGAGTTTATAAAGCCAGCATACGGCTCCCTTTTCATTTCAATGTCAATTAATGGCACAAAAATCTAGTTCAGCTCAGTCTGTTGATTGGGCTTCCTCCGGTGCACGGCAAGGTCACCAGTTGGATTCCTGGTCAGGGCACATGACCGGTTAGGGGCTCCATCCCAGGTAGGGGGGCGTGCAGGAGGCAGCCATCCAAGTTTCTCTCATTGATGTTTCTCTCTCTCCCTCTCCTTTCTTCTCTCTAAAAATCAATAAAAACCAGTTCCACCGGAGTTCTATCTTGGAACACAAGACACTAACAAATTCCGCTTCCTTTGAAAATGCCTTAAGGCACTCATTAGCAAAGCAAGGCCTAGATCAGTAAAATGGCCAGCCACCAACTCACACATACCTACATCTTCCAAGAGACTCCAAGAAAACAAACTGCAACTCACCTTTTTAATGGCAACAATTTGGTTGGTGTTCTTGTCTCTGGCCTTGTAAACCGTGGCAAACTAGAGAGAAAAACAAAAATAACCTAAGTTTGTGGGAAGGTTGTTTGATTGTGTTTGCCTTTTTACTTTAGATTTTGGGAAGCCAAGAATCAAGGGTTCTAGGAGCGGACTCCTGGCGGCTTGGAGCGTGGTGGGGCAGCCCACGTCCCGTTCCTGCCTGTGACTGAGAAAGGAGAGGGCCGCTCCGGGTGGACAGAGGGGCAGCGGCGTCCGGGCAGCCTCGGCCAGCAGCCAGGCCAGTCTCCGGAGGGCACGAGAAAACCGGGGAAGATGTGGGGCGACTCGGTGCCCTCCCCGCGGGATGCCCCGAATCCCGAGAGCCTCACCTGTCCCTCCCCGAGGAAGTCCAGTTTTTCATAGCGCTTTGCTCGCGACTTCACGTCCACAGCCATCCGTCACGTGAAGCCCGACTCCAGCCGTAAAGGGCGAGCTCCCTGGACAGGGGGAATTTAAAGCTACTTTAAAGCCTCCAACAGCCACTTCCGTTCACCAGGCTCCGACGCTTTATTAGCTCCGCCCCACTTCCGGGATGGGCGTGGCCCTGTTAAGTAAGTTCGGCCCTGAGGAAGCTGAGCGAAGCAGGGCCTGTGGGTGCCGGAAGCTGGGTATTTTAGGGTGGTGCCCACGTATGTCACCTTGTTATCGTTTTAACTTAGATTATTTTCTTAACTACCGCGACGGGTCAGCGTTCTGCTACGGTTCTGAGTTCGGAATTTAATAGGTGTGTATGCGTGTGGCAGGCTCGGCCTTCTCCCTGATCTCCCTTTCTGGTTCTAGGTCGTGGGTTTTCTGTCGCTACGGTTACTATGGACGCCTGGCCCCGCAATCTCAGGTTCCTTAGACGCCTGCCCACTTCTTAAGGGCTGGTCAGGAGGCATTCTTATTAGTCCAGTGCTTTTATGAAGAAGCGCAACCAGGGAAACAAAATCCAAGTCAACTGAAGAATTTTGTGCTGTGGAACAGACTTATGGTCATCAGTTTTCTACTCCGTGAAGTGGAAATAATAGACTACATCACAGGTGGTTGTGAGGATTAAATGTGACATGCAGAAAGGTTAGACATAGTAAATGCTCAATTAAGTGTTAGCTGTGAGCAGTACCCAATTTCCTCATGAGTTTTCATACAAATCAACGAATTATACATATTAATTCATTTATTCAATGAATATTTATTGAATATGCCAGGCTCTGTTGTAGACTGAAAAATGAGCCTGAAAAAAAGGACAAAGATGCTTGCCTTCAAATGGGAGTAGTTAACCAAGTAAAATATGTTATGATTTTTAAAATGCTATGATATATAGTTATAAGTGCTATAGAAATAATAGAGCAGGGAAAAGAGAGATATTAAGGTTTTCAGTTTTAAATAGGGTGGGACAAGACAAACATCAGTTTTGAGCAGACAAATGATATCCGACCATGTTTCCAAAGGTCACTCTGGCTGTTGTGAGAGACCAAACTTGGGGTGAGGGAGGTGGCAAGGAAAAGCAAGAAGCCCAGGTAAGGAATTACTGTGGTAATCCAGATGCCTGTATTAGATAGTACCAGTTTGACTTCTAGCCAGAAGGATTTGCTGACAAACTCGATGTGTTGGGTGAGGGAGTAAGGAAAGCATAATTCTAAGGTTTTGAACTGGGGCATTTGATGTTTGTAAGAGTTGAGAATCCTGATTTTCAGAGTTATGTTGCCAAAGGCAGCAGAATACCAAGGCTCATAATTTAGTAAAGATAATATAGTGTAAGGATTGATCCTTGCTGTGGGTCTAGTCTAGAGACTGTCCACATTGACTCCCAGGCCAAGTATTCAATCAATAGATATATAACTTAGGCAAATTACTTAACCTTTCTGTCCCGTTTCCTCCTCCATAATAGGACCTAACCATTGGGTTGCTGCAAGGCTTAATTTCACACTCCAAAAACCCTTAGAAAAGTGTCTGACAGTGCTCAATTTATGTTATAGTGCTCAATTTATGTTAACCATTACATAACCATTGTTGGTCACCTCCTAGCTCTTTTCACTACTTGGGTCTTTATTGAGCTCTGATATGTTCATAGGCAAACTTCTCATACATTGCAGAAAACACACCATCTTTATCACTTAATTTTTTACTTGTGGCAAGTCATACCTAACGATCCATGGTGTTACATGACTTAGGCCAAAGTTCCTTTTGAAAGACATCACTGTAACAACTAACCTCACTTTTAGTAAAAATAAGCTAAGTAGTGAGCTAAATTTGTTGGTACACCTGTTAGGCTTGAGTGTGCTATGGCATAAAAGCATTTTCACACACTGGTGGAAGCCATCTTCCAAGATGGCCCCAATGATTCTTGCCTTCTAGTATTAATGAACTGAGTAGATTCCTCCCATAATGAAACAGGCTGTTATGTGTAACCAGTAGAATATGGCAGGAAATGTAACTTCTAAATTTAGGTCATAAAAGGCATTAATGCTTCTGTCTTTGGATGCTTGGATGATTTACTTTGGGGGAAGTCAGCCAACATGTCATGAATTTGCTCAGGCAGCCTTGTGGAGAGGAACTGAGTCCTCCTGTCAACAGCCAGCTTCATTCAGCTTGCCAGCCATGTTAGTAAGCCACTTTGGAAACAGATCATCCAGCCCCAGTCAAGCCTTCAGATAAGTGCAGCCCCAGGTGGCACCTGATTGCAACCTCATGAGAGACACTGACTGAGCAGAACTGCCCAGCCAACCTGCTCAGGAATTCCTGACTCAGAGAAAACAAGCTATTAAGTGATTATTGTTGCTTTTAGCCACTAAGTTTTGAGGTGACTTGTTACAAAGTAATAGTACTGGAAAGGAAAACCTAAAGGTGGCCCTCAGACAGATCCAGTATTAGGGTTTCTAACCTTTGGCCCCCAGTATTACTCAAGCCACTCTTTGTTACCTGAACCCACTGTTTCTGAACGTATAAAAATTTGCCCTGGGCTTCCTTTTACTGAAACACAGAAGTTAAGCGGGGTGCAGGATAGGGTGGGAAAACTGGTAGTTTTAAAGAAAATCTTCCAAATAAATGTAAATAACACACCAAAAAACCACAAATTTTGTATTTTTTGTCACCAAAGCAGTGTACTGTTAGCACCAAAACCCTACCTCAAATTTGAGTTGGGCAACATTTTTACTAGACTACAACACAGAATTTGCAAGAGAAGCAGATCAACTCTAGAATAGTGGCGGGGGGGCGGGAGGGGAAGCAAAGATTAACCCATAGGCAACTGGGCAATACTCAACAATTCTACTCATCTATTGCTTTCAAGCTACCTTTACTATTAGAGATGACTTCTTTAAAGTATATTCTAGAAATATTAAAGGTATGGAAGAGAATTTATTTAGCTTTGTGAGGCTTTACTTTCACAATATACCCTTGGCACAAGAAGACCCTTTAAAGTTTCATAAATTGCCTTAACAAAGTAAATATTTACGTTGATTTTATGAAGTTTTCAGACATTAAGTTTGAGAAAGTTAATGATTAGCACAATTTGCACACATTATCACAATCAAAACAGTAAACCAAAGAACAAGATTTTCTTAACACCCCTAGAAACATAAGAAATAGCAATTTTAATTCAAACATATACCTCTGCTATATTAATTTTGATGTCTGATTTTATACTGGCTTTTTTTTTTTTTTTTTTTTCTGAAAATAGGTTACTAATAATCTTTTTTGTTAACTCCCTAGTCTTAATACCCCAAAGTCACTGGATATACCTTGGCTCTATTATTATCGTTTAGAGTAGGATGTGCTTACTAAGCCAGTTATACTCCAGTAACTTTGTGAATGAAAAAAAAAAAAATGCTAAGAGAATTAAGAACAAATAATGGAGTCACTCTTTCACCTATCCTCATACTATTTCAGGAAAATCACTTCCAAAAAGCAATTCTGCCTGATAAATTAATGTTTAAACAGAAATGGAAAGAAAAGTGAAATTATGAATCTATGATGATTTATTAGACATTGTGTGCTTTTAATAGTTCAACACTGGTAATACTTGATAACCAAGAGTAAATTAATAGACTAACATTTTTAAATGTGTACTTTAATAAGAATAAGGTATATAAACAATTAGGTAAGCTTGTGGAAAAGCTGCCAAGATACATAAATTAAGAAATACAAGTATCTATCTAAGTTTTCTATATTTCTTTTCTTTTCTTTTTTTTTTTTTTTACAGAATATTAAAGTTGTTAATGTATAATTTCTCATTAGTCATTTTGGAAGTCCTTTATTGTAAAGACTATTCTTTGTTTGATAACAAACAGCAGCCACAGTGTCAGTGATTATTCAGGACCTCCACGCTGAAAAATAAAAAATAAAAACAAGATTAGGTGTCAAATTTACAGAAAAAATGTTTTCATGGCCACTATACAAATTTACACTATTTTAAGTAAATGATCTTTAGTTTTTTAAAACAATTTCAATTTTTCTCATTGCTTTATGGCATGCATAGAAATGTTATAAATAATTTCAGTTCTGGAAGGGATTCAGGTTAAACCAGATCAGTGGTCCTCAAATTCTGTGGTCTCAGAAACTCTTTACACTCTGAAAAATTGAGAACCCTAATTGAGCTTTTTTTAATGTGCTGATGTTGACTGCTTCTGCACATCATACTTCTACACATATATTTCTTCATGCACGTAAACTGAGGGCTTGGACATGGTTTATTTCTCATAGTCATGGCCTATCAGACCATCTGTATCTTAGTTATGGACACACCTTGACAAGACAATGGGGAAGGCATGTAAATCAGCATATGAAATCCCAAAAGCCAAATACATTAAGATGTTTTGTATAATATTGTGATAAAGACCAACAACATACTTGGATATATTCGACTTCTTCTTGAGAGACAAGTTTCCTTCTGTATTTCTGAGGTAATGTTTTTATTATTTCTGCAGTGTCTGGTGGACCCTGATGCATCAGCCAATCTGACGATTTACTTCCCTTAGAATGCTGTGAAATTGAAGAGTGAGAAGGTACTCCTGTTGATCTCACAGCTTCTGATACTGAAATTTAAAAAATGTAATTAGAGAAATTGTTCAGATGTCTTAAAATACTATTTTGTGTTCTCTATTATTGAAAAACCTAGTCATTCTTGAAATAAGTATTATAATTCTGAGAAGTAAGTATTAGAGAGTAACGTAGTTGGGTAGCTATATATAATTTCATAAAGTTCTTAAAAAAAGGAGGTAATGTTAAACGAGTTACTAAATTGAACAAATTTATAAAATAATGAAATTTCTAAATAGTGGAATTCAACCCATTTAGATAACCTACCTAAGTTTTGTCATATGGTGGAATTTACATGTAATATCTTACAATGGGGAATAAGAATTTTGGTAACTATAGATGAGATTAGTTTTCTCAATACTTTTTCATCACCTATATCTTAATTCAAGAATTACAATAAGTTAAAAACATCTGTATAAAATTTGTTAAAATTCTCCCTGAATTAAGGATCAAATAGCTTACAATAAAGACAGAGACAGAGGATCTGGTAAAAAAGAGAGGTCAGAAAAAAACAGGACTTGTTCAGAATCCTTAGTTACTTTATGATTACTGAGGTTTATAGCAATCAAAGAAACATTTACTGATTGAATGGATAAATGAGTCAATGAAAGAAAAGGTTAGCTGGGTGCCCTGACTGGTTTGGCTCAGTGGATAGAGCGTCGGCCTGCGGACTGAAAGGTCCCAGGTTCGATTCCGGTCAAAGGCATGTACCTTGGTTGCGGGCACATCCCCAGCAGGGGGTGTGCAAGAGGCAGCTGATCGATGTTTCTCTCCCATCCATGTTTCTAACTCTCTATCCCTCTCCCTTCCTCTCTGTAAAAAAATCAATAAAATATATTTTAAAAAAAAAGGTTAGCTGGGAGAGAAATATGGAAATGGTTATTATTCCTCACAATATCTGCAAATGTGTAGGAGATTATTCTAAAGCAGTGGTTGGCAAACCGCGGCTCGCGAGCCACATGCGGCTCTTTGGCCCCTTGAGTGTGGCTCTTCCACAGAATACCATGGCCTGCCCTAACCGGTTTGGCTCAGTGGATAGAGCGTCGGCCTGTGGACTCAAGGGTCCCAGGTTCGATTCCAGTCAAGGGCATGTACCTTGGTTGCGGGCACATCCCCAGTGGCGGGTGTGCAGGAGGCAGCTGATCGATGTTTCTCTCTCATCGATGTTTCTAACTCTCTATTCCTCTCCCTTCCTCTCTGTAAAAAATCAATAAAATATATTTAAAAAAAAAATACCATGGCCTGGGCGAGTCTATTTTGAAGAAGTGGCGTTAGAAGAAGTTTAGGTTTAAAAAATTTGGCTCTCAAAAGAAATTTCAATCGTTGTACTATTGATATTTGGCTCTGTTGACTAATGAGTTTGCTGACCACTGTTCTAAAGGATAGAAGGAAAGAAAGGTAGAACAAAAATTCCCCTGTATAAACTCAATATCATTAAAAATTCAGAGACTTCTACTATTGAGTCATTACCTTTTTAAATGGAAGTAATAAGTTAATTTCTACTTGCATGGAACCTAAGGTATGTACCATTTTCTTTCTTTTTTTAAAAAAAATATACTTTTATTTATTTCAGAGAGGAAGGGAGAGGGAGAGAGAGGAGAAATATCAATGATGAGAGAGAATCACTGATTAGCTGTCTTCTGCATGCCCCTACCAGGGAGCCCGCAACCTGGGCATGTGGCCTTGACCAGAATCAAACCTGGGACCCTTCAGTCTGTAGGCTGATGCTCTATCCACTGAGCAAAACCAGCTAGGGCGGTATGTACCATTTTCATCTAAGCTACCGAATCTACCTGATTTTAAAATGAAAAATATTGCCTATAATAGGATATTCATGTATAAATATATACCTTTGGGGAAAAAATATGCCTTGGTCAGGTAGCTCAGTTGGTTAGAGCGCTAAAGTTCGATCCCAGTCAGGGCACATAAAAGAATCAACCAATCTATACTAATAAAAGCATAATATGCTAATTAGACCGAATGACCTTTCGGACGTCCTTTCGGACAAAGCCACGGTGGCAGAGGTCGAGGCAGAGGCAGTTAGAGGCAATCAGGCTGGCAGTGGAGCAGTTAGGGGTGATCAGGCCAGCAGGGGAGCAGTTAGGGGGCGATCAGGCTGGCAGAGGAGTAGTTAGGGGCATCAGGCTGGCATGCAGAGGTGGTTAGGGGTGATCAGGCAGGCAGGCAGGCAAGCAGTTAGGAACCAGCGGTTCCAGATTGCGAGAGGGATGTCCGACTGCTGGTTTAGGGCCGATCCCACAGGACATCCCTCAAGGGGTCCCGGATTGGAGAGGGTGCAGGCTGGGCTGAGGGACCCTGCTCCCCCCCCCCCCCCCCGTGCATGAATTTCATGCACCGGGCCTCTAGTGAATACATAAATAAGTGGAACAACAGAATCAATGTTTTTTTCCTCCTCCTCTCTCCCTCTCCCTCCCTTTAAAGTCAATAAATGAAAATTTTAAAAATCTAAAGTACAACTTACCATTTGGTTTAGGATTATCTCTTCTGTTAGGGAACCTTATTAATGGAGTATGTGGCTTGACTACCTAAAGGAAAAAAAATGCATAAAAAAGATGAAATACTAAAATAAACTCATTAACTATATATACAAGAAAATCTACTGAACCACATAGATACCTTCATTAAAATAAAATACCTTAGTATTTGATAGCAACTTTTATTTTGTTAGCAATTTTAAATTTTACTATTTTACTCTTCCCCAACCAGGAAAGCTGGTCTATGAATTATTAACTTGTTTATCTTATCTGCTTTTCATAATAACTTTGTACTTTATACATCACAAGACATTTTACTGTACTCCCCACTGACCTCAAAGACAATCCTATGAAAAAGATGACATCGATTTTATGTTGTGTGACTTAATATCACCCTGTTGATTGATAAGAATTGGAAGTTTCCTGACTTGAATTGAGTGTTGTTCCCCTACTTTGTTACTGTCTAGCAGTTTAGAATAGGACAAAAAGCATATTGAAATTAGGTAATTAAAAAAATACTTTTTCTGCCGAAACCGGTTTGGCTCAGTGGATAGAGCGTCAGCCTGCGGACTGAGAGGTCCCGGGTTTGATTCCGGTCAAGGGCATGTACCTTGGTTGTGGGCACATCCCCAGTGGGAGGTGTTCAGGAGGCAGCTGATTGATGTTTCTCTCTCATCGATGTTTCTAACTCTCTATCCCTCTCCCTTCCTCTCTGTAAAAAATCAATAAAATATATTTTAAAAAAAACATTAAAAGAAAAACACTTTTTCTGAGTAAAAAAAGTAATGTGTTCTGTGTAAAAAATTTGGAAAAAATGCAGAAAAGCACAAAGAGGAAAACTATAATCCCAAAACCCACATAAAACAGGTTTAAACATTTGATAATCCTTTTAGTTTTTTTCCTCTACCTATAGAAATACATACTTTTCATTGCCCTAATTCATCATGCCATTTCCATACCCATTCAATCTCTGCCCAATCCCACCCATTTCCATGCCTTCCCTTTCATCTGATTGCTTATCTTTTAAAACAGCTCAAATATCACTCTGCTCTAAGAAACTTCCCCCTGATTCCAAAATCTGATATTTCTACTTTGTGTTTCCATGGTATTCTGAACATCTTAAGAATACTGTGCAGCAGACAGATAAATGAGCCAATGATGTACAGGAGAGCTAAGCTCCTGGAAAGGCAGAGTCAGAGAACAAAGCACTTCTGCAGCGGTGCCTGATACATAACATAATAAGTGCTCAAGAAACATCTGCCAAGTGAGTGAATAGACTATTTATTTGTATGGTAGGCCTAAGTATATAGGCATGTAAGTATATAGACACAACAATACAGGGGTGGGCAAAAGAAGGTTTACAGTTATAATACAAATACCTGATAAATAAATACAAGAATAAATTGTGTTTCCCATACTTACAACTGTAAACCTACTTTTACCCACCTCTGAGATACCTCAGAGAGAAAGAATCCATTTCAATATTGCATTTGAATACTTAAAACTATAATGTAATATGCCCTTATAGGTTAAATTCCCACACTATTTGGGATCCCCTTTTTAAAAAAATACATAGCCAGGCTGGTGTGACTCAGTGGTTGAGCATGGACCTATGAACCAGGAGGTCACAGTTCCATTCCTGGTCAGGGCACATGCCTGGATTGTGGGCTCAATCCCCAGTGGGGGCTGTGCAGGAGGCAGCCAATTAGTGATTCTCACCATTGATGTTTCTGTCTCCCACTTCCTTCCTCTCTATGAAATCAATAAAAACATATTTTAAAAAAATAACTAAAAATACATAAAAGTAGAGAGAGTAGGGTAATAAGCCCTGATAAACACATTATACAACTTTAACAGTAATACAGTCAATCTTATTTTATCACCCTTTCCCCTATAAGGGGGAAAAATTTGATAATTTGGACTGCACTAAAAAGAAAATAAAGATCTTTAAGACATCAGGAAAAAAAATTCCAAATTTAAAAATACCAACTAGTTAAAAAAATTTCATAACAGACCAAAGGTTAATAGCCATATTAGAACTTGTAATAATAGGAAAATGGGTAAGAAGTCTTCACAGGTAAAGAAATAAAAGAACTCTTAACCATATGAAAATATGGTTAGCCTCATGTATAATAAGATAAATGAAAGTTAAAAGTACATGGTAATACTTTTCATCAATTAGATTTTTTTTTTGTTTTTTGTTAATCCTCACCCGATGATATTTTTCCACTGTATTTTAGGGAGAGTGGAAGAGAGAGGGAAAGACAGAGGAAACATTGATGTGAAATACATCAATTGGGAGGAGCCTGCAACCAAGGTACATGCCCTTCCCGCAGGCTGACACTCTATCCATTGAGCCAAACTAGCTAGGGCCATCAATTAGATTTTAATGTACAAGTTGGATAACACAAGACTGTTGGGAAGGCTGTAGGGAAGCAGGCATTCATTCATTGCTATAAGAATGCATCCTATATAATGAAACCCTAATATGCAAATTGACTGAACTGTGGAACGACTGGTCGCTATGACATGCACTGACCACCGGGGGCAGATGCTCAACGCAGGAGCTGCCCCCTGGTAATCAGTGTGCTCCCACAGGGGGAGCGCTGCTCAGTCAGAAGGGGAGCGGGCCTAAGCTGGCAGGTAGACATCCCCCGAGGGATGCAAGTACATACTAGCACGTACTGCTTTATATTATGAATATCTGAGTCAAAGTCTTTGCAACTCTTTCCTTATTGTATACCTCAAAGTATCTTTTTCTCATATATCAGTAGTTAGTTCTTTACTATTACTGTGTACTGTTCCATTTTAACACATCTACCACAATTTGTTAATCCTGCTAATGGACATTTGGATTGTTTCTAGTTTGGGGGTTGTTATGGATAAAGTAGCTATGGACATTTTTTTTTAAATATATTTTTTTATTGATATTTTACAGAGAGGAAGGGAGAGGGATAGAGAGCTAGAAACATCGATGAGAGAGAAACATCGATCAGCTGCCTCCTGCACACCTCCCACTGGGGATGTGGCCGCAACCAAGGTACATGCCCTTGACCGGAACCGAACCCGGGACCCTTCAGTCTGCAGGCCGATGCTCTATACACTGAGCCAAACCGGTTTCGGCACTATGGACATTTTTATATGAGTTACTTTTTATATAGGTATATGCACTCTTACTCTTGGGTATAAACCTAGGAATAGAATTGTTGGGTCAAAGGGTAGGTATGTTTAACTATCAGAGACTGACTAGAGTTTCCCAAAGTGGCTGTACCATTTTATATTCCTAACAGCAATGTATGAGGGTTTGGGTACTTCACATTCTCAGCATCACTTGGTATTGTCAGTCTTTTCTATTTTAATCATTAAATGGGTGTAGTAGTACTTCCTGGTTTTCATTTGTATTTTCCTGGCAAGTAATGATATTGAGCATCTTTCCACAGGCTTATTGCTCATTTGGATATCTTCTTTTGTGCAGAATCATTTTTTTACCCCATTTTAAAATTGGGATATATATTATGATACCAGTTCTTTGACAGATGTTTGCCATATCCTAACAATCTTTAATTAGTTAATGCTCAATAGCTACCCAATAAATGAATAAATGAGGATCATTCATTGCAATGGGACTAAAAGACTGGTATCTGGGATTATCTTTCAGACTCTTTTTTTTGTAATCTTCACCTGAGGACATGCTAACTGATTTTAGAGAGAGGGGGATTGTAGAGGGTGGGAAGGGAGAGAGAGAGAAAGATGTGAGAGAAACAGTGAGATGGGTTACACTTCCTGTGGGTTCCCACTGGGGATCAAACCAGCAACCCAGTCTGTGACCTGACCAGGAATGGAACAATCCAACCCACAACCTTTTGGTGCAACTGAGTCACACTGGCTAGGGCAGACTGATGCAAAGAGAAAAGCACTTCTCAGATCAAAGTTAATAATACAATAATATACTTTCAGAGTTGAAAAAGATCATGTACACCAACCACAAAAGTGGAGGTTATGTCCCTTTATATCCAATTTCACCTATTTAAGCTCGAGACCTCAGCTGGAGAAGAAAGCTATCAGGAGTTAATTAACGTGTGGGTTAATGTGTAGTTCCTCCAGCTGCCATCTAAACTCAAGAGGAAAAAAAGCTTGGGAAACCAACACAAAGACATGTATTACAGTTAATCTTTTTTTTTTTTTCTTAATTCCCTCCCATCCGGTCTATAACCAGACATCTGAGTTGGTGGGGGAGACCCAGTCCAGGTCAAGGGCACCACACGCTCTCGGCATATTCCCAAGACCTTGAAGGGACACACGGGGTCAGGACAGGGTTTGCTTCCTTGCACTCGCCGCTACCGCCTCCCTTTGATTGGCTGAGCCGGGACATCGCAGATTATATTAGTCGCCGATTGGCCGGGCGACAGCCAGCAGCCCAGCCCGCAGGCTCCCAGGAGGGCTAACAAGGTCCTCGCGGAGGACAGTGCAGGGGCCCCAAAGCAGCCATGTGCCTACCTGCTGCGCTGCGACATTCCCACGGTCTGGCTCGAACCCTCAACTCCGGTCACCGGTTTGCTACCCGACCCAACGGGCTCCAGGTCTAATTCTCACACTCCCCGGCGGCGCCGCTGGCCCTGCTCACGGCCGCGGCCACCGTACAGTCCCCGCCACCGCCTTTCCTCCCCAGCGCCTTACCTATATATAGTCAGCACCCGCCCTACCGCCCTCAGTGCAGAAAGGCGACCGAACCGCTTTACCTGCACGACCCTGCTGGCGGACGCCATCTTGCTGCCCATCACGACCCCGAGAAGGGGCAGCTTCCGGGGCGCTCACGAGCCGCAGCGATAACCGGAGTCCTGGGCAGCCGGGGGCGGGCCCTTTATGTGGCGTCACGGAGGAGGGGCGAGCGGGCGGGATCCTCCTCCCTCTTCCCGCCTAGAACCCATGTGTTTCCCATTGCTTCCTTTTGCAGACGAAGGTTTGTGATGTTGGGTTTATTTTGCTCGTTAGCCATGAGTGATATAGGATCATTTCCTCTCCAGAAAGCCAGTTTCTAATTTCAGTATAGAGTTTAATCCAATTATTCAGCCAATTATTTCTCTGACTTGGACTTTAAGAGGGAACACACAGGATAATCGAATCCCAGGAAAATGTAGTTTTTCAGATGATACTGATAATCTGTTGATTTGGGAATCACTAATATAGTGTGCATCGGATTCATTTAATGCTGTAATTTTGGATCAGGAAGACATTTAACAGAATGCTTTTTTTCTTAATGATAGAAACAGAAGCCTTTTTTTAAAAAAAATTTTTATTCATTTCAGAGAGGAAGAGAGAGGGAGATAGAAACATCAATATGAGAATCATTGATCAGATGCCTCCAGCACACCCTCTATTGGGGATGGAGCCGCAACTTGGGCATGTGGTTTAATGAGTGGTTCCTCCAGCTGCCATCTAAACTCAAGAGGAAAAAAAAGCTTGGGAAACTAACACTAAAACATGTATTATAGTTAATCTTTTTTTTTTTTTTTAATTCCTTCCCATCCTTCCTATAACCAGAATCCACCTGGGACCTTTCAGTCAGCAGGCCTATGCTCTATCCATGGAGCCAAACCAGCTAGGGACAGTCATTTTAAAAAATATATATGTTTATTGATTTCAGAGAGGAAGACAGAAGGAGGCACAAACATCAATGATGAGAATCACTGATCAGCTGCCTCCTGCACATCCCCTACTAGGGATCCAGTCGAAACCCATGCATCTGCACTGACTCATAGGTCCATGCTCAACTACTGAGCAACACTAGCTGGGCCAGAATGTTTTTCTAGAAGAAAAATATTGTTTTACAATTTATGTTGACAGTTTCCAAGAATATGCTGTGGCAAAAAGAACAAAATTACAAATAAATATGACTTATCAAAAGAAATGAAGTAACACTATAAATATTCCAAAGAAGTGTTTAGCATACAACTGTAGGCAAATCTCTGTATTTTTATTATTGACCTAAAGAACAGATTACAAATGCTATTACACCTGCAGCACATCTTCTCAAGTTGTTTAGTCTTTTAAAGAATGCTGAAAACACTACATTGTCTATAAAAATGATCAACAGCTCCAAATTAATAAAGAGCCCAAATCAGAATTTACAAAAGATGGAATGGGATAAATAAAAAATGGCAAGTTATGTTTTTTAATTAGAAAAGCAACATTTGTTTTTTTAACTTATAAAAGTTATGCATGATAAATATAAATACAAAAGAAAAAAGTCACAATTCTTCTAAATATGTTTTTCTTGAAGGCTGAGGTGCATTTGAGTCTCTTTAAACATATAGATGGAGGCCCTGACCAGTTTGGCTCAGTGGATAGAGCATGAGCCTTCGGACTCAGGGGTCCCAGGTTCAATTCCAGTCAAGCACATGTATCTTGGTTGCGGGCACGTCCCCGGTGGGGGGTGTGCAGGAGGCAGCTGATTGGTGTTTCTCTCTCATCGATGTTTCTGACTCTCTCTTTCTCTCCCTTCCTCTCTGTAAAAAAATCAATAAAATATATTTAAAAAATATATATATATATAGATGGATTGGGGAATTGAGATGTTGGTCAAAGGGTACAAATTTACAGGTAGAATTTGAGTTAAGTTTTGGATATATAATGCATAGCATTGTGATTATAGCTAACACTACTGTATTATATACTTCAAATTTGCTAAAATACTAGATCCTAAATATTTTCACCACAAAAAAAAATTATGTGACACGATGGAGATGTTAGCTAAAGCCATGGTGGTCAGTTCAACACGCTGTACACCTTAAACTTACACAATGTTATATATCAATTATATCCCAATAAAAAAAGTGTGTAGTCCTATCCGGCTTGGCTCAATGGATAGAGTGTCAGCCTGTGGACTGACGGGTCCCAGGTTCCATTCCCGCCAGGGGCACATGCCTGGGTTGCGGGCTTGATCCCTAGTAGGGGGCGTGCAGGAGGCAGCCAATCAATGATTCCCTCTCATCATTGATGTTTCTCTCTCTCCTTCTCCCTTCCTCTCTGAAATCAGTAAAGAAATATATATAAAAAAAAAAAGTTTGTAATGAGATAAATGTAAAATAAGATTTACTTGAATAAAATACAACTGACAGCCATAAAAATAAAGATGTGGATATACTTAACTAATTTTTCTAGTATTTTGGTTGACAAAGAAATGCATGGAGGAGTTGGAACTTATAGGGATGCAGAAAAAATGTCCATATTGAGGGGAAAGCTGGACTAGTTGATGTCTTTCCAGACCCTTGCAAGGCTAAGATCTTCAGATTCTTTTTGAGGATGCCAGTCATTTTAATGATCATATTTAAAGCAATAGATTCCATATTATAGTGGTAAGCTTTTTAAAAAAGCTGCATATAATAGTTACAAAAACACTGAAAATCACACATTTCGCCTGAAATTTACTATTTAAAAGACACATCAAAGACAGAAACAAGTAATGCCAAAACAGAATTCTTATTAGATCATGGTGAGATTCTTCTCAAGCTGCAGAACAGTTTCCTTAAAGGCAGAATCCTCTGCCCAATTGACTTTGCTCCCCAAAATGAGGTTCTGTAATATAAAAAAAAGTTTTTTAAATTAAAGTTTTAAGTATTTTTTAACTTTATTGTTGACAGTTACAGATGTCCCTATTTCTCCCCAGTTTACGCACCTCCACCCAGCCCATGCCCTCCCCTTTCCCTCTGGCCATTACCACACTGTTGTCTATGTCTATGGTTATGTATATATGTTCTTTGTACTTTTAAAATTTTAACAAGCTTTGCCCAGCTGGTATGGTTCAGTGGTTGAGCATCGACCCATGAATGACCCATGAACCAGGAAGTCAGGGTTTGATTCCCGATCCTGGCACATGCCTGGGTTTCAGGCTCCATCCCCAGTGGGGGCCTGTAGGAGGGAGCCAATCGGTGATTCTCTCTCATCATTGATGTTTCTAACTCTCCCTTTCTGAAATCAATAAAAACTTATTTTTAAAAATTTAACAAGCTTTTAAAAAATCCTCTTTCACTGATCTTATTACATAATTACCAAACTAGGTATGAAGATTTACTCTCTGATCATGAGAAAAACTAGTAATACATTCTTTTTATTTTTTTTACTTTAGAGGGAGAGGTGGGGAGAGAGAAACACTGATGTGTGAGTGGAACATTGATCAGCTGCCTCCTGCAGGATTCCTACCAGGGATCAAGCCCAAAACCTGGGCATGTGTCCTGCCTGGGAATCGAACCAGCAACCTTTTTCGTGCATGGCACCATGCCCAACCAACTGAGCCACACCCAGGGCAAGTAATACATTCTTGTATCCTCATTTCCACTTTCAGCAAGGCTTCAACCTTGATCCCCTAATGCCAGGAGAATTTACAATGCTAACAATTTTTATGCTTTATCCATTTTTGTGGGTAGTTTTACCTATTAAAGATACTTGCAGTGGCAGCCTACATTATGGGAAAAAGATAACAACTGTGGTTCAGAGTTCACTTTGTACTTCTATGATGAACAACAATTTAAGCCTAAGTAATATGTCTTATTTTTAAAAAGAGGTAAAAGAAGAGCTTAGTTCTTAGTCCTTGCAAAGTTTCAAGACCCTGAAAAAGGTGAAGAACATTTTCTTGTGGTAGACAATGGAGGAATGATTAGGGTCATAATTAATGAAAATTCTGGTCATTGTTCTTTGAAAACCTATAGCTTGATACTGAGTTACTAATTGAAATATTGTTAAAATCAATTTTAGAGAATAAGTGGTATATTATTACATATAAAATATATAAAACTTTGGCCTATATAAGGCAAATTCTTGCTAGAAATGAATAAAAGAGCTTGTGTATATAAATTCAGGCAAATTTACTAAGGCAGATGGAAGTAAGCATTCAAACATGACAACCTCGAAGGCTGATCTTCCTTTTGGAACAAAGAGAGCTCCCAAGTTGGTCAAATCCATGTTCTATTAAACATTGCAATGAATTCATTAAACCAACGTTAACACCAATTTTGAGAATACAAAAATTAAGAAATGCAGAATAACAGAAGTTGCAAAGCAGTAGGAAGGAATATGTGCCAAAGAAAATGAAAATGATTCTTTACTTATGCAATCTTCTACTTGAGGTTAACCTAAGGGATTTGATCACTTCTAATTGAATCATCCACTGCTACTAAAAAAGTAGGTGTAAGACCTAGGGAAGAACCCTACCCAGTTTGGCTCAGTGGATCGAGTGTTGGCCTGCGGACTGAAGGGTCCTGGGTTCGATTCTTGTTAATGGCATGTACCTTGGTTGCAGGCTCAATCCCTGTCCCTGATCAAGTTGTGTGTGGGAGGCAACCAATCGATGTGTCTCTCTCTCTCTCCCCATCCCTTCCACTCTCTCTAAAAATCAATGGAGCCGAAACCGGTTTGGCTCAGTGGATAGAGCGTCGGCCTGCGGACTGAAGGGTCCCGGGTTCGATTCCGGTCCAGGGCATGTACCTTGGTTGCGGGCACATCCTCAGTGGGAGGTGTGCAGGAGGCAGCTGATCGATGTTTCTCTCTCATCGATGTTTCTAGCTCTCTATCCCTCTCCCTTCCTCTCTGTGAAATATCAATAAAATATATTTAATAAATAAATAAATAAATAAATAAAAATCAATGGAAAAATAGCCTCTGGTGAGGGTTAACCAAAAAACAAAAACAAAAACAAAAAAAAAAAACAAAGACCTGGGGAAGAATTTCTTATGGTGAGACATTAAGACCTCATTTTCTACAAGGACATGCTTTACACATAATAGGCACTTGTTTCACATATAATAGTTTTAACTATGCATCTTCATAATTCGAAACTGATAATTTAAGTATTTCAGCAGTTCCAGAGACATTTTATAATTCAAAAAGTAGTTTAAAAAAAACCTCCAGAATGAAGAAATAGGACACTTAACGATTTAAAACTTGACATGATAACTACCTACATTTATTAACATGAATGTGTTTAGTTTTCACAACCATTCTTTCTAAACAAGGACACTGATGCTTAGAAGTTAGTAATTTGTTCAAGGTCAGCAACTATTAAGTAGCAGTCAGGATCTTAACTCTAGATTCCCATCAACCCGTCCATGTTTTCCCCCAACTCCCAACTTGCAGTCTAGTGCTCGCCATCATTATATCATTCCATTTACATTGCCATAATGAAAAATCAAAGCCTTAAACATTAAATACACATGGATTCCAGATATATGTAAACAGACTAATTTTTAGTACAGAATATTGTTTTGTTAATTCTTTTTTTAATTTATTTTTTAAAAATATATATTTTACTGATTTTTTACAGAGAGGAAGGAAGAGGGATAGAGAGTTAGAAACATAGATGAGAGAGAAACATCGATCAGCTGCCTCCTGCACACCTCCTACTGGGGATGTGCCCGTAACTAAGGTACATGCCCTTGACCGGAATCGAACCTGGGGCTTTTCAGTCCACAGGCCGATGCTCTATCCACTGAGCCAAACCCATTAGGGCTGTTTTGTTAATTCTTACTGTGAGGATATTTTTTCCCTTGATTTTATTTTATTGTTTAGAAAGTTTGGGAAGGAGGGAGGGTGGGGAAGAGAGAGGGAGAGAGAGACAGAGAGAGAAATGTGCATGCAACCCAGGTATGAGCCCTTGACCAGAAATCAAACCCAAGATCCTTCGGTGCACAAGCAGACGTCTATCCATTGAGCAACACCGGCCAGGGCAATATGGAATTATTTTGTCAAGATCAAAGACTAACTGTAAGTAAGTCTGAAAGTAACAGAATCAATCACTTTTTTTTAAAGTTCTTTACCTCCCTTCCTAGTTTATATACACTTTACCTGGAAGACATGTTGAATAACTGTAGTAATTTGTATCTCCTTCTGTAGCTTTTGTTGTAAGGTCTTTATCTTGTCTGAATTTTCCATACTGGCCAAATCATCTTTCTGTTTGTTCTTTTCAGTCTGTATTTCTAAAAATTTACTTTCTGAAGCTCGTTTTAATTCTGTGAGGTTAAAAATAAAACAATATACTATATATGATAACTCTTACAAACAAGAATCTTTAAAAATGATGGTTATTTCAGTAAAGAAAATTTTTTTAATGAGGAGCATATTAGGTTGCAGTTCTATTTTGATCTGAATATGGCTTCCCTGGTAAAAAAAATACCAATATTATAATTTTATATTTAGCAATGCAAATGTTCAAGGTTTGTATGCATGACAATAATAGCTGTTGATAAGTGTTTGAAGTGCCATTGTGTCAAAGAGGAGCTAATCTGGGTACCAAAACAGGCAAGAGATATATATATGTAAGCAAACAGTTTCCCTCCTTCATTTTCAAAAAGACTTATCACCAAGAAAAATTTTCAATGACAAGTAAGGTTCCCTTCACCAGGGATAAACACCAACCATTTTTGTAGTTCCTGGTATGTTCTAAGAATGAAACTATTTGAAAACATAAATGGGCGTGCCTCAGGAGCTTGGTTCCTTGACATTAATGTACCAAAAGTAGGTTGGAATGCAATGGAAACATATTAGGCATCCAAAGGGTAATTAGATCAGATGACCAAGACTATTTCTGACCCTGGCATTAGTTATAATCAGACAAATCTGTATATTTAAAAATAATAAATCATGCCTACACTGTTAAATGAAAAAAGGCATTGTACGACACAGAATAAAGTGATACCAATTTTTATAAAAAAAATAAGCACTGAAGACTGATTATTTCTTTTTTTTTTTAAACAGGATGTTCATTGAAAGTAGTGATTCTTTTTTTTTTAATATATTTTATTGATTTTTTTACAGAGAGGAAGGAAGAGGGATAGAGAGTTATAAACATCGATGAGAGAGAAACATCGATCAGCTGCCTCCTGCACACCTCCTACTGGGGATGTGCCTGCAACCAAGGTACATGCCCTTGACTGGAATCGAACCTGGGACCTTTCAGTCCACAGGCCGACGCTCTATCCACTGAGCCAAACTGGCTAGGGCAAGACTGATTATTTCTTGATGGTAAAATAAATTTAACTTTTCCTATGTATACTTTTCTGTTTCCAAATTTACTACAGAGAATGTGTTCTACTTTTGAAATATTTCAATAATTTCTATGTAAAAAGCCATCTCATGTTAAAAAGTTAAAAAGCTGTAGAGCCATATGTATTACCAACCATTTAAAAATTATGTATAGGCCCTAACCAGTTTGTCTCAGTAGATAGAGCATCAGCCTGTGAACTCAAGGGTCCCAGGTCGATTCCGGTCAAGGTCATGTACCTTGGTTGCCAGCACATCCCCAGTAGGGGGTGTGCAGGAGGCAGCTAATTGATGTTTCTTTCTCATCAATGTTTCTAACTCTCTCTCCCTCTCCCTTCCTCTCTGTAAAAAATCAATAAAATATATTAAAAAAAATGTATATATAAATATGTCTAACTGTGGTCACACATGAAGGAGGCCATTACTTTCCCATGATACTTTTCTGTATCATTTGATTCCTACCCCCCCCCCAGAATTTATTAATTTCATGATTTAATGTTCTAAACAACAAAAATATATCAAGCAAAATGCATTTTACGTACTATTTTTAAAATTGCCACATCTAGCCCTAGCTGGTTTGGCTCAGTGAATAGAGCATCAGCCTGTGGACTGAAGGGTCCCAGGTTTGATTCCGGTCAAGGGCACATGCCAGGGTTGTGGGCTTTAATCCCAGTAGGGGGTGTGCAGGAGGCAGTGATCTTTCTCATCACTGATGTTTCTATCTCTCCCTCTCCCTTTCTCTCTGAAATCAATAAATAAATATGTTTTTTAAAAACTGCCACATCTAAAATTTTAGGAAAATTTAAAATTATTAAGAAATTTCTCGCCCAAACCGGTTTGGCTTAGTGGATAGAGCGTCGGCCTGCGGACTGAAAGGTCCCAGGTTCGATTCTGGTCAAGGGCACGTACCTTGGTTGCGGGCACATCCCCAGTAGGGGGTGTGCAGGAGGCAGCTGATTGATGTTTCTCTCTCATCGATGTTTCTAGCTCTCTATCCCTCCCCTCTCTCTTCCTCTCTGTAAAAAAATTAATAAAATATATTTAAAAAAAAAAAAAAGAAATTTCTCAGTAGCTGAGAGATGTGGCCTCATCAATCTCCATAGTAAGTAAAAGTGTGTTATACAAAAAATAAAAAACCACCAAAATGTTCTACATACCAAATCTCTTCTTTTTAACATCAAGCAGTTTTTCTTCCAAATTCCAAGATTCCTGTTAATAGAAAAAAAAAAAAATTAAGGGACATTACCTAAGAACAAACCTGTAATATTTACATCACTGAATTTTATTTTAGTTCATGTTTTCTAAAACTCCAGTTACTAATTCCTTCATTTCCACACATCAAGAGAGGAGAAAGTAGCTTAACACGTTAAGCGCCCAGCCTGTTTTGTCTTTTGGAAGGAAAGTATAGTGTCAGTCACCCTGCTTAATGTGTTAAATTGTAAATACTTAGCAATATTAGTAAAAAATAATAGAGTTATGAAAAAAAGAGAGAAAACTTAAGTACAGTGAATTCCAACCATACCAGTCCCTTAGGGCTATTGTATTTAATCATACATAATACAGTTACCAGCAAGAAAGTGTTACTGAAATCATGAGAATGCATTAGCAGCCTAAAGTTACCTGCTGTAATTTCATTATTATTTTATTTATCTTTAATATGTGGTTCATGTTGTCCATGAGCTCACTGAAAAGGAATAAAAAATAGATTAACCTTAGTTAAAAGTAATAAATCTCATTAATGAAGGAATCAAGTAGTACATATTTACTTTCATTAATACATTTCAATAGAAAGTCATCACTTGATGTAAACTAAATTTTTGTTTAAAAGTAGAGATGCAGCCCTAATTGGTTTGGCTTAGTGGATAGAGCGTCGGCCTTGCAGGGGTCCTCAAACTACGGCTCACGGGCCACATGCGGCCCGCTGAGGACATTTATCTGGCCCGCCGGGTGCCGCTGCCTGTCCTGCTTAGTAGCCGACTCGTCCCCGGCCCGCGGTGCGCATAGGAATTTGTTCATAGTTTTTTTTTTAAACTATAGTCCGGCCCTCCAACAGTCTGAGGGACAGTGAACTGGCCCCCTGTTTAAAAAGTTTGAGGACCCCTGGAAGGGTCCCAGGTTCGATTCTGGCCACGGGCACATGCCCAGGATGCAGGCTCGATCCCCAATGGGGGATGTGCAGGAAGCAGCTGATCAATGGATTCTCTCATCATTGATGTTTCTATCTCTCTCCCTTTATTTCCTCTCTAAAATGAATAAAAATATTTAAAAAAAATTTTTTAAAGTAAAGATGCATTTTCCTAGAAAAAAGTTTGGTCATGGACAATAAAAAATGTCAAATTTAAGCATTTAAGAACATTTCTAAAAATGTCATTTTTAGGGAGGACAAACAATTCCAAAAACTTGCTAATAAGTTGCTTTTTGTAAAAAAACACACTATTTTATTTTTTGTTAATCCCCACCTGAGGATATTTTTTTCCATTGATTTTCATAGAGACAGTGGGAGGGAATGTTGTACATTTTATGGGTTTGACAAATGTACAATGACATGACTCCATCACTACAGTATCATGCAGAATAGTTCACTGAATAAGCTGCTTTTTATCCCCATTTCTTCAACAAATATTTCTGAGTGCCTACAACATACCAAGAACTGTGCCAGGCACTAGGGATGTAAAATAGAATAAAACACAATACTTGTTTTCAAAGAGGAATGAACCTGGTGGGGGAGAAAAATAAATCTACAACTGTAGTATGGTTTGACTACAACCGGTAATGGATATGAACCACTGTTAAGAATTGTGCAGAGTGGAGCAAGGGACACGAATCTTAAAGGACATGAAGTAATTTAAGTAAAGTAGTTCGGAATGGCTAGAGCCAAAGGTGTGAAAAACAGTTCTACTTCAAAGTGCCACAACCCCTTGAGAGGCTTGTTAAATGTAGACTGCCAGCTGCTCTCTCCACCAACCCCCACACCTTGGTTTTTAGATTCAGTCAGTAGGTCTGGGATGGGACCACTGTGAAAATACTAATTATTCTGATATTGTAGGAGTGTAGTGCAGAGACTGAAAAAGGAATGTTTACACAGATGTGGAAGATCTGAACTCATTTTCTACTGGTTATAACTGTACTTGGTTTTAAAGTTTATGATGAACCTGTCCTGTGCCCCTTTAACTCAAGAATTTTTTAACACATTGCGGACCAGTAGTTTTATTGCTAGCTTTACTCAGTGGCCAGATAAGTTTCTATTGAAGAGTACAAAAAACATTTTACATAAATGTTAAAGGCACGCCTTAAAATTAAATACCCATTGCATTTTGAAATTATTTATTACATGTTCTTACAAGCTAATATCTTTTTAAAGTATGATACTTTGCAAAACACTGTGTAATATGAAAACACGAGAATCCTCATGATTCGTCTGCAATTTAATATATATAGGGCGTAATGTCACAGGAAGGTCATAGCATCCTGCCACCTGTGAGGAGGAAGCCCAAGTTGCTGTTGGAAGTGTTATACACAGAGGAGCCATTCTTCAGGCGGTCTGCTCTCTTCACACCCAAGGAATGTTTTAAGCTCATTTATTGGGTAGCAATAGTTAATGAGCTCAAATTCAGATTTTAGGATCTATGTGACCCTGGATTTAAATGGAATATGGGGAGAATGTGTATGAGTCTGAACTAAGATAGGAGTAGTGCCCAGATCCATCTTAGTGTTTTTCTACTAACATGGGAGGGGATTTTATATCAAAGAATTTTAAACCTTTGGGAGATAAGATCACAGGTAAGGCTCCTATGGCAAGATATTTAGATCAGATTATAGAGTACCTTGACTGCCAGAGTCTTTACTATATATTCCTTGGCAAATTAACATATACAAGCTCATTTCTGCCAATGAAAAATAAAGAGTATACTTTCTATCATTGGGTTGTTATTGGATTAAATGAAATAGCATTGTTCTTGGTTTTCAGTAAATAGTGCACAAAATTAACTTTCAAACCTTCCTTCAAAATAATCTGGTTAAAACCTAAATTGCTTCTTAGCACTGCATTATGAACAAGATGTCAGCAGGACTGTAAAAGTTGTAATGCTGAGTGAGGAAGGTCCACAAAAATTCCATTACTTCTCTTATTCCCCAGATAAAAGTGGTTGACAGTGATAGTTAATTTTTTAAAAAATCACAAGCCCTGGCTGGTGTGGTTCACTTGGTTGGAGCATTGACCTATAGACTGAAAGGTCGAGTGTTTGATTCCAGGTCAGGGTGCATATGGGAGGCAACTGATCGATATTTCTCTCTCTCTCCCCCTCTCCCTTCCTTTCTCTCTAAAATCAATTTTAAATAATCAAGAAACCAAACTCATTATGCAGATACCCCTTCTTATTCCCATCCTTACCAAATACAGGAAAAAAAATAAGTACCTAGTCTGAATGTTACTTTCCTCCAGGTTTTTTCTAAGTGCTGTTGAAAGCTGCATCCTATGAGAAAGGAAAAACTTGCGTTACAAAACATAGATAACATTTATGGTACACTGAAAAAGAAACTTTTAAAATGTGACAAGTTAAAGATTGATTTCTGTTTATATATAATGTAAAACAAGTAGATTTTAAAACAGTATTGTATGGTAAATACTTGGTAAATAAATCACAGAAATATGAAATAACACTAAGATAGATGGGACCGTTGCATGGGGTTGTGCACTGACAGGCTGAGGGGCTGAGTAATCCAGCCTGAGCTTTGTTCCCCAAACTATCCACCTTGGTGCCAGGAGGAAGCAACACAGCATTAAAGCACTAGACATCAACAGGGCCTGAGATGGAGAGCTAGGGAATACAAAGCCACACTGAACTGTGAATTTGACATATGCCTACATACCAACAAGCTCCATAAATCACTTTCAAATTCAAACAGCTATTAAATAAGTAAAAATAAAAGGCAATCAGTTCAGCAATATTAGAGCCCTTTCCTTCTGTCATATACAAGAAAATTCAGTTCATTAAAAGGAGATCTCTTAATACCTCTGAAATCCCCTTAGTTAAAAAATATGATCTATACAACAAGCAAGCATGTGAGATGAGGGGAAAAGCTCACTGTTTGAAACAATGAAAAGTGCTTTAACTACTTTTCAATTAAATATATAAAGAAATTCCTCTAAGAAGGCCAGGAATATAAGATAGTAATTTTAAAAGTCATTCACTTAATTGAATTAGTCAGATCACAAAATCTTTAAGAAACCATGTTTATTTTATTAACAATGGTATACCGCCCTGGCCGGTTTTGCTCAGTGGATAGAGCATCGGCCTGCAGACTGAAGGGTCCAAGGTTCAATTCTGGTCAAGGGCATGTACCTTGCTTGCCGGCACATTCCCAGTAGGGGGTATGCAGGAGGCAGCTGATCGATGTTTCTCTCTCATTGATGTTTCTAACTCTCTATCCCTCTCCCTTCCTCTCTGAAAAAAAAAAAAAAAAATCAATAAAATATATTTAAAAAAACACAAAAAACAAAACAACAAAAAAAACAATGGCATACCAACACCTAGTGTAAAGCTTAGGACATATCAAGCACTCAAATATTTGTTGAATAAATTTTAAATATAGATGCAAGACTTATAATTAAAAATATACTTTATTTAAACTTGATGACAATATTTTTACTCAATTAACAGTTACTGGAATAATCAAACCCATGTAATCCTTCCAACACTGAGTGAGACTTAACCTCACATTTCTATTGCCTTGATTGATATTTCCTTATTAACCCTCTATTATGTAATTTCTTCAAATAAAGATATTAATGAATGATTTAACTTCTCTCAAGGATCAAAATTTGTGTGACCATTATCTAATCATCATTTTGCTCATTTAAACTAAATTCTTTTCTCCACCTCGAGCCATTTTGCATTCATTTCACAATGCTTATACCTAAAATGTAAAAATTACCTGTCCAATGCAAGCTTTTTCATTTCAAAAGCAATTTTCACCTTTTCGATTTCATTTTCCAGGTCTTCAATTTTACTATCAAAGAAGCATAAAGAATTTCAGCAATATCAGTAAAAGTCATTATTGGAATAAATGTTCAAGTAAACCTTTGAAAAAAGTAAAATGTCTCTATCTAAATAAAAGTATTCTACTATAGACTCACCACACCAATACACTTACAGATTTGATAAGCTGATGCCTCCTGAAATACTTTGATTAATATCTTGTTAAGGGGAAATGCCAAAAGTGCTAATAGGATCACAGGATGTAATCCAGTGTCAACAAGTTCTCAATACATGCATGACAAATTACTTGGGAAAGAAAGCGGGGGCGGGGAAGAAAAGCAAAGTTATAAGACAGATATTATTATTAAATCTTAGTAAAAACCACAAAGTTACGTTTCAATTTGCTTTTCTGGAATGATTTCTTCTGGAGTTTTTTCTTCATCTACAAATAAATAATTTTTTGAAGTTAGTAACATTTTAAACAGTGCTGTCCAGAAATATAATGTAAGCCACAAATACAAACCAAGTATGTAATTTTTATTTTCTAGTTTCCACATTACAAAAGTAAACAAGTAAAAATAATTTTAATATACCTTACTTAACCAAATAGATGCAAAATAGTATCATTTCAACATGTAGTCAATTTGAAATTACTAATGAAATATTTCACAAGCTTTTCTTCTGTGCTTATTTTACATTTAGAGCCCTTCTCAATGAGGACTAAACACATTACAAATGTTCAGGAGTCACAGAGCAGGTTGTTACCATATTGGACGGAACAATGTTAGAATTATAGAAAATAAAAGGGAGTAAAAAATGAACAAGAGCAATATTAAAAAATTAACTATTTTTGTACAAATTAAAATTTAAAAATACCATGGACAATTATATTAAAAAACATGAAATACTTAAGATTCAATTTAACAAAATATGTGTATGACCTCTACATTGAACACTACCAAATATTTTAATGGAAAGATATACCATGTACATGTATTGGGAGAATCAATATTGCTAATGTAGCCATTTCCCCCATACTGATCTAAAGATACTAATCAAATCCCAGTTAAAATTCTATCAATTTAGCCCTGGCCAGTGTGGCTCAATTGGTTGAGCACTGTCCCATGCATGGAGAGGTCACCTGTTCCATTCCTGGTCAGGGCACATGCTCAGGTTTCAGGCAGCCAATCCATGTTTCTCTCTCTCTCAAATCAATAAACACATTTTTTTTTAAAAAAAAATCCCTATTATCCAGTGCTTTTCAAAGTGAAGGTCTCAAAAAACAACACACCCACAAAAAACAAAGTATAGGTCTCAGAGCACTTGCTTCATAATTATCTTATGTGCTAATTCAATCTTCAAGTTGTTGATGGTATAGCAAATTCTGATTCCTTAAGCCCACCAGGATTTCTCAATTCTCTGATCAACAGAACTTAATTGTCTTGTATTGTTATTTAATTGTTTAATATCTATTTCCCGAATCCCTTACTAATTCCGATGGGCAGGGCAAACTGCTTTTTGCCTTCTTACATGGTATAGTATAGCATTATGATGTCACTCCTAGTCCCCAAGTAAATAATTTTTTGTAAAGCTGATTTTCTTTTCACTAGGGTACTGCTCATCATCAAACTCACAAAACCTCATCTGAAAATGCAAATACTTACTTGCATCAACCATTGATTTATATTCCAAGAGTTGTTGTTTTGTCTGTGCCCTCAGCCTGAAAACGGATTAAAAAAAAGAGAAAGTCGTATATTTATTGAGGTTTTACTCATTACTGTATGATAAAGCAACTCATTTTTGGGGAGCTAATGCAACAAAATGAATATAAATACTCAGCATTAACGTCTCCTAGTTTGGCCTCATTTTATTTAAAATGGCATACAGAACTTTAGGGCCTCAGAGAAAAACAACAAAATGGAATATAGTGGAAAACAGCAACTGTGAAGAAAAGTTAAAAATTTGATACTTAAATTTACTTATTTTTCACTTTTTAAATAAATTTATTGGGGTGACATTGGTTAATACAATTATATAGGTTTCAGGGGTACAATTCTAGAATTCATCATCTGTATTCTTTATTTTTATTTATATTTTTGGTTAATCCTTATCTGAGGATATTTTTCCATTGATTTTTAGAGAGAGTGGAAGGGAGGGGGAGAGACAGAGAGAGAGAGAAACATCAATGTGAAAGAGACACATCGATTGGTTGCCTCCCATACATCCCCAACCAGGGCAGAAATGGAGTCTTCAACTGAGGTACGGTGTGCCCTTGACAGGAATCTAACTGAGACCCTCAGTGGATGGAGAATGGAATCCACTCACTATCCAATGAGCCAAACTGGCTGGGCTTAATTTATTCTTAATGGGCCACAGTGAAGTGAGGGTTAATGAGAACTGCTACACTAAGAACTAGATCAAAACGGGGAAATCACAAACACTAATGAGTTACAACCAGATTGTAACATGCTCAGGAGATCCAGGAAAATAACAAGAATACTAATCTTTGGATAGATAAGTAATTCAAAGTTTCTTGTCTGGATTCTACTTAATTCAAAATCAGACATAAAATAAGTAGAAAAGCTATGGGTAAATGGGAATTAGCTATTAAGTTGTACTTACAAGATGTTTCACACTTTATAGTAGTTTCATAAATCTGAAACTGTTGCTTTGTCTTTGAGTCACAAAGAAGCTAAGAAACATTAGACAAATTCCTAAAGCTCCATGCACAGTATTTTGTTTCAAAATTCCAAATGAAAAGAGCAATTTAGCCCTAACCGGTTTGGCTCAGTGGATAGAGCGTAGGCCTGTGGACTGAAGGGTCCCAGGTTCGATTCTGGTCAAGGGCATATACCTTGGTTTGGGGCACATCCCCAGCAGCTGATTAATGTTTCTCTCTCATTGATGTTTCTAACTCTCTCTCCCTCTCCCTTCCTCTTTGTAAAAAATCAATAAAATATATATTTTTTTAAAAAAAGAGCAATTTATTAGTTGTTAATCAGGCTAGCATTTTTAAGACATACTGAAAGAATCGTTCCTTTTTAGCTGAGATGGAAAAGGTCTTATATCTTTAATATTTTAGCATTTTACATTGCAAGTAGGAAGGAATTGTTAAAGTGAGCTTTATTAGCCAAAGCCTTTCAAAGCAGTGGTAAACCTGAAAAACAGTTACAGTGCTTATTTTTAAAAACCCGCTTGTTAAAATTTAGAAGAATCTGCCAACTTCTTTTGTAAAGGACTAAGAAGCAAATATTTCAGGCTTTGTGAGTCATATGGTCTCTGTTGTAAGTACTCTATTCAGCCCTTGTTGCAGGAAAGCTATCTATAATAATAAAAGGATAATATGCTAATATACCGGACGTCATTCTGGACATCCTTCTGGATGAAGCTGGGGCCGGAGCAAATCCTGGGTCCTGGGTGCCTGCCGGCGGCTGGAGGGAAGCCCAGGTCCCGGGTGCCGGAGGGAAGCCAGTGCCGGCAGCCAGGGAAAGGAAGGCTTACTCTTGCACGAATTTCGTGCATCGGGCCTCTAGTATTTCAATAATACTTTCCTTAAGTTAGAGCAATAAAATTTGAATCCTATTTAATTTTCATGTTATTAAATATTATTCTTGTAATTTCTCCCTCAACCATTAAAGACATAAAAACTATTCTTAGTTTGAGGGTTGTCACACAAAAACAGGCAGTAAGGTGGACTTGGCTGTGGTTTGCCCACTAGTTTAGAGATTGACGTCCCTTCTCATCAAATCTTCCCCTAATAACGGCTCAGTGGAAAGGTATAAAAATCACCCTGTTGGCCTTGGCCTGCGTGGCTCAATTGGCAGAACTTCCTGCAAGGTCGCTGGATTGCGGTCAGGGCACATACCCAGGCTTCAGGTTGGATCCCAGGTAGAGGTGCCTGCGGGAGGCAACCAATGGATGTTTCTCTCACATCAATGTTTTTTTCTCTCTCTCCCTCTCTAAAAAATCAATAAAAACATTAAAAAAACAAAACACGTTAAATGATCAATGTTACACTATAAAAAAAATCACCCTGTTTGGCAGAAAATACAAATGAAGCTTGTGGATCGAAATGCTCATAGCTATAAAATAAAGGGGCGGACAACCTACCTCCAGTAGCTCAGGGCTTGGATGCACCCCACAACCCTCTAGAAAATCGGGCACCAAGGGTGAGGGCGTAAGAAAGGGAGGGAAAAATTACAGCTTCGAAGGCTCTAGGGCCCTGAGCACCGTGGTGAACGCTTGCCCCTGACTTCTCACTTAACCCTCTTAGCAACCGCCATAGGAGGTGTCATTTTTCCCTCTCCTTTTTGAAGACCAAGAACAGGGCTTACGGAGCTTAATCTAACGATGCTGTCACGCAGCCCATCAGGGCCCAAGTCTGAATTTGAAATATGCTGGCCATTTAGCGCGAAAGGCGGAGCTCTCGGTACGCCGGCACCGGTCCGGCCCAGCGGGCCGGGGGAACAACCTGAGCAGCAGTGGTATGGGGTCCTCTGCGGAGCCCGCGCGCTCGGGCTGCGGCTCCATCCTGGCTCGCGCGAACACCTTCCGCGTGGGACCTGCAGACGCCCTCGGAAGGGGTCCCTTTTCCCGCCACCAAACTGACGCCCGGAAGGGGATGGAGCGCCGGGGCGTCCCGTCCCGCCCTTTCCGCCCTAAGGCCCGCCGCTTCCGTCTCGTCCTTTGGCGGCCACAGTTTCCGCCGTCCCTTTCATCCTGGCTCTACTACTGGTTTGAAATCGATACAAACCACTAGTACAAAAAGTTCAAGAACTTCACTTGTGGGCTCTTCCGAGTGCCGGGCTGGAGGCGGGGCTGTAGCCTTTTGGGACCCCCGGCGCGTCGAGAATCGCAGCCTGGAGGGTAAGACCCGACATAAATGCTCCTTCAGCCTTGGCGCTGGGACGTGGCATCTGCGGGACGGCCGGTTTTGACCCATGTTGGCACTCCCTTTCTACCCCTGGCCCTGGAAAACGGGTGTGCCTGGTAGCTGAGAAAGAGAAATATTAGGGGGTTACGAAGACTTCGATCCGAACTGATAAGGTCCAGACCCCTCGTCTGGCTGAGAAACGGATGGCCCAAGTTCAGAGCCACCCACGGCTCCCTGCGGGGCAGTGCCGTACTTGAACCCCAGACTTCCAGCGTGAAACTCCGCTATCGGTACAATTCGCACTCATAACAGAGTTGGGTAGCCTCCAAGTGTCAGCTTGTTGACTTGGCAGGTTACAATTGAACTTTCTTAGGCAGTGAGCAGGAAATGGAGGAAATGTAGGACATATAAATGCCTGATTGAGATAGTTTTTCATTATGGACGGTAGTGTAAGAGACACTACCCTTGCAGCACAAGGCCAACAGGTCGAGTGAGGAGCATTCCCTTCTGTAGCTAGTTTTCCCTGAGTTATACTTGATCACATAGCTCCCATTCCTTCCTCTCCACTATCAAATACAACTTCTGGTAAAAGATTCAAAAGGCACTGTAGGATATAAATGTTCCCCACTCCTACCCCCAAACTCCTAGAACATCTTGTTGCCCTTTTTTACACAAAAGTGATCCTATTGTGCGTTTTTTCCACTTTACCCCGGGGGTGTCTTCCAAAATTAATCTCATCCTTTTAAGCGGTTGCCTATCAGGTGTCCACTGGCCAAATTAGGGACAAAGACAATACAGTTCTCCAATCTGAGCATTCATCAGAATCATGGAAGGGCTGGTTAAGCATTGTTAGGTGTCTAAATTACTGAGTTGCATTTCTAACAAGTTCCAGGTGATATTGCTGGTTGGGAACAACACTTTGAGAACAACTACAATAATGGATCTTAACAGTAACTTTTAAAAAAAATCCAGAATAAACAAAAGTGAAGGTGTGGGTGGGGAGCTATTCTTTTATTTTTTTTATTGATTTCAGAGAGGAAGGGAGAGAGATAGTAACATCAATGATGAGAGAGAATCATTGATCAGCTGCCTCCTGCACGCCACCCCACTAGGGACTGAGCCTGCAACCCTGGGCATATGCCCTTGACCCGAATTGAACCTGGGACCCTTCGGTCTTCAGGCAGAGGCTCCATCCACTGAGCCAAACCAGCTAGGGCGGGAGCTATTCTTTGCAGTGATTGCCAACTGGTGGTCCGTGAGGCCTGAAAGGTTGGCGACCGCTGCTTTAGAGAATACCCAACATATATAAAAGGGATAATAGAATTATTTAACTATCATCATGCCAGTCCCAGTGAGATAAATGATTCAAAGCAAGTATAATTTAGGATACTAAAACCTTTAAAAAGAACACCTTTGCAGCAGAGCTATACCTGGCAGTTAGCCCCTTAACCAGCTGATCAAACCTGGTACTACCAGTAGTTTAGCAATTTGATATGATTCCAAAATGATGCATTTGTTGTGCAGATCACCTATATTCTTGTCAAAATGCATAACCTGAAATTAACTATAAAGAAATAATCAGACGGCCTGATGGTGTGGCTCAGTGGTTGAGCAGTGACCTATGCACTAGGACAGTGGTTGGCAAACTGCAGCTCGCGAGCTGCTGTTTGCTGCTCTGTTGACTAATGAGTTTGCTGACCACTGACTTAGACTCTAGATCCAATAATTACAGGCTGTTGTTGTTCCTTGTGATTAAGCCCCTATCCCAGTGGTCGGCAAACTCATTAGTCAGCAGAGCCGCAGTTTGCCGATCACTGCACTAGGAGGTCACCAGTTCAATTCCTGATAAGGGCACATGCTTGGGTTACAGGCTCAATCCCCATTGTGCTGCGTGCAAGAGGCATCCAATCATTGATTCTCTCTCACCATTGATGTTTCTCTCTCTCTCCCTCCCCCTTCTTCTCTGAAGTCAATAAAAAATATTAATAAACTTTTTGTATTTGAGGCCTAGAAAACACTAAAAACAAGTCAAGTAAGTAAATTGATGTCAGCTGGATAAGAAAAATACAACTAGAAATAAAAATAAAGTGAAAATTAGTTTCTGTTCATACTAGTGACAAAAAACACCCCTGTAAACTCAATGATAAACTTGACAACTCATCACGCAATGTGTTTGTGGGGAACCTGGTGCTAAATCATTCATGGACAAAAAAAAAAACAAAAACTTGATAAGAAAAGTGCAGCAATCCTATCTAATAAAGACAGAATATGCAAATTGACCATAACTCCATGACAAAGATGGAGGCGCCCTCAGCCAATAAGGAGCGAATATGCAAATTGATGCAACAAGGCGAGAGGTGGAATGCAGCTCTGGGCCGGAGTGAAGGCGGAAAAGCGGCTCCAGCCAGAGCGAAGGCGGTGCCGGCAGCCAGAGGAAGGCAGGCCTATTCTTGCACGAATCTTCGTGCATTGGGCCTCTAGTCCTATATAAAACCCTAATATGGAAATCTACCGAATAGTGGAATGACCAGTCACTATGACACACAATGACCACCAGGAGGCAGATGCTCAATGCAGGAGCTGCCCCCTGGTGGTCAGTCCGCTCCCACAGCGGGAGCGCCACTCAGCCAGAAGCCGGGCTCACTGCTGGCTAGTGCAGCGGTGGTGGTAGGAGCATCTCCTGCCTCTGCTGCAGTGCTAAGGACCGCTCTGGGGATATCCAACTGCCAGCTTAGGCTCCCTGTGGGGAGCAGGCCTAAGCCAGCAGGCTGATATCCCCGAAGGGGTCCTGGACTGTGAGAAGGTGCAGGCCTGGCTGAGGGATCCCCCCACACCCCAGTGCACGAATGTTGTGCACCTGGCCTCTAGTTATATAATTAAATTCTAACACTTTAGTAACAACATATTAATGTGCATGTGTTTGAAAATTGCTTCCACATATTTGAAAAATAGTGGTAGTCTAGATTTGGTATGCTAAGTCTAGATAATATAGTTTTACAGTTTATCGCAGGAAAAAACAAGTAGATCTGGAAGCAATAGATGGACGTTGATGTTTCAGTTTAGTTGGACAGGATTTTAACTATATGGTAATGGCATGAATAGGAACCCATCTAAAGATTCCTACCTCAGACCACAGTGATTAAAGATCTAAATGGGAAATTTTAAATATTTATGGGTTGGGGATGGAGTTGACCTTAACACTGAAAATCCAAAAGCAACAAGAGAAAAAAATAGATTTAATAATATAACTTTTAAGTGTGTGCATGGCAGACGATAAAGTTAAAGGGCAAATGACAAATTGGGAAAGCCTTACAAATTGATAAGTTAGTAGACAACAAAAATTTATTCAAGTAGCCATTAGCAGTATAAATTAAAACAGCAAGCAAGGTAGAATATTTTTTTGCCAACTTCACAGAAATTGAAGATTATTACCTTTAGTTCTGGCAAGACTGCAGAGAAAACAAACACTTTTGCACATTGCTGATGAGATTGAGAAAGTTCCCTGGCAGCACCCACTAGAAATGAGATTACACATACTCTTTGGAGAACCCAGTGTACATTAACAAAAACATGGTTATTTAATGACATTTAAACAGTATTGCTTATAGAGACAAAGAGAAAAAAGCAATCTAAATGTCAACAGGAGAATGATTGAATACATTATAGTATATGGAATATAGTACGCAAATACAGATTAAGGCCTATACATGTTGAAAATTGCTGAGTATGTACAACGGCCCTATTTTTAAAAAATATCAATAATTTACATGTATGATTATGTTTATAGAAATCATGTAAGGATACATCCCAACTGTTGACATCCTTCAGGTGGATGGACTGAGGTGTAGGAAAGTTGGGGAAGGGGTAAATTAAAATTTTAAAGATACTTTTGTATGTTTAAGGAGCCCCATTTATTTTCTCAACCAATAAAACTAACAAACAAAAAGTCAAGTAGGTTAGGTTTAGAATATAAAGTTATTTTTTCCAGTTAAAAAGTTGACACTAAATTTGGTAATCTAAGAAATAGTGGTAAAAGTAGATTAGAATTATTGGAATCAACAACCAGAAGAAAGAGAAAACAGGGGGACTAGGGATGAGGTGGCAGACTTTTAAGTAGAACCAGGCAGGCAGTAGATGCTCCATGATCACTGGGCTTACTTGCAGTATACTCCATGGAAGAATTTTGAATGCCTTCATGATCTCAGTAACTTATATTATTAAAGTAAAAACCAGGTACCAGATACATAAAACAAAAACCATATAAGCAACAGTTATATATATATATTAGTTGGCTCCCCAAGTTAATTGAAAGCACTTTTTATATTCTATATTCCCCACCATATCTTTAACACACCTTTTAAGGTACCCTAGAGTAGAAAGTAGCCACATTGAAATGAATTAAGGTATAAGAAGTAAAAAGGACCACGGCTTTATTAAAAGTAAGTAAATGTAACATATAATATATACAGATAGCACATGGTGCTAATTGTATTTGCAGGTATTACAGTACTCCAACTCAAGTTCACAAGTTACACCTTTGCCACAGCCTTGGCTAAATCTTTAACTAGTGCAGAATTTAGCTGTGCTAGAGTGCTGATCTTAGCATGCTTAGATGTGGCATACTTGTTCTTGATAGTCTGGAAAAGAAAAGGACAGTAATTAATGAAGGAAAAGAGGAAAACATAAAAAATGTAGTGGTACAGGTATTCATGTAAAACGTGTGGGGAACCCTTTCTCTGCCAAGGGCCATTTGGATATTTATAACATCATTTGTGGGCCACACTAAATTATCAACTTAAAAATTAGTCTGCTATATTTGGGCAAACATTTAATTAACTCACCACTAATGCCTTGGCAGGGCCAGACCAAATGATATTGTGGGCCCTTATAGGGCTCAATAGCTGGCATTCCCCATCACTGACATAAAACACCAAGTCCTTAAAAATAAGCTATGCATTTGCAGGCATGAAGTCTTTATTTTTTATTTTATTTTTAAAAATATTTATTTTTATTGATTTGAGAGAGAGAAACATTGACCATAGTTTGATCTGCTGCCTCTTGCACGACCCCTACTGGAGGTGGAGCCCACAACCTGGGCATGTACTCTGACAGGGAATCAAACCCTGACCTCCTGGTTCATGGGTCAATGCTCAACCACTGAGACAAACTGTATAAGCTATGAAGTCTTATTTTCACTTCCCCACCACATCCTATAGTGTCACTGATTGACTTACCATGTGCTTTGTAAGCCCACAATTCACCATGACTATGTTCTTAGCGAGGTGTTGCATAACAAGGAGAAGGGATTCTTCAGTGTATGACAGGTAATGCTGTAGAACTGGTGTCTATGACAATAAGATTTAATGTTAATAATGCTCATCAACAATGGTTTTCATCAAGTTTCTAGATGTTATTCAAGAGTATGGTAGGAAGACTGATACTGTATGACTGCTTATCACTGAAATTTAAGACAAGCTTAAGACCCCTTCTTTCCTAGGTACTCTTCTTTCATGCTTCTCTAAGATCTTGTCCGTAAACCTATCATACACTAACGTGCCCAAACTGATACACTTTTTTAATTGCTGACTTGTCCAACCCAAACCTAGACTTCAAACTCCTTGAGGCCCACCTTCTCATTCATAATTCTATTCCTAGGCTGAGGGTAGCACATGGCACATAGAAATACTTGTTGAATCAACCAATATGAATAAACTTCTAGTATGTCATTTTTCCTGCTTGTACTTCTCCATCTATAAGGAGTAGCAGCTGTTCTGCTTTTCTCAAGGGGATACAGAAAGATGAAATTAGGTAATTAAATGAAAGCATTCTATGAAGACATCACAAACAGGATATCATTTTTAATCATTCCCTCCATAGATGCCACATGTAGGAATCATCTGAATTGTCCTTTAGTAAAAACAGTTCTGCATTCAGGCAAATAATATTTACAATGTAAAGGCTTAGCCTTAGGGCAACCTAGGTCTGTGGGACAGAGCTTACCCATTCACCATTATCGAGAATTTTCAGTGCTAAACAAAAAGCTCCTGCTGCAATCTGAGAAGGAGGAAAATGCACCATATCATAGTCTAACATAGTTAGTTCCATCAGGTATTTGGCCAAGGTATGTTGCTCCACATCAACCTGGAATAAAATCCACACACAGATCACTGAGCTTCTGTCAGAAAAATTTGCCTTGGCAATAACCAGTATGTCCATAACTGTAACTACAAATATTTGCCTATAAACTCTTAAGTGCAATTGCCCATGGAAGGCCTTAATAATAATATACAGCCTGACTGGAAATAAAGAATATGTTTATCCCTTCCCCATGTAGTTAGGTATAAGTCAGTTGAATTAGATCTGCTTGGTCAGCAATATTCTCTAATATACCACACCAAAGGTTTCTCAAGATATCTATACCTCTCCGATCTTAGATGCTCTCCGAAGGAAATGCAGGGGTAGAGGGCGACCCAGGCAAAAATTTAAAGCTCTCAGAATCTTCATTTCCATCTGTCTGATTTGGAGCTTAGTGTAAGTGTTATCAGTCACAAAGGCAAAGTCACCGATTTCTGGAGGGTACATTTCTTCATATTTGCTTGCAATAAACATGGCAGTGACACCAACTAGCTGCAGCATCTTCTTGGGTACACAATTATTCTGCAATGGGAATTTCAACTGGATGAATAAGTAATATGCATTTGAAAAGGAGACAGAGTTATGAAAAAGGTGGGGAAGATACCTGGAGGGAAGAATTCTCATTTATTGAATTATGCTCACCTGCATGAACCGGTCAATAATGGAAACAGTCATATACATGGTCTCCTGCAGTAACCTGAATTTCATCTGAACCTGCACCAGCCAATCAATTAGGATGGCTCTCATATTTCCAGTGACTTCACGACCCAGTAGGTATTTTGGTCTGACTGCTTGCTCTTCCTGCAAAAAAAATGCTGATTATTATTAGAAGCAAGACTCCATGTGACATTTCTGACCAGAAATATTAGTCACTACATAATAGCTCTGGAGCATTTAGAATCTCAAGTAGTCCTTAGCTCAATCATTCATATCACTGAAGAAAAAAAGCACACAAACATTAAGTAAAACAGTGTGACAATTTGTATTGGCAGATCTGAGTTCAATTCACCATCATCGCCATTGGCCCACACCCTGTACCCACTTGTTCCCAACTAAAGATACTCTGCTATTATCTTCAATCTTTTCACCCAAGACTCTAAAACCCAGAACCTGAGCTTTATCAAGCAGAGAAAAATAGCAGCAGCTCTCAGATCAGCTGGAACCCTCGTGCTACTACCATTCTCCTGCCCCAGGGTTTAAACCCCCAAAACACCCATAGATAAGGTGAAGAATGAACCATCAAGGAGCGGCACATACATCTGCTAAATCCATTCCTCCAAAGTTAGAAGGGAGAAGAAACCCAAAGCAGAAAGCTGGTCCTAGCAAGGAAGTCATCTTACAGGACAATCATGTAGAAAATGGAGATGCCACAAAGAAACAGGCAAGAGAATTAAGATGTTAATGATGCCAAGGGAAGAGCATGCATTACCAAAAATTGGGTAAATCTGGTAATGCATAGCTTACGTTAGCATACAGAAGGTTTCCCCTTTTTGGGGTGGGGAAGGGATAAAGGTGATGCCACTAATAGAAAGTTTCAGAAGTGGGATGAAATAAAAAAAAACACTTTAGTTTTTGAGTGTCTTCTTGAACACAAAAAAAATTTCCCTGATATCACATGCACATCAGCCACATTGACCCCAAAGGCCTTGTGTTGGGTGTAGCTATAGCTTTTCCAACATATTCTCTTTTACCATCTACCTCCTTAAACTCAGAGTTTGGGACTTGCCAGTTTCCAACTATGACAGATATAAATAAATATATCATCCAATCTGTGGAATTTCTGTTAAAAAGAGCCGTGGTAGTATCTACTTTTACTTCAAACTATCCCTGTTCAAAATGGCAAATTCAGACTTCCTAGGTTGGTTTAGTGACTTTTTTTTTTATTCAATGAAGGAGAATTTGAAAGTGGAAATGTTTTTCTCACATCCAACTTAAATTATTGTAAACTATTAATGGAAAATATCTAATAAATTTAGATGCAGTTTAGAAAAAAAAAACACAAAGATTCAAAGATTCTAATCATAATACTGACCTCAACTTGTCTCAGATAAGTATAGATATCTTTCACATATTCACTACAAAGGTTTGGATCAGCTCCATCTTCTGCATCCACATCATTCACTGCAAGCATTACATCAGAGAAAGCCTGGCACAGATATTCTTCTGCAGGGGCACAGCCAGATGTTTCCATTGGGCTTGGAGAGGGAGTATCAACCTTGAAAGAGAGAGACTTTTAAAATTAATAGCAAAGAGGAACTTAAAATCTGGGAATAAAGAACAGATTATTGGTACCAACTCAAGAGGTCATTTGCTGAATAGTCATGTAATTCATTTCCTTAAAGGAAAAAATACCATCTTTTAACATTTATTCATTATCTTGTTAGAAAGTGATTAATATGAAAAGTGAGCCAATTTGAAATCAGCAGAGCCTAAATGCTAACAGGTAAAACAGAAAGCAAATTCATTCTGGACCTTCCTCCAAAGGAAATTGATAAAGTAACAAATCTCTTCATCAATGTCAGTGAAGTTAATCCAAATGAATGACAAGTCAGTCTTTCTGTTTGTCTCAAAATACAGACTGCTTGTCACTGCTCAAGAGAACAGGGGTTCTGTCCTGACTACTAATTATTAACTGACTTTATTAATGATTTCCTTCAAATTCCAGTTACCTCATTGTTCATTTATTAAGCACTTTCTTCAAGCCTGGCTCTGTGGTAGGCACTGACTTTATGGTGTCCTAGTGGGGCTTTAAATTTAGAAGAGAGAATAAGTGAAGCAAGGAGAGTGATTCTAGGAACAGTAACTGAGGTGGGGGAAGTTAGGTAAAGCTTCAGGAGTTAATCTGAGATGTTTTGAAGGCTGAAAAGATTACTAGCTAAATGAAAGGGAGTGGGAAAGGCAAGAATCAGTATGAGACTTTCAAGGAAACCTCAGGCAGCTTGGTACTGCCAATTAAAGATTGTGTATGAGCTAGGTCCAGAAGGTCAATACTAAAGCAGTAGCCTTAAATCTTAAACCCTTCGATAGAAGAAGTCAGGCTCAATGACATTTACAGATTTTCCCAATCGGTTTTACTAATTTTTTAAAAATAAGAGCTTCAGAATGCAGTTCATTGTAATTTCAGCAAAGCAGCCTCTTGCAGATGACCTGTTTTTCCTTCACAGTAAATACATTCTTGGTTTTTGAGGCTAACTCATCTTTTTACTTACTTTCAGAGAGTTCCATTTTCTTTCTGCTTTATCCCATTATATATTACAGCCTTATTAATTATTAATTAGTGAGTGAAAAAAAAAGATTCAAGAGAACAATCTGTGTTTCAGTCAATAAATTCTGGTCAGAAATGACTTGTATCAAAGATAGCTCAATCTTTGGTCCAGGCAGTTACTACTCAATACCCTCAACAAACTGATTAAAAGGATTAGGTTGTGCCTTAGCAGGTTTGGCTCCGTGGATAGAGCACCGGCCTGCAGATTGAAGTGTTAAGGGTTCAATTCTGGTCAAGGGCACATGCCCAGGCTGATTCCCAGTATGAGGCGTGCAGGAGGCAGCCAATCAATGATTCTCTCTTATCATTTATGTTTCTATCTCTCTCTGAAATCAATAAAAAAAATATATATATATATAAAAGCATAGGTTGTGCCCTAACCGGTTTGGCTCAGTGGATAGAGCGTCAGCCTGCGGACTGAAGGGTCCCAGGTTCGATTCTGGTCAAGGGCATGTACCTTAGTTGCGGGCACATCCCCAGTAGGAGGTGTGCAGGAGGCAGCTGATCGATGTTTCTCTCCCATCGATGTTTCTAACTCTCTATTCCTCTCCCTTCCTCTCTGTAAAAAATCAATAAAATATATTTAAAAAAAAAAAAAAAGCATAGGTTGTGCCCTGGCCCATGAGCTCATTAGTTAGAGCGTAGGAAGGGTTGCGGTTGGATTCAAGGGCAGGTATTTAGGTCGCAAGTTTGATCCTGGCATGGTCAGGTGCATCTCTTTCACATCAATATTTCTTTCTCTCTCTCTTTCCCCACTTCTCCCTGCCTCTCTCCTTCCTTTCTACTCTCTAAAAATCAATGGAAATACACCTATGGATGAGGACAGTGTGGGGGAGGTAAGGGCAGAAGGTGGGGTGGGAACTGGGTGGAGGGGAGCTATAGGGGGAAAAAGGAGAAAAAATTGTAATAATCTGAATAAAGATTAAATAAATAAATAAATAAATAAATAAATAAATGGAAAAAAATATCCTATGGTGAGGATTAACTACAACAAAAAAGCACAAGTTGTGAAGCCAGACAAGCCTGGGTTTGAATCCAATATGTGCCACTGATTAGACAAGACTCATGCTTATTTATAAAGCAGAATACTAGCTAACAGAATATAAGATTATGTGAATTAACGCATTTAATGTTTAGCAGAGTACTCTATAAATGTTACTATTACTATTTATTTAAATACTATTCCATGCATTAGAATATAAAATGAGGTTCGTAAAGAAACAATCAACAGACTCTAAAATAGTAAAGTAAGTTTACCAAAATAGGCTCAGGCGAAAGTTTTTCTTCTTTAACAGGCTCGGGTTCCGGCTCCCGTGCTGGTTCCAGCACAGGCGCAGGCGCAGGCACAGATGCAGGCTCCAGTGCCTTTTCCATAGGTTTTGGTAGTTTTTTAGCAATAACTTTTCCAGCAGCTAATGTTTTTGTCTCCTGTAAATGAATGGGAGAGAATGAAATGTTTTTCTATCCAGGGTCACAGTTGGAAAGTGGACGTTTAGATACGTTGAATCGGGAAGAGAGTTACCTTTTTTAGAGGCCATTTGGCTTGTGGCTGTTCACTGACATTGTTAGCGATGTCTCCAAGGGCTGTTCTTGGCCTCAGCCCGGCCTTGGAGGTTGCAGTGGTGGCCACAGGCACGCGCTTTGCGCCTGCTATACTGATCTTCGCCTTATTTTCAGCATTAATTTTCGTGTTCTGAAAGAAGCAAGACAATTTGAGAGCTGGCCCAGACAGGTTAGAGTAAGTGGGGGGGTGGGGGGGGGGTTAAGATGAGCCAAAAGAGGCTCTTGGGACGGAAGTCGGCTGAGAACCAGAGGAAACCCGGGTTGCAGGGTCTAGCTAAGACTGTGACAAGCCAGTTTCCTTCCATAATCCCTTCACTCTCGTATAGAGGGATTGCCGATTAGTCCCGGCTGGCCCTAAAATACCACGAATTTACGTTTAAAAGGAAATAAAAAAGGTCTCCAATTGCCGGCACCTTCTTTCTCTCCGGGAAGGGAGTCAACACTGTTGGTGGGAGCCCACACAGGGAGCCTCCATCACTTTTTATTTTGTTTTTTAAATATATTTTTTATTGTTGGTAGTATTCCCCCCCCTCTATCACCTCCAACAGCCGTCCCCTCCCCCAATATTTACCCAGGCCCATCCAGATCTCTTTGTCACCTTCCTCTCTCCGTCGGTCAGATCTCCAAGCTCCCCACCAGGGGCCCACCAACATCCCTATCCTCCTCCCCAAACCTCTGCCGCGGTCCGCTCCCGCCCGGGGGGCTCCGGCAGACGACATAGGAAGAGAGCACGTAGCGAGAAAGGCAGCGCCCTCTCGCCGTCCGCAGCAGCTCACCCTGGTGACCCGGAGCGCCATGGCTTCCTCTTCACCAGGCAGCAGCTCAGTGGGAGAAGCAGAAAACGGGAGAGCCCCCGAGGAGCGGGGGACTAAACCCAACACACACCAGCAACCGTTCCACCGCAGCACGCTGGAGACGCAGGCCCCAGCCGCAGATTTAAACTCCGCGCCGCTCTCTCCTCATTGGCCTGTTCGTGGAACTCGCTCCCTTCCCATTGGCGGGTGCCGCTTCCCGAGAATGCGTTTCCACGGCAATCCCGCGACGGAGTTCGAGACGGGGCGGAGCCAGAGCGAGGTTGCGGCGTCACTTGGTCGGGCTCTGCGCCTGCGCTCCCTGGCCCAGGGGAGGCGAGGCGGGCTTGTTGCGCCACCAGGTGTAGCGGAGGGGCTGGCCGTGTGGCCTTGGAAAAGTGACAGTGGAGCAGCCGCAGTTTGAGAAGCAAGAGAAATAGTATGTTTCTAATCCTACTTATTGTTAACTCACTTTCAATATAATGTATACCGCATCTCTCTCTCTCTCTCTCATATATCTATCCTATCTAATAAAAGAGTAATATGCAAATTAACCATCACTCCGCTACACTCTCAAGCCATGCCCACTAACCACGCCCACTGGGCAATCAGGAGCGAGTATGCAAATTAACCCCAACCAAGATGGCTGTGGCCACAGAGAGAGCAGGAGGGAGGCTTGGGTTTCCCCTGCAATGGAAGAAGCCAAGCTTTCCTCACACCCTGGCCAGCCCAGGCCTCTGCTTAAGGCTACAAAGTTTCAATTATAGAAGTTAAATAAGTTCCAACAGAAATGGCTGTTGCCACAGAGGGAGCAGCCCCTCGCCCAGGCCGCCCCACACCCCAAGGGAACCCCCACCCTGATCTGGGACACCCTTCAGGGCAAACCAGCTGGCCCCCATCTGTGCACCAGGCCTCTATCCTATCTAATAAAAGAGTAATATGCAGATGGACCATCACTCCAACACACAAGATGGCTGCCCCCATGTGGTCAAAGATCCTGCCCCCATGTGGACACAAGATGGCCGCCACAGATGGCCAGCAGGGGAGGGCATTTGGGAGGGACCAGGCCTGCAAGGGAGGGCAGTTAGGGGTGACCAGGCCAGCAGAGGAGGGAAGTTGGGGGCAAACAGGCTGGCAGGGGAGCAGTTAGACATCAATCAGGCTGGCAGGGGAGTGGTTAGGGGGTGATCAGGCTGACAGGCAGAAGCGGTTAGGGGCAATCAGGAAGGCAGGCAGGCGAGCAGTTGGGAGCCAGCAGTCCTGGATTGTGAGAGGGATGTTTGACTGCCTGTTTAGGCCCGATCCCACTGGGATCAGGCCTAAATGGCAGTCAGACATCCCTTGAGGGGTCCCAGATTGGAGAGGGTGCAGGCTGGGCTAAGGGACGCCCCCCCCCCCCCCGTGCGTGAATTTCGTGCACTGGGATATATATATATATATATATATATATATATATATATATATATATATATACACACACACAGTGGTATGTAGCAGTGCAGATGAGATGAAAGAAATTGGAAAGGATAAAATTATACAAGTACAGTAAACCAAGATAAGGAATCTGGACTATATGTGAAAGTCTTTAGAGTGTTTTTTTTTTAATTGACATACATTTGTTTAAATGTTTTTACTGATTTTTTGTTTTGTTTTGTTTTTAAAGAAAGGAAGGGAGCCGAAACCGGTTTGGCTCAGTGGATAGAGCGTCGGCCTGCGGACTGAAGGGTCCCGGGTTCGATTCCGGTCAAGGGCATGTACCTTGGTTGCGGGCACATCCCCAGTAGGGGGTGTGCAGGAGGCAGCTGATCGATGTCTCTCTCTCATCGATGTTTCTAACTCTCTATCCCTCTCCCTTCCTCTCTGTAAAAAAATCAATAAAATATATTAAAAAAAAAAAAAAAAGGAAGGGAGAAGGATAGAGAGGCGGAAAAAAATGAATGAGAGAGAAACATCAAGGGGCCGCCTCCTACCCACTCCCCACTGGGGACCAGCCCACAACCTGGGCATGTGCCCTGACTGGGAATTGAACCATGACCTCCTGGTTCATGGCTCGATGCTCAACCACTGGGCCACCATGGCCAGGCTGGAGGGTTTTAAACCAAGGTGTGGCATAATCTATCTTTCAAAAAGATCACCTTAATCACTGTAAGGTAATGTATGTAAGTGAGAAGGAGGAGGAGAAACAAGAGAAAGTGAAGCAAGAGGAGCTATGAAGAGGCTATTGTTAAGAGGCCAGGCAAAAGATGATGGCTTGGATGGTTCTGGTAGTGCTAGACAGAAGGGTTCTAGAAATATTTTAGAGATAGACTTTCGGGGTCCTGATGGCTTGCATGGTTAGAGTGAGAGAAAAGGAATCAAGGATGACTTAGGTTTTGGCCTGAGTAACTGAAACAAAGACTAAAAGATGAGCAGCTTTTAAGGGATAGCAGGTTTGGGGTAGGAGATTAAGATAACAACCAATGAAATTGAAGCAGTAACCAAAACATTAATTAAAAAAATACATCATTCAGCATGATTTACAATAGCCAAGCTAGGGAAGCAACCTAAGTGTCCATCTTCCACCAATAGACAAATGGATAAAGATGTGGTATATATGTATACAATGGGATATCACTCAGCCATAAAAAAAGAATGAAATCTTGTCACTTGCAACAGCAAGGATAGACCTAGAGGGTATTATGCTAAGTGAAATAAGTCAGACAGAGAAAGGTAAATACCATATGATTTCTCTTATATGTGGAAGCTAAAAAAACAAAATAAATGAACAAACAAAACAGGAACAAGCTTATAGATTCAGAGACTAAATCAATGGTTGCCAAATGGGAGTTGAGGGGAGGAGTGAAAAGGGAAAAGGGATTAAGATGTACAAATTGCCAGTTATAAAAAAGTCACGGAGATGCAAAATATAGACTAGGGAATATAGCCAATATTTTAATAACTATGTATGGTGTCAGAAGGGTACTAGATTTATGGGTTGATAATTTTGTAAGTTATATAAAGGTCAAGCCACTATGTTGTACAATTGAAACTAATATAATATTGTATGTCAACTGTAATTGAAAAATATTAAAATGAAAAGAGGAGAAAAAAAAAAAAGACTGAGAAAATACAGGGAGGAAATTACAGAAATAATACAAGAAAACTTTCCAAACCTGGAGGACATGAATTTCATTAATTGTTGTCTGAGTGCCCTGCATAATAAGTGAACAAAAACTTATTCTGTGGCATACTGTGCTGGCATATAATATTAAGAATAGCCAGGCAGATGTGAGTCAGTGGTTGAGCGTTGACCTATAAACCAGGAAGTCACAGTTTGATTCCCTGGTCAGGGCATATACCCAGGTTGTGGGCTCAATCCCCAGTGTGAGGCATGCAGGAGGTAGCCAATCAATGATTATCTCTCATCATGTTTCTCTCTCTCCCCTTCCCTTCTTCTCTGAAATCAAATAAAATATGTTTTAAAAAGATGTTTTTGCCCTAATGCCTAGACCTGTGAATATGAAAAGACCAGACTAATTTACCTGACAAAAGAGGCTTGGAAGACCTTGAGATAGGAATTACCCTGATTACCTGAGTGGGTCCACTGCAACCACGTGAGGCCTTAAAGGTAGAAGAGGATGGGAGAAGAGGTGGTCAGAGAAAGATGCAACAGTGGAAGAGATATCAGAAATGGGAGAAGCATATGTCCAACTGTTACCGACCTTGAAGATAGAGCAAGAAGGTCACAAGCCAAGGAATGTAGGTGGCCTGTGGAAGCTGGAAGCACCAGCAAACAGGGACCTCAGTCCTACATCCACAAAGACTGAATTCAATTAGCCGGAATGAACAGGGAAATGGCTTCTCCCCTAGAACCTCTAGAAGGAAATGCAGCTCTGCAAGCACCTTGATTTTAGCCCTGTGAGACCCATAATGGATGTTTGACCTTCAGAACTCTAAGTTTGTGTTAAGCCACTAAGTTTGTGGTATTTTGTTATGACAGCAATAGTTAATTAATGCAAACCATTTTCTGTGCTTGATTACTAAAGTCTTCTCTGCTTTTGGATTTCATATACAGGGAATCATACAGTATGAATTCTTGTGTTTGGCTTCTTTTTATTATTATTTTTAAAAATCTTGTTGAAAGTATTACATATGTCCCCTTTCCCCCCTCCCCCTATCAACCTCATCCAGCACACCCCAATCTCCTGCCCCAGGCCCTCACCACCCCACTGTCTGTGTTCATGGGTTACGCATATGTGCATACAAGGTCTTCGGTTGATTACCTCCCACACACCTACCCTCTTCAGTCTTCCCTCTGAGATTCTGCACTCTGTCCCATGCTTCCATGTCTCTGGATCCACTCCATTCATCAGTTTATTTTGTTAATTAGATTCCACATATGAGTGAGAGCATGTGATACTTGTCTTTCTCTGACTTATTTCACTTAGAATGATACTCTCCAGGTCTCTTCCATGCTGTTGGCTTCTTTCACTTAACATGTTTTGGGGGTTTTTTTTAGATGTATTTTTATTGATTTCAGAGAGGAAGGAAGAGGGAGAGATAGAAATATCAATGATGAGAGAGAATCATTGATTGGCTGCCTCCTGCACACCCCCTACTGGGGATTGAGCCCCCAACCCAGGCATGTGCCCTTGACCAGAGTCAAACCCAGGACCCTTCAGTCCGCAGGCCAACGCTCTATCCACCGAGCCAAACCGGCTAGGGCCACTTAACATGTTTTTGAGAATCACCTATATTGTTTGTGACTAATTAAAAAAACAACTGTTGAGTTGTATTCCATTATGAATACACTACACCACAATTTATCCATTCTCCTGATGGACATTGGATTGATTCCAGTTTTTAGCTATCATGAGTACATGCTTTTTTTTTTTTTTTTTTTTTTTAAATATATAGATTTCAGAGAGGAAGGGAGAGGGAGAGATAAAAACATCAATGATGAAAGAGAATCATTGATTGGATGCCTCCTGCACAATTGGGGATCAAGCATGTGCCCTGACTGGTAATCAAACCGTGACTTCCTAGTTCATAGGTCGATGCTCAACCACTGAGCCACATCGGCCTGGCCATCTCTGAATTAATATAGTGGGTATTTTAGGGGAGAATCATAATCTAAATTTAAAGTAAAGCCAGGATCCTTTAGAGATATCTAACTATATACTAGTACTAGAGTCCCGGTGCACAAAATTCGTGCACGGGGGTGTGTGTCCCTCAGCCCAGCCTGCACCCTCTCCAATCTGGGACCCCTCGAGGGATGTCCGACTGCCCGTTTAGGCCCGATCCAACCGGAATTGGGCCTAAACAGGAAGTCAGACATCCCTCTCACAATCCAGGACTGCTGGCTCCCAACTGCTCGCCTGCCTGCCTTCCTGATTGCCCCTAACTGCTTCTGCCTGCCAGCCTGATCACCCCCTAACCACTCCCCTGCCAGCCTGATTGATGCCTAACTGCTCCCCTGCCAGCCTGTTTTCCCCTAACTGCCCTCCCCTGCAGGCCTGGTCACCCCTAACTGCCCTGCCCTGCAGGCCTGGTCCCCCCACAACAGCTCTCCCCTGCATGCTGGAAACCGATCATTGTCTTACTAATTAGAAAGGTGTGGACAAGGAACCTTGGAAGGCTGGTCAACCTTGAAGCTCTGAAAGGTCAGAGCCAACCACTCCCTATCTAATTAAGACAATGGTAGCTGACGAAACTTCCCCACTAAATAATCATGTAAATCCTTATTGATAAGATAATCTGCCTGTTACTGGAATTGCCTGCCTAAGGGCAATGGGTGTATCCCAAACCTGAATAAAAGGGATGGCAAGGCCAAAGCAAAGCATAGTCCTCCCACTAGAGGTGGGCTTCCACCTGGCCCCCATTTCCCAAATTAATATTTTTCTAGTCTTTTTTTCATTTGTGTGCGGCCTTCTCTAAAACCTGAACCCTGAACCGGAACCCTGAACCACGTGGGATGTGAAAGGGGTTCCCACACTGCAGGCCTGGATCCCTCCCAACTGCCTTTCCCTGCAGGCCGGTCGCCCCCAACTTCCCTCCTCTACCGGCTTGGTCACCTCTAACTGCCCTCCCCTGCAGGCTTGATTGCCCCCAACTGCTCTCCCTTACAGGCCTGGTCCCTCCCAACTACTCTCCCCTGCTGGCCTGATCACCCACAACTGCCCTCCCTTGCAGGCCTGGTCCCTCCCAACTGCCCTCCCCTGCTGGCCTGATCGCCCAAAACAGTCCTCCCTTGCAGGCTTGGTCCCTCCCAACAGCCCTCCCCTGCTGGCCTGATAACCCACAACTGCCCTCCCTTGCAGGCCTGGTCCCTCCCAACTGCCCTCTCCTGCTGGCCTGATCACCCACAACTGCCCTCCCTTGCAGGCCTGGTCCCTCCCAACTGCCCTCCCTTGCTGGCCATCTTGTGACAGCCATCTTGTGTCCACATGGGGGCAGCATCTTTGACCACATGGGGGCAGCCATCTTGTGTGTTGGAGTGATGGTCAATCTGTATATTACTCTTTTATTAGATAGAGGCCTGGTGCACGGGTGGGGGCCAGCTGGTTTGCCCTGAAGGGTGTCCTGGATCAGGGTGGGGGTTCCCTTGGGGCATAGGGCGGCCTGGGTGAGGGGCCTGTGGTGGTTTGCAGGCCGGCCCTGCCCCCTGGCGACCCAAGCAGAGACCCTGGTATCTGGGGTTTATTTATCTTCTACAATTGAAACTTTGTAGCATTGAGTGGAGCCAAGCCTTCTGCTTGCTCCGTGGCAGCAGCCATTTCTATTGGGACTTATGTATCTTCTATAATTGAAACTTTGTAGCCTTCAGCGGAGGCCTTGGCCGGCCAGGGTGTGCGGCCAGGGTGTGCGGAAAGCTTGGCTTCCTCCATCACCGGGGGCAACCCTAGCCTCCTGCTCTTTCCAGCTCTGTGGCTGCCACCATTTCTGTTTGGGTTTATGTATCTTCTATCATTGAAACTTTGTAGCCTTGAGTGGAGGCCTAGGCCGGCAAGGGCAGGCGGAAAGCTTGGCTTCCTCCATCGCTGGGGAAACCCAAGCCTCCCTCCTGCTCTCTGTGGCCGTAGCCATCTTGGTTGGGCTTATTTGCATATTCACTCCTGATTGGCTGGTGGGCGTGGCTTGTGGGTGTAACAGAGTGATGGTTAATTTGCATATTACTATTTTATTAGATAGCCTCATTCTTCTGCTGTAATGAGAAAAGTTTAAAGTTTGATCAATTATCATGTAATAGAAACAATAAATCTATATCTTAACAGATGTAATGTTTATTCTAAGTGGAAATCACCAGTGCCTAAATTGTAAGAAGGGAAAACAAAAGTTGGAAAGGAAGGGAAAGGAGAGAAATGGGAAGGGACAAAAGAGAAATCAATAGGTTTGTTCACCACCACCACCACCCTTCATGGGGCAAACGAAGTATAAACAGGCTTCTGTTTTGGGTATTATTTTAAGCTTGTTTGTTCACTGAATATAATATTAATTAATCTCTCAGATGCTGATTTCAATAGAAAAAATGACAAATTAATAAAAGCTACCTCTGAAGTCAAGTTTAAAATATTAAAAATCCTTTCACTTTATTTAGCTTTTCAACTTTCAATTTCTTTTCACATTATTCCTTTTGCTCCTCATAACCCTTTGAATTTGAGATTGAATTATTTTATGTATGAGAGAGGAAAAAAAAGATACTCGGAGAGGCTGATTTGTCTAAAGTCACATGGTTTGTATGAGCTGGAACCAGTACCTAGGTGCTCTTCAATGTGGAGTTTCCCTGCTTTCTACCTGGACTCCCCTTAATCTTCAGCCCCTGCCTTCTTCTCTCAGTCACATTAATTTTATTTTCCTGTTGTTTATATGCCTTCTAAGGGAAATGATAAGTTTAATAATGGTGCAATATTCATTGTACCTATCTACTTAAAAATTTTTAATGTACAAAAGTTGCATTGAAACGCCAATATGCATTTATTTTCCCACCATTCATAAATTTTTAATTTTGAAGATTCTGGACCAGATAATGTGTAAAGAGAAGACAAGGATTATCCAAATAAGTTATAACAAGTTTCTAAACCTCTCACATATTAAAAATTAGTAAGACAAAAATATGATTTACAGTACATATTTGCCATTATGTTAGATAAGAAAATAGTACCCATACTAAAATTAATTCATCCTACTTATCAAAATTTCTAGTCTAAGAATGAAAATATTCAGATTCTTATAAATAGACAGGTATTCAAAAGTTTCTTTTGGACAACGTTCTTTGGTGTTTATAAAACTGCATATATTATTATATATCTATTATACAGTCTTTTCAGACTGTACATCCCTTTTAAATTGAAAATTAAAAAATATAAATTAGATATATTTATAGAAAATAGTTATAGGATATTTTGATTTCATGGTGCCCGAGTGTTTATAGACCATATTAAACTTTAAATGACTACCTATACTTTGATATTTCTTATGTATCTACATGTACCAAAAAAAGGACATTTAATTTATGGGCAGAAAATTAACTGAGTTGACAAATATTTATGACTCTCTCAAATGGCTATTCCACAACATATGGAACTAAATGAAAAGATGAAAAGCCTAACATTGCTTGGATACCAGCTTGATAAACAACTAGGAATGACAGATGCGTAATAAGAAATGTAGTATTCTACTTTAGAGGCAGAAGACAAGTGAGTGAATAACATGGACACAACTTAGTATAAGTTCTTCACCCTAATAAAGTAATATTCATTTGCAAATATTACCAAAAGTAAAAAAAATTTATTTTACAGAGTGGTTGGTTTTTGTAATACATCAAAAACTGTAGTTATACTTCCCTATTCTCACTGCTTGTCTCATTATCAGTGGTTGAAGTTTCTCCCAAATAATTTACTTTACATTTAAAGTGGCAATACAGATTTTACTTAACGGATTTAAATTTTAATTAGAAACTAGTTTTATATACAGAAAATCCATAAATATAGAACTTTTATTCTTTTTTTTATCCTAGGGCTATGCAAAAAAATCGACTAAAATTTTTCATTTGGGTCTTTGTAATAAACATGTACATACATTATTTACAATGGAGATGCTTTCTGGCACAAAGTAAACACAAGTAATTTTGGTCTTCACTTGATTCCATCATTTTATGTTCATCTTCAAAGATGATGTGATATATCATGTTCACTCAAATTTTAAGATTCTTGTTATACACATAATTCAAATAATGATTTTACTTGAACAATGAATGCTCCATTCTGTATTTAAATTTCCTTTAAGATTCCTTGATCCAATAGTAGCGAACTTTATTTTTTCAAATATGGCAAAATGTTTCTGTACAATTGTGTGCAATTTTCTTCCTTCTGGCAATATTCTAATACTTAGTCATTTAATCTTCATTGTTTACATTCCAGAGGTAATTCCTGGTTATCTCACATGATGTAAGTACCATCTTTGTAGTATTTCATGGACTCCATTTGTTTTGTCATAGCCAGGACATCATGAAATCCAGTACTTAGGCCAGACATATGTTGAAAGTATGCCTCTTTTTCCACTTGAATTGTTAAATTGTTTACTCCAGCATCTTTAAGTATTCCTGTAACCTGTTATAAAAAAATCCATATATTTTAAAGCATTTAGGTTAATGCATTTAATGCACATGTCTTAAATAATTAATATTTCATTTTTTATAGCTACAGATAGTCAAAGATACATCCTCAAAATAATGTTTATTATTTATTTGGGCAAATGTTAGATAGGATTTTTTTGTTTTTGTTTAAAATATGGAACACTTGGACAAATCTGCATGTCATTCTTGTGTAGGGGCCATGCTAATCTTCTCTGTATATGTGCTGCCAAAGGGAGCACAAAATAGGATTTTAGGCAATGAGTAAATTCTGATCTCACTTTCAAAGTAGTAAAAGAAAACAGCTATTGCTTCCAATTCAGTATGTCCAGAATAGGGATACAAGAACTGTTTTGATCCCTATCTTCAACCATAGCATATACCCTGCCAATGTTAATATTATTATAATTAAGTTAGGGCTACATTTATAATAACTTATTTCTTGATCATCTATTGGGAATTAAGGTGGATCATAACTTAATTTTATTTTACATTAACTTAAGCTGATCCTCAATCCTAAAACTTGATTTTATTTTAACCAGTTTTGGATATAAAGAAAACCTAGGTGTACAAAATGTTGTTATGCTCAGATGAAAGACTGATATTTTCAAACAGTTAAATTACTATTGAATTGTATAAATTATAATGCATGTAATTTTATGCAATAATTACCTCAACTGAAATTACTTTAAAAACAAAAGGTTATTACCTGCTGTACTATTCTTTGTTCCAGCACATCAGATGTCACCTGTATATGAATTGTTCCTGCCACAATATTGGCAGAATGACGCCAAAAATGAGGGTCTCGGTATGATATTAATCCTTCAATTTTTTGTATCTGTCAAATAAAAGCTGAAGTGATATAAATGGACTTAAAGGTTATAATTTACTTAACTACAAAGGAATTTTTTTGGTCCAGGAACCATTACTAAACTAATTAAAAAAAAAAAAAAAAAAAAAAAAGAAGAAGGTAATAAGGAGAGTGCAGAGTGAGAAAGAAATAGGAGAGCAAACTAGCATAAAATAAAGGTGCCGGAATGTTTTGACCTAGGAGTGATGTCATGAAAGGTAGCTCTGAAGAAGAAATGAACAGGGTACAGGTGCCTTTATACTCAACAGTTGCACACCAATTTTTACCTATGTAAGATGTACTTTGCCTATTCTAAACAGTGGATACATTCAATAAACTATACAGTTTCTTTTAAAATGACACACACATTTGCATATTGTTTGTTATTACACATTCAAAAATTATCTTCCAGCCCTAGCTCGTTTGGATCAGTGTATAGAGCATGGGCCTGGGGACCAAAGAGTCCTGGGTTCGGTCAAGGACATGTACCTGGTTGCAGGCTCCTGCCTGGCCTGGGCCCTGAGGGGCTTGTGCAGAAGGCAACCAATTGATGTGTTTCTCTCACATCGATGTTTCTTTCTCTCTGTCTTTCCCTCTCTCTTCCACTCTCCTTAAAAATCAATGGAAAAATATCCTTGGGTGAGAATTAACAAAAGGTATCGTCCATATGCAACAATCGAGGGCTGGATAAATAAATTATAGACTATCTATACATTACCACTACATTGTCATTAACAATGTATTACAATATAGCCCTAGCCGGTGTTGCTCAGTGGTCAGACTGAAGGTCTCGGGTTTGATTTCTGGTCCTGGTTGTGTGTGTGTGGGAGGCAACCAATCGATGTGTCTCCCTCACATTGATGTTTCTCTCTCTCATTCTCCCCCTCCTCCCTCCCTTCCACTCTCTCTAAACATCAATGGAAAAATATCCTTGGGTGAGGATTAAAAAAATGTTATTAGAATATTTATCAACATGACATAATTAAATGAGGAAAAATTTAAAAAGCAGGTTTTTTTGCTACTTTTATTTAAAAAAATATTTCTATATAGAAAAACAACTTTTAAAAGTGTTTCTTTCCAGGTGGATTATATGTGGTCCCTTCACTTTTGTACTTTTCTGTACTTTGATATTTTCTGTAATAGACATGTTACTTTGACATGAAAAACTTTTGTTTTTAGTAGGATGTAGTATTCACTAATGAGAAGATGAGAAAACCAGACTAATATTATTTATGGAAATAGTGGGCTAAGATGCCATACTTTTTTTTTTTTTTTAAAATATATTTTATTGATTTTTTTTTACAGAGAGGAAGGGAGAGGAATAGAGAGCTAGAAACATCGATGAGAGAGAAACACCGATCAGTTGCCTCCTGCACACCTCCCACTGGGGATGTGCCCACAACCAAGGTACATGCCCTTGACCGGAATCGAACCTGGGACCCTTCAGTCCGCAGGCCGACGCTCTATCCACTGAGCCAAACCAGTCAGGGCAGATGCTATACTTTAAATATTCAAGATGCTAAAATTTCATCAGCAGATCCTAATTACTTTAATATGATATGGCAAGCCATAGCTGAAAGACATTCTATTTTTCTAATTCATAGCAAAAACTATGAACTGCCTGTTTATGTTCTCAAAGACTGTCTTTTTCTTGATTTAAAGAGTACTTTGCCTGTTTATATGTGCTGCAAATATTTCCTCCTGGCCTGACTTTTGTATTTCATATTTGTTATGGAATCTTTTGACAATGGACACTTTTCAATTGGTCCAATCTGTAGATTTTTTCCCTTTTTGGCTTCTTGTTTTACTTCCATCATATTAAGAAGGCGTTCCTTTCCCTACCTCTCTGCTATATTCTTCTATTTTATCTTAGCAGTTTTATCATTTTGTCATATAATATTTTCACTCACTGGAAATATATTTTTATATGATATGGTATAGATCCCTGGTCGGCAAACTGCGGCTTGCGAGCCACATGCGGCTTTTTGGCCCCTTGAATGTGGCTCTTCCACAAAATACCATGGCCTGGGCGAGTCTATTTTGAAGAAGTGGCGTTAAAAGTTTAAGTTTAAAAAATTTGGCTCTCAAAATAAATTTCAATCATTGTACTGTTGATATTTGGCTCTGTTGACTAATGAGTTTGCTGACCACTGGTATAGATATATGTAGCTTTTCTTTTCCACCAAGTGGAAATGTTAATTAGGTCAACCCTTTCTTCCTCACTGATCTGAAATGTCATCTTTGGTATATACTGAAGTTCCTGGGCCTATTTCTGATTTTTAAAATGAGAATTAATTTATGTGCTTATTCTTGTGCAAGAACAAAATTGTTAGTTCTGTTAGTAAATTCTGTAATTTTATAATAACAGGATAGAATCCTTTTAATTAGTAGTTAATTCTGTAAATTTATGTATTTTTTGTTTATTCTCAAGCATTAACTCTTTCCAATAAGCTTCCAAATAATATTGGATTATCTCTGCTCCCCCAAAACAAAAACAAACAAATCCAAATGAGAGGCAACTACATTGGGATTTAAATGAAAGAAAATCAGCATCTTCATAATATAGTTTCCCATCCAAGAAAATATCTCCATTTATTCAGTTCCTATTTATGTCCTTTAAATAAAACTGTATTTTGTTCATTCATATCTTGCATATTTCTTGTTAGGTCAATTTAATTTCAAATGCTACTTTAAAAGGAAAAAAATAGTGAAGAAATTACACACAGTACCTTTTCTAAAGCAAGATGTAATTCTTTTTCATATTCTGGTGGCAGTCTCAGAAGTAGAACCTGACAGGCATCTTTAATCAGTGGAACAACACTGAGAAATATTAATATAGCAATAAAAAGAGAACAGAGGGGATCAGCAATGAACCATCCAAACTGCTCTATAAGAATTGTGGATACAATCACACCAACACTGCCAAGTGTGTCTGCCAAAACATGTAGAAATACACCTGTAAGTAAAATATATAAAAACATTAAAAATTAAATCACATCTAATTTAGTTCTTTTATCCATAAAATATCTATAAATATTACTGGATACCTACTATTCACCTGTCACTCAAAATGACTAAAACATGGTCACTACCCTCAAGGAATTCACAACCTAGGAGTAAGAAGGTATGGATGTGGGCTACTATACCACAGTGTGGTGAGTTTTATGATGGTGTGGTTTACCTGGGAAGGCTTCCTAGAAATTGTGTATAAGCCAAGTCTTAACATTACCCAAATAACTTATATTAAACATTTAGAATAATTCAATATAGTGATAAATACTTCTCTCAATTTTTTTATAGTACAGTAAAAATCTGTTTGTTTTTTTTTTGTAGTGGAAGTTCACAATGGCATACTCAGTATTTCCCCTGGAAATAATATTTATGCAACTGTCACTATGAAAAGAACTCTATAATTATACAGTAATTGATATTTATTGACTTGAACCTTTTTTTAGCCACAGATTGTTTTTCCAAAATAAAACTGTACCAGAGCCCAATATTTAATACAAATAAACAGTGTCAAATCACAACATGGTTGAAAAGTAGGTCAATATTTGGCAAGGACTCACCCCTCATGTTAGCATTCATGCCTCCGCCTGCAGATCCATGGCTGTGACCGTGCCCATGGTCACTGTGGCTGTGCGTATGGTGTGAATGGCTGTGATCAGATGAGTGACAGCTTCCTTGAGAAGCTCCATGGGTATGGTTATGGGCATGGCTAAAGGCACAGATACCAATAAGGTTTACTATCAGTCCTCCAACTGAGACTGGCTAGCAAGAGGGAGAAAAGAAAATTTTTAAATTTGTAATTTAAAAATAAGCTTGTTGCTTAAAAGTTAGTATACAGCTATATATGTTTTCTGTTTATAGTTTTGAAAGTATTCATAGCAAAACCTCATTATATTCATTAAGTAAATCCAAATTTTAAGTGATTAAGTATATGTACTTGGTCCATGACTTATGAATAAATAAACGATACTGAAGTTTTCTTTTATTTAAATAAACAGTTTGAAAATACTACTTATTAGAGTAAGTATACACTATACCTGAAACCTTGTTTACATTACTAGGTAAATTTCAATAGTATGTATTTATAGGTATAACTCATTCTCTTTTTAAAAAATAAATCTTTAATGTTCAGATTACAGTTATTCCTCTTTTTTCCCCCATAGCTCCGCTCCACCCGGTTCCCACCCCACCCTCTGCCCTTACCCCCCTCCCCGACACTGTCCTCATCCATAGGTGTACAATTTTTGTCCAGTCTCTTCCCCCCTCCACCCGTCCCCCCCGCCCCGAGAATTGTCAGTCCACTCCCTTTCTATGCCCCTGATTCTATTATATTCACCAGTTTACTCTGTTCATCAGATTTTTTATTCACTTGATTTTTAGATTCACTTGTTGATAGATATGTATTTGTTGTTCATAATTTTTATCTTTACCTTTTTCTTCTTCTTCCTCTTCTTAAAGAATACCTTTCATCATATAATACTGGTTTGGTGGTGATGAACTCCTTTAGCTTTTTCTTATCTGTGAAGCTCTTTATCTGCCCTTCAATTCTGAATGCTAGCTTTGCTGGGTAGAGTAATCTTGGTTGTAGGTTCTTGCTATTCATCACTTTGAATATTTCTTGCCACTCCCGTCTGGCCTGCATAGTTTCTGTTGAGAAATCAGCTGACAGTCGTATGGGTACTCCCTTGTAGGTAACTAACTGTTTTCCTCTTGCTGCTTTTAATATTCTCTCTTTGTTTTTTGCTCTTGGCACTTTAATTATGATGTGTCTTGGTGTGGTCCTCTTTGGATTCCTTTTGTTTGGGGATCTATGCGCTTCCTGGACTTGTAAGTCTATTTCTTTAACCAGGTGGGGGAAGTTTTCAGTCATTATTTCTTCCAATAGGTTTTCAGTATCTTGCTCTCTCTCTTCTTCTGGCACCCCCATAATTTGAACGCTTGAAGTTGTCCCAGAGGCTCCTTACACTATCTTCATATTTTTGGATTCTTTTTTCTTTTTGCTTTTCCAGTTGGGTGTTTTTTGCTTCTTTGTACTTCAAATCTTTGACTTGATTCTTACGATCCTCTAGTCTGCTTTAGATCTCTGTATATTATTCTTTATTTCAGTCAGTGTATGCTTAATTTCTAGTTGGTCCTTTTTCATATCCTCGAGGGTCTCGCTAAATTTATCGGCGGTTTCTAGAAAATTCTTGAAAAACTTTATAACCGTGGTTTTGAACTCTATATCCAGTCGTTTGTTTTCCTCCATTTCTCTCATTTGTGATCTGTTTCTTTGTCTCCACATTTTGGCTGCTTCCCTGAGTTGATAGAGTGGCTTTGTGTGCTAGATGTCCTATAGGGCCCAGTGGCTCAGCCTCCCCAGTTATCTGAGGTGGACACTCTAGGTGCACCCCTTTGTGGGCTGTGTGCACAGTCTTGTTGTAGTTAAGCCTTGACTGTTGTTGGTGTCACTGGGAGGAATTGACCTCCAGGCCAATTGGCTGTGAGGATCAGCTGTGTCTACGCTGGGAGAACTTCTGTGCTGGAGACATCCCTATGGGGCAAGACTTGCTTCAGTGGGGCTTTGGTGCTCACTGAGTCTTCCCCTTGAGTGTGGCCCTATGGATCTCAGGAGTTGTGATCTGGATGGTCCCACTCTGACCACTCGGTTCACTGGATCTTGGATCTCCAAGGAGGTGCAAATTTAGCCTCTGCCTGAGGCCACCCAGCAGGAGCTGCGGAGAGATCTGCAGATTCCTCTTCTTTGTTTGTGTTTTGGAGGTGCCGAGATGAGGCCCAGCTGTGAAGCAATGCAAGCTGCTGTGGGGCCTTGGGCCTTCTTTTGGAAGTTCTGGTGCTCTCTGACCCAGCTGCAGTTAGGTAATTTTAGATTGTAAAGGGCCAGGCCATTCATATGCAAAAGCCTCTGCACACAGCTTGGGTGGGGCGGGGTCTCAGGGAATCAACAGGGCGGAGCAAACAGCTATGGCTGATCCTCATCCCTGCCCTAAGAGGCCCCTGGTTGTCAGTGTCCCTCGGTAATCGCTGCAAGCACCTCTGAGAGAAAGCCGCCCTCGAGTTCTGCCTGAAGCCAGACAGTCCAGTTTTTCCCGTATGAGTTTGGGTCCCCAGGGTCTCGCCCGGAACTGGAGTTCAGAGCAGTTGGGAGCTTGTGTCTCCCTCCCGACTGAAAAAGACAACAGCGTCCTCAGTTGCGAGCCCTTTCCGCGCACGTGCGCCTCCGTACCTTTGCACTTTACTTCTGCACCTCCTCTGAGTCTCAGTGTGCTTTTCTCTTTCCTTCTAGTTGTAGAGTTTCCACTCAGCCAGCCTTCCTGTGGTTCTGGATCATGTCCGTTTTGTCTTTCAGTTGTAGTTTTGAAGTGGTTGTGCGCGGCAGCAATTTCAGTTGTTTACCTATGCCGCCATCTTGGTTTCCCTAACTCATTCTTTTTAATAGCTGCATACTATTCTATGAGTGACAAATTTATTTAACTAGTCCTTTCATTAGTGGCCATTGTCTCCCCCCCCATTATCTAGCTATCTACATAATAGAGGAATATGCAAATTAGCTAGGATGCCATAATGTCATGACTAAACGGCAGGGACCTGAGGCTGCATGGTGCCTGGCTGGGGTGAGGGACTCAGGCCACACCCCCCACCCCACGGGGCTTTATGGGGGACCTCAGGCCACGCCCCTCACCCAGCGGGGCTTGAAGGGGACCTCAGGCCGTGTCCCTCACCTGGTGGGGCTTGATGGGGGACCTCAGGCCACAACCCCCCACCCCAGTGATGGGCCAGAGGACCTCAGGCTGCGCCCAGTGGGGCTTGACAGGGGACCTGAGACTATATCCCCCCACACCCGGTCATGGGCTGGGAAACCTGAGGCTGTGGCCCCCTGCCCAGAGGGACTTGACGAGGGTGGGGCTGGCCAGGTATGGGTCTCACCCAATGGGGGTGGGGCCGGCCGGGTCTGGGTCTCCTGCATTTTCGAAGCGGGTGTGGGTGGTGGGCGGGGACTTGACTCTAGGTCCTGCGGTGTACCCCAGACTCTGACAGGAGGGATATTTTCATATACATTTTACTAATTTTCTTTCATCTCTGACACTTCTATTATAAAGGGCAAATAGCAATATTAAAATATTTCCTCTAATTAATTCCACTTTAATGTACACGAATTTCATGTACCGAGCCACAAGTAAATAATAATAAAAGCATAATATGCTAATTAGACTGGATGTCCTTCTGGACATCCTTCCTTCTGGACAAAGCCACAGCAGGCGGGGGCTGAGGCAGAGGCAGCAGAGGCCCCCGGCCATGTCGGCGGCCAGGGCCAAGGCCCTTGTGCAAATTTCGTGCATCGGGCCTCTAGTTATAAATAATGATATAATGAATCATGCATCTCTACACACTTGTGTGAATATTTCTGTATTAAATATTAAAGATCAAAGGATATGAGCACTTAAAATTCAAGATGTATTTCCCAACTGTAATCCAAAAACATTTTACTAATATATGCTTCTACCAACAAGACTCATAATTGTTTTTAGTCATTCATCAATTAATTGCTGAGTTCCTAAAAGCCAGGTGCTACAATTTAAGAGTTAATGATACACAATTCAGGTCCCGAAAACACTTCACTTACATCTTAATTTTGGGACAATGACAAATTAAACAATAGTTATAACTCAACACTGCTATGGGAATATTGAGAAAGGGATATCTAACAAACTTTCCAGAGAAAAGAGGGGTTAAGGGAAGGTATGCCACCAGAGGAGACATATAAGCAAAGTCTTAAGGAAGTCTGAATGTCAGAAGTAAGGGAAGGGCAGGCCAACTATAAGAAACAGCACATATAAAGGTAGGTCTTTAGGTATAGGTAGAACATTAGAAGTTGCTATAGCAGTACTATAATCTATGGAGTAAAATTAATATTTTTCTGCCCGACCAGTGTAGCTCAATGGTTGGGCACTGACCTATGAACCAGGAGGTCATGGTTCAATTCCCGGTCAGGGCACATGCCTGGGTTGCGGGCTTGATCCTCAGTGGTGGGCATGCAGGAAGCAGCCAGTCAATGATTCTCTCTCATCATTGATGTTTCTATCTCTCTCTCCCTTCTCCCTTCCTCTCTGAAATCAATACAAATATATTTGAAAAAAAAATTTTTTTTCTGATTTGATTCTCTAACAAATTTCTTCAGGTATTTAAAAACACTTTCAAACAAAAACATTTATTTTTTATTTCTTAAAGGAAGTTGTATCAGCTTTTAATATTGGAAGGCACTTTATTTTATTTATTTATTTTGGTTAATCCTCACTGGAGTATATTTTTTCCATTGATTTTAGAGAGAGTAGAAGGGAGTGAGATGAGGGGGAGAGGAGAGAGAGAGAGAGAGAGAGAAACATCATGTGAGAGCTACATCAACTGGCCGCCTCCCACACATCCCAACTGGGGCAGGGAACCTGCAACCCAGGTATATACCCTTGACTGGAATCTAACCCGTGACCCTTGGGTTCTGGGGCTGACACTCTAACCACTGAGAACACCAGTCAGGGCCAAACAAAAACATTTAAAATAAGTCCAAAAGAGATCTCTATGTTTTAGAATGTCATCTAATATTTTGCCTACTAAAATATTAGAGAAAAGGATTAATTCTAAGAGAAAAAAATTTAAAAAAAGAGAATAGGAAATTATATTAAAATTTTTTCCTCTGAACACCAGTGAGACGTCTGGGCACTGGTGGATGAAAAGAGGAGGAGTAGGGGTGGGTGGAAGGCTCATTCCAAAAAAGATGGGGCCCAGAAGAGTATTTCAGCAGCCCAGGAGGCAGGGCCAAAGATATGATCTTCCCTAGGGCAGTGGAGGGAAGGGTGGCAGGGTATTTATCAGGGATTGGTGAATTTGCTAAGAATCTGCCAGACTCCTGGAAAATTTTTTGTAGGAGTCAGCAGTGTAAATAACAAGATAGGAAGTTATGTTGATTTAAATAAAAAATGAAATAAAACCTTTTTAGATCAATAACTACAAATAATTATACTTTAGCATGAAAGAACTATATGAATATGAGCAGTAATTCAAATAGAAAAATAGAGACTTACTGTTAACATGTGTGTGTCTAGTTCCGGAGGATCAATTAATCTAGCCACTGACTCCATAAACACAAAGAAAGCTATTACCATCAGAAAAAGTCCATTAATAAAGCCAGAGAGAATTTCTATTCGGCCATACCTAAAAATGTAGAATACATTTTTAGAAAAGGAAATGACAAACAGTTTAAAAGTATAACATTATTACTTTCCAAGTGAGAAAACAAGTCCAAATTTTCAACTACATAAATAGTAATATTAGAAAGTTACCAAGATTTTAAACATCATACTAATATGTTCCAAGGTACTTTCTGGACATATATCTGTTGAAATTTTATATATTTATCAATATATAAATGTTCCCTCTTTTACACAAAATCTTTCCTAATTTCTTAGCAAGAAGTTAATTTTTCCTTTAAGCCCCTAATGTGCTCTCTATCTTTGTCACAGCACATAGATTCTGCTTTATACCAAAATCATTTGTATTTTTGGCTCATTTATCTTTCAAAATATAAACAGTTGAAAATAAGAGCTGAATTTATTAATCTATTTAGAATAGGTCTTACCAAAATACCTTGTACCAACGGGGGATTCTAATATTTGTTGAACTGAATTATTCATTTAATGAAAGGATATTTAATGTATAGCCCCTTCATTTTTAATACTCAACAGCAAAGATGTGAATGATCATGTACATTCCATTGCCTCAAACATGTTGAGCAAAGAGCTCAATAATTAACTATTTGTTCTCTGCCTATAAGAGGGATTTGCCAGGGAGTACAATCTTGAGCTTACTGTCAATTAGTATTTATTAAATGTTTGGTTCATTTCCTCTTACATAGTTCAAATTAAAGAAAAACAAAACTCTGAAAAATTATTTGTATTAAGAATAATAAAATTTCATGTCCCTAAGATAGAATTTGCACTTAAGACTTTCATTGTACTACATCACCTTGATAGTGTACCTACCCATAGGAGAAAATCCGAGTTGCTTTCCATCTACTCATTAGGGCAGCAAAAAGTCCCATGACCAAAGCAGAGCAGTCAAAGAGCATGTGAAATCCATCTGAGATCAGACCCAGACTATTGGTCAACACGCCATAAAATAATTCCACAAAGGTAAAAAGCTAAAATATTAAAAAAAAAATATATAGGGGAGTGTGTTGGAAAATACTGTTTCAAGAGAGAGTCACCAGAATTTAGTCATGAGGATTTTACCCCAATTAACCCACATTATAACCTTAATTGTACCCAATCTTTACTTGAAGATATAACTGCCTCTAGTTATTTAACTGGTATTTCTACTAAAACTGCATGTCATATAAATTGTAAGAAACTACACTAATCAGTTATGTCCATCTCATAAATTATTTAAAAGGAGATGGTTTTATAGATAGGTCTGTAGAATGCAATAAACTAAGCTTTAACATGTTAGCATCTAGTGTGTGGTGAGATCCTACAAGGAATAGATAACATCTTTATTTTTTTATTTTTTTATTTAAACTTTATTCAGATTATTACAATTGTTCCTCTTTTTTCTCCCATAGCTCCCCTTCACCTGGTTCCCACCCCACCCTCTGCCCTTACCCCCCTCCCTGACACTGTCCTCATCCATAGGTGTACAATTTTTGTCCAGTCTCTTCCCCCACTCCCCACACCCCTTTCCCCCTGAGAATTGTCAGTCCACTCCCTTTCTATGCCCCTGATTCTATTATATTCACCAGTTTATTCTGTTCATCAGATTTTTTATTCATTTGATTTTTAGGTTCACTTGTTGATAGATATGTATTTGTTGTTCATAATTTTTATCTTTACCTTTTTCTTCTTCTTCCTCTTCTTAAAGAATACCTTTCATCATATAATACTGGTTTGGTGGTGATGAACTCCTTTAGCTTTTTCTTATCTGTGAAGCTCTTTATCTGCCCTTCAATTCTGAATGCTAGCTTTGCTGGGTAGAGTAATCTTGGTTGTAGGTTCTTGCTATTCATCACTTTGAATATTTCTTGCCACTCCCGTCTGGCCTGCATAGTTTCTGTTGAGAAATCAGCTGACAGTCGTATGGGTACTCCCTTGTAGGTAACTAACTGTTTTCCTCTTGCTGCTTTTAATATTCTTTGTCTTTTGCTCTTGGCATTTTAATTATGATGTGTCTTGGTGTGGTCCTCTTTGGATTCCTTTTGTTTGGGGATCTATGCGCTTCCTGGACTTGTAAGTCTATTTCTTTCACCAGGTGGGGAAAGTTTTCGGTCATTATTTCTTCCAATAGGTTTTCAGTATCTTGCTCTCTCTCTTCTTCTGGCACCCCCATAATTTGGATGTTGGTACGCCTGAAGTTGTCCCAGAGGCTCCTTACATTATCTTCATATTTTTGGATTCTTTTTTCTTTTTGCTTTTCTGGTTGGGTGTTTTTTGCTTCTTTGTATTTCAAATCTTTGACTTGATTCTTACGATCCTCTAGTCTGCTGTTAGATCTCTGTATAATATTCTTTATTTTAGTCAGTGTATGCTTAATTTCTAGTTGGTCCTTTTTCATATCCTCGAGGGTCTCGCTAAATTTATCGGCGGTTTCTAGAAAATTCTTGAAAAACCTTATAACCGTGGTTTTGAACTCTATATCCAGTTGTTTGCTTTCCTCCATTTCTCTCATCTATGACCTGTTTCTTTGTCTCCGCATTTTGGCTGCTTCCCTGAGTTGATAGAGTGGCTTTGTGTGCTAGATGTCCTATAGGGCCCAGTGGCTCAGCCTCCCCGGTTACCTGAGGTGGACACACTTGGTGCACCCCTTTGTGGGCTGTGTGCACAGTCTTGTTGTAGTTAAGCCTTGATTGTTGTTGGTATCACTGGGAGGAACTGACCTCCAGGCCAATTGGCTGTGAGGATCAGCTGTGTCTACGCTGGGAGAACTTCTGTGCTGGAGACACCCTTATGAGACAAGACTTGCAAAAGCCTCTGTGCTCAGCTTGGATGGGGCGGAGTCTCAGGGCGGAGCAGACAGCAATGGCTTCCCGTCAGGCCTGCCCTAATAGGCCCCTGTGTCTCAGTGTCCCGTGGTAATCGCTGCAAGCACCTCTAAGAGAAAGCCGCCCTTGAGTTCTACCCTCTGCCAGACAGTCCAGTTTCTCCCCGATTGAGTCTGTGTCCCCAGAGTCTTGCCCGGAACTGGCATTCAGTGCAGTCGGGAGCTTTTATCTTCCTCCCGCTTGAGAAAGCCAGCCGCGTACACAGTTGCCCGCCCTCTCTGCACGCGCGCCTTGGTACCTCTGCCTTCCACAGTTCCTCTGTGTCTCAGTGTGCTTGTCTCTTTCCTGACAGTCCAGTTTCTCCCCGAATGAGTCTGGGTCCCCAGAGTCTCGCCCGGAACTGGAGTTCAGCACAGTTGGGAGCCTTTGTCTCCCTCCCGCTTGAGAAAGCCAGTCACGCACTCAGCTGCCTGTCCTCTTTGTGTGCGCGTCTCAGTACCTCTGCCTCCTGCAGATCCTCTGAGTCTCAGTGTGCTTTTCTCTTCTCTTCTAGTTGTAGGATTTCCACTCAGCCAGCCTTCCTGTGGTTCTGGATGATGTCTGTTTTGTCTTTTAGTTGTAGTTTTGAAATTGTTGTGCGAGGTAGCAGTTTAGGTTTTTACCTATGCCGCCATCTTGGTTTTTCTTCAAGATAACATCTTAAAAGCTACTATATTTATTGATTTGAAACACTACACTAAACCGTTTCTAAAATGCCTCAAACACTGTTTGCTTAAGTAGTCTGACTATAACCCTGTAATCTTCCTACTACTTAAGAGAAAATGTAATTTTAACCCATTTGTTATTACCAGAAATTTGGGAATTACTAAAATTATACCAGAATTGTCAGAATTAAAAGATCAAGCTTTTAAGATATACCACTTATATTTTAAAATCTTACCAGATTCAAACACAAGAAGTAAAAGATCTGCCTAGAGTCATTCTCCTCGAGAATCTGTTTTAGTGATTCCTTAATAAACCTAGGAATGGATTGGGAGCTATGCTGAAAAGCATCACCCATGAAGTTATAAAGAGGTGTTCCTTCAGGAGAATATCCAATTAGGGTACCTTTCTGTCCTCTCTTAGAGGGAGATGATAAGATGTTAGCAGCTAAAAAGAGAAAAAAAATATATTATAAAAGTTTAAAAGTTTAAGCTACCAAAACCTAACACAGTATCTGTCAGCACTAAATGCAAGCACTGAATAAATTTCCAAATTGAGTAAATGATATAATCATCAGAATCCAAGAAGAAATTTGCTAAGGAGAAAAATGCTTACACAAAATGAAGAATATAGCGCTCACTACCACTCCTCCAGACAGGACATGTTCAGTGCTCTGCTGGTGTGCTGCTCTGTTCATAGCCCGAAGCTGATCTGTTATTGGATGCGTCCAAAAATTTCCAAAAAGTAGAGCACTAATGAAAATGGTGAAGGATCCATAGCGGGCACAGTTGTTAGCTTCTATTTTGACTGAACAAATGGCATCGACATAGAAATCCAGGATCATGACAAAAAAGATAACCGTTGTGAAAGGCGTAACGAGAGAAAACCAAGACTCGACTTTACTCTAGAAATTAAAAAAAAAAATTGGGGGGGGGGTCAATATTATACCGTATAAAGTTCACATCTTTTAAGACATCTTTTAAGATGTTTAAGTTAATCCCTTTATGTATAACAAATGTTCTCATGATTCAATATGATTTGTAAAATGCCCAAATAAAGACCTATAAGATACTGGCACAATATTCCCCAAAGTATTAAAAACAAAAGCAGTTGGGTTCAATACTTTTTAAAATAATAGGTGACCCATAATCCTTGTTCCTAACATGTGGTGGGTATTAAATTATTTCAACTGATTCCTTTGAGCCATAGGGATGGGAAGGTATATAAATATAATGGTACTTGACTATAAACAATAAAATTAAAAAGTTTTCAAAAACTACAAAGAAAAAGCAAAGATAATTTAAGCCACTTGCAACCTCAAATTGAAATAAAATACAATGTACCAAACTAAAATTTGTAAGTAATAGCAATTCATTTTACTTATTACCAATAAATTCCTGATCTTACCTCAGTTGTCACAGAAAGAACAATGACCCATGGACACAAGAGAAGCACAGAAACAAGATGGGATAAAGCTTGAAGACGTTTGGCTCCACCAACATCTATAGAGAGCTTTCTGGAAGCTGTATGAAAACCAACTTTACAACACAAAGCCAGTACTAGCAATAATACTCCACCCTATGAGCAAAATTAGATAATTCTCATTAGAAATATACACAGTCCAATATTCAGGCCTTAAGTACATAATATTTGAAAAGATGAACTAGTTTTTCCATATCCCAAATTCCTGAACTACTTAAATGGCAGGCATTAATGTAAATTACTGGTAAGTCATTTTAAACACTTTTAAAGTTATAGTTGCTATAACTTTTCAGAATCTTTGATCACATTAGCAACAATGAAAAGAACATACCTTGTGATCTGCCACACCTAAGAAGGCAATGGCTGTGTAAAGCATATGAGTTAGAGCACTGTCATGATGTCCTTCAGCTAAGTGAGTTGGAGTAAAGGAAAAAATTGCAAATATTAACTCACTGCCCTGAAGTCCTCCTGGAATTTTTGGTACATTATTTTAGGTTGACTATAGACTAGTCTGGGGCCCCAAACCTGACTACCCTCAATAGTTTCCCTTAAAAATAATTTAAAAATTAAATTTTGCGATGACTAATAAGTTGGCTGATCTGTATTCCTTTTGTTGTCTCCAAAACAATTATAATAGTGCCTAAGATATAGCTGTTAAATTTTAGTTCTTAACCTCCAGGAGACATATACATATATACTGTAAGTAGAACAAAGGGACAAGAGCAAGGACCCCTGGACAACTCCTATCTAATGGACTTCCTCTTTTAGAATGACTTTATTTATTTATTTATTTATTTATTTATTATAATTATATACATTTTTATTGATTTCAGAGAGGAAGGGAGAGGGAGAGAGAGAGAGAAACATCAATGAGAGAGAATCACTGATCAGCTATTTCCTGCACACCCCCTACTGGAGATTGAGCCTGCAACTCAGGCATGTGCCCTGACCAGGAATCGAACCGTGACTTCACGGTCATGGGTTGACAGCCACCGAGTCACACCAGTGGGGCTAGAATGACTTTTAAAATCAGTCCTAAATCTGTTTCTAAGTCATTGACCACATAGCCCTCATCAAAGCAAGCAAAAAATAAATGAGGGTGTGTGGAGACAGCTGTATTGCAAACATTTCAAAGTCATGGCACCCTCTTTTATTGTAACAAAGTAAACTGATATAAGAAGTTTTTGGGCAGTATCTGTAACCAGGAGACTAAAAAAATGGTGTTCTAAGTTCTGATAAATGGAGTAGGCAAAAAAAGATGTATGGATAAGAAATAAAACAAATTATATCTGTAGAGGAAAGTGAACAGACATATTTGACTCAAAAGTTGGGTTTACATAAAAGAGAATTGGGGGCTGAGTCCGAGATAATAATTTAGAGCAAGAGAGTGAATATCTAATTTAAAAACTTCCATGTTTCCATGCCTGTGTGTTGAGCATCTGCCCCCTAGTGGTCAGTGCGTGTCATAGCTACTGGTCGAACAGTTGCTTAGGCTTTTATATATCTACACTAATAAAAGAGAAAGATGCAAATTGACTGTACCTCCACGACGCCCACCAGCCAATCAGGAGTGAGTATGCAAATTAACCCAACAAAGATGGAGGGTTAATTTGCATACTCAGGCACGGAGCGAAGACTGAAGGCTCCGGCCCTAGCAAAGACTGAAGACTGAAGAGGCTTGGCTTCTCCACTGTGGCCGGAGTGGAGAAGCCAAGCCTCACTGTGGCTGGAGTGGAGAAGCCTAGCCTTGAGGCTTGGCTTCTCTTCTGCGGCCAGAGCGAAGGCCTGGGTCCCAGGTGCCGGAGGAAAACCGGTGCCGCCAGCCAGGGGAAGGAAGGCCTATTGCACGAATCTTTGTGCAACAGGCCTGTAGTATACAGATAATTGCCAGTGACTTCTAAAACAACCATTTAAATTATTAAATTACAAGGGAGCAAATAGATTGATTTTGTTGAGTGTCAAATCATTTATTTAGCATGAGGTCAACGTAAAATACTTTTACTGTCCCTAAATTTCTGACAGTTTAATTCAGTCACTCCATTTCCCATTCTGCCAGTCTTTTATTTTTCTACAACAATAAATAACTCTGATCTGTTACAAAAGGATACGGTGTTCAGCCATTTTAGCCATGAGATCATCATTGTCGAAAAGCAATAGGCAGATCACAGCAATAATAAAAAAAGCTGCCCCCCTTGTCTGGAAATGAAGAGAATAATCTTAAGAATGGCTTTTTTAAGAATTGATTTTTAAGACCATGATTACACAAATGCTAAAAAAATTTTTTTGCAAATAAACATTTAAGGTAAAAGAACACCTGACATTAGAGCCCTTATACTGTACAATATAAATTTACAGTATTAACAGTAAGGTAAAAGTAAAGACCTCTAATAAATTCTGCAGGATATTTTAAGGGCACTTAAGACACAATAATGACAACTTCAATTGTCTACTTACTAATATGGCTAGCCATGTTACCATACACAAACAATTATTGTTCACAGAATTAATCTTTGCAAATGTTACTCTGCTTTTGATTGAAAAGTCCAATTAGGTAAAGAATAATTAGTAAGGACCTAACAGTTAATTTATAATAATATCAATATTCTAGGTACCACTCCTCTAGGGGAAAGAATTAAAAAGCTATATTAAGAAAACTAGCAAAGTTATTTTTAATATCTAGTAAAGGTATAAGGCACTTAAAAGCTGACAAACATTTTATGTTCTCATTCCAGGGAAAGGATTTTGACAGAAGAAAATTATAGAAAGGACATACTAACTTAGTTTTTACAAATACTTCAGTTTATACAAAAGCAATTTAAATAGCATTATTATACAGTCTATATTTACAAATTAACAGGTATAATACCAGATACTTTCATGAAATAAAAATTTAAGATGAAAAGTGAGGATCCTATTCTACTTATTACGTGTTACTACTACACTCGATAAATTATTACTGTGGTAGATATTTTGACAAAAGTCAGTATACATAAACCATACAATTTAAAATTTCTTAAGTTTTATTGAATCAGAATATGGCAACATCAACAACACTCAAATATGGAGAATGTAATCTAATCTTTTATTAACAAAGAGGGCAACTGAGAATTTTGTAGTGCTTTAGTCATAACTAAGGAAAAAACCCACTGAGTCCTGGATAAATGCTGAGATTCATTACTGACACGAATGAGAGGATATGCAAGATCTATACACATTTCTGATTACTGGTGCAGCAAAATTTTTTTTAAATGTTTTGAGTCCTTTATATTTCTTTTGTGAGTTGTTTTTCCCTGTTTGCTCATTTCTGTTGAGGATTTTAAGCATTTTTCTTAACTGACTTATATTTTAATGAAGTGTAAAGCTTTTTTTGTGGCAATTTGCTGCTGTTAGTTGTTTGCACAATGATTTCTGTTATATAAAAGCCTGTAATCATTATAAAGTTAAATGTGCTGAATTTTCCCTTTGTGGTTTTTTTAAATTATTTATTTATTTTGAAATTTATTTTTCAATTACAGTTGACATAAAGTGTTATATTAGTTTCAGGTGTACAACATAGTGATTAGATATTTATATACCTTACAAAGTGACTGATATTTTCCCTACTACTTTTATGCTTCTACAAATATCTTCCACCAAACTCTTCAATTCACTAGACATTTATTTTGGAGTACTCTATAAGTTAGGGGAGAAGCTTATACAATGGCATATGCTTTAATATTAATGATCCAATGTGGAATGTACAGTCTCTCACTCTGTACTCGGCACATTACTTTGTTTACTTTATTTTATTTATCTTGTCTCCATTACTTAGCCTGAAAGTCTAAGGGGATTATTATACTTTATTTTTCCTTTCCCCTATAACTAGAATAGTGTACCATGCATAGGAAACATTTAATTTGGTAAATAAAAATATTGCAGTTGTAAGAACTGGAATTACAGATGGATGACTCATTTACTAAAAACAAATAATACATAAATTATTTAAGTTGAATAGGGATGCCTAGTTGGCAAAATGTTATATAAATATTCATAAAAAATGTTCATCAAACTTTAAATAAAGTTCTTAGGTATTTTCCAAAAATGTCTGGGGATTAAAAATGAGGTGGGAAAGGGTTCAGGTACAGCATAAAGGAGATGTTTGTGGTGATCAATCAGTTCTGTATCTTGACTGTGGCAGTAGTTACCCGAATCTACACATACAAACACACATGAGTGTATTTAAGATTGGTGAAAACTGAATAAGGTCTATGGATTGTACCAATCTCAATTTCCTGGTTTTGACAGTATAAATGAGTTGGGTAAGAAGTTACTACTGAAACTGAGTGAAGGGCATGAACACTGCTCTACTATTTATGCAACTTCCTAGGAATATATAATGATGCCAAAAAGGTTGTAAGAAAAATGTAAAATTAATAGAAAAAGCCCCTGCATTCTTTCAAATGTTAAAAGATACTATTTTGTTGTTTTGGATAACATTTCAAATGTATACTTTAAATTTTCAAGTAGCTAACAATGGAAAATTCTACCTTTGCTGGTCCTCCTCCAGAACCAGTGAACAAAACATTGAGTAGGGAGATGACAACAATATCACTGTGTTCAAATAGCAGCAAAGTCCTACAAGAATAAAACATATCAATCATGAAATATATCTGATCTTTATAAAGAAGTATTAATTCAACTAGAGTGAAAGAAAAGAAATATTTCCTCTTGATTTGTAACACATTATGAGAAAAATAGGTACAGCAGCTCTGGAAAATATTTTGGCATTATCTACCTTAGAAAGGATGAAGCTATAAATACTCAACAATACTACTCATAGAATTATATCCTACAGATTTCTTGTATTTGTGTACTTGGGAACACTTATAAAGACACCAGCATTGTTTGCAGTAGCCTAATATTGGAAATAACCTAAATGCCCACTGATAAGATAGATGATGTAAATTAGAATATATCCATTTAGTGGACTATATTATACAGCAGTAAGAATGAATGAAATTCCATGAATATACTAATACAGAACTGTACACTTTAAAAGTCCTATAGACTGAATGTTTGTGTGCCCTCCCCCAACCTATTCATATGCTGAACCCAATCCCTAATGTATCCTAAAGGTAGAGTCCTCATGCATGTGGTCCCTTATAAAAGAGACCACAGAGAGATCCCTTGCTCCTTCTACCAAATACTGAATATATCTCACCTTGATTGTGAATTTCTCAGCTTCCAGAACTATGAGAAATAAATGTGTTGTTTATAAGACACAATATTCAAAATGAAGAGCTATAGACAAGCATTCAAAATATTTATTTTTATTTACCTTAGTGGTCCACAAAGAGTGAGGCCAAAAAACCACAAGAGTGAAATGATACACCCAGCAACTGCATGTTTAAATATTTTGATCCACTATAAATGGAAACAAAACATTAAAAATTTCAGTCATAAATATCTGAAAATCTTATTACACATAGGGAAATATAATAATGGTAATGCAAATATTTTAAAGGCTAAATAATTACATATTTTGAAATTAAATAAAAAATGTTAAGGTCCTTTAACTAAATTTGAATTTGAAGACAGTATTCCGGTTTCCAGGAGTCTGTTGGATCTTGAAATCTTTTTCTATACAGTACAATTTTCTGTTCCCCCCCAATTAGTTTATCACTAATGTACTAGGAACATTTAATATTTTAGTCTTTAAATACTTTTCCAACAGGAATAGTAAGTGCTTCAATAATTTGAAAAGAGAGAAAAAAAGTTAAGATGTGGTTTAAAATATTAATCCTATTTTTATTTATTTATTTATTTTTTAAAATATATTTTATTGATTTCTTATAGAGAGGAAAGGGAGAGGATGGTTAGAAACATCCATGAGAGAGAAACATCGATCAGCTGCCTCCTGCACACCTCCCACTGGGGATGTGCCTGCAACCCAGGTACATGCCCTTGACCAGAATCGAACCTGGGACCCTTCAGTCCGCAGGCCGACGCTCTATCCACTGAGCCAAACTGGTCAGGGCTAATCCTATTTTTAAAAACAACCTTGGTCTCTAAAACAGAGGTACTTAAATTTGCCATTCTAATAAAAAATCATGGCACAGATTTCCAAAAGCAAACATGTAATAGGGGATAACTACTATCCAAACAGGTGATAATATGAGAAGATTATGCAGAACGAAGGACATTTCTGGTATGCATCTTGAACCTCAGATGCCTTAAGGAATAATGATAATGATGATGAGGGTGACATAGTATGTATTGTATACTCTATATGCTAGGCACTATTTTAAGAATTTATATGTATAAACTCATTTATTCCTATGGAAGGGAGGTATTATTATTTCCATTTAACAAGTCAAATGACATTTGTAATAGGCTCTGGGTCATGTTTCCATGTCTGACTTGTAAACCTTTCAGAATAAAGATCCTGTGCTAAAAAAAAATAATTATATGCATGTTTTAAAAATGTCATACCCTCTTCTGCATTTTTAAAAATTCCATTATCTTAGCACTTCATAGTTTATTCTTGACGCTCCAATTCTGAATAGACAAGCTAACGCTGGGAATGTTCTGCTTTGCACTTAAATTACTCGTTAAGTAACCCTGATCAAGGAAAGAGCACCGTCATCTGGCCCACTGACTGGGAAGCAGCTAGGTAAAAAGGATTCAGCAAAAAACTCACCTGGTGCCTGGTAATACTTTTTCCAGAAGAAAATGGCTTTTGAAACAAAACCATAAGAAATGCAGTCCTGTGGATATTGAAACATTAATATATTAATCAATCTTAAATAAAAGATTTGGTTTTAAGTAAAGACACTTATTTTAGATAAATACATACACTATAACTTGAAAGGTATGTTAACCTCTAAAGAAATTATACTAAAACAATACTTTCTGTGTGTGTGTGTGTGTGTGTTTAATTTCAGAGAGAGGAAGAGAGAGAGAAAAACATCAATGATTAGAGAGAATCATCAAGCAGCTGCTTCCTATAGGCCTGCTACTGGGGATCAAGCCTGAAACCCAGGCATGTGCCCTGACCCAAAATTGACTCCTGGTTCATGCTCAACTAGTGAGCCACACTGGCCAGACAATACTTATTTTAATAAGGCAGCCACTGCATCATTTTGGGAACTCTTTTTTTTGCACTTGCCTTCTGAACCAGTTCAAAAGCCATAAAAGAAAAGAATATTTTTTCATACTTGAAATACCAAAGAAAAGAATTCCAATCTTATCTAAAATTTAGTAATAACAAATCTTAATAGAAATGAAGTACTAGTTGTATGTCCTTACCTTTTACTTTCCCAAAATCCTATCTAAAAGAGTAATATGCAAATTGACCGTACATCCACCATGCCCACCAGCCAATCAGGAGGGAATATGCAAATAAACACAACCAAGATGGCTGCAGCCACAGAGAGCAGGAGGGAGGCTTGGGTTTCCCTGGCAATGGAGGAAGCTAAGCTTTCCGCCTGCCCTTGCTGGCCCAGGCCTCCACTCAATGCTACAAAGTTTCAATTATAGAAGATAAATAAATCCCAACAGAAATGGCGGCAGCCACGGAGCTGGAGAGAGCAGGAGGCTAGGGTTGCCCGCGGTGATGGAGGAAGCGAAGCTTCTGCAGCCCTGGCCTGCTCTGGCCTCCGCTTAAGGTTACAAAATTTCCATTATAGAAGATACATAAATCCTAACAGAAATGGCTGCCGCCAAGGAGCGAGCAGAAGGCTTGGCTCCGCTCCAGGCTACAAAGTTTCAATTGTAGAAGATAAATAAATCCCAGATCCCAGGGCCTCTGCTTGGGTCGCCGGGGGGCATGGCTGGCCTGCAAACCACCACAGGCCCCTCGCCCAGGCCGCCCCACACCCCAAGGGAACCCCCACCCTGATCCGGGACACCCTTCAGGGCAAACCAGGTGGCCCTCACCCATGTACCAGGCCTCTATCCTATCTAATAAAAGAGTAACATGCAGATTGACCATCACTCCAACACACAAGATGGCTGCCCCCATGTGGTCAAAGATCCTGCGCCCATGTGGACACAAGATGGCCACCACAAGATGGCCAGCAAGGGAGGGCATTTGGGAGGGACCAGGCCTGCAAGGGAGGGCAGTTGTGGGTGATCAGGCCAGCAGGGGAGGGCAGTTGGGAGGGACCAGGCCTGCAAGGGAGGGGAGTGGTTAGGGGTTTATCAGGCTGGCAGGCAGAAGCAGTCAGGGGCAATCAGGAAGGCAAGCAGGCGAGCAGTTGGGAGCCAGCAGTCCTGGATTGTGAGGGGGATGTCCGACATCCCTCGAGGGGTCCCAGATTGGAGAGGGTGCAGGCTGGGCTGAGGGACACCCCCCCGCCATGCACGCATTTCGTGCACCGGGCCTCTAGTAGTTATATAAAAATGCATACAAATATTGCTTAAAATTTCCTAGTCAAGTATCACTTTCCATAATTATTACTAAAATTATACTCCCAGGAGTTTTTAACATATTTTTATTAACACAGAGGGTGATCACTATCAATCTCAAGTTCCAGAGAATCTTTACTTAGAATTTCTTATTATATGCAGAATAATGTTAAGTTTATACTATATAAGGACCCTGTACTTTGAAGGAAACATGTAGAGAACACAGTCCAGCATGGTTTATCTTAGGAAATAAGGAACATCTGTGCCAAGACAAGTCTCAGGTAACATTCTATGCCTGCTGGAAGATTGGACTATACTGGTGGTATGGCTTGGGAATCCCTAGGGCCCCCAAGACCCTTTTAGGACGTCTATCTCTACACAAACTAATACATTATTTGCTTTCCTCTTATTCCCTCAGGGGTGTATAGGGAGCTTTCAGAGGCTAGCTGACATTAAGATACTGCAACAGATTGTTGCTGAAACAGAATGAGAATCTAGCTGTCTTCAATTAAGCAGAAATCTGCCAAACCCTCCTTAACACAAATGAAGGAAAAAGTCTATGTTTTTGGCAAGCTATTAGAGTACAACAATCCCTTTTGTAAAAAAAAATTTCACCTAGGGATATGCTTATTGATTTTGGGGAGGGGAGGAAAGAGAGAGAGAGAGAGAGAGAGAGAGAGAGAGAGAGAGAGAAACATCAATGTGCTCTGACTGGGGATCGAACCTGAAAACCAGGTATGTGCCCAGACTGGGAATTGAACCGGAAACCTTTTGGTATACAGGACGACGCTTTAACCAATGAAGCCACACTGGCCAGGGCTTTTTATTTATTTATTTTTAAAATCAATCTCTTTGTACTACTAACCTTAGGTATTCTATTTCAAAATATTCCACATAAAATTTCCTAAATATACTCAGTTAAAACAGGATTTTCAAAGAAATAAAAAACATTAAGGAAAAAAAGAACCATACACACTCACCCAAGCTTTAATATAAAAATGAACTGAACAATGTGAACTGCTTTTAGGAGATCATATGATTCAAAAAGTCCCACTGCCTTCAAGAATTTAGTGAAACATAGTAACACAATATATTTCGTGAATCTGAAAAATAAAAGCAGAAACAAGTTTCAGTATTACTGAAATCACAAGGAACTCTGTAATCTTTGTTTTTTCTTATTATATAGGTAGTTAGGGATCATTATAAAAAGCATAAACATAGATAAACCAAAAATGAAACAAACAAAAATCCAAAGAAGGGAAGCTAAAGTCCACAGAGTTAGCTAGGGTCAAGCCCATGTCTCTTTTAAGTATGCTCTTTTTAATATGTCACACAGAAAATCAAAGTTCATCCAAAAGATTTTGAAAGTTCCCATCCTCTAAACTGTTTCCAATTACACATTCACACTGGTCCATATGAACAATAAAATCATCTTAAATATGAAATAAAATGCATATTAGGATCTAAGATTAATTTAGTAATATTAACTCATTTAAGCTAGAGGGGAAAAATCACAGAGATAAGGAAATTAACTATACTAATGCTATTTAAATACTCTTGTCGTGGTAGCAATTCATAATTAGCCAATAAAAACAATAGTTGAGCTAGAAATTGCTTGTTTATTCAGCTCCTAACACAAGGACTTGCATAACATGTGTTCAGTAAACATTTACCAAGTGAAAAAGTGCTAAATCTACAATTATACTTATGTGAAACAGTAATATTTAGTACAGTAATATATATAGTGCAGTAATATAGTACATAAGAGGCATTCAAGCTTCTGGCAATTTAAACTACCAGCAACTCAGCCATAAATTCAAAATAAAGAAAAGAATGGAATCAAGTAGAGGAAAGGTCAAAACCTCCTAAAGCTCTTAACTAGGTCTAAAAATAAGGCAACAGGATAGAAACACGTACATAAGGAACAACTGTCGACAAGATAGGGAAGAAAAAACAAAGAGCCCAGCTGGTGTGGCTCAGTGGTTGAGCATCGACCCATGAACTAGGAGGTGTTTCCATTCCCGTCCGGGCACATGCCTGGGTTGTTGGCTCAATCCCCTACCGTGCAGGAGGCAGCGGATGGATGTTTCTCTCTCATCATTGATGTTTCCATCTCTCTCTCCCTCTCCTTTCTTCTCTCTGAAATCAATAAAAAAATATTTAAAAAGAAAAAAAGTTTCCTTGCATTATGGTGTTACTGGTTTTTAAGAGCTTGTTTATGACTAAAGATGCTAACCATTTCTCATACATTGCAAATGAAATGCCCTTTTTTGTTGTTATTTTACTCTGGTGTTTCACTTTTTGGTTATATCAAACTTATATATTAAATATAATTAAATATAATCATGTTCTGTTTAAAAGAAAAAAAACAAAGACCAGGAAAAACAGTTATATTAAAAACCACAGCAGTCTGGGAAATATTGATGTCAGCCAAGAGTCTTATACATTCCTCATGGGGCTATTTAGCCATTCTTCAAATATTCCTTGCATACTTTACTATATGCTAGATGCCAACGAGACCCAAGAGAAACCTGACAGGGTGGCTTCAGGTACAACCTCCTCTATTCCTGATAAAAGGGCAAGATATAGCTAGAAATCCTTTTACCTTTTTTTTCCTGCCTTCAAGAGAGGGCTTCTGTCTAAAACTTATCTAAAAAATGTTACACATTTTACAAGCCTGAATATGAAAGCCACACTTAGGAAGACAGAGAGCAAAGACAAAGAATCTGGTTCCAAGGTTTAAAAAAAAATCCTCACCAAAGGTTATGTTTTTATTGGAGAAAGAGAGAGAGAGAGAGAGAGAGAGAGAGAGAGAGAGAGAGAGAGAGAGAAACATCAATCAGTTGCCTCCCGTAAGTGCCCGACCTCGGAACCTTTTTGGTGCCCAGGACACCAGAACCAACTGAGCTACCCGGCCAGGCAACCAATGGTTTCTTAGACATAAGGTTATGTCTCTATTTGTTTAGAAAGCTCTTACTTTGGTTACTTACATCTAAACACATTTCTAGGTACTATCCAAGACACTAAATACATAAAAGAGACCCTGTCCTCCAGGAGTTAAGATCTTAGGTAGGCAGAAAAACAAGTATTTATGTGACCCAAGAAATAATAGAATTTAAAGGGCTAGATGTGGAAGCAACTATGTAATTGTTAACAAGGAAAGCAAAGATCATCTCCAGAGTTTGAGATGTATAAATGTGCACGTGAGGGCAAAGGAGGAATCCTGAAGCAAGAAAAAGGGAAGGGTATTTCAAAGTACAGAGAACAACATATGTAAAACACTGGCACTATGAAGGAGCCATTGAAGAAATGATTGTATTTAAGCCCAGTTCACCAGATTATGCTCAAAATGACCTGAAGTCACTAAGGAAAAGGTAAATTATATTTAATATATTAGTTTTAAGAAGACAGGAGTAATATGCAATTATTTCTAAATAACTTTTATTTAATGTATTAACAAAACATAAAAATATTGGCACTTTCAGCCAGGCTGGCATGGCTCAGTGTTTGAGCATTGACGTATGAACCAGGTCACAGTTCGATTCCTGGTCAGGGCACATGCCCAGATTGCAGGCTCGGTCCTGAGTGTGGGGCGTGCAGGTGGCAGCTGCTCAATGATTCTCTCTCATCCTTGATGTTTCTATTTCTCTCTCCCTCTCCCTTCCTCTTTGAAATCAATAAGAATATATTTTAAAAAAATGAAAATAAAATTTGGCACTTTCATGGCAAGATTTAGTCATATGGAACATTAAATACTTCTTGATATGTTACTCTTATGATCTTTCTGATACTAATTTTCTTTATTCCATTTTTAATTCCCTTTTTAATAAAAAAAAAACAAAAGCACACCTGAGTAGCTGGTTGTTATAAAAGTTTTAAAGAAAGTCATTCCTAATTTCCTCCTCATAGGTGACCAACTGGGTTCATACATCCTTCCAAACCTTTTACTTTGCATCTCCATGAATTAATACACATCTTTTAGATACACTCATATACCCAGAAATGTACATATTTTTGATATTGCTATATGACTTTAAAAATAAATATTGAAGATCTTTTGTTACCATATTAAGTTAGAAAATTTATTTTCCAATTTTGAAAGTTGGATAGTTTGATTTTTAAAGTCTCAATCAATGATTCTCTCTCTCATTGATGTTTCTGTCTCTCCCTCTCCCTTCTTGTTGGGCTAAAGATGACACACTAGCTAAGTAGACATTCCTAGTTTATATCGCAGAGGGAAATAATGAACAGCTTCATTTACTAAAAGGAAAGATGGGGGGGGGGGGAAAGAGGAAAAGGAGGCTCTTGAACAAGGGAAGTGACCCTTGAGACACTCACTGACTCTCTGGGCAACTAAGGGGGAGCCAACCCGCCTCCCCTAATTAAAAATCATTATTTGGCCCTCACCGGTTTGGCTCAGTGGATAGAGCATCTGCCTGCGGACTGAAGGGTCCCAGGTTCGATTCTGGTCAAGGGCATGTATCTTGGTTGCGGGCATATCCCCAGTAGGAGGTGTGCAGGAGGCAGCTGATCGATGTTTCTCTCTCATCGATGTTTCTAACTCTCTATCCTTCTCCCTTCCTCTCTGTAAAAAATCAATAAAATATATTTAAAAAATCATTATTTGCCTTTAACTGTCTCATCAAAGATATCACTGGTCTTTTCTGTGAAGGATTAGAAAAATCTCTGGTTCTGTAAACCTGGAATTACTGAAATTTGGGTTTTAGGTTCAAACCTGTTTCTTAGGCTTTGATCACTGCAACAGCTCACAATTCTCCAGTTTAAAAAACAAACAAAGCCCTAGCTGGTTTGGCTCAATGGATAGAGCATCGACCTGTGGACTGAAGAGTCCCAGGTTCAATTCGAGTCAAGGGCACATGCCCAGGTTGTGGGCTTGATCCCCAGTAGGGGACATGCAGAAGGCAGCCGATCAATGATTCTCTCTCTCATTGATATTTCTGTCTCTCCCTCTCCCTTCCTCTCTGAAATCAATAAAAAATATCTATACTAATAAAAGGGTAATATGCTAATTAGGGCAGACGACCATAGCCGCAGCGGCTGCCAGCACGAAGCTCAGGCAGCCATGGTGGCCGCCAGTGGCAGCAGCAGCGGGTGATGGGGCCGGTGCCTTCCCCTGATTGGCCAGGTCGTCTCTGGCAGAGGGAGGCCAGACTGCGGCTTAGGCTGGGGGCTGAGGCAGAGGTGATTAAAGGCGATGAGGCCAGCAGGGGGGCAAGGTCAGGGCAATTCGGCTGGCAGGGGGGCAAGGTAGGGGTGATCAGGCCAGTAGGGGGGCAGTTAGGGGCAATCAGGCCAGCAGGGGGACTAGGTAGGGGTGAACAGGCTGGCAGGGGGGCAAGGTAAAGGTGATCAGGTCAGTAGGGGGGCAGTTAGGGGCAATCAGGCCAGCAGTGGGGCTAGGTAGGGGTGAACAGGCTGGCAGGGGGGCAAGGTAGGGATGATGAGGCCGGCAGGGGGGCAAGGCAGGGGCGATCAGGCCGGCAGGCAGGCAGAGGCAGTTAGTGGCGATCAGCAGGCAGGCAGGCAGAGGCGGTTAGGGGCGATCAGCAGGCAGGCAGGCAGAGTGGTTAGGGGCGATCAAGCAGGCAGGCAGAGGGGTTAGAAGCGATCAGGCAGGCAGAGGGGTTAGGTGTGATCAGGCAGGCAGGCAGGTAGTTAGGAGCCAGTGGTCCTGGATTGCGAGAGGGATGTCCGACTGCCGGTTTAGGCCCGATCCCTGTGGGGTCCCAGATTGGAGAGGGTGCAGGCCAGGCTGAGGGACCCCCCTTCCCTGCATGAATTTCATGCACCGGGCCTCTAGTATATATTTCAAAACAAAACAAAACAAAACACAAACAAAAAAAAACCTGTGTAATTCCAACACAATTCACTCAGGAAATATTCAAGTGTCTACTACATAGAAGCACTATGCATGGGGTTTGGGATAACTGACTCCCAGTTCAATTATTAGGTGTGTGACGTTGGGAAACTTAACTTTTCTACATCTTAGTTTCCTGACCTGTGAAACAAGGATGCAGTTACTTAGTCTGTAGCACTGTGATAAGGGGTAAGTGAGAGGCTGTACTCAAAGCATTTGGAACATAGGAGTAGCTAAAAAAATGTTGGCTGTCACTCTCTGCAAAGGACTTATACATGCCAAAATAGAAATATTTAAAACACTTTATATTTGTGAATTCATGCATTAAAAAATCCACAATTAGCCCTAGCTGTTTGGCTCAGTGGATAGAGCATGGTCCTGTGGACTGAAGGGTCCTGGGTTCCATTCCAGGTAGGGGCACATGCCCGGATTGCAGGCTCCATCCCCAGTGGGGGGTGTGCAGGAGGCAGCCTATTGTTGATTCTATCATTGATGTTTGTATCTCCCTCTTCCTTCCTCTTTGAAATCAATAAAAATATATATATTTAAAAATCCACCATTAAAGGATTTGTCAATTAGTTTTTGTTGCAGATTATAACCAGTATTTGATTTTTTAGTTTTTATCAAGAAAAATTCTTGAACCTCGAATCTATTCAAAATTCAACCAGTCCTGAGTTGAATTTGATTATGCAGTAAACTACAATAGGAGGGCAGCTCTGCTAAGTAAATAATGCAAATGAAGCAAAGGACTATTTCCAACATCAACCTAAGACAATAGCTCTTGAGTAAATAACAACTTTAAACTGTTTATTTAAAAATAACTTCAAGTTTACAGAAAAGCTGCAAGAATAGTACACCCTTTACCTAGAGTCTCTAATTATTAATGTATTGTCCCATTTGCCTTATCTCTCTCCCTAAATTCAGACTTAATTTTTTTCTGAAGTACTTATTTAAGTTACATACATTATGCTCCTTTACCCCTAAATGCCTGTATTTCCTAAGCATAGACATTCTCTGATAAAATCAGCAGTTACCAGCTTCAGGAAACTTAAACATTAATATAATTTAATCTATCGTCCATAGTCCAATTTTGTCAATTGACCTAATACTGTCCTTTAGCATTTTCCTGTCTAGTATCAAATCCAGACCAGAATCACCTATTTAGTTGTCATGTCAGAGTAAACATCTGATATCTGTTATTTATAAAATGAGTTGCTCAAAATAGATGAAAAAGTTAAACTTGTACTACAAAAATGCAGTTGATTTAAGTTGTTCCAGCATTTTGTGTTCTTTCCTTTTCACAAAAAATAGTTGTTAGTAATACTATTTCTATGATTTCAAAGCATTTATCAAACCAACTTTTAAGTCTCAAAGAAAGAGAAAACCATAACCTCATTAAAAACGAAGGCAATGAACACCAGTTCCAACCAAATTGTTGGGCCATATTTCATGCATCTTTGACACTCAGAACTCAGGACAGGTCAAGGACACACTTCAAAGTGGTCACTGTCCACTGTCCGTCCCTCTTGAGGGGTCATTGGGAGTACTGGCGGGAGGGTAAAGAGGAATTTTCACTTTTTACTCTGAATTTCTGTACTGTGGATTTTTTGACAATGAGCACACATCTTATTTAACAATACAATAAACCATGAAAGGAAAAGAAAACCAGATGACAGGCTGGATTCTTGATGTGTGGTGTTACTGAACTTCGAAGTTCACCTGTTTGTACACGGGTTTCTGCGCCTGAAGATATGGTGGTGACAACTTCCCCTAATTTACACAGGAAGATGTCAGAAAGGTTAAGAAGTCACTAAACTACTATTTTAGGGAGAGACAGCAACAGAAATACGTCTCTTGGATCAGAAAAACCTCTCACTGAACTGACCGGCAGTTCTCCGGTAAACGGTCTGCCTGAAAGAAAGCCTTCCTGATTTCAGACCATTCATTCTGCAGCGGGGGCAGAGGAGCCAATGAACGCCGGACGCAGCCCGGGAGCGGGGAGCCGGAGGGCTGGGGCACGTGCCGAGCCCAGGAGGCGCTCCGGGCTGTCAGGGGTCGGGAGGGATGCCGGTCCCGCGCGCCCGGGGAGTCAGGACAGAGGCGGGGAAGGTGTGTCCGGGCGGCCAGGCTGTCGTCCGGGTCCGCGAGTGAGCGCCCGCGAGCGCAGGCACGTGGACAGCCCCTGGAATGGGCCGGTCCCTTACCGAGCGCTGGGCACGTCCACCGGCCCGAGGCGGCCGCCGCCGCCGCCGGGGCCGGCTAGCACGTCCCCGCCGTATTTCTCCTCCATCCCGGGCTCAGGAGCCGCCGCCGCTGCCCCCGCCGCGCGGTCTCCTCATGTCTCACCGCTTCCGCGGAACAGCGGGCGCAGCGCGTCACTCCCCCATGGCAGCGGCCTCGTCGGTTCCCGCAGGCCTGGCCGCCGCCGCCCCGAAGCCGCCTCGCTAGCGCGATCGCGTCGGGACTAGGCCGCGGGCAGTTCCGGCGGCGCCGGGTTCCCGGGAGGTGCACCGGCACGGACGTTGCCAGGCCACGTCATCGGGCCCAGCAGCCTCCACTCCCGGGGGAGTGCCCGGCCCCGCGCCTGCGTACAAAATCCTCGCTGCTCTGCCCTCCCTTAGGCTCCGCCCACTGCGGGGTGAGGGACTCGGGGTCTCGCTCCGCCTCTCCGGTCGTCCCGGCGGGCGCGCTTACCTGGCCCTGCAGCGTCGCCTATGGGCCGTCGGGGATACAGCAGAGACTTGTCGCGCAGAGGGAGGACCTGGCCTTATTTGGGTTATTTTTCTGTTGCTAAAATGCTAGGAATGTGGTTTCCGGTGTCTTGGTTTGAATCTCAGTTCTCCCACTTAATAATTGTCTCACTTGGGCTTTCTGTACCTCGACTTTCTTATCTGTAAAATAGACGTAGTAATACCTGTATCATAGGTTTGTTGGGAGGATTACATGTGTTAATATGTGAAGACTGTCTAGAGCAGTGAATCGAATATAGTAATCAATACATTATTATTGCTCAGGGAAATTTGAGGGGAAAAGGGGGTTTGGAGCGGTGTAAATTATGATTAGTCCACAATCCTCTACGTAATTTGAATATACATAAGGAGTCTTAGTAACATACAAAAGAATGAGAATCACAGTCTCTACCTGCTGGAGCTTCATAATTTAGTCTGGAACATTTAGCCATTTGAGAGCAAGGCCGGGTGGCAACATTTCATGTTATTGGCTTTTCGTGTTGAAGGTTTCCCAAATAATGTGTGATATGGGTATAACCAGAAGAGACTCACTGATAGGCAGAACCTGACCTGGAACTGTAAAAAGGTTTTGGATATGGCACTGTGGGAAGCCGAACGCTGTGGAGAACACAGAGGAAGGACTGACTTAAAGCTAACGATGCATATTTTCCCATTTGAGGCAAATGAGAGAGCAAATATACAATACTTCTCAGCTGTATTGAGGTTTTAAATTCAGAATGTTTCATAGCATTGTTTGTTTATTGAATTTGTACAACAATGTCCATATCTTTTATAGGCACCAGGTGATACTTGTTGGCCCAGAGTGGGCTAGATCAAGCAAAGCCCACGAAAGAGTAGCATTCTTTTTTATTTTTGTCCAAAATGTGTTTATTGGGACAGTTCCCCACTCTCCTTGATTCCGGTGTTTTTAGTGCTGCTTCCTTCTGAAATAGTGTCCTCTGGAAGTCTTGCTTTTCCTCCTGTCGGCTGAGAGAGGACCGTAGAGCATTTAACACACAGAACTACCATTTGTGCGTGGCTAAGGATGGTAGTGGTTTTATACCGTCCTTGGCATTTCACATTCGTGAAGTAGGAAATGGAGCTCTGCACCCGGCACCTCTTCTTCTCTTCTGGTGAGGAATGAAGGAGATTCTTAACAAGAGGCATGTCGTCATGGGGAGCTCATCTCACCAGAAAGGGAGTGACATTGCTTTACTGTCTCATGAAGTGGCTTTTTTGGTAGCAATTTTTGGATAGCAATTTCTTTGTAGAATTCTTATTTTCTAGTTGCAATGACAGTAGCAACAACTATCATGTTTTTCTAGAGCTAGTTCTATTCCTAGAGAGAACTAGGTAAAATGACATGTATAAGTTGAAGTTAAATTTCATCCCAAGGGAGCTTGAATTCACTTAATATTTCTGATTTGGTTAGAATTATGACACTATTTTTTATGCCAATATAAGTACATTCCCTACAACTAAGGGGTGTGTGTGTGTGTGTATGTGTGTGTGTTGGAAGGAAAAGTGCCTCTGGTTTCCTTATTCCTACTCACTTATCAACCCATTCCAGCTTAGCTTTTGCATTCATCATTCCTCTGAAGCAACTCTGTCATGGAGATTTTTCAGCAGGATGCTATCTCATCTCTCTATAGCTTTCAACATAGTTAATCTCTCCCTCCTTCTTGGAACCTTCTCTTTCTTTGGTTTTTAGGATCCCGCATTTGCTTGTCTCAAAGAAAGCTCAAGTTCTTTATGTCCAAAAGTATATGCATGATCTTTCCCCTAAACCTGATCCTCTTGGCACCATTTATTTAGTTAAGCAAACCAAAAATATAGGCAGCATCCTTAACACCTCCCTTTCCTTATGCTATATATCCAGCCCATCAGCAAGTCATGTCATTTTTTTTACCTTATCAATATTACTTAAATCAATCCAAAACTTCTCATCTCCATCACCACCATAAAGTCGAGGTGACTGTCATCTTTTGTTTAGACCACTACAGTAACCTCCTGACTAGTTTTCCCAAGTTCACCAGAAAGGGAGTGACAGTCTTGCTTCACTGTGTCACCAAGTGGCTTTTTTGTAGCAATTTTCGTGTAGCAATCTGTGTTTCACATGTGCTACAGTAATAGTGATATTTTCCAAATACAAATCTTATAATGCACCACACTCCACCCTCCAGCCTTCCAGTGGCTTTCCATTACATTTAAGACAAACTCAAATCATTAACTTGGCCAACAACATCCCATATGGGCTTCATCTCACATCAAGCTGCCTTCTGATCTCTGGGTTCCAGTCACTCTTTCCCCCATCCAGTTGTTCTGCTTATCTTCTAATAAAATAATTAGCTTAGACTATTTTTCATGCCCAGAATATACTACCTCCACCTTCACTTGTTAAAATCCTATTCAGTCCTGGCTGGTTTGGCTCCGTGGATAGAGCATCAGCCTGTGCGCTGAAGGATCATGCATTCCATTCTGGTCAGGACACATGCCCAGGTTGCGGGCTCGATCCCCAGTAGGGGGAATGCAGGAGGTAGCCGATCAATGATTCTCTCTCATCATTGATGTTTCTATCTCTCTCTCCCTCTCTCTTCCTTTCTAAAGTCAATAAAAAAATATTAAAAAAAATCCTATTCACTCTTTTTGTTGCAGGTTGAGTTCTCCAAGAAGCAGACTCTGAGACGAAGGTCAGCATGCAGGATGTTATTAAGCAGTGCTTCTGAGACCAACACCTGTGAAGGGGCGGGAAAGGAAACAACTGGGCCACGGGAGGAGATGGGAAGTGGTGAGTCCAACTAAAGCCTCCGTGGACCTCATGGAGATCTCTGGAGCTACCGTGGTCCTTGAGAAATATGTTACATGTTTTCCCAATGAAGGCCTTTACAGCTCCAGGATCCAGTCCAGGATGATGTGTTGCATTTAATTATCATGTCTTGTTGGTTTTCTTTTATTGGGAGCAGTCCTGGCCTCTCTCTTTTTCATGATCTTGACATATTTGCAGAGGACAAGACACTAAGTTTGCAGAATGTTCCTCAGTTTGGATTTGTCTGATGTTTCCTCCTGATTGACTTCAGGATGTGCTTTCTTGGTAGGAATACCACAGAAGTGACTCTATGTTTCTCTCAGTGCATCACATCAGGAGGCCATGATGCTGATTTCATTGCTGGTGAAGTTAACTTTTTATTATTTGGTAAGATAATATCAACCAGATTTTGTAATCTAATGTTAATGAATAAATATTTTGTTTAGAGATACTTTGAGATTCTAAAGATACTAAAGATTCTTTTCCTGACCACACTTTAATTCATTTATATTAGTACCCTTTCTGCACCTTGACCAAAACAATTATTATAAAGGTTTCCAAATGGTAGTGATCCTTTTTACATTTATTTATTTATTTTTGTTAATCCTCACCCAGGGATATTTTTTTCCATTGATTTTTAAGGAGAGGGGAAGACAGAGAGAAACATCGATTGAGAGAACACGTCGATTGATTACCTCCTGCAGGAGCACCGACAGGGCCTGGGCCGGGGAGGAGCCTGCAACCTACGTATGTGCCCTTGACTGGACACTCCCTCCACTGAGCCAAACTGGATAGGGCCCTTTCACATTTATTAATTGACCTTCTACTGTCAGGTAAAACTTTCCTGTCTCCCCATTTATTTATCTATTACTTATATATGAGCTCATGGGTTCCTAACTTATTCACTAGATTATAATCAATTGCTATCATTATTTTGATGCCCAAATTCTCTCAGATTTAGCCAGTGTGAGCACTTTGGCTGGCTCCTGTGTCATTTTGACATATCCTTCTAATTCCTTGAGAATTTCTATACTTTTAGGTATAAGATGTTCCAGATCCACTGTATATTCTCTCTGTCTTATCTCTGGAATAAGTCATTTCTCCAAGGAGCTGCTATGTACCATGTGCTGGGTGTTGGATATGCTCATTGTTGCTGGTGTACTCACTGGTTCTTTGAACTCTCATTGGACTGTTAGGACTTGTGTTTGAACACAAACACACATCTAAGTGTGTATGTGTGTGTGTATGTATGTAGATATATCTTTCTATTTATCATCTGTCTATGAGAAACCAGGAGTTCATACTGATACTTCCAATTCTAATCCAACCTTATATGTCTTATCTTAGCCTTTCCCGTTTCCATATTTTTACCTTTTTCCCCTGGTAGTGAGAAACCTGGCTCCCATTATCCTCAATGTATTGACTTAATTTGCTTAGTCCTCTTGTATGCAACCAATCTCCTGAGCAGGTGGGCCATCTTTTTCTCTTGAGTACTGCCAAAACGCACTGGCCTGCGCTGGCTGAGCCTTCTCCTCCATCCCAGCTGTTGTTATTGTAAAATCTAGTTTTGAGACCAGCCAGGTGTGGCTCAGTGGTTGAGCGTCAACCTATGAACCAGGGAGGTCATGGTTCGATTCCCAGTCAGGGCACATGCCCAGGTTGCAGGCTCGATCCCCAGGGTGGGACCAGAAAGTTCACATGCCCAGAGTTTTTTTGTAGCTAGAGTCCTAACATGTGACCTGGATTTCACCAATCAGACATATCCAGGGGTGACTTCAGCTAAGGAGACAGCAAGTAGGGACTGATTCTCCACTGTGAGGGAGGCATGCAGTACTTTGGAAGTAGCAGTGGCAGAGCTTCTGGTGTCCATTCCTGAGCATCATTGGTGCCAAGTGTCAGTGGCAGCTGTGTTTTTGGTGGCATGGCCTCCATTGTATATGGGCCTTGCTTCTGACTGTCTAGCTTCAGAGCCTGGCTCTCTTGTCCTCCAAGAGATTCTGCGAATTACCCAATATCCCTTACTACAAATCTGCATGAGCTAGTCAGAGTGGAGAGTGTTTGTAATTAAGAACACTGAATGGTACTGGTGATATGGCATCAAACTTTTTATAACAATAAGTGGCTCATAGACTTGGTAAATATATTTTATTTCAGACTAAGAAGCAGTAAGTGCAATGCTCATTAAAACAATCTAATATGTTGCACGTTAATGGAGAAAGCTACTTCAAACTTAACTCATCATGTTACAGAACAGAAAGAGTTCACCCACCCAGTGATAGCAGAGCCAAGCACTAGACATCGAGACTTGCAGTGGAGAAATGTTGACTATTTTATTATGAATGGTGCAAACCAGGAGGACAGGAAGCTAATTTTCAAAAGTCTGAACTTTCTGATGGTGTGTAGGTTACAGATTACTAGTATATAGGGCGAAATCACAAGACACCTGGATTGGGATTTGGGGTTGTGCTGAGAGCTGATTGGTTGGAGGAGAGGTAATGGGTAATGAATCACTTCTTCAGGTCTTCAGGACAGCTGTGAGGTCTTTTCCGATGTCCCTCTGTCTGGTTTCATGGGAAAGTAGCCAGGATGTCATTTTACTTTAGGGTTCAGGCACTGAAACATAACTTAGGTCAAGATGTTATTTTCAGTCCGCAGAGGTTGGGACCATGTGACCATTAGTCAGGTCTGGGCTCCTGTCTTCTGCTGCCTCAAGGGCTGCTGATTATCCAGGGGAAAGGCTAGATCTCTCTCTATAGAATGCCTCCCTCTAGAAAAAAGTTCAGGCAGGTTTGCCAGCAGCCTCTTTAAATACTGGAATCTTCTAAACTCAATTGCATGCTTAGCACCTAGCTGTGCTGCCATCATCATGGGATGCATGATTTAGGGATGGAGGAAGCAAGGTGAAGTGATGCAAACTGATGCTACCTGATGAGTGACAAAGACTTTTGTCTTTGACTCAGGAGTCTTAGGCCTTCTGTTAGTCCAGGCAACTGTGGCAGGCTAATTTCAAGAAGGGGAAAATCTTTGTCCCTTTACAGTTCTTGACACATCTACCCACAAAATTAATATCATTTATTTAATTAGCTGTATGATAAAATTCTTGATAGACTATGGTCAAGGGTGTGGGGAAACAGGGATTCTTACATTGTTGGCAGAATTATAAATTCATATTACCCCTTTCAAGGGCAACTTGGCCCTTATATCAAAATGTAGTATGTAGTATCTAGGAATTTAACTTATAGATACATTGCACAAATGTGCAAAGATATCAATATAGGGATATTAATTGTAGTAATAATTGCTAGCAAAAGACTGTAATATGTGCTAATAAGAACAACATTTATTTAGCTTTTATAAGGTCTAAAACACTCTTTTCAGCAACTTTTTATGTAACAATTCAATCCTCATAACAACTCTATGAGATAGTACTATTATTATTATTTTTACTGTAAGGAAACTGAGGCACAGAAAATTTAAGCAACTCTCCCACTATTACACAGCTAGTGAGATTATTCCTAATAAATAATGGTATATTCATTCAAAGGAATACTATACAATCAAATGAGGTAGGTTTACATGTAGTTAATGAAACGCAAGAGGCAGAACAATGTGTTGTTTTATGCTTCTTTTTTATACAAATAAGGGTTTATTGATTTATGTGTATACAGAGAACATATCTGAAATGATAAAGACATATCAGTGAGAGAAAGTCAAAGATGAAGGAGGTTTGATTTTCACTATATATGTTTTGTAGCATTTACACTTTTTTTTTTTTTTTGCTATGTTCAGGTATTATTTTTAAAAACTGTGTGTACTCTGGTTTCTCCCTACATGGTAAACACTTTGAGAGTAAAGCTATGTCTCATCCCTCTTCCCCCACCCTTCCCAAACTGACCATCATACCTTGCATATAGCAGAAGCAACAAACACTTGTTGAATGGATACATAGAAGAAAGCCCCGACACAATATACTAAGTTAATACAAAAGAAAGACCAATGAAACATAGGCTTACACAGTGTTCTTACTTAATAAGTAAGATGTTCGCATTTTGAACATGACTGAGATTGGACTACACACTATACTCTGAAATAGACACCAGCTTTAAACATTTCCACTCGCTATATTTGTCTGTATAGATAGAGAATTTATCGTTATCACTTTTATTTTATTTTTAAAAATATGTTTTTATTGCCCGGCTGGCATGGCTCAGTGTTTGAGTGTCGACCTATGAACCAGGAGGTCACGATTCAATTCCCAGTCAGGGCACATGCCTGGTTGTGGTCTCCATCCCCAGTGTGGGGTGTGCAGGAGGCAGCCTATCAATGATTCTCTTACATGATTGATGTTTCTATCACTCTCCCCCTCTCCTTTCCTCTCTGAAATCAATAAAAATAGAAAAAAATATGTTTTTATTGATTTTAGAGAGAGAGAGGAAGGGAGAGGGGTGGGGAGAGAGAAACATCAATGTGAGAGAGAAACATCAATCGGTTGCCTCCCATATGCACCCCAACCAGAGATAGAACCTGTAACCTGGGCATGTGCCCTGATTGGGAATCGATCTGGCGACCTTTTGGTTCATGGGGTGATGCTTAACCAACTGAAGCATACCAGCCAGGGCTGTAGTTATCGTTGTTAGAACTTTTGTTCTCCCAGATTATAGTACCCAAAAGAGTTACATTGGATTTCCTGAAACTGTACAAGAGGCAGTGGCAAACTATATTGCATCATCTGTTTTAAAGGGAAGTCAATAATGTCATAAGTAGCCTGCGCCTAAAATAACTACCTATTTTCCTAGGGAAGCTGAGCAAAGTCATCTTGCGTAGTCAAAATCATCCCATAGGATCTCTGTCATTCATTCCAGTCCACTTAACAGACATTTGTTGAGCACCATGTGTTTGGGTGGCCCTCTGATAAATATTGCCTTTAAAAAAGGAAGACAAGACAGTTTTGAAACCACTAGAGGACGATATAATACAATACAATCCACTGTGAATATGGGCACAGCTTGTGGCCAAAGCCAGAAAAGGAAAGGTAGCGTGCTGCAACCTGGGATAACTAGGGACGGAGCAGGTGTGTAGCCTTTTTCTTCTGGGGTTCCACAGTCACGGAAGAATAGTGCACACTCTCTTCACAGAACCCACTTCGCAGGCTGGTTATGTATGACCTTTTCTAAAGCCACTATATACTTGGCTTTTCCCCTTTTTCCTGCCTCCAGCAGATCTGCTGAACACCTCCTCCTTTTCAGATAAACTTACTTTACTCCTTTGCGTGCAGCTGGATTTTGAGAGCACAGAGCCTAGTGAGTTTCATTATTGTATTTTTATTTATTTTTGTTTGTTTTTTTCAGAGTTAGAAATTCTAAGTAGTTCATAAGTAATTCTTTTATATTAATTATTTTAATGTGCTTTTCTTGCTTGCTCTTCTGTTTCCATCACAATTATGATTTGAGTGGAGACTTTTGAGAATTTCTGTAGTTTTTTAAAAATTTTTTATTGATTTCAGAGAGGAAGGGAGAGGGAGAGAGAGATAGAAACATCAATGATGAGAGAAAATCATTGATCGGCTGCTTCCTGCACGCCCCCTACTGGGGATCGAGCCTGCAACCCCAGGCATGTGCTCTTGACAGGAATTGAACCCGGAAACCTTCAGTCCACAGGCCAACACTCTATCCATTGAGCTAAACCAGCTAGGGCTTTGTAGTTTTTTTTTCTTTTCTTTTCTTTTTTTTTTTTTTTTAACTGTGTCTTCATATTCAAAAGAGAACCAAAACATTTATTTTGATTTTCACAAGTTATTAAAATAATTTAGTTGAGTCTTTGATTATTCCAAGTTAAATTACCTGGTTTTGTATCTCTAGGGCTTACTACATTAAAGGATTGGCACATGGTAGGCACTCAATGAACCTCACTTAGAAAAAGAGTGGACAGGGAAAATGTCAGAATATGGTTTGCCTGTCCATAGTCCATACGAAAAGTTTTATGCCCAGGGCCTCTTGCTGAGCGGAATGGCACTTGAAAGTTCCTTATTCATAGGTGACCATATTCTAAATCCTGTAACATATCTTACCTAAAGACCATCAACCTAGAGATACAGCAGTTGTTTTTAAAGTGTGATCTCCAAACTAAAAGCATCAGGATCACCTGCAAACTGTTGGACCCTATTAGAGCTATACTGAATCAGAAACTCTGGGGTGGCTTGGAGCAATCTGTGTTTTAGGAAACCTTCCCAGGTGATTCCATGTCCAAGTTTGAGAACCACTGGGCTAGACGCCAAGTGAGGTTACTAGTTAAATCAATCAGGTTTTCTCTCTCAAGAATTTATACTGGCAATAAAGAGAAGGAGACAGGCAATTGGTAATGGAAGCAGATCTGGGTTCCCCAGACAGTGGGTGGTACACAGCTGCCAAGAGGATGGGCATGAACTAGTAGAAGCTATGAGTAACATAAGCTATGAGGTAGAGAAAAGATATTCAGAGTGAGGTGGCTGGTTGCTGGCAGCTGAGCTGGGACACAGAGAGAGTTGCTGAATCACGATAATGATGGAGGGCTGATGAATACAGCTGCTGAGGAGTTAGCATGGTAACCTGGGGTCCCTTGTCCCTGCAGCTGCATTGGTTCCTTCCAGTTCTGGCAATTGCATCCCAGGCTCTGTAGTACCTGCTGTTCAGCTTGACTGTGCCCCATGGTACCTGGCTATATAGTCGAGATTCTGATTTTTCCTAATCTCATATGTAACCTACAGTAACCTGATACCAAAAAACAGGCACAGATATTCTGTTACAGTTTGCATTACGTTTTAACTTATGTATCGTACATGAGTTAAATCCCTCTTGTGATGGGTGTGAATGAGGAAAAGTTTCTGTAAGATGAAGTAAGGCAAGCTGAATCATAGAACAAAAGTAAATTAGGGAGGTGATATTCTTGCTTTGGGGCTAATTTCTTTTTAAATGAGAGACCTCCCGAAAACTATATTTGTACAGTATTAAGCTTTCCAAATTGTTTATCAGTTGGCCAAGCTGGTCAACATAGTAAAATTCTATATAAAATTATACTTCATATGACATAATCTCATAGAACCCCAGTCAAAGCTCTTTATAATATTGGCCTTATTTTTACCATAAACATCAGGAGATAAACACTGTAACCGTCACAAATCAGGGAACTCTTCATAGGCTTCTTTGAATGGATTTTTGGGGAGACCTAGCACCCTTGGTGCCCTAGTGAGGAACTAATTTTGGAGCATCTGTTGTACTGCTTTTGTTTGCTGTTTGTTTTAAATTTTCTTGAAGCAAGTTTAGGCTCAAGGTATTTATTTATTTATGTATGTATTTATTTACTTATTTATGCCTTTGAAACCAAAACACTTTTATGTTTTTTAAAATATATTTTTACTAGAGGCCTGGTTTCATGAAAATTCATGCACTGGAGGGGCGGGGGTCCCTCAGCCGGGCCTGCCCCCTCTCACAGTCTGGGAGCCCTCAGGGGTGGGAGGCGACCCGGCGATCAGGGGAAGGCGACACCCCCATCACACCTCTGCTGCTGCCACTGCTGGCAGTGCAAGCCTCAGCCGGCCCTGGTTACCTGAGCCTCGGTGGGCCCTGGGTGGCTGGACAGCTGACATTTGAGGCTTGCCTGTGCCTTGGGCTGGCTCTTGGCAGCTGGGGGGCTGAGGGGACTGGAGGACTCTCGAGGCAGGTGGGCGGAGTGGCCTGACCCGCCTGGGGGCGGGCCCAGCGCACCTGCCGCCCTGGCAGGGCTGAGGGGACTGGGCACCACCATTTTGTGGCTGTGGGCTCTGCCATCTTTGAGGGCATGGCAGTCAATTAGCATATTTTATTTTTATTTATTTTATTTATTTTTAAAAATATTTTTATTGATTTTTTACAGAGAGGAAGGGAGAGGGATAGAGAGTTAGAAACATTGATGAGAGAGAAACATCGATCAGCTGCCTCCTGCACACTCCCTACTGGGTATGGGCCTGCAACCAAGGTACATGCCCTTGACCGGAATCGAACCTGGGACCATTGAGTCCACAGACCGACGCTCTATCCACTGAACCAAACTGGTTAGGGCCATATTTTCTTTTTATTGGCTGTGGGCACCACCATGTTTGTGAGGGCATGACAGTAATTAGTATATTCTCTGTTTATTAGATAGGATTGATTTCAGAAAGGAAGGGAGAAAGGGAGGGGAGAGAGAGAGAGAGAGAGAGAGAGAGAGAGAGAGAGAGAGAGAGAGAGAGAGTGGAACATCATTGATGAGACAGAGTCATTGATTGGCTGCCTCCTGCATGCCCCACTCTGGGGATCAAGCCTGCAACCCTGACCAGGAATCGAACTTGGGACCCTTCAGTTCGCAGGCTGACACTCTATCCACTGAGCCAAACTAGCTAGGGCTTTTATGCTTTTTTGAGCAGCTCTTTCATCAGCTTTGAAGTTTCTCTTAATCTCATATGTAACTCTGGTGTGACACAAGCCGAGTCTATGTTTAAAATACATGAATTAGGTGCTCTCTCTCCAGGGAGCATGCCCAAGCCATTACCCCCACCCTGCCTCCCTTCTCCACACATATAAAAAAATATATATGAATTAGAAATAGAGGTACTGATTTGTTTTATCCTTAGGGTCTCCCAGCACACAATTTCATCACAGCATTAATGAATTTGGCTTGAATAGGGGCTTGAATGCTGAATTTGAATCCACAAAGTTAAAATTTTCCCCCTTTCAACCAATAAACTCTGTAATTTGCCTGGTAGCTATAGATTACAAGGATCACTAGAGCCCCACTCCCTGCTTTTATAAGCACCTTAAGAAATGAAGTATGGCCAAAACTGGTTTGGCTCAGTGGATAGAGCGTCGGCCTGTGGACTGAAAGGTCCCAGGTTCGATTCCGGTCAAGGGCATGTACCTTGGTTGCGGGCACATCCCCAGTGGGAGGCGTGCAGGAGGCAGCTGGTCGATGTTTCTCTCTCATCGATGTTTCTGACTATCACTCTTCCTTCCTCTCTGTAAAAAATCAATAAAATATATTTAAAAAAAAAAGAAATGAAGTATGTACTATTAATATATGAAATTTAAAGTAAACATTTCAGAATCTACATGTCCAATGAATTGCATAGTATGTCTTTGAAAGTTTTCTATTTTGTGATATGGATCACTTACATAAGTGATGGAAGTGCTGAGAACATTTTTGAAACCATAGAAATGATTTTTTTGGAGGACTAACTAGCCAGGTGCTACCCTTTCTTCTGTGGGACAAACAATTCAAAGATGTTTCCATTAAGTGCTTATTAATTACTTTAATTATAAAATAAGTTTTTTCTGTTTTCCCCAAAGGACAGAAAGATCAAATCTAGAAAGTTGATATAAGAATTAGGACAGATGGGAAATGTTGTGAGGTACTACATCCTATTCTTCAGTTTAGATCAAGTTAGTACAGAAAATAACCCAAACAGACAAAACAGCCAGAGTCAGTCAGATGTTGGGGGGCCTGTTCCTTCTTGATAAGAAACGGCAGACCCCAAACAGGAATCACTTGTTCTAAGTCCCACTTAATACCTAATCTAAGTGGAGTTTCAGCCTTTTTTTCCTGAGTGGAATGTTAAAGCAGTCAGTTGGGATTTCCTGGTAATCTGCCCGATAAGAGACCTTGCCTTCCCCAAGGGGAGGTAACGTCATCTGAAATACTTTTCTTGTCCCAGTTTTTGTCTATAAAAAAACCTCCCATTTTGTTCAGCTGCTAAGAGCACCTTTTATTTACTAGATGGGATTCTGCCCAATTCATGCATTGTTTAATAAAGCCAATTAAACCTTTAAATATACTTGGTTGAGTTTTTGGTTCTTTAATAGTGTATAATGGGCCAAATTAGGACATGTACTTGGAATTAGGTGCAAGCATGCCATTGCTATTGAAAATCTAGTCACTGGAAGAATGAGTGTGGAGTTTTTTCCCACTCAACTCCCAATTTTTTTGTCAGCTAGACTATACCCAACATAAAAGAAGGCACCTGAGTTTTTGGGTGGACTAATAGCATTAGGAAAAAAAAATCAGTGTGTTTTGGAAGAGGCAAGTTATGCCAAAAGTGAATGGATTTGACAGTTTTATAAATCCCTAATGTTAGAAAGTTTTCCTGGAATTGAGACCTGAATGTAGAAGCAAGGTTCTCTGAATCTATGGAATTGATGTAGGTATTCTTTGGCGCAGAGCAAAAATTTCCTATGGACCTTATAAATCTACAGCCAGTAAGATAAATAAGTAAATCAGAATTTACAGCTTCTATGAGTGGCAAAATTTGCCAGGAAGAGCTAGCTATTAAGTAATTAGCTTTTAAAAAGCAAAATATAAATCTCCTTTAGTTGTGGGAAAGGGAGGAGAGCCAGAGACAACCATATTTGAGATACTGGCCTAACGTTGTATGGGGGCAAAAATGCTTTTGTTTTGTTTTGTTCTTATTTTTTAATTTAAAATATTTATTTATTAAATTGATTGGGGTGACATTGGTCAACATAAACATCTAGGTTTCAGGTGTCCGTTTCTATGTTACAGGATCTGTCTATTATACCGTTTGCCCACCACCCAAAGTCAAATCTTCTCCTGTCAACTTATATTAGGTCCCCTTTTCTCTCCACCCCCTTCCATCTGGCAGTCATCACACTGCTGTTTGTGTTCACAAGTTTCAGTTTTATATCCCACATATGAATAAAATCATATAGTTCTTAGCTTTTTCTGCCTGACTTATTTCCCTTAGCAGAATATTCTCAAAGTCCATCCATGTTGCAAATGGTGCTATTTCATCCTTTCTTATGGCGGAGTAGTATTCCATTGTGCATATGTACCACAAAAAATATGGAATGCTTTACGAATTTGCGTGTCTTTCTTGGGGCCATACTAATCTCCTCTGTATCATTCCAGTTGTAGTATAAGTGCTGAGACTTATTATTATTTAAATCGAGGGAGATAAGGCTTATGGAGAGCCTCACACTCCCAGGAGTCCTGAGGTAAAGGGTATGCATAATGAAGCAGGACACTTGGGATGTGAAGGAGCAGTTGCTTTGGCGTGTGACTTATTTTGCTGTCCAAGAATGACAGTTACACTGAAGAGATGTGTCACAGCTGAGATATGAATAAGGCAGAAGGCCAGAGCTAAGACAGATGACAGATGAATGCATAAATACTCATACATACTAGGTACTAGAACTACTGTACCTACTACTGGGCTGATATTGACATTGCAGTGCCTAGATTCTGTGAATCTATTGGTCAGGTTTCTGATTTTAAAAATCCAGAAACATTCTAGTTTTTACCTATCACCACAGACATTAGTATAACCCAGGAGAATCAGGTAAGAGTAGCCCTTGGCTGAGTCTCATCTTGTACCACAGCGCCACCTATAGGACTCATGTAGGAACTACATGCAGAAGTTACCGAAGTCCTTTGGCATCCACAGATTAGAATCACAGAATTTCAGAGATGATGGGACTTTAAAAGTCATTGAGCCAAGTATCTACCCAATGCTTGAATCACTTTTATACCATACTAGTGCCCCAGTGCACGGATTTGTGCACATTGAAAGAAAATTAATTAGAAGGTGGCTGGCGGGGTGGGACTGGGCAAGACTGGCCGGACATGCCCTGGAGCCAACCTCCTGCGGTCCCTCCCTGGCAGGCTGCACCTGGGGCGGTGCCCCAGCTCAAAGGGTGTTTGTGGAGGAGTGGGGCCCTGGGCTGCGGGGATCGGGCCAAAACCAGCTCTCCGACATCCCCCAAGGGGTCCCGGATTGTGAGAGGGCAGTTCTTGGGTGACACACTCTGGAATAGGGCTCCCTTCCTCCTCTCTGGTTCTGGGGTGCATCACCTGAGAACTGCCGCTGCCAAGTCACCACAGCTCAGCAGCTCCTGCATTGAGCGTCTGCTCCCTGGTGGTCAGTGCACGTCATACCTACTGGCCAGTCAGCTGGTCACTTAGCCTTTTATACATATAGATTTTATTAGCAGTTGTCTAACTTCTGTTGAACCTCCTCAATGAATAGAAACACTCGTTAAACAGTTCATTCTATTAATATTTTCACAAATTTCTACTTTTCACTCCATGCTTCACCACTCACTTCTGCAGAATCTGGACCTCCTAATCTTAGGTCTTTCCAGGACTCTTCCAGGTGACTTGGTTTCATTCTCAGGTGACTTGGTGCAGCCTGCCAGGGAGGGACCGCAGGAGGCTGGCTCCAGGCCGTGTCCGGCCAGTCTTGCCCAGTCCCACTCTGCCACAGAATTAGAATTCTGTGATTCTAATCTGTGGATGCCAAAGGACTTCGGTAACTTCTGGCATCCCTCTTTGCAGGCACTTTAGTGGTGGGTTCTGCCAAATCTGTTACCATTTGCTTTCCATCTTTCAAATTGTTGCTCACATCTCCTATCTACTAATTCTCCTCTCTCATTCTCTTTTTTTTAAAGATTAAAAAACAATTTTATAAGTTAGAAAAAGGAGGACAGTTTACATTAAATTATAAGAGCTTATTTTGTAAAAAACAATAACAAAGACAAAAGATTATGCAACCTAATTAGATAAAAAGTAAACAAATATGCAAAATTAGCAATGACAAATATAAGCAGATTAAATCAATTATACAAAAATACTTTGTGAAATTATAGGCTATTAAGCTTCCAAGTCCATTAAAATGAGATAAAAAATAAGCAAACATGCAAAATTAGTCATGACAAATATAAACAAATTAAATCAATTATACAAAAATTACTTCATAAAATTATAAGCTATTAAGCTTCAAGGTCTCATTAAAACATATATATTTTTTGACCAATTACCAAAATTAGACAATAAGAAGTAGAAAGTGTCAATATATCTATCAATAACTTTAAAATAAATCAAAAGATTGTCAGAAGGATTAGCTTCAGGAAAGGTGTCAGCCAGGATGCTTTCACCAATGTTTTATGGTCCTTCAAGAGTAAACGATGCTGACATTATTTCAACTTTACAGAGCATAGACAAAGAAGACCCTTGCTATATGCTATTTATTTTGACATGGATAGTGTAAGCCAGTACTTGATAGAGATGGTGCAGAATAGAAACAAATAAAAAACTCTAATTTCTCACAGACATGAAGCAAAGATCTTAAGTCATATATGATGAATATAAATCCACCAGCATTTTCAATCAATAATTTACCATGACTAAGTAGAATTTATTCTAGGAAAGCAAGTGGGGAACATTAGGAAACCTATTATTGTAGCTCATGATATTAGTAGGTTAATGGGGAACTCATAATTTTCATTGTTGTCAAATATGCATTTGATAAAATTTAACATTATCATTAAAAATACACACAAATCTTGGTCTTTAGTAATAGAGGTATTCTTTTTTTTATTTCTTTATTGATTAAGGTATTACATATGTGTCCTCATCCCTCCATTAACCCCCCAAATACCCCCCCCACTCATGACCTTACCCCCCTGGTGTTCATGTCCATTGGTTAGGCTTATATTCATGCATACAAGTCTTTTGGTTGATCTCTCCTCCTTTCCCCCACCCTTCCCTACCTTTCCTCTGAGGTCTGGCAGTCTGATTGATGCTTCTCTGCCTCTGGATCTGTCCCTGTTCATCAGTTTATGTTGTTCATTATATTCCACAAATGAGTGAGATCATGTGGTATTTGTCTTTTTCTGACTGGCTTATCTCTCTTAGCATAATGCTCTCCAGTTCCATCCATGCTGTTGCAAATGGTAGGAATTCCTTCTTTTTTACTGAAGCATAGTATTTCATTGTGTAGATGTACCACAGTTTTTAATCCACTCATCTGCTGATGGGCACTTAGGCTGTTTCCAAATCTTAGCTATGGTGAATTGTGCTGCTATGAACATAGGGGTGCATATATCCTTTCTGATTCGTGTTTCTAGTTTCTTGGGATATATTCCTAGAAGTGGGATCACTGGGTCAAATGGGAATTCCATTTTTAGTTTTTTGAGGAAACTCCATACTGTTCTCCACAGTGGCAGCACCAGTCTGCATTTCCACCAGCAGTGCAGAGTTCCTTTTTCTCCGCATCCTCACCAGCACTTGTTGTTTGTTGATTTGTTGATGATAGCCATTCTGAAGGGTGTGAGATGATACCGCATTGTTGTTTTGATTTGCATCTCTCAGATAATTAGTGACTTTGAGCATGTTTTCATATGTCTCTTAGCCTTCCTTCTGTCCTTCTTTGAAAAGTGTCTATTTAGGTCCGTTGCCCATGTTTTGATTGGATTGTTTATCTTCCTTTTGTTAAGTTGTATGAGTTCCCTGTAAATGTTGGAGATCAACCCTTATCAGTGATGACATTGGCAAATATGTTCTCCCATGCAGTGGGCTTTCTTGTTTTGTTGACGGTTTCTTTTGCTGTGCAAAAACTTTTTATTTTGATGTAGTCCCATTGGTTTATTTTCTCTTTAGTTTCCATTGCCCTAGGAGCAGTATCAGTGAAGAAGTTCCTTCGGCATATGTCTGAGATTTTTCTGCCTGTGGATTCCTCTAGTATTTTTATGGTTTCCCGTCTTATGTTTAAGTCCTTTATCCATTTTGAGTTTATTTTTGTGTATGGTGTAAGTTGGTGGTCTAGTTTCATTTTTTTGCATGTATCTGTCTAATTTTCCCAACACCATTTGTTGAAGAGACTATCTTGACTCCATTTTATGTTCATGTCTCCTTTGTCAAATATTAATTGGGCATAGTGGTTTGGGTTGATTTCTGGGTTCTCTATTCTATTCCATTGATCTATATGTCTGTTCTTGTGCCAGTCCCAGACTGTTTTAAGAACAGTGGCTTTGTAATACAGCTTGATATCTGGTATTGAGATCCCACCTACTTTGTTCTTCTTTCTCAGGATTGCTGTGGCTATTTGGGGTCTTTTTTATTCCAAATGAATTTTTGGAAAGTTCGTTGTAGGTCTGTGAAATATGCCATTGGTATTTTAATGGGGAGTGAATTGAATCTCAAGATTGTTTTGGGTAGTATGGACTTTTTGATGATGTTGATTCTACCAATCCATGAACATGGTATGTTCTTCCATCTATTTATGTCTTCCTCTATCTCTTTTTTCAGTGTCCTGTAGTTTTTCGCATATAGGTCTTTTACCTCCTTAGTTAAGTTTATTCCTAGGTATCTTAATTTTTTTGGTGCGATGGTAAGTGGGATTGCTTTTTTAGTCTCTCTTTCTATAAGTTCACTATTGGTGTAAAGAAATGCCATAGATTTCTTAGCATTAATTTTGTATCCTGCTACATTGTCAAATTCATTTATTAAGTCTAATAGTTTTTTGATGGAATCTAGGGTTTTCTATGTACAATATCATGTCATCTGCAAATAAGGACAGTTTTACTTCTTTTCCAATTTGGATGCCTTTTATTTCTTCTTCTTGTCTGATCGCAATGGCTAGTACTTCCAGTACTGTGTTGAACAGGAGTGGTGAGAGTGGGCATCCCTGTCTTGTTCCTGTTCTTAGGGGAAATGGTTTTAGTTTTTGTCCATTGAGTATGATGTTGGCTATGGGTTTGTCATATATGGCTTTTATTATGTTTAGGTATGATCCTTTTATTCACACCTTGCTGAGTGTTTTGATCAAGAAGGGGTGTTGGATTTTGTCAAATGCTTTTTCTGCATCAATTGATGTGATTATGTGATTTTTATCTCTCAATTTGTTTATGTGATGTTGAACGTTTATTGATTTGCGGATATTGTACCATCCTTGCATCCCTGGTATAAATCCTACTTGGTCATGGTGTATGATCTTTCTGATGTATTGCTGGATCCGATTTGCTAGAATTTTGTTGAGGATTTTGGCATCTATGTTCATGAGGGATATTGGCTTATAATTCTCTTTCATTATGTTGTCTTTATCTGGTTTTGGTATTAGGGTGATGCCGGCTTCATAGAATGAGCTTGGAAGTGTTCCTTCCTCTTGAATTTTTTGGAATAGTCTGAGGAGGATAGGTTTTAGTTCTTCCTTGAATGTTTGGTATAACTCCCCTGTGAAGCCATCTGGCCCCAGGCTTTTGTTTGCTGGGAGCTTTTTGATGACTGCTTCAATTTCTTCCATAGTTATAGGCCTATTGAGATTATTAGAATCTTCCCAATTGAGTTTTGGAAGGTTGTATTTTTCTAGGAATATGTCCATTTCCTCCAGGTTGTGCAGTTTGTTGGAGTAGAGTTGTTCATAGTATTTTTTAACAATCTCTGTATTTCTGTGGGGTCTGTTGTTATTTTGCCTCTCTCATTTCTGATTTTGTTTATTTGAGTCCTCTCTCTTTGCTTCTTGGTGAGCCTGGCTAGAGGTTCATCAATCTTGTTTATCCTTTCAAAGAACCAGCTCTTGCTTTCATTGATCTTTTGTATTGTTTTTTTGGTGTCTATGATATTTATTTCTTCTCTGATCTTTATTATCTCCTTCCTTCTGCTCACTCTGGGCTTTTCTTGTTGCTCTCTTTCTAATTCTTTGAATTGTAGAGTTAGATGATTTACTACCATTTTTTCTTGTTTTTTTGAGGTAGGCCTGTAGAGCTATAAACTTCCCTCTCAGGACTGCTTTCATTGTGTCCCATAGATTTTGGATTGTTGTGTTTTTGTTGTCTTTAGTTTCCAGGATGCTTTTAATTTCTTCTTTGATCTCTTTGGTAACCCAGTCATTATTTAATAGCATGCTATTCAGCTTCCAATTGTTTGAGATTTTTGGATTGTTTTTATTGTAGTTTATTTCTAATTTTATGGCATTGTGGTCTGAGAAGATGCTTGGTATGATTTCAATCTTCTTGAATTTGGGGAGACTTTGCTTGTGACCCAATATGTGGTCTATTTTTGAAAATGTCCCATGTGCACTTGAGAAGAACGTATATTTTGTGGCTTTGGGGTGAAATGTTCTGAAGATGTCAGTTAAGTCCATCTGATCTAGTGAGTCATTTACGATTGCTGTGTCTTTGCTGATTTTTTGTCTAGAGGATTTATCCACTGGTGTCAGTGGTGTATTAAAGTCCCCTACTATGATTGTATTGTTGTCGATCTCTCCCTTGATACCTTCCAGGAGTTTTGTTATGTATTTGGGTGCTCCTGCATTGGGTGCATATATGTTTATCAGGGTTATATCCTCTTGTATCGATCCCTTTAGTATTATGAAGTGGCCTTCCTTATCTCTTGTTATAGCATTTACTTTGAGGTCTATTTTGTCAGATATAAGTATTGCTACCCCAGTTTTTTTTTTCATTTCCATTTGCCTGAAAGATATTTTTCCTTCCCTTCACTTTCAATCTGTGTGAGTCTCTTGTTCTGAGGTGGGTCTCTTGTAGACTGCATATATATGGGTTGTGTTTTTTTATCCATTCAGCCACTCTATGTCTTTTGATTGGAGCATTTAGTCCGTTTAGGTTTAAAGTTATTACTGAAAGGTATTTGTTTGTAGTCATATCTATTTTTGTGTCTGTGTTCCTTCTTACCCATTTATTTCTTCTTTTTACAGTATTCCCTTTAGCATTTCTTGCATTGCTGGTTTGGTGGTGATAAACTCCCTTAGCCTTTTTTTGTCTGCAAAGCTCCTGATTTCCCCTTCAATTTTGATTGATAGTAATGCTGGATAGAGTATTCTTGGATTCAGTCTTTCACTTTGCAACACTTTGTATACCTCCTTCTATTCCCTTCTAGCTTGATGTGTTTCTGTTGAGAAATCACTTGATAATCTGATGGGGGTTCCTTTGTAGGTAACTCTCTGTCTCTCTCTTGCCGCCTTTAAGATTCTCTGTCGTTGATATTTGCCATTTAAATTATGACATGTCTTGGTGTGGGTCTTTTGGGGTTGATCCTGCTTGGGACTCTCTGAACTTGTGTAACTTTTTTCTTCCCCATATCTGGGAAGTTTTCTGTCATTATTTCTTCAAATAGATTTTCTAATCCTTGCTGTTCTTCTTGTCCTTCTGGCAGCCCTATTATACGTATGTTACTTCGTTTCATGTTGTCCCAAAGCTCCCTTAGGCTTTCCTCCTGCTTTTTAATTTTTTTCTCCAATTGCTGTTCAGATTGAGCTTGTTTCTGTACCCGATCTTCTAACTCACTAATTCGGTCCTCTGCTTCTTCTAGTCTACTGTTGAAACTTTCCATGGTGTTTTTGATTGTAGCTATATCACTTTTCATTTCTTCCTGATTCTTGCATAGATTGTTGATTTTCTCATTTATCTGATGTATAAATTCCACGACCATTACTCTGAACTCTTTTTCGGTCATGTTGCATGCTTCAATTTCACTAATTTCCTTTCTTGGTGACTCCTCATTTTCTTTCCTCTGGGGATTGTGTCGTCTCCCCATTCTGACTATCACCAGAAGGTTCAAACTTCGAGTTGCGTGGATCTGGGCCGTGTGCTGTGGGAACTTCGCACCACCCGAGTTTCACTGAAGTGCTCCGACACTAGGACGTGTGCCATGGGTTGGTGGGAACCAGGCTTGCCCAGGGTCAGTGTTCCCAACGTTCAGTGTGGTCTTGTGTGTGCACCTAGAATCAGGGACCTTGCCTGCACCGCACTGTTGGCGTGTGCCAAAAATGAATCTTCTAACGCATGCCAGGAGTCAGAGTTTCCCTGTGTCTGCACTAAGAATCAAGTATCAGAGTCTCTGTTGCCTCGTGCGGCTTCTCACTGAGAATCAGGGTCCCCGCATGCGCATGCACTAAGAATTGGAGTCACTGGCTCTTAGTGTGAATGCGCTGTGAGTCAGGGATCCCAGGCACACGCAGTAAGAAATAGAGTCAAGTCGGTGGTGCTCAGTGCTGCCTCTTGCTAGGAGAATTTGGGTCCAGGTCACCATGGGGGACTGGGTTGCACAGAAGCTCTGTGGCGTGCCTGCGCTGTGGAAAACTGACTTCTGTGTGCACTTGCCCAGAATCAAAGTCAGGTGGCACTGCCGCCCTGTGTGGGCTTCGGGTTTGTTCACCCGATTGCATTGTGGGGACGAGAGTCCAGTCTCTCAAATTCCAGTAGCAGCGCTGAGGTCCGCGCATGCGCTCTCAAGCTCAAATTTCCCGTAGGGGACCTGCGTCCCCCGTGCACTCTCAAGCTCAATTTCCCATGAAGCTCAATTTCCCACAGGGGCGCTGCGGCTCGAGCGAGGGGCAGGTCTATTAGTTACTATGGCGCTATCCGTGAGCCTGTGGGGAGGGGGATAGGCTCTTTGACTCACAGAAATCTGCTGCCGGGAAGTCTGGATCCTTGTTGTCTGTTGGTCTGAAGCTGTGGTCGAGTTCTCAGTCTCTCTCATTCTCTTTGTCCTTGTGGACTTATATTTTTAGTTAAAGAAAAATTTATCTACTGTCATTTTGGTAGATTTTAGAAGAGAGAAGTAATAAGTATAGGGTTTTATATTTATACTAGAGGCCCAGTGCACGTATTCGTGCACTGGTGGGGTCCAGCCAGCCTGCCTAATGGGGGCCATCAGGAGCGGGCTGGCTTGGGGGAGGGGCTGCGGTCATTCCAGTCATTCCGCCGTTTGGTCAATTTGCATATTACCCTTTTATTATATAAGATAGGATTTGTATTTATTCAAATTAAAATTTTTATTGTTCATTCTGCCTTTGGATCTTCACTCTGCCATTCAAGACATTGGTCACCTCTCCTAACCATTAAAGAAGTGGAAAAGCCAGCCAGCTGTCCTCTCAGCTACTTACTCAATGAACAGGACAAGTTTGAAGACAGAATCCTGGGGTATTAGAGACTCTGGGCTGACATTGATTCATAATTAGCATCTATCTTTGTGATCATCTGGGCCACATTCCTCCACCTCATTCACAAGGTGAGAGTGTCTGTCAAATGCTGAGATCATGTGCTCAAGCACAGTGTTGTCAGCTTCCTCTGATTTACCAGTCTGGCAGAGTATGGATAAGAGGGGAAGTGCTGTTAATTCATTAAATCATGCCTGACTCCTAGGCATGTTTAATGCTCCCTGTTATTCTCTCTGTGTTTAAAGTGATATTCAATAACCTGCCTGAAAATTACAGTGCCCATCCCTCCCCTAGTTTCCAAGATTGTTTTTTGATAATAAATAGCAACTCATTTGATCACCACATCCTTCCAGTAGTAGGCAGGGATGGAGTTCGTTGGAACCAGGAGGTTTGCACTAATGTAGTGAACCCAAGTGCTCTCTTATAATCTCTCCACCAGTTTAGACTTTCAGGTCTTTTTTTTTTTTTTTTTTTTTTTTTCAGACTTTTAGGTCTTACCTGAATGTGAGCTCTACTATTTTTTACCCATTCATCTTTCTCCTTAATAAAGATAGCAGATGGAAATTAGGAGATGAAGGATTTGTGGACTATGTATCTATCCCTATTATCAATCTTTCACTTTCTTGTTATTACTACTCTTACTAGAGGCCCAGTGCATGAAACTCGTGCAATGGGAGGAGGGGATGGCCCCTCAGCTTAGCCTGCAGCCTCTCCAATCTGGGACCCCTCAGGGGATATCCGACTGAACTGGCAGTTCGACATCTCTCTCACAATCCGTGACTGCTGGCTCCTAACCACTCACCTGCCTGCCTGCCTGATTGCCCCTAACCGCTTCTGCCTGCCAGCCTGATTGCCCCCTAACTGCTCCCCTGCTGGCCTGATTGATGCCTAACTGCTCCCCTGCTGGCCTGATTGCCCCCAACTGCCCTCCCCTGCTGGTCCAATTGCCCCCAACTGCCCTCTCCTGCTGGCCTGAAGGCCCCCAACTGCCCTCTCCTGCTGGCCCAAAGGCCCCCATCTGCCCTCCGCTGCCGGCCTGGTCGCCCCTAACTGCCCTCCTCTGCTGGCCATTTTATGGCGGCCATCTTGTGACGATGTGGGGGCGGCCATCTTGTGATGACGTGGGGGCGGCCATCTTGTGATGACGTGGGGGTGGCCATCTTGTGATGATGTGGGGGCGGCCATCTTGTGATGTTGTGGGAATGGCCATCTTGTGATGACATGAGGGTGCGAGGGCCACCTAGGCTTTTATTAGTATAGATATAATTTGAAAAAGTTATCCTGAACATTTAAGTAAAAAGAACATGTAGAGCACTTGGGTTTACTAGAAACTGTGAGTTATTTAACAAATTTTGATCTTTATTAAATGGCTTTTTATGGGGTTGATATATACAGTTTCAAGTGGATCTCTTGACTCATGATTTATTTATTTATTTATTTATTTATTTATTTATTCATTTATTATCCTCAACCGAGGATATTTTTCCATTGATTTTTAGAGAGAGTGGAAGAGAGAGGGAAATATTGATGTGAGAGAAACACATCAATTGATTGCCTCCTGCCAGCTCCCTGAACAGGGCCCTGGTGGAGGAGGAGCCTGCAACCGAGGTACGTGCTCTTGATTGGAATCGAACCAAATCGGTCCTCAGGCCAATGCTCTATCCACTGAGCCAAACCAGCTAGGTGCAACTCATGATTTAAACTCATACTCAGGAATGAAGAAAAATGTTTCAAAATTCCTCATAGCTTCATTAAGTTATCTGCCTTTCACACACCTGGGCAAGGGTGTTGACTTTCTTCCTTGTGCCCCTCAGGACCCATTCTCTATCTTTCTTCATACTATTATTTGCCCTGTAAGGCTGTCCTGCATGGATCACATCAAAGGCACCTATGTTCTTTGGCTTTCTGCAGGGGAACATGGCGTTGGGGTACTTATTTCCCTGGTTCTTTCCTGTGAGGTTGCTACAGGCTGCGTGTCTCTCAACAGGTCACTGCTCTTGTCTAGGCAGTCCACCCTATACTACTCTCTCTTACTAGGTTCTGGCCCTTTGGGGACTGTGATAGCTCCACTGCTGCTACCTCTTATGGATTCCCAGTGTCCACTCACCCTTTTGTAATTAGTCCCTCAAATTTTCCTAACTTGAGTGGACCATCTGTTTCCAATTTTGTGTGTGTGTGACTGATACAGAAAGTTTAAAATAAGGCTGAGGGAAGTTTCCTCTATTGTATCAGACTTATTGGACCATATGATGAAATATTATTGGACAGGCTAGGAATTGGCTCTTTGTAGAATTTTTGGCACATCACAGTCAAAAATATAAAATAGTTTATAAATTTTTTAGATCAGAAAGTGAGAGAGCAGATTTTTGTGGATGACCTGCTGCTCTCCCACACTGCGGGCATTATTGGAATAAATGCTCAGATATTATACAAGAAAAAAAGAAAGAAAGTCAAGTGAGATTATTTTCTCATAAGAACACCCATTAACTGAATTTTATACTATAGAACTGATTACTGATATTTTGTTTTCCAAACTGTTGTGTAAAAAATAAATCTTCTCTCTCTCTCTCTCTCTCTCTCTCTCTCTCTCTATATATATATATATATATATATATATATATATATATATTATATTATATATATGTAATATATATATAATATATATATATATAATATATATATATATTATATATATATATATATTTTTTTTTTCTCCCCAGGATACATAAGAGACTCCTACAAATCAGTGTGAAACAGACCAAAACAAGTAGGAAAATGGGCAAAGTTACAGATTGTAAATGCATATATAAAGATGCTCAATCTCACTAGTAATCTGGAAATTGCAACTAAAACAAGAAAGCACTTCATTCACATTAGAATGGCAAAAATGAAATGAAAAGTCATATAATATCCTGTGGGGAGTGGGTTTGAGGATAAATTACTATAACCACTTTGGAAAATAATTTAGTGCTATTTGGTCAAGTTAAAAGTAAGCACACTCTAAGATCTGCCTCTCAGTGAGAAAGTGCAATTCTCTGAATCACTTGAAATCCCACCCTCCTTTTTCTCTGCACTATAGTCCCTCTCCCCTGTCCCAGCTCACAGTGCTCTCTGCATTTCTGGGGAGAGTCTGTGATTTGTTAAAACCTCTTAGATTTGACTGGCTGCCATGGTTCTAAGATTGAAAGGGCAAAAATGGCTTATTCCAGAGTTAAACGTTCTTTCAAGTCAGGGACATGAGTCTTTGCCACATTCTCTTTAAAGCACCTGAGTGTTTGCTCCCAAGCCCGTGGAACTGAAGAAGGAAAGGAAAGGAAAGAGTCTTCCACCAGCTGCGATGGTGTTGAGAGCTCTGCTCCTTATCACCTCCGCACACTCTCACCCAGTTGGCCTTTTTTGAAAACGAATTTCACAACATTTGCCACCTAATAACTCAACATGTGTGTGATTTCCTGTCAGTTTAACTTCTCCAAACTTTTGTTTAACAATAGCCAGAAATTCTCAGAAATAGGAGGATAGTGCAACACTGCTCTTCCTTGTCACCATCCTGTCATCTCCCTGGAGGTCCTGAAACAATACAACTGATGGTTCCTAGCAGAGGCCAGAGGTCAGGACGGGGCAGGAGGCCCACCCTGCCTGGACCCCCTGACCTGGATCTGTCTATTTCTTTGTCCTGCCAGCCCTGACGAGTCTATTATTTGATACTATTAGTGTATCCTCTTGATGAGTGACATTTCCTAATTCTTTTCCACAGGGCCTGTTCTATACTTAGTGGCAGCTGAAAAAAAAAAAAAAGTTGCCTGCTGACAGCTGCTGGTGAGCTGACGGGGCCAAGGAAAGGTGGTGTCCTGGGAAGAAGGCAGCCCTTCCCACCTCCAGGTTGGACTGGATTTCTAAGTGCAAACATATATCTTATTTTCTTTTTGGACTTGGAAGTCACTTTCTTGAGACAAGCAAGAAGAGCTCCTCACGGGCTTGCCAAGTACGTGATTCTGCCTGAAGTCTTGTAATTGAACTGTTTATTAACGAAATCATGCATTTGAGAGTCAGAAGGCTCATTTTGTCCAACTTTAAAACACACAACTCAACCATTATTAAGAGCATTAAAAAATACATATATTTTTATTGATTTTAGAGAAGAAGGGAGAGGGGGAGAGAGAGAAACATCAATGATGAGAGAGAATCATTGATTGGCTGCCTCTTGCACGCCCCCTACGGGGGATTGAGCCTGCAACCCAGGCATGTGCCCTTGACCGGAATTGAACTGGGACCCTTCAGTCTGCAGGCCGACACTCTATCCGTGGAGCCAAACCAGCTAGGGCTCATTTTGTCCAACTTTTTGATTTTGCAGATGAGGAAAGAGGCCCAGAGACATTAAGAGTAACAGTAACATTAATTTATTTTATATAACATAATGCGAAAACACTATTGACTCCTTTTTACAGAAGAGGAAAGGGATGATCAGAGATGAGGTGACTGGCCCAGGGTAGCACCGTGAGTCAGTTACAGAGTCTGGACTTGAAGCCAGGTTTCCTCATTCCCACTATGATGCTTTTTGATGGGCACAACACAGCCTTTGGGCATGGGAGGGGACTGTCCGGAGCCCCACTTTGTCTATACTTGCGGACCCAATGCACTAGTAAAAAATCATATGCATTAAAAAATGAAATGCTATTTGTGTGTTCTTCATTGGTAAAGCACATGGTATAAAATTCAAGAGGTACAAAGGGTGTAATGTGAAAGAAAGTCTCCCTCATACTCCTATCCCCCAGCCATCTAGTTCCCTTCCTTCAGATATGTGCTATACTTAGGTAAACAAATGCATACATATACATATATGCATTTTTAATGAAAAATGGAAACACACTTTACCTTGGTCTCTACTTTGCACTTAACATTTTTCATGCATTTTGGATGTCAGCCCTGATCAGTACACATAGTGCTGTTTCCTTCTTTTCAGTGGCTGCAAGTATTTTATTGAATGGATGTGTCACATTTTACTTAGCCTGTCCTCTCTTGATGGACATCATGTGGTGTCCATTCTTAGGCTACTGCTGGGAAGAATGCAGTATACAATATACATTTTCATATATAAGTGCTAGGATGCCTAGCCAGGGTTGGTGAACTATATAGCCTGTGGGCCAAGTTCAACCTGCCATTTGTTTTTGTTGAACATAGCTGTGCCCACTTGTTTACATACTTTCTGTGGCTGCTTTCATGCTACAACAGCAGAGTAGTTGCAACAGTGATACATGTCCAGAGACCTAAACTTCCTGCCCTGGTCCTTTAAAGGAAAAGTTCGCTTGCCTCAGATCTATAGAACATTGCCGGGTCAAGGGTTTTGCATTGTACACTTAGTAGTGTACAACGGCCCAATTCTCCTTGCAGAAATTGTACTGGTTTATTCTCCCACTGGCAGCAGTTTTTCCTCATGTTCTCACCAACATAGTTCATTGAACCTTTCCATCTTCTCCAGTCTGATAGAAAACCGTGTTTTCCTTCATTTGCTTCGCATTTCTCTGGTTGGGGGAGGGTGGAGCCTATGAGGGAAAGAGAAACGAATGCGAAGTAAATTATCGGGTCTTAATTCTTAGATGTGAGCAACAGAACTTCACCCCGCTAAACAAATTAATCAGCGACCCTACTGCGCATGCCAGCTTGGCAGTCCCAGGTCTCTTGGTCCCTCCCTTCCTGGCTAGAAAATGGATTCTGAGCAGCACCTGCTTCCTTGCCTTGCTCTACTCATAATTCGTCACCAAGCACACTGTGAGCAGCTGCTAGGAGGGAAAGGTGAGTTCTGGTTTCAACCCTGGGGACGTGGAACTTATATTTTGGCAAACTCCTACACACAAGAAGGCCAGCCTCTAACCAATGCCCACAAGTGCTAGCCTGTGGGGAGGAAGTACCTTCAACTGAGCAGGGGTAGTTGGGGGGCGGGGAGGGGAGCAGAGAGAGTCGGCTTCTCTTCCTCTTGGGGTTTAGGCTGTGTTGTTTTTGGAAACACATACATGTTTGTTGTTGGAAGTGATGTGTGAGAGAGCAGTAGCTCCAGCACTTTCCAACTAGAGTCAACAGTCACATCTATTCCTCCCCCAGCAGGGAGGCAAGCGCTGAGGCCAGTGAATTGAGGTCACAATTTAGCATTTGCAGGTCCTTGTTTTTCTCCTGTTTAGAATGAAGGTTGGTCCTTGATCTGGTGCTAAAAGGCTCCGGCTGTGGGCCAGGAGGCAGCTGCATCTTGAGTTTGTCAAAGTTAAAGATAAATTGCTTTGAAAATAAAGCTTTATTCCAAAATGATAGCAAGGTACTAAAGTTTTGTAGCGAATGAGGTTGAAGAAAGGCTCCTCAACAACTAACTAAATACTGAAAATGTGGTAAGGCAGTAATAACATTCCAATGGATAAAAATTAGATTTTTAAGTTCCCAGAGAGGAACTATTGGAAACAACTGTGCTCAATTAATGTGGTAAATCCATTTAATGGGATTGCACAGGCTGTTAAAAGAATACAACAGATCCATATGTCCATATATGGAATCTTTTCCAAGAAATCAATAAGTGTGAAAGTCAAGGTAAGGGATGGTAAGTGTCTTACGTCAGTATTTCTGGAAGCAAAGACTGAGACAGGGATTCTTGTGTTTTCAGGAGGCATTGCTCCCAGGAGCAGGTGAGAGAGGAAATGGAGTAGGGCGGTGTGTGTGTGTGTGTGGGGGGGGGGGGCGGGGGGGAGAAGGATAGGGGGAGTTAAGCAAGGGGTGGTCTCAGTGGACATTTGCTTCAGCCTGATCCCACTGGGGGCTCTGGATTGTGAGTTGCACCACAGTCGTCCAACCTTTTGTACCCCTGTGTTGGCTGCAAGGATTGGCCATAAGGATTCTCTGTAGAAGGGGGCAACTGTGAACTATTACTAGCCAGCCGCCCAGCAGCCGGGGGATGGGTGCCCTGGCTGTGAGGGGTCTGGGCAGAACTCCAGCAGCAGCTGCAGAAGCCATGCTGGCATTTGTGGGGAAGGATAGATGTGTGCACGTATGCGCTTGTATGTGCCTGGGAACTATAAGAGCAGAGGCTCTTATGCTGGAATCCATGGACCCCCATGGACTTCTCAAATAGAACCATGTTTCAATATAATTGGTTTCCTTTGCAATCCTTTGTATTTTATTTTACATACATTTTCAAGCATTATTCTAAGAGGAGCATCTTTAGGCTTCATCAGATAGCTAAGGGGTCCATGCTACACACAGAAAAATAAAGAGATACAAGAAAGTGATAAGAGTGCTTGCCTGGGTGGGTGAGCGAGAGGTGGGTGATACAGGGCTGGGTCAGGAATGGGAGAGAGATTTCCTATTCTTGGCATATCCTTTTGTACCATTGGAATATTCTCTATGTGCATGAATTACATTTTAAAAAGATATAAAAAAAGAAAATTTATTTTAAAAGTTACCTACTGCTCTAAAGAACCAGGGAAGAGCCGAAACTGGTTTGGCTCAGTGGATAGAGCGTCGGCCTGCGGACTGAGGGGTCCCAGGTTCTATTCCGGTCAAGGGTACGTGCCTTGGTTGCGGGCACATCCCCAGTGGGAGGTGTGCAGGAGGCAGCTGATCGATGTTTCTAACTCTCTATCCTTCTCCCTTCCTCTCTGTAAAATATCAATAAAATATATTAAAAAAAAAAAAACCAGGGAAGAAAAGATGGATAGATATGGGAGAAAGTATCCCTTAAATGAACCTGATTTTTTTCTGTTTTTTTTTTTTTTTCTTTTTACTCTCATTTCCTGGACACTTTTTATACCATTTCTCCAATGACCTGCTTTCCTCTTCAAAAAGTCCCTTATCTCCCTAATGCCTGCATTTGATTTTGAAGCTGTTTTTGCCCTCTTGGATAGAAGCCTGCATAATTATCTTTCACTAATTTCCCCCCCAACTCATAATCAAAAGATGACTAAAGTGTAAAGTCATTTCTTAACATAAATGCATATATTGGCAAAATACATTACTTTGGTCTGCATGATATTTTTGTGGGCCAAAAGCATGCCTTTAAATGAAGAAAATATTTCTATAATGAGAATAAACGTTGGTGGTTGTTTCATGCTCAAGATTTTTTTGAGGTTTTTTAATCAGAACAAGTTTGAGGACATTTGATGTCTCCTTATTCATAATACATTTCTAAAAAGTCAAGATTTACTAAATTCTACCTCTTGGGATTTTAAAATGAATGTGCACTCTCCACCACTTTTGTTGCCAAGGGAGCTCACATCTGCCCTGGAAAACCTTCCCGTGGAGCGATGTCAGCAGAGATAAATGAATGAGAGTACATGCGGTTCTGTAATAATAGTGCAATTTGGCTAAAGGGTGACATCATCTTTTTGCTGTCGTATCTGCCATCCTAAGTAGCAATAAGTCCAGCCTAGCTAGAGAATGAATCATAAGGAGAGTACATTGGCAAGGTGGGATTAAACATAACAAATGGAAAATAAAATTAAAAAAAGGGGCAGTTTTGCATCTATACTGTCCATAATATACTTTTTATTATGGAAGGTTTTAATTTAATTACCACCTCATAATGTGCCATTGTTTTTGGATTATGTGGAACAATGCAAAGCTTCTTTCCTAATGGCTGGTTTGCTATGTATACACGTGTATATTAATAGGAATTGATTTTAGTCTTTAAAGGGCACATTTAAATGCTGGCAGATAAAATGCCTTTATCAGTTCAATCCACTGACTGTGATTCCACGTGCCTCCCTGTGACAGTTGCAGGAGGGTTTGCTGGGTTTTATTTGGATGCAAGAGAGGAATATCACCCTCCTTTATGCTGATTATAACCCTGGACACAGCTTGTTTCTGAGGAGGTCAGTATGTGACGGCGCTGGTTCTTCAGGGGCTGCGTTAGTATTAAGTCATTGCTTTTGTTTGTTTTCTTTTTAAGTAACAGCTTTATTGAGATAGAATCTACATGCAAAAATATCGCTTCTGTTAACTAATTTAAAAATTATTTTTATTGATTTCAGAGAGGAAGGAAGAGAGAGATAGAAACATCAATGAAGAGAGAGAATCATTGATTGGCTGCCTCCTGCAGGCCCCACACTGGGGATTGAGCCTGCAACCTGAGCATGTCCCCTGACCAGGAATTGAACCCATGACCTCCTGGTTCATAGGTTGATGCTCAACCACTGAGCCATGGCTAATTTTCAGACTGCAACCATATCCTAGCATCTCCCTATCTTCTAATGTTCACAGGCATCAGGTGTTTTTCTGCAAAGGCATTGATAATGACTATGAGGGATAAATATTGCAGATGGGTCAAATCAAAAGAATCAAATTTCAAAGCCAGATTAAAGAGTCGTGAAAAGGAGGGAGAAACAGAAATGAAGGAACAAGAGAATTACAGAAGTAAAATGAGCAATTGATTATTTCTTTTAAAAAGAAATCTGCTGTTTGAATAAAGAACAAAGAACTTTCATTGTTGGCTCCCTACATGGCTGTGTCTTTTTTGAGCAGCAAGTCCCAGGATCAAGAAACCATAAAGAGCTTAGACTTTAATACACATCAACAAAAAATTTACATGGCAATTTCATTTCCAAAGCACATTTGCATATTATCACAGGTAAAATAATGTTTTCCCAAACACCATTTTTAATATAGGATTTTATTTGCAGAAGCTATTTTCCTGGCCTAGGGAACAAATGGTTCTTGAAACAGAACTTTGCTGATCTGGTTTCAAAGAATTATATGATTTGAAAAATTATGTGGAGCAGATGGGATCAGAAGTCCCCAAAAACAGAACAGGCATAACTGGTAATGAAAATGTTCTTTTGGTATAGTATTATGTTTTTAAAAAATATTAGTATACAAGGACCTTGGGCAAGAGCAGAAAAGAGGTAGAAATAATACTTTATATTTGAATAGGTTTTATACTTTCCAGATACCACCTAAGTTTGTTAGCAACTTTTATTCTCATTTTACTGATGAAAGACTTGCTCCTAAGATGTGTTCAAACTGACAGAAGATTTAACTTAAACTGGCTTAAGCAATACAAGGTCTCTCTCTGTCTCCCTCCCTCCCTCCCCCCCTCCCTCCCTCCAACTCTCCTCCCTCCCTCATGTCTCCTCACAGAATTGAAAAGTCCAGGACAGGAAGTAGCTTTGTGTGCCTTGAAAGAGATGTTCAATTGATACCAGAGGGCCCAATTTCTCATGACAGCTCCCAGCTCTGTTGTCTTAGTATGTAGTTTACTTCTAACACAGGATTTCTTGGTGAAGTGGCAGGATGGTTGTTAATAGTTTTAAGTTTACATCCTCAACTCTAAATCCAGTAGAAAAAAGGGAGTACCTCTTTCTTACAGTACTAGCAAAAGTCTAGATTGTGTCTCATTGCCCCAGATCGGATCATGTATTCAACCCTGAACCAATCACTGTGGCCAAAAGAATGAGGCCCTCTTATTAGCCAGGCTGGAGACGGTGACCCCTGCTCTGAATGCATGGAGAAGGGTCAGGGATGGCTTTCCACAGGCAAAGGGGGCATTTTCCTTTCCTAGTTTTATTGAGATATAATTGAAATATAACCTTGTATAAGTTAAATGACCTAGTTTTATATCTCCAGTGCAGTCTGTTACATAGCTCCCATTAGTCCCAGTATTTTCTATGTGAATGGTGTCCCCTAGAACTGTGCAACCTGGAGAGCAGGCTGATAGAATATTAATCTGATATTCACATGATTTTTTTTTTTTTTTGGTAACTGTATTTTAAACTTTTTCAGGGTAAGGGTTATATTATGATAGTTTTTGTGTCCTTATGCACAGTGCTTATCAGGCCGATTTTCCTTCAGTCAAAATTCAGAAGACATATTTAATTGAGTTATTGAAATAGCTTTCCTGGTGAGATTACTAAATTAACTTGTACACTGTTATGGGAGAAGCTGGATACATATTCCTTATCCATCATGGTGAGGAAGTGAAGGGGATGATGGAGAATCCATTTTTATAAAGCTCTCCAGGTGATTCTCTTCAGAGCATTTACAATTTTTGCCTCAAGATTTCAGCATGTAAATAAATATCAGGCAGGAGATTGATGGACATAAAACTCTTCAATGTACCACAAACAGCCAAAGAAGTGATGTTAAAATCAAGGCTTATTATAAATCTTAGTAGAATAGAATACAACTATAAAAACTCAAAAAGAACATAATAAATAAGAATTAAAATGGAAGAGACAGACTTTGGTTAAATCATGATTCAGTTATCTATAGCTGAATAACAAATCTCTTCCAAACTGGGTGGCTTAAAATGACAAGCATTTATTATTTCTCATGATTACATGGGTTGCTAAGGCTAAGCTGGGTGGTTTCTCAGCTCCAGGTGCTGTCACTGCAGTCACTCATGTAGCTGCATTCAGCTGGGAGCTTGGCTGGGGCTACACTAAGATGGCCTCGTTGTCAAAAGGCTCTCTCCATGTATGTCTCATTGTCCAGCTTTACAGCAGGATGTCTGGTTTCCAAGGGGAGGAAGCAGAAGCTGACAGTTCTCTTAACTGGGCTTAGAATTCTGTCTTAGGACGACACTGCTGCTACACATATTGGACAAGATAAGTGACAGGACCAGCCAGATTTACTAGTAGGGGGAGGAGGAAGGGAAATAGACACCACCTCTCAGTGTGAGTGGAGTGGAGGAGTTGTTGGTGACCATATTTGGGTGCTATGACAGATATTCATAGTTACATCTGGCATATACATTAAGAAGTGGCCATACATTTGGACCACCTAAACTTAAGCCCCAAAACAACAGGATCCATACAATGAAATGCTATTCAGCAACAAAGAGGAATAAAATACCTATACTAGTACATTCTAAAACATGGATGCTCCTCAAAAACATCATGCTTAGTGAAAGAAGCCAGACACAAAGGACCACATACTATATGACTCCATTCATATGAAATGTCCAGACAAGGCAACTAAGGAGACAAAAAGTAGATTAGTGGTCATCTGGGGCTGGTGGTAGGAATGGGGGTTAATTGTAAATGGGCATGAGAAATCTTATTTGGGTGATAAAAATGCTCTAAAACTAGGTTATGGTGATGGTGACACAATTCAGTAAATTTGCTAAAAATCATTGAATTGTACCCTTAAGAGGAGTAAAACTCATGGTATAGAAATTATATTTCAATAAAATTATGAAGGAAGTACAGGATGGCGGCTTTAATTTAAGAGACATGTTTCCGAAGGCATTGCATAATTCAACACTTCACAATTTTAGGCTAATTTATCCATTGGAAAAATTATAAAGTGGAGGAGATATATTCTCAAAGTGTAAAACCCCACACCTATCATGGCCTATTTTTGCTTTAACTGTTTTTTATTTTGTTTTCTTAGTCTTATATATCCTTTACACAGTACTCTTTCCTAATTTAACAGTAGAGTATATTGAGGTTAGTATCTGGACTTCATTCATTGCTTTTTATCACATCTAACTTCCAGTACAAAGCTACTGATTTTTCAGTAGTAGAGAAATCACTTAAATGACACCTGGATGATACTGTTTTAGACTATTCAAACAATTTTCATTCTTAACAACTGTCAAATTTAAAATGAGTACAATGGCTACTAAAATCACTGGTGGAAGTCTGGATGTGCATGCATAATGGAACCTGCTGATCAAAGAGTGCAGGTATTTATTCCTATGGCATTAACAGAAACACAGTTTGCAAGTCATTCAGCTTGCCCATCTTGAAATTTTTCAAGTTTTGACAAACTTTTATAGTTAAGGAGATTCATATAGTTTTAAATTTTGCTCAAAACTGAGGCTTTATTATTATGTGTGTATTGCACTACTTGAAATAATTCACATTCACATGAGATGCAAATATAGAGTTGACAATGGTGAGACCTTGCCAACCTGGCCTTTCCCTCCCTCTCCCCACGTTACTGAGATGGGAAAACATCAACGTTCAGCATGTGCATTCTAGATGGCTCATGAGTCCTTCCTGTTTGCTTCCTATTCAATTTCTAGGGCATTTGTATTCCATGAGTTTGCATTAAGTTTCAAGTTAGACTCAAGAATTCTAAATACCAAGTGAAATTTTGTCTGATCCATTCAGCCTCTGGAGCTTGAAATTCCAAAATTGGCTTGGGTTATCTTCAAGGATTTATGACCTGGGTTGAATTTGAGGTTTATAAAAGGGCCCAGCCAGAGTTGCTTTAGTTTGGGATTTCAGAAGAAGTGTTTTGCACATTTACTTTGTAAACACATTGAGCAAGTTATCATCATCCACTGGATTTATGTCCTGCTATCCTTAAATGAGTGGACTACTTACTTGGGTCTTCATTTCTTCATTGATATAATGGGTGGAATTGTGTGTCCCCCAAATTTATATGTCTAAATTCTGACTCCCAGTATGTCAGAATGTGACCTCATTTGGAGATTGGGTTTTACAGAGGTAATAACATTAAAATGAAATAAATAGGGTGGGTACTAATCCAATATGACGAGTGTCCTTATAAAAAGTGAAAATTTGGACACAGGGATATGCACACTGAGAGAACGCCTTGTGAACATCAAGGCAGAGATCAGGGTGATGTGTCTACAGGTCAAGGAATGCCCAAAGTGGCCTGCAAACCATCAGGAGCCAGGGAGAGGCCTGGAATAGATTCTTCTTCACAGCGAGCAGAGGGAACCAACTCTGCTGACACCTCAGTCTCAGACTTCAAACCTCTGGATCTGTGACATGATAAACTTCTCTTGTTTAAGCCACTCTGTTTGTGGTACTTTGTTACAGCAGTCCTAGCAGACAAACACAATTTGTAAAATAAGAAGGTAGACGAATGGCATTTGTTTGGAATTTTGACCAAATTATCATAAGGCATTACATCGGTTGATTTTCATAAGAACTCAGAAAACTAGGCATAAATTTCATTGTATATATAAGTTAATGGAGACCAAGATACTTGAACAATATTACACAGCTCCTTTCCTTAGCTGACATTGGGGCAAAGAAGTCTAGTCCTCTAGTGTTTATTACTGGCAGGGTTTTGGAATCAAAGGCAGGATTAACAGAGATGATCTAATCTACATTATTAGGAATTGAATTAGATAATAACAAGAGCTAATGTTTGTTAATCTCTGTGTGTCAGACGCTGTTTCAGACTTTACCAAATTAAGTCATTTATTTTTTCTAAGAACTCTATGAAATAAATACTATTGTTTTTCTCATTTCATAGGAAAGAAAAGTGACAGAGATTATGTAACTAAAGAAGTGTTTACAGCTATGTGAATGAGTTCCTAGGAGGGAGGTGGAGATTGCCCAATTTCTTTCTCTGATTATTTTATTTTAGCTTATTTTTATCTATAATACAGATATCATGTATCAATTGTGAGGAAAAAATTCATGAGATTTTACCACAATACCAGATAAATTATTTTAACATTTCTACACTGCCTTCCAGACTTTTTTCATTAGCATAAATAATCTCTACCTAAGGTAATAATAACATGTATAAAAATTGATATTCTGCTTTCTTTCCACTTAATATCATACAGAAGCCTTTTCCTTGTCATAATGTAGTATCTGCTGTGATAATTTTTTTAAAAATATATTTTTTATTGATTTTTTACAGAGAGGAAGGGATAGGAAGAGAGAGGTAGAAACATCCATGAGAGAGAAACATTGATCAGCTGCCTCCTGCACACGCCCTACTGGGGATGTGCCCGCAACCAAGGTACATGCCCTTGACTGGAATCGAACCTGGGCCCCTTCAGTCCGCAGGCTGACGCTATCCACTGAGCCAAACAGGTTAGGGCTGCTGTGATCATTTTTAATGAATAGTTCAGAAACACTCCATTAAGCTTTAGAGATTCTTCTTTTTGGGAGAATTTAAGAGTAACCTGGCTAAACTTAAGAAAAAGGTTAACATGACTCTTCAGGTTACCTACAATATTATATTTCAGTGCTTTATTAGCAAACACCAATGATATTTGTAGAAAGCTGTTCCAGTTATTTTTTGTTGTTGTTCCAGTTACTATTGCTACATAACCTATTGCTCCAAACTTGCTGTAAAATAGCATTTTCTTATGTGAATGAATACTATAGGTAAGGAATTCAGAAAGGGTATAGTCAACGGAGTGGGAACAACTTATTTCTGCTCCATGATGTCTGGGGCTTCAGCTGGGAAGATTTAGAGATTGGAGGTCAGCTTGATGAAAGTCTGAAACTACCCACATGCCTATGGGTTGATGTTCACTCTTGGCCAAGATCTCAGCTGGAATCTCAGCTGGAACATCTAGAGCTGGCTTCTTCATACTTGGACTTCTCCATAGCCTACTGGCTGAGTGCCAAGAGCAAGCATCCCAACAGAACCAGGCAGAAGCTGTGAACCTTTTATGAACTTGTCTTGGAAGTACATAGTGTTAGTTCTACCATCCTATCTAATACCTAGAGGCCTGGTTCATGAAAATTCATGCACTGGAGGGGGGTTTCTCAGCCCGGCCTGCCCCTTCTCACAGTCCTCAGGGGCAGGAGGTGACCTGGCAATCAGGGGAAGGTGACACCCCCATCACACCTCTGCTGCTGCCACTGCTGGCAGCGCAAGCCTTGGCCGGCCCTGGTTACCTGAGCCTTGGGCTTGCCTGTGCCTTGGGCATTGGCTGGGCAGCTGCCATTCGTGGCTTGCCTGAACCTTGGGCTGGCCCTGGGCGGCTGGGGGGCTGAGGGGACTCGGAGACTCCGGAGGCAGGCGTGCGGCAAGGCGCCTTGCCACGCACCTGCTGAGGGGACTGAGCGCCGCCATCTTTGAGGGCGGGGCAGTCAATTAGCATATTCCCTCCTTATTGGCTGTGGGCGCTGCCAGCTTTGCGACAGTGTGAGGGTCAATTAGCATATTCCCTCCCAATAGCTGAGTATGTGATTCTGCCTTTTCCAGCCTTTACATATTCCCTCCCAATATGCTAATTGACCCTCATGCCATTGCAAAGATGGCGGCGTCCACAGCCAATAAGGAGGGAATATGCTAATTGACTGCCATGCCCTCAAAGATGGCAGCGTTCTCAGCCACAAGATGGTGGTGCCCAGTCCCCTCAGCCTCCCCAGGGCGGCAGGCATGCGGCAAGGCTGGGCCCACCCCTGGGCGGGCCCGGCCACTCTGTGCACCTGCCTCCAGTGTCCCCCAGTTGCCTCAGCCCCCCAGCCACCCAGGGCTGGCCCAAGGTGCAGGCAAGCCTCGAATGGCGGCTGCCCAGCTGCCCAGGGTCGCCCAAGGCTCAGGTAACCAGGGCCGGTGGAGGCTTGCGCTGCTGGCAGTGGCAGCAGCAGAGGTATGATGGGGTGTCACCTTCCCCTGATCGCCGGGTTGCCTCCTGCCCCTGAGGGCTCCCGGCCTGTGAGAGGGGGCAGGCCGGGCTGAGGGACCCACCCACTCCAGTGCATGAATTTTCATGCTCCAGACCTCTAGTTAGTCATAAGTCCTAATAGAGATCAAGGGAGGGAACCTAGACCCCCACATCTTGATGTGAGGAGAGTTAAAATTACATTGAGGGCATGTAGGATGGGAACTATCATTGTGGTTAGTTTTGAAAAATAAAACCAGCCATTAGGTCCTTGAAGTAAAGCTCTGCATTTATTTGTGACTGCTCTCAGTTTGCTTTCACAGTTCTTGGGCCAAAAGTAGGTTTATAGTTGTGAGTACATGAAACACAGAGTTTATTCTTGTATTGTTATTTATTAATTGTATTATTTTTAATATGAACAATGTACACCTACTTCTTTTTGTTGACACTGGGACAAAGAAGTCTAGTCCTCTAGTGTTTATTACTGGCAGGATACATCTACTTTTGCCACATCCTGTATATTTAAAAATATAACTATACGTCTCTTTTATCTAGATTAAAAAATTATGGTCTTTTTTGGGGGGGATACATTTTGCCCCTAGTAAATGGTTGCTGAACAAAAGAACTAATCCTGGTTTTATCAACAACTTTATGACCTTGGACTAGTGACTTTTCTCAATTTCAGTTTCTTCATCTGTAATATCAGAATCTACTTCATAAGGCTGTTGTAAGAGTTAAATACATTAATGCAAGTAAAGCAATTAGTATCATGCCTGAATACTCCATAAGCAATAACTGCTATTGTTGTCATCATTGTGGTCAAGGCATGGATGGCCTATATCATTTTTTTCTCCCTATAGCAGAAATAAGGGGTGCCTTGACCTAGTGCTTTGAGAAAAAAAAATCTCAATATTACATTGTTTTAAAATTTCAAATAACCTTAAAGGAAGATATGGGATAATAAAAATCTGATTTAAAAAGGTGGCAGAATGAATTTAACCGGAACTTGAAGAATAGTATGTTGAATTGGTGTCATGAGGTCCTTGCAAAACCCAAATGAAAAGGAAGCCCAGTGAATCTTAAATTGAGAAAATGGGGCTTTTGACGAGTTGATTGTATATTGAAATCCCCAGTTGGGCCCATGTTTTCCTTTCTTCACCTCCCACCTCTTGGCTCAGGCATGTCTAGCCCTCTTTCCATAACTCTTTGCATGTCCTTGTACTTATAAGGCTGGGTTCCCTAGTCTTCCAGGGCCATCTATATTTTATATTCTGTATCCTTTTGGAACAAACCATTGCATTTTCCAGCTTTTACAAGGAATTGAATCCCACTGAGGACATTTATCATGATTTTTATAGGTCTATTAAGGACTGGGGCTGTGGGGGAAAAGGTTCAGATTGTAGAGCATTTAATAGCCTGTGCATTTTTGCCTCTTCTTCATCCCTTACCCTTTATACCTCCTAAAAATCTAAACTCTAGATACCAGGCTTTTCCAGACTTGATTAGCCCCCTAGGAGGGATGATCCAATTTATCATCTAGAGAGAATAAGTAAGAAAAAATGTAAACAGAGAGAGAATTTGGGAGCATTAAAACAAAATATTTGCCTATATGAAGTTTAGTGCTGCTTTTAACCATGGAAATGCAGTTTGACTGGAGTATGCTGAAATGTATTTTATATGCATTATCCAAATTCATCCTGAGATCAGCACTATGACTGAGTGCTATTATTAATCCTTATTTTGCAGATGAGGAAACTAAAGCTCAGTGAAGTAGACAAAGCTATCTGAAACCATGATGTCTAACTACAGAAACTTCACCTTTAAATATTATTCTGTTCTATGTTATGGCTAACTCTGTATAGTTTTCCCGCTACTGGGTGAAGAATTTTTCAAATCAAATGGTTTAAGGAAGAGTTGTATGTCTTCCCTGATCTTCAGGAGTGTTTTTTACCTTTTAGGGGGAGGTTCTCTGATCTCCTTTTCATAAATTGGTGCTCTCCCAATTTTGTCTTTTTAAAGTGCTTTTTACATTCTTACTTAAAACACTTTACTAGAGAAATCACCAATGTGCAAGAGTTACAAATGAATCATTAAACTGTACAAGATGTTCATTAGGAAAATAAGACCTCCCTAGTTTTTTAGCAATTATTTTATGATATTTCTGATTAATGATTTCATTCTGGCCATTTTAGTATTCAGTGGTCTTCATTTGTTAGTGTTGATTATAGAATTCCATGCCTCATTGGAATCTGACTTTTTTTGGCCAAGAAATATGAATTAAAATCAATAGAAATATCATTAGCATCCTAATATCATGAAAGATAGCATAACCATTTCTCATACATTCAGTTTATTAAAACTTGCTAAAGTGTGAAATATGTAGGACAAGTAATGATGTTTTAATCTTTCACCAAGGTAACAATTGAAAGCTGATTGATTCCATTCAGTAATTATAAAATCAGAATGATGGAAGATTGTAATCAAGTAGGATTCATTCTCCTACTTTGTCACTCCTCCATGCAAGATAAAACTCTAATTTGCATCATCTCTTTTATCAGAAAAGAAATCAAACTTCTATTTGCTTCACTAAATCCAGGAGATAGATAATAGCCTTTCCTGACTCTGGAGGGGATGGCAAGGCAGCCACTGCCTACTAATGTAAGAGAAGAGGGGACAGTCCTTTAAGACTAGATGGTCTCTGTGAGAAGGACCAACTCAGGATCTAAGTATTCAAACTACAACATTCCTCCAACTTTTGCATGACCTACCTATACTGAGTGAGGTAGGGGCTTGTCTATTACAGTCCTGCTCTGCCTGACTCCCCCACCCCCTTTTTAAAGTTTTTATTGATTTTAGAGAGAGAGTACGAGATAGAGAGATAGAAACATTGATGACCAGCTTGCTTCCTGTGTACTCCCAACTAGGAAAAACTTTCTAACAAGGCAAGCAAGTTCTTATGCAGGTCAGGCTCCTTAAGAGAAAGACATGGAAACAATCTAAGAACCTAAGTGTCCATTGATGGATGAATGGCTAAAAAAAAGTTATGGTGTATATATTATTTATATATATATATATATTTCTCAGTGGTAAATAATGAGGAAATCCTACCATTTGTGACTAAGTGAAATATGTCAGACAGAGAAAGACAAATACTTTATGATCTCACTTATATGTGGAATCTGGAAAAAACTCATAGGAAAAGAGATCAGAATTGTGATTACCAGAGGTAGAAGATGGGAGAAGGGGAAATTGGAGGAATGTGGTTGAAATGTACCAACTTCCAGTTATAAGATAAATAAGTACTGGGGATGTAATGTACTGTGTGATGACTCTAGTTAACATTGCTGTGTGATATATAGGAAAGTTGACTTAAAAAGATGTCCATCTGTCTCTTAGGCCTTCTGGTTCCCATTCTACCAGGCTTACTGATTAAATGCCTATAGGATCTGATTATTTATGGTTTAGAAATGACCTTATAACATATCACACAAGTGGATCAGGAAGTATTTTCATTCTCATAGGAGTTGAAGCTCTAAAGATTTTTCTTTAATGTAGTTAATTAAGGATGTGAAAGCTGGGACTTAAGAATGTCTTTCTACGGTTCAGGGAGTTAGGAGAGAACATTAGGGTAATTCTGCTCTTTGCTATATAAATATCTACTTTTATTGTTTTGTTACAGTTACTGACCTTCCAAGCAGTGGAGTATTATGCAAAGATTATTATTTTTGGAGCCAGACAGACCTGAATTTGGATCCCAGCTCTAACAGTTACTAGCTATGAGGCCTCTCATCTGTGAACTTGGAGAAATAGTGCTTGTTTTGCAGGGTTGTCCTGTGGATTAGAGATACTATATTTATAGTGCCTAACATGGTGCCTGGAATATTGTTAGGGCTAAATATATGGTATGTTACAGGGAGGATTATCATTGCCAAATTTTAAAAAGTGAAAGTTGATGGCCACAGAAGCCAGATAATGTATTTTAAAAATTCACAACCAACTGTGGGATGATGCTGAAGAGAAATGGATATAGTTCTTTCCAGGGGTCCTCAAACTTTTTAAACAGGGGGCCAGTTCACTGTCCCTCAGACCGTTTGAGGGATGGACGATAGTTTAAAAAAAAACAACTATGAACAAATTCCTATGCACACTGCGGGCCCGGGACGAGTCGGCTGCTAAGCAGGACAGGCAGCGGCACCCAGCGGGCCGGATAAATGTCCTCGGCGGGCCACATGTGGCCTGTGGGCTGTAGTTTGAGGACGCCTGTTTTAAACTCTGTGGAGAGTTTTATTCAGGAACATATGGGCATTGACTCTGCTTTTTCTGTTACCTATGCTGTGGCTTTGCTGATGAATAGTATGTTGTAGAACCATAAGAGTTTGGCATTGGAATACATTCCCCTAGATGGGGGTATATAGATTATTTGTGTAAATTCTGATATGTGATTTAATCCCAAGTTTAAAAAGAATTTGTGTGTGTGTGTGTGTGTGTGTGTGTGTGTGTGTGTGTGTGTTTAGCATTGGTAGGACCCTTGCTTGCTTGGTAAATGTCTGTACCATCTGCAAGCTCTGAATGGGAAAGAGAAAAGCCAGATCAAAATACATAACATCTACTGCTGTTGTGGGTGGAACTTCCCTTCTGTTATGAATTTTTGACTGAAAAAATTGGGAATGTAAAGCAAGTGTATGTGAAGCACTCCTTGCAACTCTGAACCCTCTGGAAATACTGCATTCCCTCAGCCCAGTGGATCTCATCCTGGCCTCATATTAGAATAACCTGGGGAGTGGTTAAAAATGATTAATGCCTGGACCCCCCTGGCCAATTAAATAAACATTTTAGGAAAGGGGTCCAAATATCCATATTAAAAACACACAAAACAAACCTCTCTAGGTGATTTGAATGTTCCAGGGTTGAAGATCACTGCCAGTCAAAATTTCTCAATACTAAGCACACTACAAAACCTCAGCAGCTCCCATGCAGGGCAACAGCAAATAGAAGGGTAAATAAGACATAAAAGAGCTTATAACTCTGTTTTGTTGGAGGGCATTGATTTGGAAATACGCCTTTTGCTAACATCACCTGGAATCAAGAGCTCATTGTTTATTTTCAACCAATAAAACCCCATAGGAGGTGAGGTGATGGGTTCTGGGAATGGGATGTCAAGATGTGTCACTTTGGTTGCTGAATTTTTAGGAAATGTTCTTCATAGAGCACCTCCCTTGGGCCTGATGGTTTGGCAGCTTCACATCCAGCACTTAGCTGCCCAATCCCACTGGGGATCCTTCCTCTGATTTCCAGATGCTGAAGATAACTTTATTGGCAAAAGCAGCATTTAAAACCAGCCCCTACAAAGAGCTGCTTCATTGTTATCCCTTCAGGGGTGAGCACCCTGCCAGGTAGGCACCTGTCACCTGGATGTTAACAGAGTGAGTGGCACCCACTCCATAGCCACGGTGGAGGAATCAAGATCACAGTGTGCTGGAACTGCAGGGACTCGAGAGGTGTTGGGTCACTTCTCTCGGTGGGGACATTGAGGCCCAGAGAGGTAACTCCAGAGAGGTGAACAGTGACTTATGAAGCAGCTGGTCTATAGTGTAGGTCCTCATACCAAGGTTAGGCTTTTCCCATTTTATATTATTTTCTCCATTTTCTTTATGTCCTTGTTTTCCTGACTTTCTCTTTTCCTTTTCGTAACTTCTTCTTACTACACACACACACACACACACACACACACACACACACACACACACACACAAATAGAGATTTATTATAAGGAATTAGCTCACGTGATTATGGAGACTGAACGGTACCATGATCTGCTATCTGTAAGCTGGAGGCCCAGGAAAACCAGTGGTGAAATTTGAAGGTCTAAGAGTCAGAGATTCCAAATTTGATCTAAAAGCCTGAAAACCAGGAGTTTGCCAAGGACATAGATGATACCTCCCTGCATTGGGGGGTGCCACCTGCTCTATGAAGTCCACCAATTCAAATGCTCATCTCTTCTAGAAACACCCTCATAGACACACTGTGGTCATGATTCCTCTTTGGTGGTTATGGATTGTGTTCTGGGCTTGGGGAAAAATGACTCTTCTTAACATGCTTATTAACAGGCTGTAGTGGTTATTAATTTATTTTTGGTGCCCATCATCTCTTCACCTCTTCTCCATGCTGAGATCATGTAGTTAAATGAAGCTGGCCCACTTCTACGGTAGCTCCAGGGGTGGAACATGTGACCCAGGCCTAAGTCAGTCTGCACGTAGCATTTCTCCTGCTTATAGCTGTTGGTTTGAGGTTGGCTTGTGAGTCTATGGAGCAATGGGACTGTTGAAAGAGAAACATGCACTGTTTTGCATTGGAACATGAAAAAACATGAGCTGTAGTTGTAGCCAGTCATAAAGGAAAAGCCCATTTGAATGTGAACCAAGATAGAAGATGAAGCCTGATAGGAAACAGAAAATGTTTGAATATACAGAGAGGAGATTTAGACAATTGGACAGTTTGGGAATAAATTAGTGGAGATAAATGTTATGGGTAAAATAGTGCCCCCCAAAAGACATGTCGAAGGCCTAACCCTTGGTATTTCAGATGTTAGTAAGATGTAAGTTAAGGTAAGGTCATACAGGAGTAGAGTAGGCCTTTAATCCAAGATGACTGATGTTCTGAAAATAAGAAAAGAAGAGAAACAGAAAGTGAGAATACCTTGCGAAAATCCAGACATACACAGGGAAAAAAGCCAGGTGACCTCAAGGCAGAGATATTCCTACAAGCCAAGGAATGCCAAGGAATGCCCACAGAAATTAGTAAAGGGGAAAGGAGGACTTCCCTGGAGCTTCCAGAGAGCATGACCTCCTTGATAAATTGATTTCAGGCCTCTAGCCTCCAGGCCGATGAGACAATACATTTCTGTTGTTTCAAGCCACCTAGGTTGTGGAACTTTGTTATGGCAGCCCTTCGAAACTCAGTACGTATATAGAAAACTTAGACTTTTTTTTTCAACTCCAGGGAAAAGCAAAACGTGTTCGAGAAAGGAAAGATAAATATAGTATACCACATGACTTAGTTGTTGAGAATTTAATGGTAATAGTACTGTAAATATTGATTGTTTATCTTACCAAAATTATACTGTATGTAAGAGTGATGGGGTCGTGTGTGTGTGTGTGTGTATGAAATCATCTCCCTTTGTGCACAGTTAATATAGGGCGATTAAACTGAAATATGAAGAGGTAGCAACATAAACACATAACTTAGAAATATGGGGGCAAATAGTAAATGATTCGGTTAGAAGAGCTGAAAGTACCTGTCTCTTGGGGCAGAAAACAGAAGGTGGGGGCTGCGGGAACTGCTGTTTTTTGGAATGGGTCTTGTAGAACTATTTGACTCTACCCTGTGCCCAAGTAACCTTCATAAAAAGAAATGCTACTTAAAAAAAGGAAAAGAATTTGAACCTACGAGTCAAATTTCTTATAGGACTTAGGAATGCCCTGACCTTGGACAAAATAAGAAAGAGAATAAATTTATGTTGGGGGCTAGTTATCCTCAGATCTGTATCAGTTTCCTGGGTATGTGTAGGGGTAGAGGGGGGAAGAGTTCCTCTATGAAGCTTTCACATCTCCCTTTGTCCCATATTCAAATGCTGCTCTTATAAAAGAATGAGGTCCTACCCAGTTTGGTTCAGTGGACAGAGCATCAGCCCACAGCCTGAAGGGTCCCGGGTTCGCTTCTGGTCAAGGGCATGTACCTCATTTGTAGGCTTAATCCCCGGTAGGGGCTGGGCAGGAGGCAGCCAATTGATGATGTTCTTCTCTCAACGATGTTTTTATCTGTCTATCCTTCTTCCTTTCTCTCTCCCAACAAATAAATAAATAAATAAATAAATAAATAAATAAAAATAAAAAAAACCTATGTTACCCTAAGTTTGTAGTTACAGTTTAAAACCATGAAGTTAATTTTAACTTTTTAACAGGGATCTTTCCTTAAAACTGAAGGAGGTTCTTAAGATGAATGACATATATGTTTCCTTGGGGTGGGAGTTACAGGCACTTTCTTATACCACTGGAATACTGAGTCAGATAGGTTTATTTTCTACTAGAAGCTAAGAACTGAGTGTATTTGACCTCTTACACTGATCTTAAGGCAGATGCCCTCTCAGCCATTCTCTCCAACCTGTCCTCATCCCCCTTAAGCAAAGAAGCGTCGAGCCTGCACTGCTGCTTTTCACCATCAGAGGGCAGCGTGGGCGCGAGTACCTGGGAAGGAGGAGGAAAGATGCTTAGCACTAAGGGAGTGGGAGGAAGTGTCTTGCAGTGTTTGCACTTAAAGCATCTGGGTAGCTAGATATTGCATTGGTACAAATGATACATTTTCGTCTAAATTTTGTGCCAATCCAAAAAGGCAAGAAGTCTGACCTTAATCCATTTGGCATGGCTACCTACTTCACCACAAGCCAGGACTTTATTAGGAAAATGAAGAGAAAGACAAGAATAAGTTTAGATCGTCATTCCCCCCCCCCTTTTTTTTCTACTTGTAGAATAAATTCTGAAAGAACACGGTGTCGGCTGGAATGGTGCTCTGCTTTCTTCCCTATTATTCTAAAATAGATGTGCTTCTCACACGCATGGATAGACCATTTACCCTTGATTTGTATCTCAGGGACAAATCTGGCTTATTAGCACCATTATTTGTAAACTGCTAACCTGGTTCCCTGTGCTGTTGTAATGCTGTCTTGATGGGTTGCTGTGAAAATGTGAAGATGTCTGTCAGGCAGGAAAAAATTATGTAAAAATGATGTGGGTATAGAAAATGGGATCGACAAAATGTAATAAACTCCTCCTGGGCTGAAGAGCAGAGCTGCATATGTAATGAAGTACTTTGGGATTACGTCACCTTTTATATAACATCTGGCGATGACTTTTATTTCAGAGCTAATTTGAAGAAGCCAGGCGCTTTTCTTTTCCCCTCCCCAAGACTGCCTTTATCTGAAAGAAGAAAGAAAGAACTGTTACATTTTGCATGCAAAGAAAGCCTGAGTGGCTAGATTACTCCCTTAGGGCAATGGAAAACAGAAAAAGAAATTGAAAAAGGTCAGGCAAATACTGCGGAAGGAATGAAGAGGGATGTGTGATTCTTAGTGAAATTGGACCGTCTAAGCAACCAGACAGGTAACCTGGGTGGCTTTACCCTTGTCCCTTCTCTCCCCTGCCTCTGTAGACCTGGCTCAACTATGCTCTGGAAAGCATTTTCCCATAAATATTTTATCTGAAGTGAGAGGCTGAGACAATTACTGAAAAATTGGAAACATTCTAAATTTTCTTCCTTTCCTTTCCCTCAAACTGGCACCTTTCTCCCCCCAATTATATTCACACTTTGTGATCTATCACGACAGATTATTCAGGTGATCAACTCACCATTTTAATTTGTCTACATAGACAATGGGGAGAGGTCTCCAATGACAGTGAACGGTACTTCACTTGGAAGGCAGCAACCAGGAGGGGGGAAGACCCTCTTTGCACCTCCTCTTTTCCCATTGTCACAGATTCTCTGCCCATGCTCACCTCTGTACATGCTGGACCTCGCTACCCTGTGTTTGCAGGTTCATCATGTTATTTGAAAGTTTCCCATTCTTGACTCAACCCTGGAAATGCCTTTTCTTGAATTTCAAGGCCATGCCTACAATTCAGAAGAGGCAGTGTCTTACTTTTATACCAAATGGGTTCCCAACCACATGTTTGAAAGTTGGATGTTTGAAAATTGAACAATAGCTTTGCTTGTTGTAAGGAAGAATTTGCTCTCAGGGAGCTAAAGTATATGGTGATATCTCTAATTATGGTTTCTGATAGTGACACCTCCTTCTGTGTGGGTGAGAACAGGCACATGGGCCAGAGTGGGTGCCAACTGCCAGTCATATGGGCTGGGGATGTTGACCCAGGAATCTCTCCTCCCAAGACTTAGCTTTTCTTTCCTTGGCCCACCCTGAAAGGGCAAGGCTGGAGTAAGAAGGTCTGGTTCTCATCCCACCTCCAAGAATGACCAAATGTGACCCCACAAGGTGGTAGACATGAGATTGCTAGATGTGGGTTTGCTGGAGCATTGGAGGGATGGGGCAGGTCAAAGGACACTGCCAGGGATGGTGGACCTGTGTGAGCTGGCAAACTCTAGGCTTTGTGGTCTATGATTTCTGGAGTCCTCGGTGGCAGGGGTTGACCGTTCAACTTAGCCATGTAGGCTCATCTCTAGCCCTGTGGGGAAGAGATTCTTCTATTGTTTCAACTTGGACCCGACCCTTCCTCCTAATATCTGTGGCTGCCTGGCATGAGATGGTTCTATCACCATTCTAGGCAATGTAGGAAAGACTGAATTTTGAGAATGAAAAATTGGAAGATATCAGTGTTTAATACAGGGATACCTTGGAGATATTGCAGGTTTGTTTCCAGACCACTGCAATAAAGTGAGTTGTAATCTTTTTTGCTAGTGGAGGGTCTTGCCTTCAATTGGAAAAATAAAAAAACAACGTCTGTGAAGTGTAGTAAAACAATAGTATGGTATCTTGGTTATGTATTGCTGCATAACATACTACCCCACAATTTGCTGTCTTAAAATAAAAACATTGAAAACAATAACATTTAATTATATTTCATAATTTTGTGGGTCAGGAATTTGGGCAGTGCTTGGCTGGGTGATTCTTCTGCTCCACATGGCATTGACTGGGTACTCTTCAGTTGGTGGCTGGTATGGTCTGAAGGTCCATGATGGTTTCACCCACATGCTTGATGTCTTGACAGAAATGGCTTTGGGCCCCTTTCCCTCTCCATGTGGTCTTAAGGCATCTCTCCACATGCTCTCTTTTGGGGACAGTTAGATTTTTGCATAGTGCCTAGTGCATAGGACTCAAAAGAACAAGGAGAAAGCTGCCAGTTCTCTTAAAGATTGGACTTGGAATTGGCATGGCACCAATTATGCCATAGTCCATTAGTCAAAGCAGTCACAGAACAGTCCAGAATCAAGGAGGATGGAAACAGATCCCACCTCCCAAGGAGAGGAGTGTCAAAGAATGTGTGGCCATCTCTGATCTATCACATGGGGGTTACATACTAGTAAATGTAGACTGTGTGGAAGTGGAGCAACAAAGAGGATATAAGGGGGAAAGGCATTCCTAACTAGGAATCAAAGTTTTCCCAAGGGAAATGGTTTCATTGGAAGGCCTAAGTTACCTGAGAAGAAGGTACTTCTGCGAAACCAGGGCAGTACGGAGATTTGTGTTCCCTTTTGTGCTTTTGGTTCACAATAAAACTCTGGTTAAAGTGCTTAGGAACACTGATGGTAGGTGCACTGGAAAAACATCAGTGGTTAATGTCTGCAGGACACTTTGGAGATGATATCGGCAAGTTTCCAAAGGAAGAGTTGGGAATAGTTCTGTTTCTCCACTGTGCCACACAGCTTTGCCAATAATTAAATAAGCAATGGATTTTGCAGGTTTTGAAAATGTTTCAAATTTTTCTTCTGATGTAGGGAAGAGGAGGGGAAAGAGAGGATTTTTTTTTAGTCTAATTTAATTTTCTTTGTCTGTAAGTTCAATACAAGATCCCAGCAAAAGCTTTGTAAAAAATGATAGCAGCAGTATGTTTCTCTTTATTGTAGACATGATATAATATTGGCAGATTCATGAGGTCCCCTTTTAGACACTAATTTAATGTAATGAATTAGTTTTTGAAAACATAATATGTGGACATAGTACAAATTTTAAGGGAACAAAGAACATATAATAAAAATCTCCCCCTCATTCTTATCCCTTCCTCAGAGGCAGTCACTTTTTTGTTTGTGTATACTTCTAGACAAATTCTTTGTATATACAAATCCCCCCAAATCCAATCTGTATGTGATTATAGGATATATAATTAAGTATCTCCCCCCACAAATAGAAGCATGCTGTATACTGTTTTATACCTTCCTTCTTCATAAAACAATATATTGGAAATTGTTCCATATTAGTAGGTACATGTTAATTTCTTCTTTCCCAAGAGTTACATTATATTCTGTTGCATGAATGTAGTATCATCTTTTTTTAATTAAAAAAATTTTAAATATATTTTTATTGATTTCAGAGAGGAAGGGAGAGGGAAAGAGAGAGAAAAACATCAATGATGAGAGAATCATTGATTGGCTGCCTCTTGCACAATTGGAGATTGAGCCCACAACCCCGGCATATGCTTTGACCAGGAATCAAACCATGACCTCCTGATTCATAGATCAACGCTTAACTACTGAGCCACCACGGCTGGGCTTATTTTTGTTTTTAAATCAGTCTCTTGTTGATGGATATTTAGGTTGTTTCCAATCTTCTATTATAAGCAACACCGCAATGAATAGTCTTGGACATGCAATAATAGTTGTGTATATGTGAGACTACATGTAGAAATGTAATTGCAGGGTTGAGAGCTATGAATATTGTAATTTTGATATTGATTACCAAATTATCTTCCATAGAGGTTCTATTTGTTTACATTTCTCTATCCAGCTTTCATTTTTAGATTCTGGGGATTGTTAGTGGAGTTTGTTCTGAGAAGGTCATTGATAGAAAAAAGCTGTAAGATTGAACAAGGAAAAGATTGCCATTTGTATTTTTATATCAGCCTCATTTTATGAGATTTCTAAGTAGTTTATCAAATATTTTAGCAAAATAGACCATGTGTCAGGCAGTCCTCCCTGCTAGGAAGCCTGCCACATGGAGGAATGAGAAGGTTGGATACAGAGTGAGAAGAATGTTTTCAATCTGACATCATTAGTACTCACTGTGGGATCCTGATTAAGCCAATTATCCTTTTTTATGACCTCAGTTTTTGTTTCTTTAAAAAAATGTTTTATTCAGAGAGAGGAAGGGAGAGGTAGAGTGAGATAGAAACATCAATGATGAGAAAGAATTAAACAATTGGCTGCCTCTTACACAGCCCCTACTGGGGATTGAGCCTAAAACCCAGGCAGGTGCCCTGACTGGGAATGGAACTGTTCATGGGTCAATGCTCAACCACTGAGCAACACTGCCAGGTTCAGTTTTCTTATTTGTCGAATGAATACTTGTCAAATGATCTCAGAAGAATCCATGGATCCAAAATTGATTCTATGGAACTCCCTTCACTTTTTATAATGTAATAAAAACTTCTGTACAGGAACAGCTACATAATTTCCAAGACCACATGCAAAATAAAAATATAGGGCCCCTTGCTCAAAAATGATTAAGAATGCCAAGATGGCTACAGTGGCGTATTAAGCCAAGTGTGGGCCCTTCTAAGTGCAGGGACCCTGTGCAACTGCACAGGCCGTAAGCCCATGAGGCTGGTCCTGTGCCGATGAAGATTATTGCCTCCAATCAATGGTGTATTTCTACTTAAGTATTTAGTGGCAGTTTGATACAGATGTGTGCTTGAGACACTGACTGTCCTTTTCTAAGGAAAGCTGCCTTTGTCCACAGAACCTTGATAAAGGAAGTTGCCCTAACCTGTACGTTTTTCACTGGGCTTCTGCTGATTGGATTAGAGGTACACACCTGACTGGAGGGCAGTCAGTTCATGGGCAGGTGAGTAGCTTGGAGGATGACCTGACAGGAAAAGCTCTGACCAATGGAAGTTAAGTAATTAATTGGTAAACAGACTATTTCTGGAATTTGAACTGAGAAATATGGAGAAGGTCAGCCAGCCAGTTTGGGGCTTAGGGGATGGTACGAGTGGAAGTGGATAGGTAGAGAAAAGAGAATCCACTCATATTCCTTGTGTAACTGAACAGTGAACCCTCATGACTTGATATAGCTAAGTAAAATTATTTCTGTTCTTTGCAACCCAAAGAACATAATTAACCCAAGGTTATGCTAGACTAGAGCATAGCTTTAGCCTATTAATGCTTAAGCCATCTAGGGAATGTGGCTTAAATACAATGAGAAGTATGAAAATAGAAAAATAGTTTCAAAACCTCGTTTTCTCCTTCAACTGCCAGCTACTGCACTGGAATCGGCTGGAGAGTAGCCTGTGCTGGCCAGGTGAGTGGTGATCTGAGCTCAATGAGTGCTGCCCTTCTGTCTTTCTTGCTTCTTGGCCAACTTTCTTATATATCCCTGGGACTGCTTTTTTTTTTTCTTTTAACTTTTCCTAAGTTATTTTTGACATCTTGTTCTACTTCCAGTGGAGTAGCCCTAGGAAAAATGTAGCTGTCAATTGTGCAAAAATATACCATTTTCTTGGTATATGTCTTTTTCCTTTCTGTTGGACTGTGCTAATGGATCCCTGGAGTCTGCAGCAGGCTGAGGCAGGAGCTGCACTAAATGACCTCTCCAACCTTTGGCAGGTTAGCCATGCTAAGAAAAGGATTCCAATATAGTCATTTCCCAACCCCTAATTATAGAATGTCTCTATAATTGTTCGATGCTTTTCCTGTTCCTTCACGGTTCAATAGAGGCGAGTTTGTTGGTCTTCAAATGCATACCCAACTAATTTGGTCAGGAATGTCACATAACTTACCATTGACAGTAATTTGCTTTCTAGGATGCATTAAAATCTGTGGCGTGTGGGCACGTTACTTATAATAGCACATACTGCACAGAGTGGCCAATTTAAAGGAGGCATAGAGCTGCACTTTGCAAATGGACCCCGATGCATAGGAATCACTCTGTAGCCTGTATACCCTGGGTAAATAAGACATAGACTCAGAGGGCTCATCTTCCTCACATGCGCCTCTCGGCAGTGCAGGGTTTAGCTGTGTTTAGGGGTAGGCTAGGAAAACCAATCATCCAATTGGTATTATTGTGGAGAAAGGGACATTTATGTTAATGCACTGCCTCCAAGGTCCTGCCCTGCAAAGGCTTCGGTCCAGGAGGGGAAACAGGTGAATGGCCTGGAGTTCTATATTCTTTTTCGCTTGGGCCATCAGCTGCACTTGGCCACACCCTGCAGGTACTGGTATTTCAGAGAGCACCTGAACAGCAGTGCAGGACTGGCTTGAGCCTGCAGGCTGTCTGGGGTGATTGCTATGGGAATGTGCTAGAGCCATAAGTGGGTACCAGTTTTATAGGTAGGAAAGGAAAAAATGAACCTTGTAGTATATCCAGGTTCAGATTTTGCTGTAAATTTCAGGAACCTAAGCCTTTCCATGTTTATGTCTTCTCGTAAATGGAAATGCTAAACATCGATGTTGCCCTTAACGCCGAGACATAACCATCACATACATTATTGCAATACTTATTGCTTATATGAAATATACCTAGGTTTTTGAAGATAAAGATTTAAGTCAGATTTTATCAGAAGAGTTAATATCAGGGAAAATATGGCTGGTTGAAAAGTAGTTCAGGAAGATCTATCTATCTATCAATCATCTATCTATCAATCAACATTAGAAAATTTATTGAGGCCACAGTGTTAACAGGAGCATGATTTATTTAGGCATTTAAAGCATTGTCGGTAAAATGTCTCTCCAGAATCAGAAACTCAACACGGGTAATTGGAGGTGGGAAGGAAAGAACTCTTATGGATTAGAACCTGGTTATTCTGAGGAAATCCAGAGGGGAAATTAATAGCTTATTTCTGGGATGCAGACGGATTAATGGCAGATTACTGCAGTACTCTCTACCAGAAGCAATTTGGTTTATTTTATCATTTCTATTTCCCATTTGGTTATGAGAACACTCCCAGCTTACATATTTCACAGCCCACACATAAGTTCTGAAAGCAGTGCCATTTAACTTACAACTGAATACAGACCTGTCAGTGAACATTATCAATTTATACAGAGTCATGGTTTCCGCTGCAAATCCTCAAAGAGAACAAAATAAATGGCATAAACAGAACACGGGGTCAGTGTCTCCTGTTTCTATGTGAGACTGCCATGAATTGCAGTTGGTAAGTAACGCTACTCCCCACCTCCAAGACACAGGGCCATGATAGGCACCCACAGGACCCGCTGGCTCTGGTGTGGACTAGGAGAAAGTATACAATTTGTGGATTAAATGAAATGTCAGTGAACAGTAGAAATTAGGCAAAATTGTGAGACATTCCAGAGTTCAGAAGGAGTGAGGGATTTGGGCAATAAGATGGAACATTCTCTTAAAAGTTTGCCACACTTTCATTTATCCTAATTGTAAAGTATTCAAACAATCTAGAAGAATACAGAATAAACTAGGGGCCTGATGCACGAAATTTGTGCAAGGGGCTCGACCCTCGCAGCCACTTTGGCTTGCCTTGGCCCTTGCAGCCCCGGCTTTGACCAGAAGGTCGTCTGGAAGGTCGTTTGGCTGTCCAGTCTAATTAGCATATTATGCCTTTATTATTATAGAAGGTAAACATCTCATCTTCTCATTCCTCCTGAATTTTCTTCCCTCACCAGAGGTTACTATCATTAGGCATTTTCATGATATGCAGACCTTTTACACCCAAGTATATGTATGTACTCAAGTGTGCAGGTTTTTTAAAAAAGTAAATGGGATATTTTATACATATACATTGTCTTGTCATTGAGCAATATGTCTTAGACCAACTGCATTCTTTTAAAAAAATCTTTATTGTTGAAAGTATTACATATGTCCCTTTTTTCCCCCATTGATCCCTTCTAGCCTGGCCCTATCCCCCACCCCAGGCCTTCACCACCCTATTGTTTGTGTTCATGGTTATGCATATACGCATACAAGTTCTTTGGTTGATCGCTTCCCATCCATCCAACTCTGCCTTCCCTCTGAGATTCACATTCTTTTTGTTTTTTAAAGATTTTTTATTGATTTTTAGAGGGAGAGGGCAGGAAAGAAACACTGATGTGAGAGTGGAACATCAATTAGCTGCCTCCTGCGTGCTCCCCCACTGGGAACTGAACCCCCAACCTGGACATGTGCTCCTGACTGAGCATCTAACCAGCAATGCTTCCATGCAAGGGATGATGCCCAACCATCTGAGCCACATGCCCAGGGCCCAGCTGTATTCTTTTACATTATAATATGGCTCTCCTTTAGGTGGGCATTAGGCTTCTTTATGATAAACAATACCACAGTGAATATCCTTGTTTATGCTTCTTTGTGCACAGGTACAAATATTTCTCTAGAATAAAGATTTACCAGTGGAATTTCTGGGTAGAACTATATGGATATTTATAGACAGATGTTGCCAAATTGCCTTCCTACCAGGGTATGAGGGTATCCATTTTTTCCCATATCCTTTATAACTCTGGATATTATCAATCTTGTTAATATTTGCCAATGTGGTAGATGAAGTATGATTTAGTTGTTTTAATTTATATTTCCTTGATTAGTAAAGGTTGAGCATTTTTTCTATACTAATTGGCAATTTGCTCTTCTGTAAAATGTTCTTGTCCATTGCACATTTTTTTCACTATTGTGTTGTTTGTTTTGTTGACCATAGTCACTTCTTAGGTATTTTATGGATATAAATGGCATGGATTATATATATTTCACATATTTTATGTACTTTGACACTTGTCTTTTCCTATATCCATGGTGTTTTACTTTACCCAGAACTTTATGTAGTTGAATCTGTTAATCCTTTCCTTTATAGTTTAATAATTTTATACCTGTTCCAAGATTATAAAAATATTTTCCCTAATACTCTGTAGTTCAAAAAATGATTTGGCCCTTTAATGACTCTGATATATAGTTTCGTGTAATATGTGAGGTAGGGAAACTTTTCTTTTTTTTCTGAAACAAATTCTCATTCTAGACATTCCCACCACCTCTGATCCACCTCACATGTTTCTCTATGACATCTTGGATTTATGGATTTTTTGGATGTTTATAGAGATACTAGAGGCCTGGTGCATGAAATTCGTGCATCGGGGGGTGTGACCCTCAGCCCAGCCTGCACCCTCTCCAATCTGGGACCCCACGAGGGATGTCCGACTGCCCGTTTAGGCCCGGTCCCAGTAGGATCAGGCCTAAACGGGCAGTCTGACATCCCTCTCACAATCCAGAACTGCTGGCTCCCAACTCCTCGCCTGCCTGCCTTCCTGATTGCCCCTAACTGCTTCTGCCTGCCATCCTGATCACCCCCTAACCACTCCCCTGCCAGCCTAATTGATGCCTAACTGCTCCCCTGGCAGCCTGATTGCCCCTAACTGCCCTCCCCTGCAGGCCTGGTCACCCCTAACTGCCCTCCCCTGCAGGCCTGGTCACCCCTAACTGCCCTCCCCTGAAGGCCTGGTCACCCCTAACTGCCCTCCCCTGCAGGCCTGGTCCCCCCCAACTGCCCTCCCCTGCAGGCCTGGTACCCCCCAACTGCCCTTCCCTGCAGGCCCGGTCACCGCCAACTTCCCTCCTCTGCCAGCCTGGTCACCCCTAACTGCCCGCCCCTGCAGGCTTGATCACCCCCAACTGCCCTCCCTTGCAGGCCTGGTCCCTTCCAACTGCCCTCCCCTGCTGGCCTGATTGCCCACAATTGCTCTCCCTTGCAGGCTGGTCCCTCCCAAGTTCCCTCCCCTGTTGGCCATCTTGTGGCAGCCATCTTGTGTCCACATGGGGGCAGACATCTTGTGTGTTGGAGTGATGGTCAATTTGCATATTACTCTTTTATTAGATAGGATACCCTGAAATTATATGCTGAATTTTGTGTGATATATGAATAGCTGTGAAAGATTCTGGATATACTAGGAAGGTAAAATAGACTGGAATTATTTGTTGAGCTATTGAATATGGGGATTAGTGGGGAGAAGTCAGGGATAATAGCTAGATTTTTGGCTTGGGTGATGGGTTGGTTGGTGTAGTCATTGCTGAACTAGGAGATGTAGACTGAGCACCAAATTTTAAGGAAAAGCTGAGTTTTACTTTGTACATTTGCAACACTGCATATGATATAGAGACAGAAGTGAATGTGATCACCCTAAGTGAGAATACAGACAGAGCAAAGATCTAGAGAATACCAAGATTTTAGGTGTTTTTGGAGAAAAGGGACAGTTATAAGTTTGAGAAAAAGAGATATGAGAAAAGTCAAGGGGAAATATGCCAATAGCCATGGGAGGAGAGAGTTTCAAGAAGGAAGAAATGGTCAATAGGGTGAAATACTACAGAGAAATCAATTGAGATAAAGACAGAAAAGGGCCCACTGAGTAAGCAATCAAGACCATTGGTGACCTCTCAAGACCACTTTCTGGGGAGCAATAGGAGTAGATGCTAGTGGGAGACAAGATGCGATAGTGAGGAATGGGGTTGGAAGAATAAATGGAAGGTGAGGTGATAAAGGTAGTAGATGTAGCTAAGTCTTGCCCAAAGCTTTCCTGTGAAGGTTTGATGGTAGCTGAAAAAGATATGTGGAAAAACTATATTTTTCACGTAGTGGAGTGATATTGTAAGGATATAAAGAGCTAATAAACTCAGTTATCTGGTAGATATATTCTATTCTTAAAGAATTTGATGGTGAACTTAATAAAGATTTTCTTTGACTTATATTCAGGATGTTAAAAAGTATTTAACAGCTGAATTGGCTTGGTCACTGACCAATCAAAATAGAAGCTATAACCGGTCACAGCAGATGCTGACTGTAAGCCATTGGTAGGGCTGTACTAATGTCTAATAGTCCTGTTCCTATGGGCTGTCTGGCTCTAAGTATAGATGTTTCTCTGAGAAATACTTTGGTTAAAAGTACTGAATTTCAAGATTGGATTAGCAGAACTTCCAGGGTCCCCAAAGAACCAGATCACAGAGGTTATAACTAGCATTGCAATATGTATTCAAACTCATCTGCTAAGTTTGATTGAAGGCTACATTTGTAATCAAGAGCCTTGGGGGCAAAAAGGGCAGAAAAGTGAACAGGAACACTGAAAAATTGTGTTTTTCTCCCCCTAAAACCTAAAATTAACAGTAAATGACAAGTTGTGGAGGAACAACAAAATGAAGGTAACACATTCCAAGTAAGAGTTGTAAGGGCAAGAACGATTTTCATTTCAAATTGTAATTTTACTTTGAGCTGTAAGGTTAGGAACAAAATGGATTTTTCTAATAGCAGAGCACATGTGATAGGGAAATTTTCTGTTTCCACCGATGTTCCCTCAGTGACCAGTGCTAGTGTTGGAATGAAGATGATATGAACTAGTGTTTTCTTGTATGTGTACTCTGGGTTTTTATGATAGGATGGAGGTTCCAGGGGCAGAGAGAGGCCTATAACTTAAACTATACATACTTTATCATTTTAGCTCTACTCCTTCTCATTTTTCCCCCGATTGGTAAATGTACAATCTTGCATCATCCCAGGAAATAATTTTTCCAAATAGAAACTGAAGCTTATTTTTTTCTTTGACAAATGTCACATAGATAAACCTCTCACCATAATTGTCTCTCTTTCAGAGGTTTTCATGTGGAATATTTATAGTGAAATGTAAGTGTGTCTGGTATATAAACAGAATTAATCACAGCTATTATACTCACTTTTACACTTCTCAGAGATTGCTTGGAATGTCACATCTCGATAAGCTTTAAGAAAATTGGAATTTAAAAGTTTGTTTTTAAAAGAAGGCAGAAAAAAATGAGAGTTCTGAGGGGTGGATAAAGCAGTTAATGTTCTTTTGGTAGGTAGAGTCAATAATATTGTCTTTTTTGAGTAAAGAGAAAGAAAAACTATGTTTACCTGAATTTTATGTCTGTTGTCATTGTTTCTTGGCCGAGGTTTTGTTGTGTGTTGCAGTTGACTAGATAAAATAAATCAGAAACAGGCTCGATTGCTGCCATCTCTTAGGCTAGAAAAATGTTCTTACCAAGGAAGTATAAGAAAAGGAAGAAATATCCAGAATCAATATTTTATCTGTAGATATAATACTGTTATTTGACAATGTTCCTAATTCTTTTTTTCCAGGTCACACCAATTTGAGGGGGTAGGTTTGAAAAACCAAGGTAAAGGTGATAGTCACAAATAGTTTTAACCTTGAGCACTTACCAGGCGGAATCAATAGGAAGGACCTCAACCTTTTCCTCCCTCTTCCACTTTCCAAGCTCTTCCTTTCTTTGGCGTGGTCCTGGTTAATGCACATATTCTCCATGGAAACCGTCAACCTCTCAAACATCTGTTCTGCTATTGCCAGTGCTGATCTCTGTTTGGGTGTTGGCTGGCCTCCATTGGGAGTTCCTGCCCACACCTTGATGACCTTGTTGTATCTGTCTACTGATGGTGCTCATGCTGTTTCTTCACCAATGTTACAGTTCTCTAAGTGAAGAACATCCTAAAGAATAGTCTGGATATTTCTGTCCTTCTAAACTCTTTGTTTTAAGGAGATACAATCAATCCCAAGGATGGGTTGAAGATATTTGAATGGCACCACACAATGTTACAAAATTTTGCCTTTATCAGCACCAAACCAGTGTCCCAGAAAGGCATCCAAGGTTTTCTATCTATCCAGGCACAGTTCTCTTAGAGATGGGGGTGGGAGGCAAAGTTTTAGAGACTCTGCCAATTGGTCCTCTTGGCCAGGAAATTCATAAATTCCTCTGGTACAAAAGATACCTTGAGAATTGATTCTGTTCTGATGTTGCTCAGGAAATGGTCATGCAAATTAAATTCTACTTCTGAAGACCTATTAAAGCATTTAAAAAACAAATTCTTCCACAAATGTGCTGACCTGATATTTCTCTTAAACACCTAGAGTCTTAATTAAAACAATTTTTTAGCCATTTTCTTAAGTAATTCTCTAGGGTTACCAATAGCTCTGTCTATTTTCTGCAAATGACAATGAGGTCATGGAATTAGACTTTATGGGAAGCCTGGCCATATCTCTAGTCCTAGCACAATCTCTCCTTCTTCCTAACCTTTTACCAGAATTTACATTAAGCGAAAAGTCCTAGCTGTATAAGTTGCTTGCCTTCCTCAGTCAGGAGCATTTACTGAGAGTCCATGTGGCTGCTACCAGTACCATAAGAAATCACTAGCCTCTGCTCTTAAAATCCTTGTAGTGTAGTTGACATTGTCAGGTCAGGTAGTGGCTAGGGTGTGGTTTCTAAGACATCAGAGGCCACATGTTTTGTCAGTCCAAGAGGAGATAGAATTGTAAGAGGGACAGCAGGGCTTTAGCATCTCAGGAGGGAGGGGCTTTTGAGTAAGACATGGGCCCAAATTTTGGCTCCACCATGCATTTACTGTGCATCCTTAGGCAAATTTCTTAACTTCTTTGCACCTCAGTTTCCTCTTTTGTGAAAGAGGAGTGATAATGTAATACCTACCTTATGTAGATTTGTCTTGATGATTAAATGAAAAGAAAAAAAAAAGGTTCAGCACAGAGCCTGGAACACAGTAAGTGCCTAAAACATGATAGCCTTCATATTAAGTGGCCTATTGGCCTCTTCTTGGGATCTGTTTGTCCTGAGGAAGGCCCCAAACCAGAAATATCTACAGAGATATTGACCATATAGACTATGCCAAAGAAGAGGGGTATTTTTTTTTCTATTGCGAGCCACTGACCCATGATAGAAAAGGATCAATGGAAAGCTTTGTAAAAACAAACAAACAAACAAACAAGCAAAAATAACCAACAAACTAATGTGCTTTCCCCCTCAGGGAAATAAAAAATATTGAATTTACCTACTTTTAAGAACAAGGAACATAGCACTTCACTCAATAACTCAACAAATAACCTGAATAGATTTCTAGAACTTTAAGGGACCTCAGAGACTATCCAGTATAATATCTTTATTTAATAGATGAGACAACAGAGGAACAGAAGTACAAATTTACTTCATTATAATTATCCTACCTTCACCATGACAGACCAAAGGAATAAATCCTTTACTTCTAAGTCTAAGGCCTAGTATCTTCCCACTATATTATGTTTAGTAAAGCAATAGGGAGAGGAATAGAGAAAGAGAAAATTGAGAGGAGGGAGAGAGAAGGAAAGGAGTTGGAAAAAGGGAGGGAGATACACACAGAAAGAGGAAAGCAAAGAAAATGAGAAAAGGAAGAAACAAGGTGGTCATTTCCAACAACAATATGGTTTCATTGAATGTACATCATGTTAAATTAACCTTCTTTGCTTTTTCAGCAAAATCTGTCATTCTGAATGAATGACAGAACCTCATCACTAGTAGGGAATCTATGGCATAATCCAGATGAGAAATGTTAATAACTTGGACTAGAGTAGCAGCAATAGAGATTAAATTTGGGATATAGTTCAGAAAGATAGAGATCTTGTTGGGAGCTAAGTGAATGGAAGGGTAGAGGGTAAATTCAAAGTTTTTGACCTGAGTAATTAGGTGGATGGTGATAACTATTTACTGAGATGGGGTAAACCTTTGGACAAGCTTATACCTGATTGCTCAGGAAAAATTCTGAGTACACAGTTGGATATTTGAGATGGGAGCTTAAGAAAGAGCAAGGCTGAAGATATAAATTTGGGAGTTTTCAGTATAAAGAGATTATGGGACTACATTAGATTACCTAGAGATGGAATGAAAATAGAAAGGATAAGAATGCTGAGGTCTGAGTCTAGAGTACTCTATTTTCAGAAAACCAGAAGAGGAGAGGGTGCCAGCAAATGAGACCCAAGAATTATTAGTGAGGGAAATGCTGAAGGTATGGGGTATTCAACTTTTAGTAATAGATTCATTTATACATAAAGAATGGAATATGGAAGAATGTGGGCTGGATAGTCATACAGTTAGGACTGTGTGTATCAAAGTAGTGACAAGCAACAGATTAGTGGCAACTTAAAGAGAAGCTATGGGAGATTACCTTAGGTCTTGCCCCTGTCTCATGAACCTGGATGAAAAACCTCTTGAGTAGCCTGGCTGGTGTGGCTCAGTGGTTGAGCATCAACCTATGAACCAGGAGGTCACGGTTCCATTCCCAGTCAGGGCACATGCCTGGGTTTTGGGCTCGATATACAGTAGAGGGCGTGCAGGAGGCAGCCAATCAATGATTCTGTCTCATCATTGATGTTTCTACCTCTCTCTCCCTCTCCCTTCTCACTGAAATCAATAAAAATATATTTTAAAACAAAAACAAACAAAAAACCCCACTCTCGAGTAGAAATAACTTGGGTCAGATTTGCAGGAATAAAAGCTGGAGAGAGAGTTGCCACATCAGATTGGTTAGTAGGTCTTGGAAGACATGAAAAGCCATAGTGGATGCTGTGTCTTTGTGCTAAACCACGTGTGGGTGATGAGAACCTGGCTGTGGGAGGGGAAGACTGGATTCTTGAGACATTTGACAAGGAAGAGTTGACAGAATTTTCTGACTAACTGGACATAGATGATGAAGGAGAGGAAAGAGGCCCAACTGATTGAAGGGTACTATAATTAGTGTAAGTTTTTAGTGTAGGAAGGAAGAATAATTAAAAAAGAAACATGAGCTAGTAACCTATTCTTTACCAGAACTGTTAGTAACTCTGAGAGTTTGAACTTATATAGTTGGTTCTGTATATTGAAGGGATAATATAAAAATTTAGTAAAAATAATTACAGCAAACTGGCTCTCCCAACCATAAAAGATGTCTAATTAACCAATTAATGTGTTTCTGTTAGCATAAAAACTGATAGTGGAAGCCAAATGGTATAATAAGATCAGTTTAGACTTTTTGATGATCTGCCAGTTGAATATTGATATGACTGCATTTATTTATGAGGTTGCTAATAATTTGAATTGCTCTGTGAGGGCTTGAATTATTTTACGGAACCATTCTTTCCTGCTTAACTACATGACATTAATCTGACCCTTCTGAAAGCAGTGACTTCTGTCCAACTAGAGATTTCTGTCCTGTATTTAGGATGCTCTTAGTAATTGGAAAGTGTGAGTGCCCTGTTGTTAGCTTTCATCATACCTCAGAGACTTTTCTAGGCTCCTGGATAGTGTTCACAAAGTGGGAGGAGGTATGTTCAGTTTTAAGGGAAAAAACCCTTCTAAGCACTTATTTATATAAGCACTCATTTACATATAACCATTCTTCTACCCTAGTTTGAACTCAAGTATGTCCTTGAAAAGAAAGAATATTATTGTTTTAAAAACTCAATTTTTGACTTTTCCAGGACTCCCTATAAAATTAGATCAAGTTCATAAGTTTTGCTATATATGTCATTTTGCGCACTTTATGCCTGATTTACTTATATAAGAACATCAGCCACTTAAACTGAGAGAAGAGTTTCTACCTCTCCTTGTCAAGTTCTGAATAGATGACATATATTTAGATTAGTTCTATAAGTATTAGGATAGGAAGAATTTAGCACTGGAATGGAAATGAGATATTATCAGATAAAGGAGCAGAAGTATAAAAAGGTACATATTTGGCCAAGTTCATATACCTAACTGATGATAGAGATGCTATGTTCTCACTGCCTCCTGTCAGGTGGCACATGCTTTTGATTTGTCCCATTACTGGTGATGTTAACTTTGATTATTGATAAAGGGGGTGTCTATCAGTTTTTTTTCCACTATAAAGCTATTTATTTTCCTTTTGTAATTAATAAGCATTTGTGAGAATGTACTTTGAGACTATATGTATTTCTCTTCTCATCAAACTTTACCAACTATTATCCACTGATGTTTCTTGACTAAATTCATTATTATTATGATGTTTACCAAATGGTTGTTTTCTAATTCTATCATTCCTTCTACAAAGATGAGTTGGCATTTTATTGAAAGGAAAAGTTTTTCTTTCCCTATTTAGAAACATATATATGTTTGCATATATGGATTTCTTTTTAATTCAATGATCTATAGTCTATTTCTATTACTATTTACTATGATGCTCAAATTTCCCCAGATGGGCCAGTGGGAAGTGCTTCAAGCTGGTTTCTGTTTTATTTTGACATGCCTCCGTTATTTTATTTTTCTCATTTAATTTTTTTGATTATGGCAAAATACATGAAACATAAAATTTACCATTGTAATCATTTTTAAAATGTGCCACTCAGTGGCATTAAGCACATTCATGATATTGTGCAACTATCACCACTATCTTGTTCCAGAAATTTTTCATCACCCCAAATGAAAACCCTGTGTTCGTTTAGCATTAGCTCCCCATCCCCCCATCCTTTTAGCTTCTGGCAATCAAAAATCTGCTTTCTGACTCAATGGATTTAGTTCCTCTGGATATCTATAATAATCTATAATAATAAAAGCATAATATGCTAATTAGACCGGACATCCTTCTGGACGATCTGCTGGATGAAGCCGGGGCTGTGAGGGAAGCCCGGGTCCTGGGTGCTGGAGGGAAGCTGGTGCCAGCAGCCGGGGGAAGGAAGGCCTACTCTTGCACGAATTTTGTGCATTGGGCCTCTAGTTTCATATAAATGGAATCATACAATATGAAGTCTTTTATGTCTGGCTTCTTTAACTTAGCGTAATATCTTCAAGATTTATCTATGTTGTAGCATGTATCAGTATTTCATTATTTATGGTTGAATAATATTTCATTTACAGTTAGGTCTTTGATCCATTATCAGTTAAAAATTTTTTTTAAAAAAATATATTTTATTGATTTTTTACAGAGAGGAAGGAAGAGGGATAGAGAGTTAGAAACATCGATGAGAGAGAAACATCGATCAGCTGCCTCTTGCACACCCCCTACTGGGGATGTGCCCGCAACCAAGTTACGTGCCCTTGACCGGAATTGAACCTGGGACCTTTCAGTCCACAGGCTGACGCTCTATCCACTGAGCCAAACCGGTTTTGGCCAGTTAAAATTTTTAATGTATGGTGTTAGGTAGGGGGGTCCAATATCATTTATTTTGTATGCAGATATCTAGTTCTCTTAGCACCATTTGTTGAAGAGACTGCTTTCCTCCCCACTCCATTATTTTTAAGGAGCTTTTTTAAGGCTTTGAGTTTTATTCAAATTCTTTGGTTTTATATTTGCACTTATTTTTCCTCACATAGAAAGCCTGTTTTTTATTTATATTGATGTGCTTATTTCCAAAATACCATATCTACACTTTTTAAAAAAATAAATGTTATTGATATTTTACAGAGAGGAAGGGAGAGGGATAGAGAGCTAGAAACATCAATGAGAGAGAAACATTGATCAGCTGCCTCCCGCACACCTCCCACTGGGGATGTGCCCACAACCAAGGTACATGCCCTTGACTGGAATCGAACCTGGGACCCTTCAGTCCGCAGGCCGACGCTCTATCCACTGAGCCAAACCAGTTTCAGCACCATATCTACACTTTTAAGTAAAATATATAGACAAAGGTTAAGATTACTTTGCAGATAGTTTGCACCTTTTTTTGGTTGTTATTTTTTTTAGCTTTATTTGACAAATAAAATTATATATATTTAAGGTGTACAATGTTATGATTTGATATATGTATACATTGTGAGATTACCCAAATCAAGTTAATTAAAATATCTATCATTTCACATAGTTACCTTTTCATTTTTTTGGTGAGAACACAAGACTTACTCTCAGCAAATTTCAAGTATACAATACAGTGCTATTAACTATAGGCATCATAATGTAATTAGATAATCAGAACTTTTTCTTCTTTTACTGAAAGTTTGTACCCTTTGATCTATATATTTCCTCATTTCCTTTACCCCCTGGCCCCTTGCAAACACCATTCTTCTCTGTTTCTGGATTTTTTAAGAGTCCACAGATAAGTGAGACCGTACTATTTATCTTTCTCTGTCTGGCTTATTTCATTTAGCATAATGTCCTCAAGGCTTATCCATGTGGTCTCAAATAACAGGATTTTCTTCTTTTCCATGGCTAAATATATTTCATTTTATAGTTTCTTTATCCATTCACCTGTCAATGGACATTTAGGTTGTTTCTATGTCTTGTGAATGATGTTGCAATGAACACGGGAGTATAAATATCTCTTTGAGATTGTGATTTCATTTCCTTTGGATATATATCCAGAAGTGGAATTGCTGGATCATGTGGTAGTTGTATTTTTTATTTTATTTTATTGATTTCAGAGAGGAAGGGTGAGGGAGAGAGAGATAGAACCATCAATGATGAGAGATAATTATTGACCGGCTGCCTCCTGCACGCCCTCTTCTGGAACCCAGGCATGTGCCCTTGTCTGGAATCAAACCTGGGACCTTTCAGTCCACAGGTAGACGCTCTATCCACTGAGACAAACCAGCCAGGGCAGTAGTTGTATTTTTAACTCTTTGAGGAACCTCCTATTAGATTTCCATGAACACGAACCCTTAATTTCTAGACTAAAACAGTATTTTATGAAGGCTTTCCCTGCACAAGCCCTGGGAGTAGCCATTTCTCCAAGAAGTCCTGGTTCCCTTTAGTAAAGAATAGTATTCAGGAAACAAGATTTGGGCACTGCGTGCTTATTGCTTTTAGAGTGTTGATGCTCATAGTCCCTCTCATTGGACAGAGCCATGTACACATACACCTACACACACACTGAAAACCATGACTTAACATCAATACTTCCAATTCCAAACCATCATAGAGTTTACCCTAGTTTTCTCCCTTTATATGCAACTCTCTTCTCTGACAGTGAAAAACCTGGCTTTTATTATTCTCAATCTATTTACTTATAACCAGTCTCTCTCCACTACCACTCTGTCCCCCACTACTCCACCCCAGATCTTCTCTTCACTTGACACTTGGGCTTTGACCCTTTGTGCTGGGCTACTATCACCTCTCTCCTGTGTGAACACACTATTTCCTTCTTCAGCTTGGACAACCCATGCTAGGCTGTGCCGATTATCTCATTTTCCTCAAGCTTCAACAGCCCATGCCTAGCTGCTGCTGCTTCCTTCCCCGTGGCCCCCTGATATCTACCTTTCTTGGGCCCACCTAATAGATTTTGGGCTGAATTATTCATGAAGGAAGGAGGGAAGAAAGGAAGGAAGAAAAACTAAATTGATCAATTTTTTTCTAAGCTTATCATTTTTTTTCTTTGTAATCCTATAACTTTTATGTGCTCAATGTACCTCTTGCTGATGTATAACCCTTAATAATTATTTTAATGCCTTTGGCACATGGATTTGCTGGCTGTAAATTCTAGCTTAAGAGTTTCCCCTCCCCTTTCTCTGCACTTAAAAAATAAAAAATAAATTTCTAGACTCTGACTGTATCATTCCAATATGCCAAGGTTATGGGTTCAATCTCCTGTCATGGTATGTACAAGAATCAACCAATGAATGCATAAATAAGTGGAAAAACAAAAATCTCTCTCTCTCTCTCCCTCTCTCCTTCTCTCCCTCCCTCCCTCCCTCTCTCATTTCTCTCTTAAAATCAATAAAAAAATTAAACTATTTTTGGGGAATTATTTTCGACTTACAAAAAATTTGCAAAGAAAATGCAGTTTTCATGTACTTCTCATCCAGGTTCTCCCTTATATTAACATTTTAGATGACCACCTCTCTGCACTTTTAAGATATTTCATTAGCCCAGCTGGTGTAGCTCAGTGGTTGAGCATTAACCTATGAACCAGGAGGTCATGGTTCGATTCCAGGCCAGGGCTTGATCCCCAGTGAGGGGCATGCAGGAGGCAGCCAATCAGTGATTCTCTTTCATCATGTGTTTCTATCTCTCTCTTCCTCTCCCTTTCTTTCTGAAATACATGAAAAAAAAAAGGTATTTCATTAACTTCAAAAGTCTAAGTTTGCTAACAAGAAATCTGCTGTCAGTACAACTGTCACTTCATTTTAGATTACTTGTCTTATCTTTCTTAGAGGTTTCAAGACTTTCTCTTTACTCTTGACTTATACAGTTTCACTTTAGTGTGTCCAAGTTTGGTTTTGTTTGTATTTACTCTGCTTAGTATTTGGATTGTACTGATTTGATAATTCATCGGATTTTTTGTTGGTTTAATTCTAGAAAATTATCAACACATTTATTTCAAATATTGCTTTCCTATCATTCATTTCAGTTTATTCTTCTGGAATTCCTATTCATGAAAATGTTAGACTCTCTCAACTTATCTTCCATGTTTCATTGAAATCTATCTATCTATCTATCTATCTATCTATCTATCTATCTATCTCTGTATAGAGAGGAGAACAATTCAGTTTTATTGTATATTTGCTTTTTTTATCCTCACCTGAGGATATTTTTTTCCATTGATTTCAAAGAGAGTGGAAGGGAGGAATTGGGGTGTGGGGGAGAGAAACACTGATGTGAGAGAGAAATGATTGGCTGCCTCCTGCATACACCAGACTGGGGCCAGAGATTGAACCTGTAATCCAGTGCATGCCCTTGACTGGGAATTGAATACAAGACCATCCGGTGTTCAGGCTGATGCTCTAACCATTGAGAAACACTTGCTGGGCTGCTTATTGTATTTTTAAAATCCAATCACTATATATTTCCTTTTTAAATTTTGAATTGTTTCTTTTAAATACTCACCTATTCTTGTTTCAGTTTTTACTTGTTTTTGTTGAAAATGTTGTATTCCTTTAAAGTGGAGGTTATGCTGAATTGTTTGTCTTTCTTCCTTTCTCTCTTTGCAAATGCTCAATGTTTCTAATTTAAAGTCTTTGTTAAGCTTTTCTATAAAGTTAATTTTCCAGACTGAATGCATGATGGTTAATTTTGCAGGTTTTTCTGTCTTAGCAACCAATTATTGTTTTTGGAATATTGGTTCTCCACTAATTTTAGATAGGACTTTTTTGTTTTTTGTTTCTCTTTCTTTCTCCCATCTCTCGGTATCTGTCTCTTTGTCCTGCTGTTTTACAGCCTCCTGCCCCACAACCATTTTTCAGATCCCCAATCTGTAATCGGGCTTTAAATTGCTGGTGGGGGTTCCTGCCCCATAGTAATGGCGGAGTACCCAAGGACCAGTCAAATGGCCAGGGAGCAGTTTGGCTCAGTTCTTATTGGCAACACTGTGGGGTTTAAAACTATGGCTCATATATTTTAAACTGGGGCAATATTGCCCCCATTAAGGTACAAAAGTGATTCTTGGAGGATAAAAATCTTAGATATTATAGTGCCCCTTCCAAGCTCAACCCTGTCCCTAAAAATCTTATTACTTAGCATTTAATTTATCTCTATAGGGAAAATTCAAATAAAATTTTCTCCATAGGGGGATAATAATAGGAAAAAAAAATCAAGAAACATTGCTATAGCTTTAGACAGAAGTTCACTATGTTTTGTTCAGTCTACTTTCTTAAGTAGTGAGCCTTATCCCCCATCATCTGTGGAGCTTTTAAAACTCTGTAACTCCTGAAGAGTTGAGCTCCTGGCCAGCCATAGCTTCAGCTTGCCTCTCAGTTTTGCTTGTCTGTTCCATGGAGATGTATATCTTGTTTTTGAATCTGGAGCCTTTTTCTCTTTTTATATCTTACCACATATTACTATATATTTGGAGCATAAAGGGGGTAATCAGAGCATGAACTCATTGCAGCATTTTGGTTAGAAGTCAGTATTTTTATTTCATTTACCAACGACTACTCTAATCTATATGTATAAAGAGGTAATATGCTAATTGGTCCTAATGGTGTCCCAGTCACGACCGGTCAACAGGCTACGTGTGTACAGGAGCTTGTGGGCAGGAACAGGGATGGGGACTTCCACCCCCAGTGGAGGTGCGTGCAGGCCTGCCCAGCACTAACGTCATGCTGCTTCGGAGGCAGAGGCTGCTCCTGACGGCACGTACAGGCAGGAGCTGGTGGGCGGGGACACAGACAGCGGGGAGTGCCCAAGCTGCCACGGCATGGCTTGAGCAGGCCTGGAGCGGACACAGACATTTTTTCGTGGTGAGGGGACTGGAGACTGTGTTCATGAAAACACCTTGGCAGCTGCGGCGGCCGGCAGTGGCAGCAGCAGCAGGGTGATGGGGGTGGTGCCTTCTCCTGATCAGCCTGGTCGCCTCCTGCAGAGGGGGGAGGCAGGCCTAAGCCATCAGTAGGACATCCCCTGAGGGTTCCCGGACTGTGAGAGGGGGCAGGCTGGGCTTAGGGTCCCCCCTAGTGCACGAATTTCATGCACCGGGCCCTAGTATCTTAATAAATGCTTTTCTTAACTTATATAAGACTCACAATATTTATATGACATAATATAGGACTATCCAGCTGATATATATCACTCAGTTATATGTGTTTTAGTTCCTAGCTTAGCATTTTGAGGTTTCTGAATCATGTAGATCCTTTTTATTTAGACCATCTTCTCTGAGAGATCCTGGGGTTTTGAGGTCCCACTGTTCTGCAGCTGAAAGTTTATGGCTGGATCACTCTAGGGTACCATTAATGCGTTCATAACTTGTTCTCTGGTAACATTTGCAATTGTACTCCAAAAAGCCTTTTCCGTTGTTTTAATCCGGATAGCATGCCTCTTCAACCACATTTCATATGGCAGTTTAGCATAGTGATGAAAGGGTATTGGGACCTCTGTCTGTCTCTTGGATTTAAAGCACTTATTTTAGGAAGAGGCTCTCTCAAACTCTAGTAAGATTTTCAGTGACTGACAAGACAATGGAATTGTCTTTTGATAAGGGAAAATTATTTCACAAACTTTTTGGTTGATTTCACATATCCCTAATCATTTAGAAAACATTAGAAAATACAGATAAGCGAAAATGAAAGGCATTCACAATTCTGTTACCTTTTTGAAGTATGATTTCCAGGCCCCCAAATGCATCCATATGTTTATAAATAATATACTACTATGAAAGTGATTATGCTATAGTTACCACTCTGTAAAATATATATATTTCTCATTTATTAATGCAAGGTAAATATATTCCTGGGTCAATAACTATGGAATCTACATCATATTCTATTGTATCAATTACCTGTTTTAGACCATTTAGATTCTTTCCAACGTTTTGCTATTAAAGAATACTGAATTGAACAAGCCTTTACATATAAGTTTGTTCATTTGTTGGTGTTGGAGGAGGTAACTGAGGAAACATGACTGCCAGTTGACCTGTGAGATGAACTGAGCAATCGGAGGTGCCTCACTCCTTCCCTTGTCCTTGGAATGTATGTTCTGCCCACTGTTCCCACACTGAGAGCTGATTTCAAGGACGCAGCCTTGAGAGAGTAAGGTGTTGAGACCCTCTGGATGGTGTATGTGGCTGAACCCAGTTAAGGCCTTAATATACATTTTTAAGATCCTGGAGGGAGGATGCCAAGGTCTACTTGTTTTGTGGCCACCCAAGAAAACAAGCCTTGTAAGTAAATCCCCTTGCTTATTAAGCCGCCAGCTACAATCTGGAGTGACCTGCCTTTTTCTTTGGTCTCTCCTTGCCCTCTGTGTATTGGGGCCAGTTGGTGAGCTAACAGTTAGGAAGAATTCTCACAACAATCAGAAGGAGACTGAAAGCTAAGGGAAGGGCTACTCTATGCCTACCCTGGGAAGTGGCAGGCATGTAGTAAGACCTGGGTAAATGTTATTAAATGAAAAAGTGTCAGAGTTTGCACTAGGATTTTTGTTAAGATGAATGAAAACAAATAGCTCTGAAGAGTCTGAGGAGACAACTGGGAAATACAACTTTGTGTCCCTAAAGAAGGGTTTTGTAAAGCCTGAAAACTTGGAGGTATGTTTTATAGCAACAAGTCTTGCCCTTTTATCCACTTAACCCTGAAACAAAATAGAATTTTATTTTTGTGATTGAATGAGTTCAGAATACATTATGTCCACTCTTATGTCTGGAATCATCTTTATCTCCCTTTATTACATTATCTCTAAATGAACTTTTCCAATTTTCCATCATGCACTTTGGTGGTCTTTTTTTACCCTCTGAAGTTATGGGACAGGTTTGAATTGAGGAGATAAATATTTGAAAATTTGGAGCAACCAGACAGATAGGAAAGAATAAAAAACAAAACAAAAAACAACCTTACTCTTGCTCTCTGTTTTCTTTTTTTGTTGTTTAATTTTAAAATTTCAGACTTTGCTACATAGGTGTGGTCCTTTAAAGTCACCGACTTGTTCCTCAGGGGGTCATTGGAGAGTCAATATTTTAAGTATAGTTCCCAGGTATGAGTTGACATGCAGTGAAAGATTCAGCTTTCTAAAACATATGTTTTGAGTCATCTACCCAGAACATAAGAACAAAGAAGTGGGCTGATAACACTCAGAGCAGCCAAAATAGGTGGCATCAAATTGATGAGCTGAGGTGGGGTCATTTTACTTACGGGAGAGGCCTTCAGATTCTACTCTTACTATACACTGAAACCAACACATTTTATTTATTTATTTATTTATTTATTTGTTTGTTTGTTTATTTATTTATTTTTAAATAAAATATCCAGGTAGTGTTAGTTGGTGTTTTTTTGGTGCTAGTGTAAATGATGTCATGTATATGTATATACTAGTATATATATTTATTGATTTCAGAGAGGAAGAGAGAGGGAGAAAGATAGAAATATCAATGATGAGAGAGAACCACTGATCAGCTGCTTCCTGCATGCCCCACACTGGGGATCATGCCTACAACTCAGGCATGTGCCCTGATCGGGAATTGAACCATGACCTCTTGGTTCATAGGTCCACGCTCAACCACTGAGCGATGCTGGCTGGGCAAAACCAACACATTTTAATCATTGGATTCTGAACACCCAGCACATTACTAGCAGTAGATTAGAAAAGGGAGTTGGAAGGCTGGAAGGAAGCAGAAACAGTGAGCTCCTTAAAGGAAAGAAACAGAAAAACACCTCCGAAGAGAGCGGTGCGGGGCTAACAAATCTACGTACAAAGAGTTTCACCCAACGCAACAGCCCCCAGGGAGGCCATTACTAGTGTACAAGAGGATGAGTCATCAGAAAATGTAATCTGCCCTAGCCAGTTTGGCTCAGTGGATAGAGCATTGGCCTGCTAACTGAAAGGTCCCAGGTTCGATTCCGGTCAAAGGCACATGCCCGGGTTGTGGGCTCGATCTGCAGTCGGGGACTTGAAGGAGGCAGCCGATCAATGATTCTCTCATCATGGATGTTTCTACCTTATTCTCCCTCTTCCTTCTTCTCTGAAATCAATAAAAAAATATATTAAGAAAAAGAAAAGAAAATGTAATCTGTCTAAGAAAGCAGAGACCAGAGACTGTAATGGAGATTGATTTTCATTCAAAACCACAAGTGTCTTAAAAGTTTTGATGCTTAAAGGAGTAGGACTTGCAGTCATCTAGGAAGTTTGGCTTTTTCCAAAGGATTCTGGGTGGCTGAGGTGTCACTAGGTGATTGAGATGGATTCTTTTCTTCCTGGTTTGTAGAGCTTAAACCACTAAATGTTTGGTGAGATATGGGAATATTGGTCACTTACCAATGAAGTCACAGCTGACTGGGTTGTGTGGAAAGGAGATGAAATGGAGAGTAGGGAAAGCTGTTGTAAAAATTACTCGGGTTTAAAGTGTGGAGGTGTCTGATGCTGGGCACAGAACGAGTGCTAAATGCATATGTGTGGGATGGAAGGGAGCTTCTCTCGGGACTGACTCTCACCAGGGCTTTGGCTGTCACACTGGGAGCTGAATGTGATGGAGGACGGTTGAGGGAGGAGAGGGAAAGTCAGCCTGGGCGCTCAGGCAGGACCAGGCTCCGAGGAAAGGGTTCCAGAAATGGAAACTGCTTGTGGTAGCCCATGGTGCCCGTGTTAGGGCTGTTGTGTGTGGCATTTGAACCTGGAGGTGTTCCCACCATTGAGAAGCCTGGCTGACCTCTCAACTGTGGCCTGCCCCTGCTCTGTCTGGGCCTGTGTGGTGCCTCACCAGGTTGGTGAGGAGCTCCTTGTCAAGCCTGGCCCTGATGGGCCATACTGACTGTGTGAACAGCAAAGCAAGAAGAGCCCTGAGGTTATCATTCTGCTAAATCTAGCCCCCATTTCAATAAAAACAAAACAAAACTGGACTACTTAGGTCATTGATGTAGATAGATTTCTTTTTTTGGAATCCTACATGTAGAATCATTCACAGTAATTCACTGGATATAAGTTAAACAGTCTTAGTTTTTAAAAGAAAGGATATATTTGTAGAGTTTTAAAAGATACGAATTTTACTAAAATTTTCACTGTTAGTTTAAAGGGCATCATTCCCTCTCAAGTCTTTATGTAAACTGTATAAAGATCATATAATCACTTAGTGTATAATTTAATACTATTGGTATTTATTTATTTAAAAATATGTTTTTATTAATTTTTTAGAGAGAGAGGAAGGGAGAGGGATAGAGAGATAGAAACATTTGAGCCACACTGGCCAGGCACTATTGGTATTTATTTACAAAGCACTTATTGGAAAAGTTTTAACTATTTACAAAAGTCTTGTGAAGAAATTAATATGGCTCCTATTTTATAGATAAAGAAAAATGAAGCTCACAGGAGTGAAATGAGTGGCCACATGGAGTACCAGAAAAGTAGTTAATGTTCTGAAAGAGAAAAGTTCTCTGTAGTTTCATCTCCCTTCCTACAGATAACAAATTCAACATTTTTGTATATTTTCTCTAAGCTTTTTTCCTTTGTTATAAATGCAAAGTATATTATAATATTAGGCAAACATTTTCTTATGTTATTCAGTAGTCTCTGAAAACATGATTTTTAACAGTTCCCTCATGCAGATTTGACTACATAGTTGATTTGACCATTCTTTCCTTGTGGGATTTTTGTTGTTTGTATTTTATTATTTTCTCTTGTAAAGGATGCTGTGAGAAAAATGTCTGTACACACAACTCTATGTGCAGAGATTATCTGAAAAACCTAGAGAGGTAGGAAGCCACTATCAACAAGCATCTAGACGTTAACTGAAATGTGAAAACGATTCTTCTAAGTATGGAAGAACAAACATGAAAAAGACAGTTAACATCTCGATTAATACTTAGAATATACAACAGTACACATGAAAGATAGTAATACAAGGCAACAATAAATCCAAAGGGCATGGAATGAACAGCAGCACATAAAGACATGCTGTGCAGAGAGTTAATACTAAGAAATGTTGATTGCTTTGTTTTGGTTTGCAAGAGCTGAGAGTTTAGACCACTGAGAAACAGTTGGGCCCCAAGGACCGTTAAGTGTGGTGTGGATTTATAATAAAACTAATAGCCCTGCGCATGAATCCGTGTGCCAGTAGCTCTCTGCAAGGCCTGGCCACTCTGCGCCTGCTGCCCAGAGGCTCTCTGTGGCCCAGAGGCCCATCCGTGGCTGGGCGCGGAACGCTTGTCTTGTCGCCAGGCCGCTCATGCTGCCCACTCTCAGCGGCTGCCCCCCTGGGACTGGGGGACTCCAGCAGGGCTGAGAGGACTGGGCACCACCATCTTTGTGATGGAGTGATGGTTAATTTGCATATTACCCTTTTATTAGATAGGATAGATCTGGCTTCAGCTATCAGCTCTGCTAATTACTATTAAAAATAAGAACTTGGACCAGTTACTTTTTCTCCATGTTCAGTTTTCACATCTGCAAAATGGGAGTAAGGATAACATATTAATGTCACAGAGGATAAAATGGAATAATGACTGTGAAGGGCTTTCTGATGTTATTATTATAAATGGAAACATTTTAGAAGAGTGCCTGGAATTTTGATGTCACTTTACAGCCACTGTATAATAAGATAGTGTTCCACATAGACAGAAAGTATCTTGCCCTCTAGTAGTTGATATGTTGGAGCAAGCAGGAGTTTGGGGCAGTGGTAAAAGGTTCAAGAGTTGCTATGTTCTAAATTGGGAGCAAGTCCGAAAAGGAACTGTAAGAGTACATGTCAAATGCTGCATCTCATTCCTCCTTTGAAATGGTTTTGCCTCTAGAACATTAGCAGGTCAGTGCTCTAGGGACACTAAATGGCTTGTTGGCAGCACACACTGTGGGACTCACAGTCGTTCTGTGTCCTCCTGGGCTGGTGAGGAAATGTGCTCCTGCCTGTCCTCAGAGGAGGCATGTTAGATAGATGGAGGGTAGTACCTCTTCCTTGTCAAAATAAAACTGCACAAAATTCTTCCCTCGCTGTGCAAGCAGAGAAGCTGGAAGCATAAGTAGAACGGAAAAACAATCTTTCCTTCTTCAGGTCCTGAGGAAGAGAAGATATTCGCTGCTAGGGGGACTAAATGAAAGTTGGACTCCTCCAGCATGGAGCATATTTAGGGGTGTAAATGGGTTGGATGGGCTAGAAATATGGGTTCCCATATTTTACTTGGGAAAGGCTTTATGCATAGAGAGGAGGTCGTGAGAGTGGGCAAAGGAGAATGGGCCTGATGGAGTCCAGGAATCCTTGGGCAGGAGAGTCCTCAGACCAACATTCTGGGGTTGTGCCAGGCAGCACAGAGGAGAGGTTAGGTTGGAGCCAGGGAAGGCCATTCCTGTTCGTGTAAGTGTGCAAGTATGTGTGAGAAAATGTATGAGTATGTGCATTTGAGAATTGTGAGTGAGTGAGAATTATGAGTGTGTGTGTGTAGGAATATGAGAAAGCATGTGTGTGTGTGAGAGACTGTAGAAGTGTATGTGTGAGAGTATGTAAATGTATGTGGGTATATTGTGTGTTTGTGAGAACACATGAATGTATGTGTGTGAGTTAAGGGTGTGTGTGTTTGTCCAGTCAAAGGAAATTGCATATTTGAGACCACAAGTGAAGGGCTTCTCTAAACTTTTAACTAGATTTCCTGGATTTTTAACTTACAGCACCCTCTGATATAGGCTCTGCAGTAGCTGCAGAGCATGGCCTAACTCTGGAATCAGCTTGCCTGAGGCCTTGTCTGTATAAACCTGGGTAAGGACCTTCACCTCTCTGTCCCTCAGCTTCCGTGTCTCTAGAATGTGGAAGATAAGAATAGTTCCTACCTTATAAAAGTGGGTGGGCAGGTTAAATAAATGAGGTAATACATGTAGGGCATTTAACACAGTGCCTGGAACTAATGTAACAACTATTAAATGTTGAGTAAAGGAAAATGTCATGCCCATTCAGGCTGTCATTTGAAAAACTACTTACTATTTTGATTAATTAAAACATTCACGTCAAAGGTCAAAATATATATGGTGTCCCAAAAAATTTATACACACTTTGCATAATTATTAACTCCAATGGGTTATATCTGAAAAGAAAGGAACATCCATTGAGCTGTCAGACAATGTATGTGTATACATTTTTTGGGAACATCTTATATAACAAAGGGGGAATTTGTATTCACCTCTGTTCGCCATTCCTATAGTTCTTACACCCCTATAAACATGTAAACACTGTTATTAGTTTCTTGTGCAAACTTCTAGAATTATTTTACTTTATGCACTTAGAAGCAAATACATATCCTTTTTATGCAAATGATATATATGACTTCTGTACTTTTCTTTTTATCTTTAAACCGAATGATATGGAGATCTTTCCACGTAGGTATAGAATGAACTTCCTCACTTTTAAGAAGAGCTGCATAGCATTCCATTTTTTTTTGTATGTACAATAATTTATTTTCTCAACTGCTCTAAAAGGCTAAGTAGGTCGTTTGCAATCTCTTCCAAACTCTCTGATGTGATGTCTTTAGAGCCCTCTGCAGGAAACACTTCTAGGAATTATCTACGTGCTATGGCAGAGAGGGCAGAAGGATCTTGTACCCTCTCTTCATCCCCTCTGTTTGCTATATACTGTGTAGTAAATTGTAATCAGGACAGGTGAGAGGGTTTTATGGGGTTTGAGTTTTGTACAGTCAACCTTCATTAACCCACACCCGTGTGAATTCTGTAACTCCCTTGGATGAGACTTTAGTCAATTGGTAATGACTTGCACATCTGCTGAAAACTAGGAAAAGGCCCCTGAGCACCGGCTAATGCCTACCATCCAGCATCAGGCCCTTTCCCAGTAGAGCAGTGGTTCTCAACCTTCCTAATGCTGCGACCCTTTAATACAGTTCCCCATGTTGTGGTGACCCCCAACCATAAAATTATTTTCGTTGCTACTTCATAACTGTAATTTTGCTACTGGTATGAATCGTAATGTAAATATCTATGTTTTCCGATGGTCTTAGGCTCTACAACCTGTCGCGACCCACAGGTTGAGAACTGCTAGCAGGGTCGCCTAAGACCATCGGAAAACACAGATATTTACATTATGATTCATAACAGTAGCAAAATTACAGTTATGAAGGAGCAACGAAAATAATTTTATGGTGGGGGTCACCACAACATGAGGAACTGTATTAAAGGGTCGTTGGATTAGAAAGGTTGAGAACCACTGCAGTAGAGTGTTGACTGGCCAGTAGAGGGCTCTCTTCTTTTGGGAAAAATAAAAAGCATCTCTGGGAGAGGTTTTAAACTTAACACCCACACATGACGTGAGGCATTTCTCTTCCCTGTAGTTGCCCAAAGTCACACAGGTAGTCACTACTACTTAGGAGCTGCAAATTCCTGGCGTGCCATTTCCCTGAAGACGTAGGGATTAAGTGAGCACTGCCCTTGTCGGTTTTTGGGGTGTGTTTAAGGGGGATCTGTGGGGAGGAAGCGTGTTCAGCATTCCTCAGAGGTTTTAGGGCAAGGCCTGGGATCTGACCCAGATTATAGCTCTTCCCTTCTTGAGGACGTGAGGCCTTGTTCTGTATTTTAAGATTTAGAAAGCACACATGCCTAGACCAGGATCCCGGGAATGTGCTGGTGAGACCTGATAGCAGGGCCCTGAACCCCTGTTTAAAAGCCCTATTATGTAACCCCTGGTGGCTGCTCTTTGAGCGGAATACCTTCACCAGGTCAGATGAAAATCTACACCAGCATTTGGAGAGGAAGAGGAAAGGAGCCAACATTAATTTAGCATCTCCTGAGATAGGTCTGGTGAGGTTAAGCCACTAGGCCATATTTCTCTCCACTCTTGTCTGGTGGATACTATTCCTGCCCCCACTCCCTCACCTCGTTTCCAAAGCAGTTCAGGAAATCAGGGTTCAAGAAAGTAAGTGTATTGCGCAAAGTCACACAGGTCGTCACCACCACTCAGGAGCTACAATCCAAGTTCCTGGCTCCAATTTCATCGCTGGCCAGTGTGACTACAGAGTCCAAACTTTGTTTTCCAGGACAGCTCCCTCCCTGCAGAGCTTAACCCTGACCTGAGCAGGTCGGGGTCACAGACTCAGCCCCAGTGAAGACGTTTCCCCTCCACTTCTGACCTCTGGCCCAGATTGAGAACCAACTCAAAGCACTTTTCTTTTTCAGATAAAGGTAGGGTGATGTCCATGAATTTTCGTTTCCCTTTCTTCAGAGCATACATGGGCTAATATTGAACCAGCTCTGAGAAAATAGACACAAGGGGCTTGAGAAGGTGAGTGTAAAACCTGCTTCTTGCAACATGCCTAGTCTGAGCCCCGAGTGATCCAGTGCAGGTGCGGGGAGCACCTGGCCTCCGGCCACAGGGTTCCCGCTGGAGGGACTGGCAAGGCTCAGGCTGGTGGGCTTTTCCCAGCCAAAGCGGCCTCTCAGTCTGATTGTGGTTTAAGAAAGAAGGACAGAAGGAAGAGAAAGGATGAGGCAAGGTGTTCAGGAGCTAATCAAATGAGCCCTACAGGTACTTTTCAGGCTGTTCCAGGTAATGTTGCACAAGTAGAGAGCTCTTTAATGGGAGCTGATTAGCTATAGCCAATGTAGATAATGGCATTTTGCCCTTTTTTAAACTCAACAATATTTGGTATGCTGCTTTTAAACTTAGTCTTACTGGACTGCCTTACAGGATTTTGAGAAACTGTTTTTTGCATTACTTATTATCATTCACAATGTTTCACACCTATCAAACATGTGCTAATAATGTTTATTTGTTCAAATCCCTCTAGAATTACAATAAAATTATGTGGATGTTTATAACAGAAAAGGAATTGTTCAAGGAATGGATGTTAAAAAGGAGTTACTGCTGACTCTTCCCCAAACTTTAAGAGTATTCATTGATGGCTTAGTCCAGTGGTTCTCAAACTTGAGCATGCATCAGAATCACACGGGGGGCTTGTTAAAACAAATTGCTGGGCCTCAGCCGGGCCGGTGTGGCTCAGTGGTTGAGTATTGACCCAGGAACCCAAAGGTCACCTGTTCGATTCCTTGTCAGGGCACATGCCCGGGTTGTGGGCTTGATCCTCAGTAGGGGTTGTGCAGGAGGCAGCTGATCGATGATGTTTCTCTCTCATTGACGTTTCTCTCTATCCCTCTCCCTCTAAATCAATAAAAACATATAAAAAAATTGCTGGGCCCCGACCCCAGAGTTTCTGATTCTTTAAGTCTGGAGTGGGTCACAAAGCTTGCAATTTTTAACAAGTTCCTTGAGGGATGCTGATGCTGCTGGTCCGGGACCATACTTTGAGAATTACTGAGCCAGCACTGAAAAAGCTCAATACTAGTAGTAGATATATTGTTGCTTCTCCCTTACCCCTCACTCCCATATCTGGTAGGAGAAGGTAGTCATTAAGAGGGCAAGCTCTGGACTCAGAGAATGGAGTTTGGATTCTTCCTCCAATGCTTTCAGCTATGTAATCTTGGCTAATTTACTTAACTTCTTAGCATCTCAGTTTTCTCATTTGAAAAATGGGGATAATAGCGTCTAGTTCATAGGGTTATGTGGAGTGAGACAATGTATATAATTGGATTAGAACATATATTATATAGACCAATAGAATATACACACTAAATAGTAGCTCTTCTTTCTAAGAGTTCTTGCCTAGCCCTGAAGTAACTTAGTTGTTAGTTTTACCAACAACAGAACAAAATAAAAATATTTAAATATAAGGCATGATATTTTAAAATAATTGGGGAGGTAGTATTTTTTTTTTTAAAGAAACACAAAGATTCCCATGAAGCATAGCTCTGGCATTACTGCCTATTGTTAATACCTGAGGTCAAAGGAGAGCCGGAGGCCTCTGAGCTCATCAGGGCTGAGCAGGTGGGGGGAAAGTCAGAAAAAAGATTAATTGGGTTGGTAGCTTTTAAACAATGAAACTCAAAACCTTCCCAGCTGTAGGAATAGGAAGGCTGTTTTACACTTTAAAATTCGATCTTGACATTCCCACCCCTTGTAAAATTGCCTCCCTTCCTAGCCTGTCAGGGTTATGGAAATTCCCACTCTTTCGCTTTAAGGCGGTGTGTCTCTGGAATGCAAATTATATTTTCCAGGAGTAATGGTACATTAATCTGATAATACCCACGAACTCTCTCAGATTAGATTATATAAATCAGCTAGGTGTTACCTTGGAAAACCCAGTGTTTTGCCCTGAGGGAACAAGACACAAGAAGCTGGGTGGGAGGAAGGACTGGAGTCTGGGACAGAGTGGGGACTGCGGGCCACCCAGGGCACTGGGGGGCAGAAGAGAACTGCCAGTGACGAATTTGGTCGGCCACTCGCTCTGCCAGGAGAGTTGCAGCCAGGCCTTCCAGCTAGTTCTCTGTGCCCTTTAGGTTCCACAGTTTACAGTAAGGTTGTGTTCTGAACATTGCTTCTTTGTGGGGAAACTCGGGGGGATGGCTTTGGCTGCAGAGGCCTTGGTAGCCTCAATGGTACCACCTCCTCTCTGGGCCCCTCTCCTCATTTCTCATTTGGAGAGCCACCCACCCTAAAAAAAAAAAAAAAAAAAAAAAAAAAGGAAAACACTATTCTGTTGTGCTAGTTAAGCCCAGCCAAGCAGTGACTGCTTTGGGGTGTTTAGGCAGAGATAACCAGTGAGTTTCCCCCTTTTCTGCTTCTAACCGAGACTACGTCACCTGAAGCAAATGTTACATAAGCCTTGTCCTAATGTCATGGGAAATCCTGAGACTTTGCAAGGATAAGACTTAACTGAAGAGCGAGCTATGACTTTGTTTCATCTTAATAGCTTGTGCTGACTGGGAATCTTAAAGCAGATTCCACTGAATATTTTCAGGGATTTTTAAAAATTAAAACAAATATTTCAGTTACTGTTGCCACTCAACATTATATTAATTTCAGGCGTACAGCATAGTGGTTAGAATTTTATGTAACTTACAAAGTGATCCCCCCACTAAGTCTTGCGCCCACCTGACACCATAAATAGTTATTACAATACTAGAGGCCCAGCATGCGATTGAAATCGCGAGAGAAGGCGCCTCGCCTCCAGCCCTGCAAGGAGGAACCCCACGGGGGGGGGGGGGGGGGGGCTGGTACCCGTGCCCAACCCACGTAGCGCCGGCTGCCGCATTGTGTCCGCTGGGGTGGGGGTAGGTGCTCCTGTGTGTTGTGTCTCCACTCTGGCCGGCCCCCAGCCCCAGCCTCCCTGTGGCTGCTGGGGTTGGGGGCGGCACGCAGTCCCCTCCCACCCATCTGCCCACGCAGCTCCTCCTGAGCAGGTCGTGACACCCGGCTAAATTAGCATATTCCCTGTTTATATATATATGGATTATTGACAGTATTCCCTAAGCTTGTACTTTACATCCCGGGACTATTACTGCCAATTCGTACTTCGGGGCATTTTCCCAGCGATAAGACTGAATGAGAGCACAAGGTCTGCGTCCCACTTGAACTTCAGCACAAGGCTGGCCTCGCTTTGAGACAGAAGCACCATGCATCACACATCTGATTGTAAAGCCGGGAGGCCAGCAGTTTCATTTTGTATCCCCTCTCAGGTTCTTGGGCTTTGCTGCAGGCTGGGTCCTCCGTCCTTCTCCAGCTGGTGGCCTTCCATTTCGAATCCAAAATCAACAAACGTCCACTTGCAATGCCCTGTGGCTGGACAGTGCTGCCAGCTGGGGTAATGGGGCTGAAGGTCAGGGCCAGGCTTGTTCATGTCTAGCTGGTTTGGTGTTAAACTTCACCAGACCTGTCTTCATTTGGCAAATGGAGAGGGAACGGAGGGGAAGTCATCTCTGTGGCCAATGTCCTCAGCCTCCATTGGGTTTGTGTTTGGAAGGTGAGTTCGTTTTGTGGCCTGTGGAGGGGGCCTGGTGGAAAGTGAGATGGGGAGGAGAATAGCCAGGGACTATTCAGGAGGCTAAGCAGCTTGGCATAGTGCTGGCAGACTGTGTGCATATTATAAGAATACATTAATATAAATGTGGACATTCAAAAAATAATCCTATATAATAAAAGGCTAATATGCAAATCAACCGAATGGCAGAACGACTGGTCGCTATGATGCGCACTAATCACCATGGGGCAGACGCTCAGTGCAGGAGCTGCCCCCTGGTGGTCAGTGCACTGCCACAGGGGGAGTGACGCTCAGCCAGAAGCCTCTCCCACTTCTGCTGCAGGCAGGCAGTAAGAAGCGAGGTATCTCGGACTGTGAGAGGGATGTCCTCCTGCTGGCTTAGGCCCGTTTCCCGGCTGCCAGAGGGATGTCTGACTGCCAGTTTAGGCCTGATCCCCTGGGGAGCGGGCCTAAGCTGGCAGGCGGACATCCCCCGAGGGGTCCCAGACTGTGAGAGGGCGCAGGCTGGGCTGAGGGATTCCCCGCCCCCCGCCAGTGCACAAAATTTCATGCACCAGGCCTCTAGTAATGGAATAAGATGGTTAGAGACATTGAAGGCATTTTGACTGTCATTTAGTGGCTCCTGGTACTATTGTATTTATATCTAAGAGTCCTGTGGGCATTTCCTAGAAATTGCTTCCCCAAACCCAGATCTGTGTAAAGAAACCCCATGTTAGGGCTGGGAGGACACAGATGAGTAGAGTTACAGTTGGTGGCTCAAGGTTCTTGCTAACTCTAAGGTTCTCTGAATTATTCCAGACTTGTAAGGTGAAACTTCCAAAGCACCTTTGCAGGTAATTCTACAAATGACCCTGCTCACAACCACCACACCTCTTCTTGGAGAATGGCTCTCTTTGGGGCTTGGAGTCACTTCAGAAATGAATGCATGTGAATTCTCTTGGGAAAATCTTTTTGAGAAGCTGTAGGCAATTTGGTTGAAATATTCATGCACTATTGCAGGCTGAGACCATCCCGTGCTGATAAGGGTCAGGCAGAGCATTAGTGCCCTGATTAATTCTCCCTCCCGGAGGAGTCTTCTTTACCTCAAGCAGAATGGTTCTTAGTCTGTAAGAGAAACGTTATGTAAATCTTACAGAAGGAAAAGGGTTCCAAAATGGCTTTCTAGGTGCTTCTCAGAATCAAGTCTTGCTTCTGACAGAGGTTGAATTCATGAGGATTGGGGAAAGTAGGTTTTCAATAATCAGTATTCCACTAAATGCAAAAAAGGCGATCACTCCAGATCCAAAAGCTATTCTTGCCTGTTACATTACCCTTCTCAGAGACCATCTATCACAACATCAAAACTTCAAATGCGTAAGAATAGCAGTAGCCATTTTGACTCTCCCTCTTTCTATTATTATTGTAAGTATTTGTCAATGTAAGAACCATCCATACCTGTAAGAATTTTTATGAGTTTATTTGAGCCAAACTGATGACAGCTGCCAGGAAGCAAAATCTCACTGGATTGAGAAAATGTTCTGGAAAATGGCAGTTTTGCATCTTATCTATCTATATATAAAAGGCTAATATGCAAAGTGTCCCCTTGGGAGTTCGACCATGAGACCGGGAGTTCGATCGCTTGCTATGACATATGCTGACCACCGGGGGCGGTACGGAACATGGTGGATGACCAGCGGTGGTGGCGGGGCAGAGGGAGCGAGGGAAGGAGGAGGTGGGAAGGTGGGGAGGCGGGGAAACTGATCAGCCCTAATCACTGGCCAGGCCTAGGGACTCTACCTGTGCACAAATAATTTCATGCACTGGGCCTCTAGTTTTACATCCTATATAATAAAAGGCTAATATGCAAATTGACCAAAAGGTGGAATGACCAGTCACTATGATGTGCACTGACCACCAGGGGGCAGATGCTCAATGCAGGAGCTGCCCCCTGGTGGTCAGTGCGCTCCCACAGCGGGAGCACCGCTCAGCCAGAAGCTGGGCTCACGGCTGGCAAATGCAGCGGCGGTGGTGGGGGTCCTGGACTGCGAGAGGTAGCATGCCGGGCTGAGGGATGCCCCCACCCCAGGGGGCGTGCACCAGGTCTCTAGTATTACAATAAAAAGAGGAGGGGTAAGTGGGTTACATGAAATCCATTGGTGATAGATTAGGGAGGTGGGTACAGGATAGTTAATAGTCAACAATTAACAGGGTAAAAATAACAATGAGGGCATTTGTGGTCTCCGCAAAGGCATGTTTATCAGGTATGTTACCCTAAGACAGTAGTTGGCAAACTCATTAGAGCCAAATATCAACAGTACAATGATTGAAATTTCTTTTGAGAGCCAAGTTTTTTAAACTTAAACTTTTTCTAACACCACTTCTTCAAAATAGACTCGCCTAGGCCGTGGTATTTTGTGGAAGAGCCACACTCAAGGGGCCAAAGAGCCGCATGTGGCTCACGAGCCGCAGTTTGCCGACTACTGCCCTAAGACAACAGACAGGCTCAGTTAAGGTAAAGACTGACCTTTGCTAGGAAAAATACTGCCCTAGAACATGACTACCTGCTATACTGCTTTTAGTTAAAAAGTTTTAATTTTAGAGCATCCTTTGTGGTTACTTTAGAGCACAAGGTCTGTGTCCCAGGTGAGTTTGTAAGGCCACCATGCAGGCCTTCCCCGAGCTAGTCAGATTTACACGTGGCCCCTTTTTGTCCACATATGGAATCCTTAGAGAATCACTTTGAGGTGGATTTTATAGATGAAGCTCCGAGAAGTATTTTGTGTAACTTGTGGCAGCAGAGAAGTAATGAGTGTTCCTTCCACTCCCCCAGGCCCCTCTGATGTTCCTTAGGCTCCAGCCATTCTACTTCCACCACCCCTGGCTCTCACCAGCATGAATCTACTTACTCCCTTAGGCAAACTTCTTGCCGCTGTCATGATCCTCCCAGACTTCTGTGTTTTCAGACTTTGCACCTTCCTCTTTCTCCTGCAGAAGAAAAGCAACTTCTCCTCAACTGCTTTGTAACCTTTCCTCCCTGGGACTCCGTTTCCCCATCTGCAATGCCAGGGATCATCTTGCTTGTTACCCCAACCCTCCCACCTCAGTCAGAGATGGCTCCTCCCCAGGCACTATGAGCCCAGCCTCTGATACACCTGCAGGGCAGGAAGTGCACAGGGAACCCAGGGTTTTTGTTTTTCATTCTTAAACTTTTCTTAATGTCTTTTTTTTAGATTAAAAAATATTTTATTGATTTCAGAGAGGAAGGGAAAGGGAGAGAAGGAAAGAGAAACATCAATGATGAGAGAGAATCATTGATTGGCTGACTCTTTCGTGCCCCCCACTGGGGTTTGAACCCACAACCCAGGCATGTGCCCTGACTGGGAACTGAACAGTGATCTCCTGGTCAACGCTCAACCACTGAGCCACGCCGACTGGGCTCTAAATGTCTTATTATTGCTGCCCTAAACTAATTGCTAATGTTCCTGGCCAGAGCCTTCAGACTTCTATTGCTTTGTCTCTCTCCTAGTTCCTGAATCTCATCTTCTCCAGTTAGTAGTGGCTGACCTTGGGCAAATAACATCACTTTTTTGAGCCTGAGTTTTCTCATCTGTAGAAAATGGGTTGATACTATCTATGTTGGATGGATTAGTTGTGACGATTATATCAGTCAATATCTTATAGGAAAACACCTGGCAAAGAGTAGCCACTTGGTTCCATTTTAGTTTTCATTTTTCTTTATTTTGGCCTTAGAAACAGTAATCGTTTACACAGAAAATATCGGTAATCTTTTAAACTTAGTCTGCCCAGACACCTGAGCCCCTTCACATTTCTGCCTCCATGTGCCCATGTGTATCCTCACTTTACATGACTCTAGTCCCAGACCCTCAATGCTTTTGAGATTGTTTGGGGGGTCTGCCCCCTCTTTCTGCTTCACCCTTTCTTGCTTCTCTGTGTCTTCTAGGCTTACCTCTGCCATTACCAATATGCTCTTTTTGATGCTATAGCCAGGTGCTGAATATAATAATACCTGCTTTGCATACTTCAGAGATTACTGTAAGGATCAACGGGGATGATTTATGCAATAAAAATGCTTTGCAAAGTAAGATGGGGTGCATTCACATGCATTATGATGATGATGATTATCACTCTGCACTATCTTCAGATGACTAAAAATATCTACCCAGCCTGGGCCTTCTCAGCATAATCTTATCTCTCTTGGACTTCCCCATACTGGCTGAGCAGTCTGACAGTTAAGCAATGGAAGAACTTGTGGGAGACAGCAGTGTTGGGAGTGGAGAATGCCTGAGTAATGAATTACCTTCTTTAGGGTCCCAGTGGGAAATCAGGCACCCCGGAAAGCGTTAATTGACCTCAGTTGAGTGAGTGCGTTAGGCCCAGCAAGCATTTCATTTGCTCAGGCAGCCCATTGTGATGATAACATTAAATAATCATTATCATTACATGGAAATCCTGTCAACTTGGGGATTTAGAAAGTGTTTCTTCAAGTCACATACATACAAGCAACCAAAATGCACAGAACGTTCATCCAGAAGAAAGTATTTGTGAAGACAACATTTGTTTGTAATTGTCAGCATTTGGCAAAGGCAGGAAATGAAAGAATGAAATGAACCACAGCTTTGGATTCCTTCCAGGGTTTTTTCCAATCCCAAATCTTCAAGGCTAGGGAGGGAGGCCTTCCTGTCGCGGGCCATGAGCTCTAGGGAGGGGAGTAGGAGCCTGCAACTCCCCCACCCCCTCGTCTCGGAAGTCATTTCAAAGGGAGCTGCCGCCAGGGAAAAGCAATAGCCCATTGGCCAATATTTATTTATAGTCTTATACCCTGTAAACATGTCTCCTTTTAAAAAATTAAGAGCAAAAAGTATTTTGGTTCTTGTTTGTTTGCACCACCTCCAGGCACTCGTATCTGTTTTCCTTATTTCTGGGCTGGTTGCTCAACAATTTTGGTCTTGATGGAACTGGTTTCATTCCTCAGCCCTTCCTTATTATTAATGTTCTTATTATTGGTTAGTTCTTTTATGTTTGCAGTGTCCTTGACAATCTTTTTTTATTAGCTGTTCTTTACAACAACACAGTAAGGTGGATCAGCCTTACTGAATATTTATCCAACAAATTGTCCAACATTTTCTTTTGTTGGCTTTTGTTAAGATTTATTACAACCATTTTTTTTTTCTTCTTTCTCAGAGTCGCCCTTCTGCAAGAGACTTATTTCATACTTGTTCTTGTGGGACTCCAGGAGCCAGGGGCTGATGTCATCTGCTTTCCATTGTGTTTGGCTTCTTCCTCCCCTGTGGCTTTCTCACCCTCCTCACAATTATTGTTGCCTCTGCTGTTCATGCAAATGGTGCTCAAGTAATCTAAAGTGGGTTTGAGTAGAGGGCTTCTTTTTTCTTTTTCTTAACTTTTGGGCACATTTCTAAGTGGCCACTGACTATCAGGTCTTCAGCACATGATTCATTACCAAATAATCAGTCGCTACTAACATTTTGTGGTTGTGGTTGCTGTGGTTGAGTATATATTTACTCTATGGTGAATCACTGGACTGTCAAGCTTTAAAGAGGGATGTCTCTGGGATGGCTGGGGATTTGCACTTTAAAAAAAATTGATCTTAGAGAGTGGAAAGGAGTGAGTGAGGGAGAGGGGGAAGGAGAGGGAGAAACATTGACCAGTTGCCTCCTGCACGCACCCAACTAGGGATCAACTTGCAACCTAGATATGCGCCCTGACTGGGCATCAAACCCACCACCTTTTGGTGTATGGGACGAAACTCCAACCAACTGAACTACACTGGCCAGCGCTGGGATTTGTACTTTAACGAAAAAGAATATCAGTTCTGATCAACCAAGAAATGACCACATTTTCCCAAACCCACCATCATCACCACTTCTACTACCACCATCTCTTCCACACAAGAACTGCCTTACCCATTCTTGCACCACCATGAAAAAATACTATATTATGTTTCTCTCTAGGCACATATACCAAGATATTCTGGTGTCTAGGACTTTATAAGTAAACAGATTGTCTCCAAATACTATTGGAAAATTATTTGAATACATAATATGCCTGTAATCCTTTATACTTCTCCATTACACTTACATCATGTTAAAGTTATTGTTGACTTGTCTTCCTTACTCACTAAACTCTGGTTTTCTTGAGGGCAGAGACCATATCTTACTCTTCATCCACCAAGTACTGTGCAAGGCACTAGCGAAACTTCTTAGGGAGTTAATAAATGTCTGTCACTCGAATGTTAAAAATGCTCTGATTAAATGAGAAAATGCTTTTGCAAACTATAAAATGTTTTATAAACTACTAAGGACCATTGAAATATAACTTCTTTTTATTATAATTGCATTACTTTGTCTATATAGCAATGAAGGATAAATTTGATTCCTAAGCTTGATAAGAAATACCCACTTTATAGAACAAGAATGATAGAATTTGCCAAAACCGGTTTGGCTCAGTGGATAGAGCGTCGGCCTGCGGACTGAAAGGTCCCGGGTTCGATTCTGGTCAAGGGCATGTACCTTGGTTGCGGGCACATCCCCAGTGGGAGGTGTGCAGGAGGCAGCTGATCGATGTTTCTCTCTCATCGATGTTTCTAGCTCTCTATCCCTCTCCCTTCCTCTCTGTGAAATATCAATAAAATATATTAAAAAAAAAAAGAATGATAGAATTTGATGGAATTTGCAAAAGATTATTATTATTATTATTATTATTATCTTTGTTTCTGATCCCATGCTTCAGCAGAGTCATCCACATGAAGAACAACCCTGTTTCCTAGGCTGGGGTTTAGAATCAGCTCACACTGGATTGCACCAGCCAACAGAAAAACATGGAATGCTTCATGAATTTGCATGTCATCCTCACACAGGGCCATGCTAATCTCCTCTGTACTATTCCAGTTTCAGTATATGTGCTGCCAAAGCCAGCACCAGCCATATTATTTTGACTGGTTTCTGATGTTGGGCCTTCTGTGGCAATTGAGAGTCCAGCAATGGGTGGGATGATAACCTCTGAATGTGTTTAAAATTCATTAAAAAAATTCTCTGCTGCCCTAACCAGTTTGGCTCAATGGATAGAGCCCAGATTCAATTCCAGACAAGGGCATATGCCCAGGTTGCGGGCTCATTTCCCAGTAGGGGACGTGCATGAGGCAGCCGATCAAAGATTCCCTCTCATCATTGATGTTTCTTTCTCTCTCTCTCTGAAATCAATAATATATATATATATTATATATAAAATTCTCTGCTGTAACAGTAGGTATTTTAGAAAATGTCCTAAGTGAAGTTGTACTTGCATGGGTTCTAGGTGTAGGTGGTTCTGGAAAGCTGTGAGTTATTTTGTGCTGTACCAGATTTAAGCCAATGGAATAGTAGTTGCCAAAGCAATCAATGTTCTTAGCAGTTTGAAAATGGTCCCATATTCCAGAACTCTCCCCACTATGGAACTTATCTTACTAGTAGAGGCTGTGAAGAAGGGAGAAAAGTGTTCTTCCATCCACAATCTCCTGGCATACTTCTAAAAAAAAAAAAAAAATACATGGGCCAGTTATTTCTGCACAACAAACATTACATGTAGTGATTAAAAAATAAGCTCTACTTTTGAGTCTGGCACATTTCAGGTACTTAATAAATACTGGCTGAGTGAATAAATGAATGAATTTAGCCTTCCTGTCCTAGCTCTCCAAGATGTTTAACATTTGCATGTAAAAAAGGCCCAGGAATGACTTTACTGGCTATCACCCAAGGGTATCCTGGGGTCAGTCAACAATAGGGGAAGAACTCTGAGTTTGAGCCAAGTCCACTTACAAGAAGTAGCTTTTGATAAAAAGCTCAGTTCTCTTATCAATATTCCTTGAACTGTTTCTGAGCCCTGGAAAACTTTTTTTGAAAAGCAAATGCACTGTATGCAGAAGCTGAATCAGAAAGCCAGATTTAAGTCCCATCCCCAGTTGGGTGGCAAGACATGTCAAATCAACCCATTGGTAGATTTTGGGGATGGCTTTACAGAAGGCTGACAGCACTTTTGAGTCTATGCATAGAAACATCAAGATTGCTGCTGGAGGTAAAAAATTAGTCTGTTAGAATCTACTGTGTTAAATAAAGTTTCCAGGAAGCCGCACTACAAGAATCTGGCTTTCATGCGCTATCTTCATTCCTGGCCAGTGGTAGAAACAGAACATGTTGACTTTGGGATCTGGTAATTGTCTTAAATTAGGGGCTTAAAGGCCACAGAGCCACTTTCTTTCCTTTTTGCCTACTGAATTCTGCTCCTTAATTTTTACCAGTGATTCTGGTTTCTTCTCCTCACCTGCTAATTTCTGTTTGTTAGCAACTGGCCATAGAAGACTTTTTTTTGTCTACTTGGTTCTTTGAGTGCTGAAGATTTAGCTAGCTGGGAATTGAATGGAGGAAAGAGTCAAGCAGGGAGATTTGTGCATGAAATGGATATTTTGTTCCTCCGAAGATTTGTCACAGCAGATATAAAGTGTCTTTCTCACTCAAAGTACCTCCAAGCACATTCACAAATCAATTAGTCACTGGCAGGGCAGAGAGTGGAGGCAGCATAAGCCCTGTGGTGATAGCCAGCGACCCTGGCTGCTCACTCTCTCAGGCATGCTGTCCTTGATCATTAGATAACACAGTGACACTTCACCCCCTGGCGACTGTTTCCATTACAATCAAAACTTCAGAGAGAGGGTATGGCTTTCAGAGTATTGCTCCACTCCATTAATAAACAAACACCCACAAGGAGAGACTGGGGGAAAGGGAGACTGGCCATCCCTTTGAGACAGAAAGCCAAGAAAAGGAAACAAAAAGAAATCAATCTTTTATTTGCTCACTGGGACTCCAGAACACTTATGTATTCTCTGGCATGTTCAGTCGTTGACTAAGGTGGAACCCGAGTGTTTCTCTCAGTTCATTAGACAGACCAATTAAGCGCCACAAAAGAGTCTTAATTCTAAGAGGATGAGGCTCTTGTCACTGCCCTTCTAAGCTTACAAAATAGGTGCGACATGCCTCCTGCCAGTTACTCAGCAGGCAGAGCCTACAACATATGCCTCAGGGGCCTCGGAGGTACTGTGTGAGGGTGGAATCTGAAGAACACCTAAAAATGTGTCCAACTGAGCTGTCAGAGGAATTCTCATCAGTCACTCTGCGGGAACAAACAGAGTTTGTGAAATGCACACATCATTTTAGGAACACGCTTTGAACTTTGAGTTCCCAGCTTGTTGATAATAGGCTTAGGGGAGGGGTAGAGGTCACAGGATGGGAGAACAGGGTGACCACTGCCCTAGGTTCAAGAGAGTAAAGGTGAACCACATCCTTCATACGATTTGGAGCCTTTCAGACTACTCAGCAAGCTGAGGGGTTGGAAAGAAAACTGCTTCTTGTATAATAGCTGAGGGCTCTTATCTCATTCTTGGGAACAAGCTGGGGGTAGGTGGCAACTATTCTGGTCTTTCGTTTCACAGTTGGCAGAGCTGAGGTACAGGGAAGGGAATTGGTCTGTCAGCCCACTTAGCTAGATGTGCATGTGAAGAGAGTTCCTTTGATGGCCCTCAGCATCTCCCCATCCTCCATCAATGCCATTTACAACCTCTGCTCAGAGCCCTTTGGCAGCCTCCGAGAGAGTAGGAATTTACTGCATCATTGAGGTAACCCGACAGAACTGGAGTCCAAAGACCTGAGCTTGAATTCTGGCTCCTACTCTTACTAGCTCTGCAGTCTCAATTTATTCCTCTTTAAAAATGAGATGACAATTGTGAGAATTAAAAGTGTTTGAAAGCATTTAACCCAATGCCTTGTATACTCAGTAAATGTTAATTGTGTATGAATTTAAGGAAGAATTAAAATGAGCCCAGATTTCCTTCTCTGACAAGCAGGTTCCAACTTACTTCACTCACATATTTCCTTACACCTGTGATTCTCAAAGCTTGGTTTCTGGGCCAGGAGCCTCAGAGGCACCTAGTAACCTGCAAGAAATGCAGATTCTCAGGCCCCATCTTAGACTTGAACCAGAAACTCTTGGTAGGGGGAGGGAGGGCAGCAATTTGTATTTTAATAAGTCTCCCAGGGGATTCTGATACACACCACAGCTTGAGGACCACTGCTTTATATTAACTTCATAATGGCAGTAACAAAGCACCGGTGGCAGCAGCTGACATAATCATTGTTGCAACATGGTTGACAGCTTGAACTCAGGCAAATATTGGTGGTACCACTGTATCTGTCCTGTCTTTGTGCATTTGTTGAGAAAAGAGAAAAGGAAATTTGCTGAAGTTGACCATCCTGCTGAACATAGAAGACATTCTGCCATTTTTTTTTTTTTTGTGCAGGAGGTGGAATTGACAGAACATAAAGGATCTGCATGAGCATGGAGCTGGTAGAAGAAATTGTCAAATATAATCCCCAAACCCCACAGTCCTTGTAATGTTGGAGTGTGCAGAGACAAGGGAAGCATTGTGTTCTGACGGAAACTGTAGAAGAAGATGCCAACATTTATTCGCTATTCAGATCAATGCATAGAGTGTCGGCAAGTATTGAAATGATTTTGAAAGTACTTTGAAAGTTGAATATGTGATGTAAAGCTTGGACATTTTAGAGCTGTGGAGAAGATCAAACTTTCTCTTCAATTCTCCAAGAGGGAATAGGAGGTTGTGTCACTTGATTGACTCCTCATTTATTCCACATAACTTCATAGTGGCTTCCAGAGAGCCTCTTAGCAAGAATAGCTACTGTGCCCTTCCTCTGTGCCCTGCCCCTACTCCTTCTCCATCATTTTGTTCCTTTCTGGAAAAGTTTAGAAGCCCCCCTCTCCGCTTTCAAGGGGGAAAACATGGGTTGAGTTGCCTTAGCAGTACCTGAGAGCATAAACTACTTAAATCCAAAGACTTCTTATCGCTTTAATTCAACACTCTCAGATGACAACACTGAGGTGCAGAGATGGAATTCCCTGGCTCCAAGTTCAATGCTCTTTAACCTACTTCCTAAAGCAAGCATGTTAAACTCAAAGGCTAACACAGGCCATATAAATGAGGCATGTAGCCCTGGCCGTGAGTTTGACATGCTTGCCCTAAAGCAGTGGTTCTCAACCTTTCTAATGCCGCGACCCTTTAATACAGTTCCTCATGTTGTGGTGACCCCCCCCCACCATAAAATTATTTTCGTTGCTACTTCATAACTGTAATTTTGCTACTGTTATGAATCGTAATGTAGATATCTGTGTTTTCCTTTTTTTTTTTTAAATAATGTATTTTATTGATTTTTTTACAGAGAGGAAGGGAGAGGGACAGAGAGTTAGAAACATCGATGAGAAACATCGATCAGCTGCCTCCTGCACACCCCCTACTGAGGATGTGCCCAACGAACCTGGGACCTTTCAGTCCACAGGCCGACGCTCTATCCACTGAGCCAAACCAGTCAGGGCTATCTGTGTTTTCCGATGGTCTTAGGCTCTATAGCAGCGGTTCTCAACCTGCTAGCAGGTCGCCTAAGACCATTGGAAAACACACATATTTACATTACGACTCATTAACAGTAGCAAAATTACAGTTATGAAGTAGCAAAGAAAATAATTTTATGGTTGGGGGTCACCACAACATGAAGAACTGTATTAAAGAGTCGCGGCATTAGAAAGGTTGAGAACCAAAAGGAAGCGTCAGTAATCATGGGGTGTGACACAGAAAAAAGGAGTCATGGAATTAGAAGCCCTTTCTCTCCTAGTTTTTCAGATATCATACTGAGGAGACAGAAAAAAGCTAGAGAATTACGAAGACATCCCAACTGGCAGGGAAGGCAGGCTGCGGACCAGAGGCATGAACTTGAAAATGTATGGATATTGCTAAGAAAAACAGCGTGCAGATAACCAATCACAAGACAGTAAGGTGTATAAGCCAATCCCAAGGATGTTGCTAAGGCAAAATTCTTTGAAAAACCAATCAGGAGCTAGCAAGGCTGTCTCCACCCCCAAATTAAAAGGCATGCACTTCCTTTCCTGAGTTCTCTCTCTCTCTTCTCCCGGCTTGCAATGGGTTCTTGTTATGGCCACGGGGGCCTCCACACGTGGACTACTAGACTTTAATTAACTTGTTTACTAAACTACTCCTGACTGTAACATGGGAAGGGAGCTCCAGACCCTGGCCTGCTCCTGGAACCCCAGGTACACCTTTTCCAGAACTGGCTTCTCCCAAAAAACTTTGGTTCCCTTAATCGTTTTTGTCCGCGACTTCATTGATTTCACAAGGCAAGAACTCGGACTCAAACACCCACATTTTGGTTTCAATACCTGTGAAAGAGGTCAGTCTCTATGTAGATTGGTATAATTTTCTACTTTTGTTTAAATAAATGAGGAATGTGATGTTTGATTAGCCCATTTTTAATTGTAGGCACTAGAGAATGGGTGGAAGTAAAAAACAAGTCCCAAATGGTCTCCAATTTATCTTTCTGACAGAAGAGCTCATCATTGGCAGGCCATTAGCTTTTAGTTGCTGCCAAAGTCATGCTGTTCACTTAAAAGGGAAAGAATAGGTGGGATCCAATCCTCCACATCATATTAATAATTTTTGCTCACAACACTTGAATTTCTAGGCCCAGTCACTCTTTTCTATCTATAAAATAGGAACAACATACTCCTCTTTTCCTTTGGCATTAGGAATATTAGGTGTTTGCTTAGTAATCCTTAAATTTTGCTTGGCTTTCTTCATGCTGACATTCTGAAGTGCCCAGGCCATAACTTAAATAATTTCTTAGATGTTCAGGGTACAGTGCATACAGCCAACACATAATTTTTCAAGATAATGAGAGAAAACCTTGGCCTGGATTACTTCAAACTAGACAGATCATCAGAATAAACAAAGGTGTATGTGTGTGTGTGCATGTGTGTGAGCATTATTTTCTTTCTGACCTTGTAAATGTGACTCAGTGGTAAGGGCACATGTGAGTATTCATTGTACGTTCATTATAATGATAGTAATGAGCACATTAATTGAGCACTTATTATGTTCCAGGTTCTTCTGTCTGTAATACCTCATTTATTTCTCACAGCTCTCTATGGAAGAAATTTTATCCCTATTTTACAGTCTCAGTGAAGGTAAGTGATTTGTCACAGGTCACATGGGAAGAAAGTGTGAGTGTCAGGATTGGAACCCACTGTCTGACTTACTAATGTTTCACATGCTTTTTGAAAGTGTAATCCTTTCTCCATGTCCCTATTTGCTGGTGGATATAGCGTGGCTGCGAAGCCAAATGGCACCTAATCCTTGTGTGGATGACAAATTGTGGGTCAATTAGGTGAGGAAGAACTTAAGTGATGTGTCTTTCTAAAAGAGCCTATGTCTGAATGGTCAAAGGTGAGGGCATTAACCACCCAAGGCAAAGAAAAATAGAGGATGTTTTAGGGAGGTATGGCTGACAGGGTAGATAAGGTCAGGACAGTGGTTGGCAAACTGCGGCTCGCGAGCCACATGCGGCTCTTTGGCCCCTTGAGTGTGGCTCTTCCACAGAATATCATGTGCTGGCGCGCACGTACAGTGCGATTGAAATTTCGTGGCCCATGCGCAAAAGTCGGTTTTCAGCTCTCAGAAGAAATTTCAATTGTACTGTTGATATTTGGCTCTGTTGACTAATGAGTTTGCCGACCACTGGGTCAGTGGATGCTTTGGGTTAGTCTCTATAAGAAAGATCTGGGAAAGCTACTTAACCTTGAACTACACTGGGTTTTAGAGTAAATAACACCTCCACTCTGTCCTCCCCCCTCCCCCAATCACTTCCTTCGCAGAAGTAAAAGTTGTCAGTGGGAAAGTTAATGCCTGGTTTACCGCCCTTCATCTACATGTGATGGGTCCATGGCTTCCTATTGCACCTAGAATAAAATCCAAAGTTCTTACTCTGTCTACAAAGCTGTAGCAGGGCTGTTGATACCTCCCTGGTACTCACTGTGTCTGTGTATTTGGGCACCTTTCTACTGTAGGCACCTGCAACTTTCTGTCTGAGGTTTTTGGGCTGCCAGCTGGATCAGGAAGCCCCTGGGAATTAATGTCCCAGGAGCAGGTGTCAACCAGTGATGGATAAGAATTGGTGGATAAATATCTCAACTCTCCTTGCCCTCAGGTGGTAGGACTCTGAGGTGTGCTGTGTGCAGTCTTCCAGAGGTCTCATAGGGCGGAGCCTTATTGCTCACAGTGGCAAACTGCTTACTATGTCCCTGTACTGCCTTCCTTCCCTTCCTGTCTCACTTTCTTGCTCCCTTCCTGTGCTTCCTCCAAATAAATAAACACTTGCATTCAAATCCTTGTGCATGACCTGTCAGCGGAACCCAACATCAGCCAGAGGTCTTGTTTGACTTGGCCTCTGCCCATCTCACCTGGAGCCACTATACCCCTCGAACTGTTCTCCAGCCACATTGCTCTTCTTTATGCTTTTTAAACCTTCTAGGCTTCTCGGTACGTGCTGTCCCTGCACTTCCCAGGCCCAACTCATCAGTTAGACTTCAGCTTCAAGGTCACCTCCTCAAGAGGCCTTTACTGATATCCCAAAAAAGAGCTTGAGGTCCCGGAACAGCTTTGGCTCCAAATGTTGTGAGATGCAGAACAGTGAGAGTGGTGGATACGATGGTCACATTCCGCTTCCCATTCTTGCTCTCCATCTGATCCCCTGATTTTCCACATCCCTGGTCTTAGGTGTGACAGGCTGGTTCATTCACTGTGCAATTTGGACTTCTCCTGAGCATTCCTGGGTTTATCTGTGGCACCAGGGTTAAGAGAAAGACTTAAAACAGAAGGAGAAAGAAAGTAATGACCAGGCTGACAGGAGAGACTGTGGAGGCAAGTATTCAGAAGGTCTGTCTGACACATCAGAAAACTTTTGAAATTATGGATGGCTCATCTGAATCCAATTGTCAGTGTCTTCTGAGGCTTGCACACCAATAAATGTCCTTAAAATCCTTTATTGATTTTTCTCACAACTCTTTGTAAAGGGGCAGTTCTTTCATTTCTTTAAAGTTGGCTTTGTTGTCCAGGTGAGAGAAGTGAATAGGAAATTATAGACCCTCTTGTATTTGAGCTTTCATTCTCTTCCCATATAAGGCTAGTAGCCAAAGGTACATTTTCACTGAACTGTTGCTTTTCCTTTCAAAGGAGCTCAGATAATTTCCTTGAGTGAATTAAGAAGAGGCTGCCCCCGGGGTGGAGGATGCTCTGCCTGTGCTTGAGTAGAGCCTGAGTCTCGAGATGGAGATAGGGTGGCCCTGCCACCAGCAGTCCTAGCTTCTGAGAAATGGCCTTCGGACCTGCTATCATCCTTGGCCAGCCGTGGGCAAACTACGGCCCGCGGGCCGGATCCGGCTGTTCTATCCGGTTCTCTTGCTCTCCCCTCCGCTCCTTTACTTTGAATTTATATTAGTTCACACAGACACTCCATCCATGCTTTTGTTCCGGCCCTCCGGTCCAGTATAAGAACCCATTGTGGCCCTCGAGTCAAAAAGTTTGCCCACCCCTGCACTGCAGTTTGCCATTTCCTTCTCTGTGAGCTTGATTGGATCATGAAGTGTAAGCAGTAGGAGCTCTAGTGAGCACAGGAGCCAGCCTCTCATTTTACCCAGGAGGAGACTGAGGCTTACAGCCATTTAACAACTCACTCAAAGCCACACTGCTGATCTGTGGCACATTTGAGATGAAAACGGGCTGCCAGTCATGGGAACATTCTTTTAAGACAGTAGCTGTCTAAAAGGTTTTTGTCATGCTCAGGAAAGTCACCAAAGGGTCTGATGGGCTGTGAGGACGTTTTAGGGAGCATTGGCTCTATAAGGAGGTCCCTTTGCAAATTTTCACTTTGGGCTCTCAAAATGAAAAATTTTGCCACTGGGCTTTTTTCTTTGCACATATTTTCAGAATTGTGGTAACTGCTTTGAAACACAGAACAATACAGATATGAGGTAAGAATTGATGTCGACCTTAGATCTTATTTTAGAGAAATACTATTGAAACCTTCAGTTCGAAATTTTTTTTTTGGTTAGGGTCTGTAATAACTCAATGACTAAGGCATTTCATTGAGAAACAAAGCAAGAAAAAAAATGTTTTATCCTTTGGAAAGAATTAATCCTCACAGAAGTATGTTAAAATAAGTATGGGCTTGTGTCTGTGGGGCCATTATTAAGTAATGAAGAATGAATTCACCTTCTTTGGGCTCAGATGAACTAGGGATTAAAATCCCTTCAACAACGGCACCTCCTACTACCTACCATCTGCTGCTGCACATTACTGAAACATTGGCATTTCATTTAGTTAATCATCAAATATTCATTGAGCACGTTTTCCATTACCCACTGAGTTACTACATTCTATAATTTCAAGTAGAAGAGACTTTAAGAGCTTGTATGCACAAACTTGTCTGAAAAAAATAAAATCAAAATAATATGGAAAATGAATAGGAAAATCACTCTTCACAGAAGATGGCGGATCACGTTTTTGCATTGTTTCTGCAATGGGTCTGAGTTTGTGCTGAGTAATTCATGCTACTTTGCCCAAGCCCCTGAGGGACAGCTAGCTAAGTTAAGGTACAGACTGTTGCCACAGACTTGAATTTTGCTGAATGGCCTCTTGGGAATTTTTTTTATTTTTGGTAGAACAGCATTTGAGAGCACTGGCCATGAATTAAGCAGATCTGGGTTCAAATCCTAGCTGTACCCTTTGATTTGGGCAAGGGAGCTAACCTCTTTTAGTCTCAATTTCCTCATGTGTAAAATGAAGTTAAAAATTTATCCTCATAGGGATCTGTACATAGAGTGTTATAGGAACACAAATTATATGTTTTAAATGAAAGCTTTTCCCCAAGGAGTGTGGATCTGGTTAAAGAAGAGGCCCCTTTCCTGTCTAGTGCCTTGGGCTTGGTTGTGAAAGTCTGGGAACAGGAGTTGAAGGGTAGGTATGTACTAGGAGAACTTCACTTTAAAAAAAAAAAATTTATTGATTTCAGGGGTGAGGGGGGAGAGAGAGAGAGAGAGAGAGAGAGGAGAGAAACATCAATCAGGAGAGAAAATAATTGATTGACTGCCTCCTGCATGCCCTCTACTAGGGATTGAGCCCGCAATCCGGGCATGCACCCTTGACTGGAATCAAACACAAGACCCTTCAGTCAGCAGGCCAGCGCTCTATCCACTGAGCTGAACTGGCTAGGGCAGAACTTCACTGTTTTTAGAAGAGGGTAAAGAATGGGGCAAGGAGGAGAGAAGGGAGAAGAGAGGTGAGAGGAGCCAGCAAGAAGGAGGGAGGCAGGAAAGCAACGAGGCCAGTGAAATGGCAAGGTGATGGGTGGTGGGCCAGAGGACGTTTTAAGAACTGTGATGCTGCCGAAAACGGTTTGGCTCAGTGGATAGAGTGTCGGCCTGCGTACTGAAGGGTCCCAGGTTCGATTCCGGTCAAGGGCACGTACCTTGGTTGCGGGCACATCCCCAGTAGGAGGTGTGCAGGAGGCAGCTGATCGATGTTTCTCTCTCATCGATGTTTCTAACTCTCTATCCCTCTCTCTTCCTCTCTGTAAAAAAATCAATAAAATATATTAAAAAAAAAAAAAGAACTGTGATGCTTCCATGTCTCTGGCTCTATTTTGTTCATCAGTTAATTTTGTTCATTAGCATGGAACAGACTGACAAATCTCAGAGGGAAGGGGGGATAGGGGGACAGGAAGAGATTAACCAAAGAACTTATATGCATGTATGTATAACTCATGGACACAGACAATAGTGTGGTAGGCCTGAGGGGGGGGGGCAGGTGTGGGGTGAAGGGTGTGAAAGGGGGAACAGGGGACATATGTAATACTTTGAACAATAAAGATAAAAAAAAGAACTATAATGCTCCCCAATTTATTCAAATTGTGTGTTGCTGTGATGGTCTCCATTTCCCATGCCCTCAGCTGGTCTACTTGCCTTCTCATCCTCTTGGCTCAATTTTTGATAAAGTCTGCTAAGTTCACTAATGTTTCATGGAAGTTTGGTTGTGTGTGAGTTATGTAAGTGGTTGGGGGGCCTGGGTTTTATGTCTGATCAGTGAGATGACACCGGTGCCCAGGAGTCAGGTATCAAGAGAATGGAAGCTCTTGAGAATTTATAGAAAGCTTGTGAGAACTTTGGATTTTCATAGGTCTTAGTGGTTCTATCCAAGCTTACCTAGATTTTGAGGGCTCAGGCTTTAACTGATAGCTGAATATCAGTATACTTTATTTAATGAGCTTTTACTCTGAATCAGATGCTGTTATATGAACATTGTAGGCATTTATCTCCTTTCATTTACTCAACAAATACTAGTGAGGGGCCAGCTTAATCCTCACAACTAGCTTGAGGGAGATATGTAACTGCTTAACGTTATCCAGCTAATATATCTATTTTAAACTCAGATTTTGAGGTAAGTTATATCTCAAGATATTTTCAAGTCCATGCTATCATTGTTATGATAGCTTACTCCTACCATCATGTATTGCTTTATGCCATGGAGATTGAATAATGATTGGTGTTTAAAGTTCTTGGCACATAGTAGGTAGTTTAAGTAACATTCCCTAGAAGCAGAGCCTGACATAGGAATTCTTATTCAAGGGATTTGTTAAGGGATTGCTCTCAGGAGAGGGCATATGAGAGAAGGAAGAATAGGGCAGGCATATGGTGAAATTTATGTATCAACTTGAGTGAGCCACTGGGTGACCAGACATATGGTTAAGCGTTATTCTGAGTGTGTCTGTGAGGTTATTTCTTGATGAGATTAATATTTGACTTGGCATCACTCATTCATAGTGTCACCAGGAGTTGGAGCTGACTCAATAGCACATAACACAATAATAATAAAGATTTAAACATTTTAAAATATAAAAAGTAATAATGCTAATTGTGAAAAGTTCCAACAATATAGAAGGATATAAAGTGATATTAGTCTTCCTTAGCCATTTCACACTAGTCTCCTCCCTAGATATAATCCCTATTAGCACTGAGTATGTAACCTTTCAGACTTTTGATTTTGTATTTACATATACACTCACACATGCACATATACATACACATCCTAATTTATGGGATCTTATTTTATACTAGTAGCCCTGCGCATGAATCTGTGCGTGAGTAGCTCGCTGCCCCGCCCTCCTGTAGCTCTCCGCCCACTGCCCTGCCTTCCTGTAGCTCTCCGCTGGTTGTTACGCATCATGGCATTACCTCTTTATTATATAGGATACTGACTTGCGACTTGTGTTTTCCACCTAACTATATATCTTGTGGGCATTACCTCTTTATTATATAGGATACTGACTTGCGACTTGTGTTTTCCACCTAACTATATATCTTGGAGATCTTCTCATGTCAATACATATAGACCTTCCTCATTGTTTTTAATAGGGCTGCAAATTTTGCTAGCATATGTATACCATAATTATTTAACTATTTTTCTATAGATGACATTTAGTTTTCCCATTTTTTCTTTCACAAACAATGCAGTAATGAACTAGATAGAATATTGTGATCTGTTTTTTTTTTTAACTTAATTGTTGCTACACAGTCATAATTATTTTAAAACTAGAGGACCCATACACAAAATCCGTGCATGGGTGCGGTTTCTAGACCTGGCTGGTGATCGAAGCGTGAGTGTCTGGTGTGGAAGGGCAGGTCCCAGCTGACCTCTAGGCTCTGGGAAGCACCTGGGCCCCCAGGCCCCTGTGCGCCCCCTCCGCCTGAGTCATGGCGCCCGAGTACCCATGCGGAGATGCAGTGAGCGCAGCCGGACGCCGTGGGCTGGGGCGCAGCGTGGGCCTCTGGGCCGCCCAGCAGCGCTGCATGAGAGCCGGGCGGGCAGCGTGCTCTCTCCTGGCCGGCCTCGTAGACCGGCTCCTGCACAAACCCATGGGGAGCCCGATCGGCCCCTGCAGTCCCAGTGGCTATGGCCTAGCTCACCCAGAAGCCCATTGGGGCCGGCAGTGCCTCCACTGCTGCCTACTGCCAGTGCCTCGTCATTGACACCCGCCATGTTCCGCGCCGCCCCCTGGTGGTCAGCACACGTCATAGTGAGCGGTCGAACTCCCGGTCGAACTTCCAGTTGAGGGGACAATTTTCATATTAGGCTTTTATTATATAGGATTGCACCATAATGATCTGTCATGTTGATATATCATCTTTATTTAATTATCCCCCTACTGCTGGTTACATGGTTACAAAGTATACACACACTGGTGCCCTGGTGTACGGATTCGTGCACATTGAAAGGAAATTAATTAGAAGGTGACTGGTGGGGCTGGACTGGGTGAGATGGGCCAGACACGCCCTGGAGCCAACCTCCCGAGGTTCCTCCCAGGCCAGCTGCACCTGGGGTGGCACCATGGCTCAAAAGGCATCTGCGGAGTGAGTGGGATCCCTCTGCCAGGTGGGGTCTCTTGGCCTGGCCTGTGGGGATCAGGCCGAAACTGACTCTCCGACATCCTCTGAGGGGTCCCAGATTGCGAGAGGGTGGTTCTCGGGTGACACATCCTGGAATCGGGCTCCCTCCTCTCTGGTTGCAGGGTGCGTCACCAGAGAACGGCCGCTGCCAAGTCACCGCAGCTCGGCAGCTCCTGTGTTGAGTGTCTGCCTCTTCATGGTCAGTGCATGTCATACCTACTGGCTGGTCAGATGGTTCGATGGTCACTTAGCCTTTTATATATATAGATATACACTGAGTGGCCAGATTATTATGATCTCTGAACGCATAATAATCTGGCCACTCAGTGTATATGTATAGATACATATATACGTATGTGTGTGTGTGTGTGTGTGTGTGTGTATAATTTTTCCCTTATTTTGCATTTTTTTCTTATTAGAGGCCCGGTGCATGAATTCATGCACGGGTGGGGTCCCTTGGCCTTGCCAGCAATAGGGGCCAATTGGGGCTGGCTGGCCAGGGGGAGAGACCATGGGAGGTTGGCTTGGGAGCACACTGACTGCCAAGGGGCAGCTCCTGCATTGAGAATCTGCTCCCTGGTGGTCAGTGTGCATCATAGCTACCGGCCAGTTGTCCGGTCGTCTGGTCATAATGGTTGCTTAGGCTTTTATATATATAGACTAGGGGCCCAGTGCACGACTTTGTGCACCTTGAAAGGAACTGTGGGCTGTGAGGCTGTGGTGGGCACAGGGACGGGTCATGGCCCATCTTCTGCACCCCCACCCAGCCCCTCCCACTACAGCCCCTGGTCCCCTGTCTGGTCTCCGCTCCCACCGCCGCCGCTCCCATGCGCTGATGGCATGGAGTGATTAGGGCCGGCGCCAGCAGCGGGTGTGAGCGGGGCTGGCGTTTTCAGCAGGTGTGAGCAGCGGCTGCTGCCCCAATCGCCCCTCAGGAGCAGGGGGAGGTGGAGAAGCCCTGAGGGGTGATCAGGGCCGGCAGCCGCTGGCAGTGGGTGCGTGTGGGGCCGGCACTGGCAGCAGGTGTGAGTCCCCGGTGGGACCGTGGTGCGCAGGAGAAAAGAATTGTCAGTAACCACCAGAGGCTCACCCCTATGACAGTGACCAGTGCCCCACCTTGATCTGGTGCCTCTGCTCACCTGCGCCACCATCCCTCCGCGGCCAATGCCCACCATGTTCTGCGCTCTGCCGCCTGCTGCTGAAGCCTGCCATATTCTATGCGTGCCCCCTGGTGGTCAGCACATGTCATAGCGACCAGTTGTTTGGTTGTTCGGTTGTTCTGCCATTTGGTCTATTTGCATTTTAGGGTTTTATATATATATATATATATATATATATATATATATTCTCAGGAGTAGGATTAGTAGATCAACTCTACAGAGGTTGGCCTTCTTCTTATTATGCTAAATAATCAACTAGACAGCCTTTACATGAAAGAATGTTGTAAAGATATATACATTCATAGATTGCTATATTGTATTAATAATAAATACAGGTAACTCTGCTATAAGGGGCAATGAATCCTCAGGAAATAGGTCCTAGTCAGTGAATGAGAGGTAGAATCCTCTCTCTAAGACCTGTGCTGAATGATTGTAAAACTGCATTCTCATTACTAAGCATGTGCTTTTGGCATTTGCTGTTCACACATGCATGTTCTTGTTGGTGGAAACCAAGAAGCAAATAGAAAGATGGGGAGATTTGGAGTATTGGCATTTCTCAGGCAGGATCAAGTCAGTGGTGTAGCAGCAGTTCATGTAATGAAAATTAGTAACTGTATAAAGAACAGAACAATTTACAGAAACATCCATAGAATAACATTGGTGGTTTCATGCATTCAGATATAATAATCATATTATTAATGTTATAGTTGCAATCAAAAGTATTAATGTTAGTATTACTACAGCTAAAATTTGTGTGCTATGTTCCAGGCACCAGTCTAAATGTTTTACTTAGCACATGTTTAATCCCCTCAGAATTCTTTGAGGTGGGTCCTTTGCTATCCTCATTGTATAGATGAGGGAAGTGAAGCATAGGGAGGTAAGGTAACTTGCTCAGGTCTTCCAGTTGGTAGGTGGTAGAGCCAGGATGTGACCAGACCCGGCCTGATCTCTTGATCACCGGGCTTTACTGCCTCTTGGCAAAGGATTATCTAGTACCTACGTACATGTCTGATTTTCAGCAAAGTAGCCATTGATCAAGGGAACACATACTAGATAGGATTAAATTAAACGCAGTATTGTAGTTGAGATTCTGCACAAAGAAAAAGAGTCACTAGTTGAACTGCTTTGTAGACATTCCACACAGGACTCTGAGGCTGTCAACTTTGAGGAGGGCTGGTCACAGAAGAAAATTTATGGGTTTTAAACTTAGTTTGGGTTCCAAGGGAAGCCATAAAATTATTGATGTGGCTGCACATTCTTCAGAACAGATGAGTTAGATAATGACAGATTTCTGATAAAGAGACTTAACAGCTAAAAATGCCAATTCTGCATTTTACATACCTTGCTTGGGAGGGAGATTTCTGAAAGAGCAATATCTTTCTTCACCACTTCATTCTATCAGACTGACCTGTGTGGAAATGAGCAGATAATGGTGGCTTGTGGGGAGTAAGAGAAGATGGGAAATGGGGGGACATGCCTAGTAAAAATAATATTAATACTCAGTGATTCTTTAGTCAGAGAAGAATTGAGTAATTTGAATCTGGAAAAGGGCAAGGCATTGCTGTATTTTTGAGAGATTTCAAAGAGTAAGAATAAATTTTTTTAAAGAATAAATTAAAAAAATTAGCTCCATAGCCACTGGGTCAGAGGTGTTTATACTGTTAACATCTCATGTAGGCCTGAGATGTCATCCAAAAACATAGGAATTCATCTTATTAAAGAACCTCTTTTTCATTTGCAGTTTCCAGGTGCCCAAAGGAAGATTTATTTCTGACAAATAAGGGATATTATCCAAAGTCATTGTTACCATAGTCTAACACCCTGACACACTTCTTGGAAGATAGAAATTTAATTAGATGCTCTCTCTTCTGTAGTTAGGGACTGAATTGTGCTGGTGGACTGCCAGCCCAGATATCCCTTGCTTCTCTTCCTATAACTAACTCTAACAAACTCCAGTTTCAATATACCTAAAATGTAACTGGGCTCTCGAGGAGTTTTCTACAAGAGAAAATTCATCCATTTTCGGTTATATGTGGTTCCACTATTACCACTTCAGCCAGCATCATCAGGAGTGTTTGCCACAGGCCAGGTCCTCTGCTAAATGCACTGTGAGGATCATGTCATGTAATGTTCACACACTCGTGAATGAGGGAGCAGCCAAGCCAAGGGCCCCTGAAGCACAAGGGAGTGAGTTCTCTTCCTTGTTTTGGTGCCCGTTGACTTGAGAGAAGCTGGCTCAGTGAGCTGTTAGAAAGAGCAACTTTTGCCCTTGAAGGTTTCCTTCCCTTGCAGTGTGCATCTTTTTGGTGTTTCTTAGGATTTATGTGAAAAATTCTAGCTGTTCACCAGGCATTCAAAATAATTTATTTTTCAAGGAATGGGGTTTCAAACATCACAATTCCCATGAACACACTTCCTTTAGGGACATTTGGGTATTAACAGAAGGGATTCTGGACATTCTTCCCGATTCACCCAGGAACCACAGCTTTTCAGTAGAGGCAACAGTTCCTGCGTCAAGAATAGTGGTGAGGGTTTGTCTTTTCTATGATGGAATAGTTGGTCTCAGGATCTTTTTATGTGTGTTCTGCCAAAAACTAGTTCTATGAAATACTTAACAATAAGGAGGCTCATGGGCAAATACTTAGGGCAAGTATGAATTTCAGTGCACAAGCTTAGTTGTATAGGGAAATACTACATTTCCTTATTTTTTGTGTGAATCAACCTGATTTTAACTTTTATCTGCCATCCCTCCAGATTGATGGGAAATTTCAACTTAAACATACTTGGAGTTCCTCCCTTTCTTCCCTCCAAAGGGCTGTATCAAGATTATGTACTTCTTGTCCAGCCAGCATGGCTCAGTGGTTGAACTGTGAATCAGGACTTCACAGTTTGATTCCTGGTTGGGGCACATGTCCAGGTTCGGGCTCGATCCCCAGTAGGGGGCGTGCAGAAGGCAGCTGATCAATGATTCTCATCATTGATGTTTTTATCTCTTTCCCTCTCCCTTCCTCTCTGAAATCAATTAAAAATATATATATATATATATCACAGAATGTCCACATTGCTTGCTGTGGGGATGCTCACCCTCCCAAGCTACAGGGTCCCCTCAGTGGGTCCTGGCTGCTGCTGCACTGTGCTTGGGACAGTATCTTTCTTCACCACTTCATTCCAGCAGGCTGTCCTGTGTGGAAATTAGCAGGTAATGGTGGCTTGTTACCCCCAAAAAACCATTAGGAAGAGAAAGAGAAGGTGGGGAAAAGGGAGAACATACCTATCCTATATAATAAAAGGCTAATATGCAAATCGACCAAAAGGCTGAACGACTGGTTGCTATGACATGCACTGACCACCAGGCAGCAGATGCTCAATGCAGGACCTGCCCCCTGGTGGTCAGTGTGCTCCTACAAGGGGAGCACCACTCAGCCAGAAGTGGGCCTATGCTGTCAGTCGGACATCCTCTGAAGGTTCCTGGACTGTGAGAGGGTGCAGGCCAGGCTGAGGGACCGCGCCCCTGCTCCCTCAGTGCACCAATGTTGTGCACCGGGTCTCTAGTTAAAATATAATATTAATACTTAGTGGTGAGTTGGGAAACTCCAGAGAAAGACCTGATTCTGGGAGCTAGGAGGGAATATGGAGCATATCTTCCTGCTTATGGGATTCCCAAACCGCTCTTTCCTTTAACCGTGTTTGATTTGGGAAAAAATATCAGGAAGGCCTTGCTTTTCCCTTTAACAGGGGAAGGGGAAAAAAAAAAGAATGGAGAAAATGTAAACTTGTGTTTCACAAAATCATCTAATATGAAATTGAGAATCATTGCACATCCTGTTCTTTTCTTGAATTTCCACAGTGGCATTAACATAATAAAGGCTCTGAGAAGTCCTATAATATGAAAATGTGTTTATATTTCTTTTTTTTTTAATGTTACAGGTGGCTTTAATCTATACATTGCCTCATTTCTTTTTGAAAATTTATATTTATTGTTGAAAGTATTACAGATGTCTCCTTTTCCCCCACATTAACCCCCACCACGCCTCCCTTGTCCCCTCCCCAGGTCTTCACCACACTAATATCTATGTTCATGGGTTATACATATATGCATGTAAGTTCTTTGGTTAATCTCTTCCTGCCCCCACCGCGCCTTCCTCTGAAATACGTCAGTCTGTTGGCATGCTTCAATGTCTCTGGATTTATTTTGTTCATCAGTTTATTTTGTTCATTGGATTCCACATATTAATGAGATCATGTGATACTTGTCTTTCTCTGACTAGTTTATTCCACTTAGCATAATACTCTCCAGGCCCCTCCATACTGTCACTAAGGGTAAGAGGTCCTTCTTTTTTTACAGTTGCATAGTATTCCATTATGTAAATATACCACAGCTTTTCCCCCCTACTGATGGGACTTGGGCTGTTTCCAAATAACTGATACAAATTGTGCTGCGATGAACATAGGGGTGCTTATATTCTTTCTGATTGGTGTTTTGGGTTTCTTAGGGTATATTCCTAGAAGTGGGACTACTGGGTCAAATGGCAGTTCCATTTTGAAATTTTTGAGGAAATTCCACATTGCTTTCCATAGTGGTTGTACCAGTCTGCCTTCCTACCAGCAGTGTACTAGGGTTCCTGTTTTCTCCACATCCTCACCAGCACTTATTGTTTGTTGATTTATTGATTGTAGCCATTCTGGCAGGTGTGAGGTGGTACCTCACTGTTGTTTTAATTTGCATCTCTCTGATTAGTGATATTGAGCATCCTATATAATAAAAGCCTAATATGCAAATCGACTGAATGGTGGAACAACCAGCAGAATGACCAGTCACTATGATGCGCACTGACCAGCAGGGGGCAGACACTCAACGCAGGAGCTGCCCTCAGCCTGCAGGCCCCAGGCCAGCCAAGGTGGGTGCCAGCGGAGGCCCCCCTGATGGCCCCGCCAGTCTCCCCACAGATCGTCCCTGATTGCTGGCTAGGTGTAGGGACCCTACCTGTACATGAATTTTGTGCACCTGGCCTTTAGTCTTTTCATATGTCTCTTGGCCATTTGCAAGTATGTCTTCTTTGGAGAAGTGTCTATTCAGATCCTCTGCCCATTTTTTATTTGGTTTGTCTTTTTGTTGAGTTGTATGAGTACTTTATATATTTTACATTTACATTTATTTCAACCAAAGCCTCCAAAATAATTTTAATTACTGAATCTATTAACATCCCATAGAGCTAGTGTTCTGGAAGTGCTCTTTGGGAAATTTTTAGCAGTTTGTTCCATGTGGACCTATTACTGTCCAAAGCCCAGGAGACCATAGAAACAAGTTCTGGTGTCTTTTCAAGAGGGATGGCACTCATTTCTGTCCTATGGAGCTCAACTCTTCTGAGCCCTCTGCGATCCCCACTCCCACTGCATTTCCAGTGTTCTAGGACTGTGCCTGCCAACATCCTAGAATGGTTATCCTTTCGTTGGGGCTTCCCGTGGCCCTCTAGGTCACTGCAGGAACACAGGCAAGTTACTTGGCATTGTCAATGCAATAAGCCCAGAGCACTAGGCACTTGAAGTATATTCCTAGAATATCCATCTTGTTCATAAACATGGATGATTTAACCATGCAGAGAGATTACCCGTGTCTGGGATAAGCAAGATTCTCAGATGAGCACTAGGCTAGGCCTGACAGGCCTGCACTAGCCTCAGTGCTGCTGGGACACAAGGCCTGCTGAGGCTCTTCCTTAGTTCAGCAACCTTCTGGGACTTTTCTTTCTTTTTTCAGTAGTGTGAAATTATACATGTTTTATTTATAAACTTTTCCCAATGAACATGTGTTTCTTTATTTTTCAATTACAGTTTACATTCAATATTATTTTGTATTAGTTTCAGGTGTATAGCATAGTGATTAGACAATCATATACTTTGCAAAGTATTCCCACTGATATTTCCAATACCCACCTGGCACTGTACATAGTTAGTACAATATTGACTATACTAGAGACCTGGTGCACGAAATTTGTGCACGGGGGGGGGGGGGGGGGGGGGGAGGGAAGGGGGCCCAGTCCCCACAGCCCAGCCTGCACCCTCTCCAATTTGGGACCCCTCGGACATCCCTCTCACAATCCTGGACTGCTGGCTCCTAATCACTCACCTGCCTGCCTGCCTGGTCGCCTCTAACTGCCCCCCGCTGCCGGCCTGATTGCCCCTCACTGCCTCTGTGTGCTGGCCTGGTTGCTCCTAACTGCCCCTCCTCGCCCCGCTGGCCTGGTCACCTCTTACTGCCCCCCCTGTCGGCCTGGTCTCTCCCAACTACCCCCTCTGCTGGCCTGGTCGCCCCTAACTGCCCCCCCCTGCCAGCCTAGTCACCCCAAACTGCTCCCCCTGCTGGCCTAGTCACCCCTCACTGCCCCCCTGGCCAGCCTAATTGCCCCAACTGCCTCCCCTGCTGGCCTGGTCACCCCTCACGCCCCCCCCCCCCCCCCCCGCCCCGCCACCGGCCTGGTCACCCCACACAGCCTGCTGTTCAGTTGTTCAGTAGCCCCTCACTAACCCCCTGCCGGCCTGGTCGCCCCACGCAGCCTGCTTGTTCAGTCGTTTGGTCGTCCCTCACTAACACCCCTGCTGGCCTGGTCGTAGGCAGCCATCTTGTGAGGACATGAGGGTTAATTTGCATATTACCCCTTTATTATATAGGATTCCCTATGCTGTACTTTACATCCCCAGGACCATTTTGTAACTACCAATTTGTACTTCTTAATCCCTTCACCTTTTTCACCCAGTCCCCCAAACCCTTGTCCTTTGGCAACCATCAGTCTGGTCTATGAGTCTGATTCTATTTTGTTTTTTAGATTCCACTTAAGTGAAATAATATGGTAGTTGTTTTTCTCTGTCTGACCTATTTCACTTAGCATAATACCCTCTATCATAGGACTTTTTTTCATTACTCAATGAGCTGAGAAGGGAAACAAGCTTGGGCCACAAGATTAAGACAGAAATCATACTCCATTACCTCCTGTGTGTCCCAGTATATTCTTCTAAAGGGACTTGTGTGTTTTAGTTCCTCTTCTACCTTTTGGGCTCTTTGCTTCTCTGCTGCTGCTAAGGCATCCAATGACCACTTTCCCAGGTCCTGGGTCTTATTCTCTGCCATAGTCTTTTGTTCCAGAATGATTTCTCATTTATGACCCTCCTCCCTAATCAGAGTTTCCAGTGCTGTTCTTCCCTGAGCTGTATCAGGGAAACCAAGCTGAGTAAACAAAACCATGACTGAGGATTCCTTTTGCACCAGGGTGCATGCATAGCTCTCTAACTAGAATTTTAGGTGAGAAATTTTAGGCAGAAGGTTTGTTGTTTTTTTTTTGGGAGGGGGTGCATCATGTCCCTGGACATTTTTCCCCTGGTAGGTATGGCCTTAAGGAAGTGGTAAAGGAAGCTGCAGTCACCACCTTTAGAAAACCCACATCTGCCCCCTTCAGCGCTGGAGAAGGGAATTAGTCTTGCTTTCTTCCCCTTCTTCTATAAGCTTCTGGTCTGAAGCCTGAGGTCTGAGCTAATTTTGTTGATTTTTTTTTCTCTCTCCATAAATGGAAGAAAATCCCACTCCCTAAAGGAAACCAACTGCAATTGTGAACCTCAGACAAGTCAGAGTTGGGAATTCCTGGGTGGTTGGGCTCAGCTGTCTGTCTGGGGCTCCTGGAACCCGACACTGGGAGGCCTTGATATGGCAAGAAAAGGTTCCTCTGTGTCAGTTGAATAGTGGGTTTTAGTTGGGCCAACTAACTTCTTCTCACTCTACTTAGCTGACCCTAGAAATCTTGGCTAAACTGCAGAGCTGTATCAATTACAGTAATTTACATGAATTATTTACCAATTATCCTAATTACCAGGCTGCATGGTAATGATTATGCATATCATCAGATGTGTGCCAGATCAAGTTGGTTATGAGGTTTATTTGATTGCAATACTAATCATTGTGCACATCTGCTTGGTCTTTGTGAGTTGCTCATAGAGATGGGCATTTTCTCACACCTTGAGAACAATGGAACATTGGAAAGCACTTGCTATTTTCTTTCTTTTTTTTAAATCTTCACCTGAGGTTATTTTTTTATTGATTTTTAGAGAGAGTAGAAGGGAGAAAAAAAACACATTAATGTGAGAGAGACACATCAATTGGTTGCTTTTGCACACGTGAGTGGGGGATTGAGCCTGTAACCAAGGTACATGCCTTTGACTGGAAACAAACCCAGGACCCTTTAGTCAGCAGGCAGATGCTCTTTCCATTGAGCCAAACTGGCTAGAGTGGCACTTGTTATTTTCATTGGTGGGTTGAAAAGAGAGAGAAAGTAAGTAATCATGATTAGTATCTGCTCTCAAACCCAATCAATCTAGATGATTAGTTTTGAAGGTAAAGTTAAGACCAGTGGCACTTCATTAGAATATAGGTTTCTATCCTCAAGGGCAGGGACTTATGTCTTATTTATGTTTCTACCTTAGCCTCTAACATAGTACAAATTCAATTAACAGTGTTGAGTTGACCTGAATTTGAAATGGCACTAGGCTCTATTTCATGGCCAAAAATATTAAGTGTCATTATCACAAAATTAGAGGCCTGGTGCACAGATTCCTGCACTGCCGGGGTCCCTCGGCCTGGCCTGTGGAGATCAGGCTGAAACTGGCTCTCTGACATCGCCCGAGGGGTCCCGGATTGCGAGAGGGCACAGGCCAGGCCGAGGGACCCCACCGGTGCACGATCAGGGCCAGGGAGGGACTATGGGAGGGCTCCAGGGCGTGTCCAGCCCATCTCGCCCAGTCCTGATTGGCCAGACCCCAGCAGCAAGCTAACCTACTGGTTGGAGCATCTGCCCCCTGATCGTTCTGCCATTTGGTTGATTTGCATATTAGCCTTCTATTATATAGGACTAGAGGCCCAGTGCACAAAATTCATGCATGGGGGGTGTGTGTCCCTTAGCCCAGCCTGCACCCTCTCCAATATGGGACCCCTCATGGGATGTCCAACTGCCCGTTTAGGCCCTATCCTGGTAGGGCCTAAATGGGCAGTCGGACATCCCTCTCACAATCCAGGACTGCTGGCTCCCAACTGCTCGCCTGCCTGCCTTCCTGATTGCCCTTAACCACTTCTGCCTGCCAGCCTAATCACCCCTTAACCACGCCCCTGACAGCCTGATTGATGCCTTACTGCTCCCCTGCCAGCCTGATTGCCCCTAACTGCCCTCCCCTGCAGGCCTGGTCACCCCTAACTGCCCTCCCCTGCAGGCCTGGTCCCCCCCAACTGCTCTCCCCTGCAAGCCTGGATCCCCCCCAACTGCCCTTCCCTGCAGGCACAGTTGCCTCAAACTTCCCTCCTCTGCCAGCCTGGTCACCCCTAACTGCCCTCACCTGCAGGCTTGATTGCCCCCAACTGCCCTCCCTTGCAGGCCTGATGGGTTCCAAATGCTCTCCCTTGCAGGACTGTCCCTCTCTAGTGCCCTCCCCTGCTGGCCATCTTGTGGCGGCCATCATGTGTCCACATGGGGGCAGGATCTTTGACCACATAGGGGCAGCTATCTTGTGTGTTGGAGTGATGGTCAATCTGCATATTACTCTTTTATTAGATAGGATAGAGGCCTGGTGCATGGGTGAGGGCCGGCTGGTTTGCCCTGAAGGGTGTCCCAGATCAGGGTGGGGGTTCCCTTGGGGCGTGGGGCAGCCTGGGCAAGGGGCCTGTGGTGGTTTGCAAGCCGGCCACGCCCCCCGGCTACTCAAGCGGAGGCCCTGGTATCTGGGGTTTATTTATCTTCTATAATTGAAACTTTGTAGCCTTGCGTGGAGCCAAGACTCCTGCTTGCTTCGTGGCTGCGGCCATTTTTGTTGGGATTTATTTATCTTCTATAATAGAAACTTTGTAGCCTTAAGCAGAGGCCAAGGCAGGCCAGGGCTGCAGAAGCTTGGCTTCCTCCATCGCTGGGGGCAACTCAGGCCTCCTGCTCTCTCCAGCTCCATGGCTGCCACAATTTTTATTGGGATTTATTTATCTTCTATCATTGAAACTTTGTAGCCTTGAGTGGAGGCCTGGACCTGCCAGGGTGTGTGGAAAGCTTGGCTTCCTCCCTTGCCAGAGAAACCCAAGCCTCCTGCTCGCTCCGTGGCCCCAGCCATCTTGGTTGGGTTAATTTGCATACTCACTCCTGATTGGCTGGTGGGTGTGGCTTGTGGGTGTAACAGAGCGATGGTCAATTTGCATATTACTCTTTTATTAGATAGGATAATACAAGCCTAATATGCTAAGTATCTGACTGTTCGACCGTTCAACCAGTCGCTATGACACACACTGACCACCAGGGGGCAGATGCTTAATGCAGGAGCTGCCCCCTGGTGGTCAGTGCACTCCCACAGGGGGAGCGCTGCTTAGCCAGAAGCCCTGAGCCAGGTTCACAGTTGGCAAGTGCAGTGGTAGTGACAGGAGCCTTTCCTGCCTCCGTGGCAGCTGGACATCCCTCGAGGACTCCTGGACCACGAGAGGGTGCAGGCCGGGTTGAGGGACCCCCGCCTGTATGCATGAATTTCGTGCACCGGGCCTCTAGTATAGGATAATATACTGATGCTATTCTTCTATTGTCCTGAAGGTTCATAAGATCACATACATGGGATTTTATGGAGTTATTACAAAATACTACCCATATGCAGTAATGGTATGTCCCATATCTGTGACATACCATAATGGTATGTCTCAGATCTTTCCCTTATATCCTCATAACAATTTCATATTGTATAACATTTTCATATTGTATAAATCCAAACTGTATAATAGTGAAAGGTGAATCTAGCTCCCACCCTGGGCCCCCAGTTCCACTCTCCAAAGGCAAATACTGTCAATAGTTTCCTTTGATTTCTTCTGGAAATCTTCTATGCATATATTTGTATAGATGTAGATAGTTTTGTTTGAGAATAGGTAATTAGTAATTAGCTAATATTTAAGACATATAAAAAAGTACGAAAAATAATGCTACTAATGTGTGTTCCTCCCTCTATTTTAATAAATAAAGCCAATAAGTATAAATGCCCTGTATATACTTACACATCTTCACCCTTTCTACTTTCATCACTCAAGCATTCGAATGCCCTTTCCGATTCCATCTCCCTCCAAGGGTAACTGCTCTTCTGAATTTGATTCCCATTCCTGCTTATTACACTTTATAATATATTTATGTATCCTATTCAATATATAGTAATGCTTTTAAACAAAATAATATACCGACACTATTTCTTCTATTGTCCTGAGGTTCGTAAGATCACATACATGGGGTTTTATGGAACTACTAGAGGCCCAGTGCACGAATTCGTGCACGGGTGGGATCAGGCCAGGCCAGCCCGGGGGAGGGGCCGTGGGTGGTTGCTGGGCTGGCCCTGTCCCCCAGTGCAACTCCCGGTCGAGGGGACAATTTGCATATTAGCCTTTTATTATATAGGATTACAAAATCATATTGTACATATTCTTGTCACATGATTTTTCACTCAGTATTGTAAGTCACTCATATATCTGTATATAGTGATAGCTTATTCATTTTAATAGTTGTATGGTATTCCATTATATGAATATATCACAAGGTATACATTAATTCTCTTTTTGATGTATTATTAGATTGTTTTCAGTTTTTTCTATCACAAACAGTACTGTATTGAGCAATCATACATATGTCTCCTCATGTATGTGTGTGTTTCTCTATAGCAGGGGCGAGGAATGTCCAGCCCACGGGCCATATAAGGCCCACGAAATCATTTGGTCTCACCCTGTCAAGGCATTAGGGGTGAGTTAATTAAATGTTTGACCAAATATAGCAGGCTAAATTTTAAGTTGATAATTTCGTATGGCCTGAGAAAGATGTTATAAATATCCAAATGGCCCTTCACAAAAAAAAGGTTCCCACCCCTGCTCTAGAGTATATAATGAGGAATGAAATTGCTCAGTCATGTGATGTGCACATTTTAAACTTTTCTAAATATTGCCAAACTGTTCTCCAAACTGATTATATGTCTTTTTAAACTTTATTTTTAAGTAATAAAAAGGACTTGTATATATGTAATAGGCAAACCATAGGTTTTGGAATTATATTGATTTACTTATCATTTCTTTTAAAAGGTGTTCATTTCTTTTAAAAGGTGTTCTTCTGGCAAGAGGTGGGGCTGGGATTTGAACCCAGGACTTCTAAAATCCTGTGTGCTTTCTGTTGCTTCATATTCTGTTTCCTCTTTACCTGAAGGTATCCACCACCTGGCATGTATGTGCCTTTCAAGGACAGAAATTGGAGCCCAAATGAAAATGTGTAGCCTGGGCTGCACTTTGTTTATGGGATGTAGAGGAGAACCTGGTTCCTTGGCTTCCTTTGATCTTGCTGCATTGGAGCATTTCCTCTCCACTTCCTCCTTTTTTTCCTAAAACTCAACTCCATTTGTCTTTTGGAGACTCAAGTAATACATGTTCCCCATTTAAACCTTCCCTCCCCACTCTCATCTTGGTCTCCAGACTCCCACCAACTTTTGGGTGGGTATCCTAGTTTCTTGTGGGGACATTCTTTGAGACTCTAATACCTTATTTCTCATCCAACTGTCACTGGCTAGTTTTAGCATCCATCAATGATTACTGCCTAAAACAGTTATTACTGTGGTGGTTGCCAATTAGTGATTGTACGATTTTATTTAAACCTCAAAATAATCTCAAGAAATATATTCTATTATTATCATTTTGAGCATAGACAAAGCAGCAAAGGAATTAATGAATTTAAAGTGTTAATTGTTGCCATCTAACTTCTGAATTCAGGCTCAATATATAATTCCCCTCACCAAAAACAAAACAAAACAAAACAAAATAACTCCGAATTAGATTATTCTACAACTACAACGGGCTAACACTAGAAATATTCAAATTAAAAGTTGTAGAAGGGATAGTAAAGTCACTTTATCCTTCTCCAAGAATATGATTGTATGAAAATTTAAATAAATATGAATCTTATTCTGTAGGGGCAGGGTAAAACTGCCCCTACAACTTGTACTTCATCTGAAAGAATTTATTTGCTGAAGTTGCAAAAAAGCCAAACAAACAACAAAACTTTTCTTAAGAGGTGTTTTGCAGCATAAAGGCTTGTAGGCAGCTTCTGGACCCAAGATCCAAATGAAAGAAAGCGTAAGTTGATGTTTTATTCTAATAGGACCTGCGGGGGTCAGCTTCTCCTGAAAAGGAAGGTTAAAATTTCACTGCACATCAAGAGACGTGTTCCTGCTGCTAATCCTCATGTTTAAAAACATGTATATCAGGGGAGAAAATGCTTCACGTCCTTATCAAGTAGGGCATAACAAAATTGGAAATTGGTTCGTGATTTATTGCACCTCTGGCAACATACTGAAGTGTGTTAGTAAAATTAACTTTTGGTGTATACAGTAGCTGCTTGCACAGCATGACTAAAGAGAGACCCTGTGAGTCGGAGAGGTTGCAGATGAATGAGGCCAGAAGTGGAAAACTTCCACCGGTGCGGGCAGCACAAATGCGCGTTGTTAGCATTTGCTAGCATTTGCATTCGATCTTTGTGGCTAGTGGGAACCCCGACTCAGAAGGCCCTGAAGGTCCTTCTCTCTTCCTTCCTCCAGCCACCTGGACCTATGAAAGTCCCTCTCATACAAGGGTCTCTTTGTTTGTTGTCAAGATGGGGCTGCTACCAGTCGTCAAGCTGAGAAAATCCAGCAGAAGTCCAGACTAGAGTTGCACAAGACCGTATTGTTGCAGCTCCGGGCTTGTGTGGCATTTTGGCGAGCGGGGCGTTTTGAACACCCACAGGACCTCAGGGTTGTGGACATAGCCGTGGATAGGGAAACTATTTGATAGCAGAGCCCTTTCTGGAAATTCCCATGTGGTGAACAAGGATGTGCAGTGTAATTTTGGTTTCATATGAAAATTCCTTGAAGCAGGCCCTGGGACTGTATCGGGTTCTCAGATCTTTCCCTTAATGAAATGGCCAAATGTAACACAAACATTAGGATTGCATTTCAGTAATATAAACCAAAAAGGGGCTAATTTACATTTGTGCCCACACCATTAATGTAAATTGGTTATTAGCTATTTATGCTAAAGAGCAGCCATATAAAACATAAAGGTAGTTTTATTAACTACATTTGCCCTCTGAAATCTGCTGTGCATGGAGTTTACAATCAGTGATTTTTTTCCCCTCCATGCAGTCTGGCATTTACTCTGCCTAATTAACATATTTATTAACAAATTACTGCCCCTTTTCTGCAATTTGCATTTTATAACACAGCACCAAAGTGGAGTTAATAAGACAGTCCCATGCCCTGCTTTTATGATTCTCCTGGAATGTCATATTAACCTTTTTGTCTCTTCTTGCCTTCATTTCTCTTTAGGCAGGGGTAATTAAAGAAGAATGGCATTTACAAACAATGATAATGCAGGAATAATGGGGATGTAAATGAGTCTGGGTCATTACATCCTTTTTTTGGGGGGCGGGGGGACTGGGCAGGTGTGAGCAGGGATGTGGATGGGGGAAGGGACCATCTTTGCCATCAAAGCCATCTCTTGCTCACCACTCTGGGAAATGCTTTGCCTATAAGGAAGGTCCCCCTTCTAATTCCTTCTCACATACTGATCATTTTAGCATCCTGTAACCCTAAGAGAGAAGTCAAGAACAAAAAGAATGTACGAATAGTTCTTGAGAAATTGGAAGAATAAAAAGCTTAATATTTAAGTACACATTTGCTATGAAAAACTTCCAGAACCGAGTTTCTCAGAATTAACAATATTGAGGCCTGAGTATCAGGCATCAAAATTAAGCAAAACTTTGTTTTTCTGTGTCTGGGAAACCAATTAATTTTAATCCTGTGTGTCAAAGAAAAGCAAAATGACCCTAAAGCAAGTTTCTTAGCTTCAGTATTAGTCCATAAGTCCCCAAAGGATCTGGCTGGGCTTTGATAGGTTTGTGAACCTCCTGAAATTGAATTTAAAAATTCGAGCAAATTTTAGGTAGAGGGATATCTATTAGTTTCTAAAGGTGATCTGTGGCCTTAAATAGGTTAATAACCACAAGTGATTTTGGAATTTAGGATAATAAGACATGTACATTATATAATTAGAGTGGGATCTTCAGGGTCTTTACAAACATCTGTAGTCACCATAGATGTGCTCAAGTATAGAAAGTGGATTCCTCAGTTCTAAATACCTTTCTGAGTCTTGTTCTCTTGGGTGTCAGGTTACCCAGAATAGGGACTCACTGTAGCCAAATGAATGGGGACGCATGGGACTAGTAGGAAAGCAGGCATTTCCTAGATTTGACCTGTCCTGGCTTCCAGCAGCAGCAAACACTGGGTGAAGCTGAGGGGCTAGATGTTAACCAGGTGTACCGGTTAATAATTGCGGATTTTGTAATCAAAGAAAACATGATAATTTCAAGAGAAACATCAAAAGTGCTTTATTCAAAGTAATGTCCATTGCTGGCTACACATTTCCCCCATCTTTCAGGTAATTTATGGATTCCTTCCCAATAGAACTTTTCTTGTTTTGAGGCAAACCATTCAGAGACCCAATTTTCCACTTCTTCGTACATATTGAAGTGTTGCTCAGAAAGTGCATGTGCCATCATCGATCAGACAAGTGGTAATCTGAAGGAGCAAGGTCTGGTGAATATGGCGGGTGGGTTAATACTTCCCAGGCAAGATCTTTTAACGTGTCTTTAACTAGTTTTGAAGTGTGTGATGGTGTGTTATCATGAAGCAAAATTACTTTGCCGTGTCTTCTGGTGCATTCTGGTTGTTTCATGATCAAAGCGTGGTTCAAATTGATTATTTGTTGTCGGTAGCGATCAGTACTAACGGTTTCACCTGGTTTTAGAAGCTCATAATACACCACACCTCCCTGATCCCACCAAATGCAGAGCATTGTCTTCTTTCCGAAGCGATTTGGCCTTGCAGTTGATGTTGATGGTTGACCTGGCTCAACCCATGATTTCGTGCATCTGGGATTCTCAAAATAAATCCACTTTTTAGTCACAATTCGATGCAAAAAAGACTTTCTTTCCTGCTGTTGAAGCAACATTTATTGATGACTTTTCGGTTTTCCATTTGTCTTTCGTTCAGTTGACGTGGCACCCATTTTTCTTCCTTTAAAATCTTTCCCATGTGCTTGTAAATGATCGGAAATTGTTTGCTGAGCAACGTTTAATCTTTCTGCAAGTTGTTTTTGAGTTTGACATGCATCTTCATCCAATAATGCTTGTAATTGTTGGTCTTCAAACTTTCGGTTGACCTGGACATTCTTTGTCTTTCACATGAAATCATCACTTTTAAAGCGTTTAAACCAGTGTTCACAAGTACCCTGAGATGGAGCATGTTCACCATAAGCTTCCCAAAGTATACGATAACTTTTTCTTCAAAATAAAGTAATGAATTAAAACTTCCCGCAAATGCTCTTTTTTTTTTGGATGAAATTCGACATTTTTAAGCGTAAAAATATCTATGGTGTTAACACCTTCAGCAAATTTGGCATATGAAGTTTTGAAGCTTATTGTCAATATAACAAAATAGCATACATATCAAATCGCATATATATCAACATATGTGTAACTCCATCTATTGAAAAAAATCCGCATTATTAACTGGTACACCTAGTATATTGGAGCTGGAGAGGCAGTAGCCGTGGGTGTGTGTGACATTGGATCCATTTCCCTGTTGGCGCAGGTGAATCCTTAGTCCAATGATCTGGAAAATGGAAGCAGTGACTACTGATTTCTTCATCCCTGTAAAAGACTCAGGGGTTTCTTTGAGGAAATGAAGCCACATGGTGCTACATAAATTTCATTACTGTTAATATCAACACTCTGATTTTAATTTGATTTAAAATTTTTATTGGTCCTAATTGTAGCAGTTATGAATGTTGATGTTATTTTCTGCCATTTCTAATTTCTATAAAGAATACAGATCTTTCCTCTTAATAATTGAAAATGACTCCTGCTTAATAGATTCATACGTTCATGTGGAATTTTAATATTTGGCTTTGACATTAAGGGTTAGTACAAAATAAAAGGGTTAGTGCATATTATCAGGTCCTTTAAAAATTATATTGTTTTTTAAATCCAGTAATGTCTGATCTGCATGGTCTAATAATCTGATGTTGTTCATTATGGAGAAAAATTAGTCAATATGGAATGCAAAGAAAGCTAAATAATCATATTTTTGTATGCAAAAATAAGAATAGTGCTTGGAGGGGTGAAAAAGGTAAAGGGGTTAAGCAAAAAATAAAAACAAAAAAAAGAACAACAAAAAACTCATAGACCCAGACAATAGCCTGGTGATTTCCGGAGGGGAAGGGTGGGGGGAGGTAGAAGAGGGTATTGGGGGATAAATGGTGATGGAAGGAGACTTGACTTGGGGTGTGAACACATAATATGATACACAGATGATATATTTTAGCATTGTACACCTGAAACCTATATAACTGTATTGATCAATGTCATCCTAATAAGTTCAAGAAAAATAGTACTTAATGATATTTTGCTATTGGCTTTTGTTGAAGATTTTTTTTTTTCATCTAGAGTAATGTCAGATGGGGATCTCTATAAATAAAGGGTAAGGGTGTCTGTTTGACTTTGTAACAGGCACAATTCTAGGTCCTAAAGAGTTAAAACATATTTGGATAACCTTTACTGAACAGGCTGCTATATTAGGAAGACTTACATAATTAACTCAGGAAGGCTTTGTGAGAGAATGACCTGCTGCACTCTATTTGTGCCATGGTCATCGTATGCATAAGCTAATTTTAAATATTAAAACTCTAATTATAAAGGACCATTTTCCTGAAGGGCGGGCCGTGTGGGGAAGAGGGGGGAGGACCTGAGGGGTGAGTCACAGGGCAGCGGAATGAGTGAGTGGAGGGGATAACTGACCAGAGTGTGTAGCATTAGTCCTTGGGTTGCCCCTGTATCCTGGGAGAGAAACTCAGACTGGGTTTGTTCCTGTGATTGTAATTTGGAAGATAGTACTTGGATGGAATTCTCCCATAGATAGCACCTCACATTTTGAAGAATAATAATAAGCTGCAGTTTTGACCTTAGGGCAGGGAAGTTCATGGAGAAGAACCCTACATAAGTGATACGGATGTACATTACACCAAAGGTCTGTGGTCCAAGAGCAGTTACTGGAGGAGAAGACATCTGAGGCTCAGCAAAGTACTTTGATACTTTTACTGAGATTCTCGGGGTCAGATTCCTTTACGTCTTTGACTGATCCTGTTTGCATTTACTTTACTCATTTTCCTAGTTCCTTGGTTTTTCAGTAAGTGAGCTGCTTGATTCCAACTGCTTATCTGAACTGTACTAAGGGAAAACAAAGTAAGGATGTTGGTTCTGGATTAGACCCAGAGAAGAATGGGCCTACATGGATAGTCTAGGACCATCTTCCTATTTTAAGGTCAAATGATTAGTCAACTTAATTCTGTCTGTTTCTTTAATTCTTCTTTGAAATGTAACAGAAAATAACATGTTCTGGGGACTTGGACATAGACATCTCTGGAAGGTCATTACTCTGCCTTCCAAAGACCTCAGGCTCTGTACCAGTGCTGCTGAATACAGTGGCCACTAGGCACATGTGGCTACTTACATTTAATTAAAAGAAATAAAATGAAACGTTCAGTTCCTCAGTCATATTAGCTACAATTCAAGTGCTCAGTAGCCACGGGTAGTTATTGGTTAGCATAATGGACAGGGCCATTCTGGAGAGGTAGAAAGTGCCAGATAATGTTGGTCCTGGGGCTTCTTACCCTCTTTTGTTAAAGAATCCTTGAGAATACAAGAGCCTGCACCCATGGTACCAGGAGATGTGGGATAGCCCAATGAGACCCTGTTCAGACACCAACTTTCACTAGAAACTCGGGCTTATTTTTTATTTTGTCCAATAATATATTCAATTTCATTTTATATTTCCAAATCTTCAAGTGAAACCAGCATTCTGGGAAACTCACCATGCTTATTCCAAAACTCCCTAGGCCCATTGCCACACACTCCAGTGCTGATGCAGATACCAACAGGAGAAGCCCAGCTGCAGAAGTTTTTAGGCAGAGAACGACTATGGCTAGATTCATTCATTCATTCATTCATTCATTCATTCATTTATTCATTCAATATAGAGAGGAAGGGAGAGGGAGATAGAAACGCCAATGATGAGAGAGAATCATTTATTGGCTGCCTCCTGCATGCCCCACACTGGAGATCGAGCCCAAAACCCGGGCATGTGCCCTGACAGGGAATTGAACCGTGACCTCCTGGTTCATAGGTTGATGCTCAACCACTGAGCCATGCTGGCCAGGCTATGGCTAGGTTTAAAGAGAGCCCCCAGGGAGCAATGGCTGGGGTGGGGTGGGGTGGGGTAGGATGGCCTTGACAGGAAGTAGACTAGAGATAAGGAGACCAGCTAAGAGGACTATTATATATTCTTGCCCTGTTAACTCAGATGACATTATGTGACTTGCTTTGACCAATGAAATGTGAACATGTTACTTTGGGGCAGAAATGTTAAAATCCAGTTTCTGCTTCATAATACTTTTCCCCCCCTCTTTGTGACACCCTCTTCCTAACAATAAATAATGTTTCAGATGAAGATTGCAGGTTGAAGACAATGTGGGGCAGAGCTGCAGCTGACCCATGATTGGCATTTAGTGTGAGCACAAAATTAACATTTATTTCTGTCAGCCACTGAGAGTCTCGGGATTATTTGTTACCACAGCAGAATTTAGCCTATCCTGATTGATACAGATGGTGCAAGATATTTAGACAGAGGCCTTGGTTGTGTAAAATGTCAGTTAATTTATATGTTGACTTAAAAATGGTTATAGATCATAGCTTCATTTATGCTGTTTGCTTGTCTTTATACAACACCATTCTCCTTTTATATTACAATTTAAAGTTCTTTTTATTATTTAGTTTATGCTTTTAGACAAATTATATAGTGCCACGATCGTTTCATGAAAATACTCTTTTATAGGATTTGGGTTGTGAAAACAGAGCACAGAAACAATTCAGTGGAGACAAGATTTTTCTGTTAACTAGAATTGTTGGAAATGAAGGAGATGGGTTTGCATCTTTCTGATGACTTTCTTCCTGGTTTATTCCTTTGAGTTGAGATTAGTTTGAGATTGCTCTTCCAACCCCCAAATAAATACCATAGATACAATTTTGGTTGCTCTTTTTATAAAGGGTTAAGCACTCAAAGCAAGTTAATGGTTGATTTGGATCGTTTCTCTTTTCTCTAATTAGTAATAAGTGATACTGTCTGTTTCCTAAGAGCAATAAATGCATTGTTATATCTGATAAAATAGATCATATTCCAGAGTCTAAAATTGGAATGTATATCCCAAAATGTAATTGGCCTTCTTCTGAGGATGGAGATTTTAATAGAAGAGATTCAGAAGCAGCATGGAAAAAAACTATGAATCATTCACAGGAATCATGTCATTTTTGGGCCCAACTTTGAGAAGTTTATATTATTGTTACTTGACCTATTTGTGTGCATAAATGAAGGCTTGGAAAGGGAGTGGAGTTATTGGCGGGTGAGGCGAACAAGTCTATTAAAATAGGTGTCATGAGCCAGAGGGTTTATAATGCCTTGACTGAGAGCCACCATTCACCTGGATGGGTCTCTGTTTCCTTTTTTGGTTTCCTCTACAAAAATACTCTTTGTTGCTCTTCTTTGGCCAAAAGTATGACTCTTTAAAAACAGGGAAGCCACAACCCTTGTGCTTTTCATAGATCTTAAAGTGGTGGTGGTGAGGGGAGATGGGGGCAAACAGGATTGATTTGTAGCCTCATCAGGACTTAAAGTGTTGTAGACGGTTTCCATGTCACCATGTCAAGGGAAAAAAGTGCCAAGGAGGAAGATACATTGTTATCTTGGTCCTTTCTTAACATTTACACCGGTTTTGGAGGGGACAGGACAACTTTCATTCATTTCTAGAGGATAGGCTATGTAGGTTCAATTTCATAAACCATGCATTTTTGATGTGTATTATTATATAGCCATTCTGTACTCAGCACCTAGAACAGACTTAACATTTTTCCCACAATGAGGGAAAAATCTTATTAATAAAAGCTCTTCCCTGCAATGACCAGGAAATTGCATAGTAGAGTAGAATGTCTTAAAGGAAATTGTTATAAAGCAAATCGTATTTCCTTCTAAGAGCTATAGTAAAATTAAAGAGAGTGTTTTCTGACTGAAGAGTTGTAAATAAATCACAGATATACAAATATATTGTAGAGCAGAGATACAGGTGTAAACTTCAGTAGTAACTTACATGGTAAGTTAATGAAGTAATTAAATGGGTATAAATCCACAAGGAAAGGCCAGAGTAATGTAAGTTACATGTAGGACACAAGGAAACTCATGCATTATGAATTTGACCCAGATGAACGATAGCTGCAACAAACATTGATTAAACATGAACTCACCCACACTTTTACTTGCCTCCTTTGGAGTGATGCTCTAGGCCAGCGGTCGCCAACCGGTGGTCCCCGGACCACTGGTGGTCTGTGAGGTCCGAAAGGTTGGTGACCGCTGCTCTAGGCCTTTAAAAGAGGCAGTCCAATGAAGTTTTAAATACGTTTTCCTTTTCTATTACAGTACATTTCCATGTAGAAGACAAGCACTATTGACTTTTATCACTGATCTTAAAATAGCAGGTATTTAATAAATGAGTGTTATTGTTGATTATGGGGTTTCTTCTTCCTCCAAAAATTACTATTCTCTAAAATGAGGTTGATTCTTCCATTCACAATAGCACAAAAACATGAAGTGCCAAGGGATAATCCAATATGAAGAAAAATAAAACTTTACTAAGGGAAAAAGAGAAGATTTTCTTTCTCTGGTGGGACATGGGTTAAATGTCTTAAAGATGAATAATGTTAATGTTTTCCAAATAAGTTAAATAGAATTCTAATTATTATTCATATAAAATATTTGGGGGACTTAAAAATCATTCTAATATTGTCCTGGGAGAAAAAAAATAGAGAATGGCTCAATTTTTTTTGAGAAAGAATCATATGAGAAAACACTTGTACCATATTGCATTAAAATGTATTACAGCACTTCACACCCATTAGGGTGGCTATTATCAAAAAAAGAATACAGTGTTGGTGAGAACGTGGAGGAATTAGAACCCTGTGCATTACTGGTACGAATATCAAATGGAGCCACTACTGTGGAAAACATTATGGCAGTTCCTCAAAAATTAGACATAGAACTGCCATTTGATCCCCAATTCTACTTCTGGATGTATACACAAAAGAATTGAAAGCAGGGAGTCAAACAAATCTGTTTATAGCAGCATTATTCACAATGCAAAAAGATGGAAACAACCCAAATGTCTATGGGCAGAAGAATGGATAAACAAAATGTGGTATATGTATCTGATGAAATATTATTCAGTCTTAAAAACAAATGAAATTCTTCCTGTTCGTTGTGCCTTAGTGCTTGAGCATTGACCCATGAACCAAGAGGTTACCGATTTGATTCCCAGTCAGGGTACATGCCTAGGCTGCGGGCTTGATACCCAAAAGGGGGCGTGCAGGAGGCAACCAATCAATGTTTCTATCTCTCTCCCTTCCTCTCTCTCTAATATCAATAAAAAGAAACATTTTTAAAAAAAGGAATGAAATTCAGATACAATGCTGCAACATGGATGAATCTTGAAGATATTATGCTAAATGAAAAAACCAGACATAAAAGACAAATACTTACATGGGGTACCTAGAATGGTCAAATTCATAATGGCAGGAAGTAGAACAGCGGTTGCCAGGGGCTGAAGGGAGTGGAGTCATTGTTTAAAATGGGGTAATGAATTTCAGTTTGGGAAGATGGTGTTTATGATTGTACAACACTGTTCATGTCCTTAACACCACTGATTGTATATTTAAAAATGATTAAAATGATGAATTTTATGATGTTATATACATTTTACCACAATAAAAATATCCAAAAACTGTATTGCAAGGTTATACTAGGTGGAGTAGCAGAGTAATTGCTCAAGATTGGTACTCAGTTCAATGTAACCACATAGATAAAGAGAGAAACCCTACTATGTTAATGAATTTAATATTTTATATATATATATATATATATATATATATATATATATATATATATATACACATACATACATATATATATCCATCATAAATAAGTTGATAAAGAAGAATTATTTAATAAATACTGGGACAATTAGTGAGTTATTTTGATATATCTTGAACATTCTAAGATCTTTTATAATCTTAAATACCAGGAGCATTAAGGTGTTCAAATAAAATAATGAAACTATGAGAATACTTGTCTAATCTCAGGATGGGGACATATTTTCTAAAAAATAAAGACAATAGCATTATAAAGAAATATTTGATAGGTTTTATGCATAAAATCTATCATAAAAATCCAAAGGCAAGTGATAACTAGAACAAATATTCATAGAAGGAAGGTTTACTAACATCCTGTACATAGTTTATGCAAATATAAACACTTTAAAGAAGGAAAAGATAAGGATTGATAATAACGTTCAACCTTGCTAGAAATTAAATTCTTTTGCATGTCCCTGGACAAAGCATAATAAAAAAAACAACCAAAAAACCCTCTTTAATAATAGAATGATTCTATTTTGCAGGGTTTTGAGGGGGATGGGCACTCTCATTCACAGCTGATAAGGGAATACATTTGGATAGCCTGTCAGGAAAGCTGTAGCAAGACTTTGTTGGTGTGACAGAAACTAAGCTTAAACTAATTTAAACAAAAAAGGGATTTTTTTTTTTTGGCTTATGCAACCGAGAAATTCAAGGAATGGAAGTGGCTTTATGAAAAGTTGGATCCAGTAGTTCAAATGATTCATTCTCTGCCTCTCTCATGTGCTTGCCTCTGCATGGCTCTAGTCTCAGGCTGGCTGTCTTTCTGTGGTGAAGAGAGAGCTACTGGCAGGCCCAAGTTTACATCCTCTTTAACTGCTTGCTGTTCTACAGAGAGAGAGTGAGCATCTTTAAAAAAAATTCAGATATCATTCGTATACCATCTAATTCACCCTTTTAAATCATACAAATGCATCATTTTTAGTGTATGCACAGTTGTGTAATCATCACCAGTCAAGTTGAGAGCATTTTCATCATCCCCCAAAGAAACCTCATACCAGTTGGTCATACTCACTTTACCCCACAACACCTCAGCCCGAGGCAACCACTAATCTATGTCCTGTTCCTATATTTGCCTGTTAATGAGCATCTTTCCAAGTGTCTCCAGCAAAATCCCTGAGGAAACTCCAGTTAGCCTGGCTTGGGTTATGTGTCCATCTGTGAACCACTTAGTGCTGGGTCAAGGGGTTGGATTCCTCTTACTGGCCAGGCCATGAGCTGGACCAGCCCCATCTGGGCCACATGTTCTGGGCAGGATTACTGTGGAAGGGGAAGGGTTCTCCAAAGGGAGGAGCCTGGAAAGGGAAATGTATGTCCACATTCAGCGAGCATGGCGGTATATACCCAAAGTCTTTAAACTGCACATACCTCTGGGCTCAGCAGCTTCAAGGTGGGGACTCGACCATAAAGAAAGGACCAGAAGCAAACTTGCACTCCTGTTGCGCTGTAATGATGGAGTGCGAAGCAGAGAAGGGTGCAGAGCAGCTCCCCTGGGAGACCCCAGCCCCCCTGGGAGACCCCAGCCCTGTGTGCCCTGTGTGAGTGAAGTAGAGCCCCTGGACCTCAGCTTTTCCTAAAGGCACCAGGCAGCATGATGGCAGCACCCCAACCACAGGCGAGTGATACTCTCTTGCTAAACTATTGCAACTTTCAGCCTGAGGAAGCAGGTTCTCCATCAGCTCCCGGTGGAGTGTTGTGTGTGCTGCTTTAAATCCCATTCCAGCCAGGTGGGCAGTGTTGGAGTCCTGTCCTGTGCAGGTCAGGCAACAGGTAAGCATGCATGGGCCACAGCTGACAGTGCAGGTGTCAGCTGAGCTGCACTGTTTCAGCCTTGGCCTTTCTGTGCCTGTTATCTCTTGACGTTTAAACTTGCCAGGCCTGGAGTGAGGGGGCACTGGGGCTGTCTTTAGCCAGAAAGAACCACTGCATTGTGGCAGATCGCCTAGGAAGATCTCTGTGGGGCCTGCAGACTGTCTCTTGACAGCATAAATCTGTTTTTTAAAAGCCAATCAGAAGGTGGGTATTTTTGTTCAGGAGGTGCCTGCTGTTTTAAGAGAGAGGGAGGGAGGGAGTAAGAGAGCCTCTTTAAAAGTGAAATTTAGTCTGCAAGTGGAAAGGGTAGTTGGGGGCATTAAAGAAGCAAATACCAGGAGTCCTTACATGAACAAACAACTGTTACAGATAGCATCACCCAGTCTGTATGTTTTGAGTTCATACTATCTGTTTGAATTGAGTTGTTAATTGTTGGTGGTTGGGGCATTAATGGAGTTTCAGGAATCTATATATAAAAGGCTAATATGCAAAGTGTCCCCACGGGAGTTCGACTGGGAGACTGGGAATTCTATTGCTTGCTATGACTTGCGCTGACCACCAGGGGGTGGTGCGGAACAAAGGAAGGCCCTGGTGGGCAGCTGGAAGGCCCCGAATGGCCCTGATCACCAGCCAGGCCTAGGGACCATACCTGTGCACGAATTTCATGCACCAGGCCTCTGGTACAATATAAAAGTGAAGGCAAGCCCTGACCAGTTTGGCTCAGTGGATGGGGCGTCGGCCTGCAGACTGAAGGGTCCCAGGTTCGATTCCGGTCAAGGGCATGTACCTTGGTTGCGGGCACATCCCCAGTAGGGGTTGTGCGGGAGGCAGCTGATGGATGTTTCTCTCTCATCGATGTTTCTAACTCTCTATCCCTCTCCCTTCCTCTCTGTAAAAAATCAATAAAATATATTTTAAAAAAAAGTGAAGGCAAGAGGGAAAGTGGGGGTGGGTAGCTGGGAGGATGGAAGAGATCAATCAAAGAACTTGTATGCATACATGCATAACCCATGGACACAGACAATAGGGGGGTGAAGGCCTGAGGGGGGAGAGGGGCGGGCTTGAAGGGGTCAATGGGGAAAGAAAGAGACATATGTAATTCTTTCAACAATAAGATTTGTAAAAAATGAATGAATGAAAGTGGAAGGCATCCCGAGGGCATCTGCTGCTATTCAGGTCACCCACAGCCCAGTGATGACCTCACAGCGGGAGTTCTAGGTGTTCAGCCCTGTGGTCTCCCTGCACCCCGGCTGCCTTGAAGCCTCAAAGGCTTGGGAACGCCAAGGCTGGGAGCCAGCATTTCTTGGAGCCAGGATCAACCCTGGCTTGGCCATCTGATTTGACTTTGTGCTAGCCAGGAAGTAGTGAGTTTCTTCATGCGATTCCAATCAGGACTGGAATATCCCATCCAGGTACATTTAGAAATCAAATAAAAGCTGGAGTGATAAAAATCAGGGGTGGTAAGAGTGGGGTGTGGAAGAAAGAACACAACTCAGACTGGCACAGAGATGGGTGTGGTGTGGGTGGGGAACAAGCTCTTCTTTCCAGTCTCCTGATTTTGTGATTTATTATTGGGAGAAAACCAGCTTTTACCCACACTGGATGGAATGGAAGATGTTGGAGAGCAGAGTATTTTGCTCAGCTGTTTGGCAAGCTGTTCGTATAAGCAGTTCTGGGCTTAACATGGGGCCACAGTTCCTTCAGCATCACCTGCAAGTTCCTGCACTGGGGTCAGGCGTGCCCTCGAGGTGTGGTGGAAAGATGAACAGGATTTGAATTCAGAGATTTGGAGTTTGCAGTTCAGCTCTGCTGTTTGCCAGCACTGTGAATTGCCTGTAGCTTAAATTTCCCATCAGTGTAGGAATTTTCTCCAGGTAGGTTTTTAAAAAAAATATTTTTATTGATTTCAGAGAGGAAAAGAGAGATAGAAACATTAATGATGAGAGAGAATAATTGATTGGCTGCCTCCACTAGCATGGAGCCCAGGAATTCAACTGTGACCTTTTGGTTTTTAGGTCGACACTCAACCGCTGACTGAGCCACGCTGGTTAGACTTTCCAGGTGTTTTTTTTTTTTTTTCCTTAAACAGAAGTAGCCCAAGGAGCCGCTAGTTTCAGTTAAATGGTCCCCTGCTTTCCTCTGCCTCTCTCCTCCCAAGGCAAGGAAGTTGAATGTAGCAACTGGCAGTTACAAGAGAAAGATGGCATTGATGGGGGGAGAGGGGGAAGGGAGGATATTTTAGATATCATAAGCTTTGAAACTTTTCTTCTTCTCTCCACGTCCCAAATGATTTAATTTTAGCATAAATAATATGCTTTCACACTGGACTGTAAAAGGCATGTGGTTTTGTTTTTGTAATTTATCTTCTGCAGTATTAAAGGAAAATAATTGTAAAAGTGTTTCATCATATGTTGCTTTTAAAGCCAGGGTAGTTGTATAATTTTGTTACCAGCCGAGCTAACATCTAAAATTTGAAGACACTTAAAGAGTAATCACTCACCTGTTCATGAATATACTGCATAGGTCCCTTTTTAGAAATTGTACAAGTTTATTGTCTGCAGAGAATTAAGTCTATATCCAGTTTCTCAATTTGTAAACATTGCTTGGGTTTTTAGTTTTGGTGGTTTATATCTACCTAAACTTTTATTTGAATATTTCCATGTGTTTATGACTGCAGAAGTTTTTCCTACTCTGATATCAACAGTAGTTGAGTGCGTATGGATCAGATACTGATTCAATTGTCTGTGTTAAGATTGCTTAATACTAACCTGTGCTAGAGTTTATTCGTGTGAAGATTGTATTATTGTTGCGTTTTCAAACTAATATTCTAAGGGAACAGGGCTGTTCTTATAAGCTGGACCATTTGTTCATAGATAAAGTAAAATAATAGTAATATTTTTCTACTTTTAAGGAAAAACGAATGAATGAAATGTTTTCTCAATTTTAAAATTTCTTGCATCTGTTTATATTGCTTCACTGATAGTGAGGGCTAGCTGGTGAATAATTTATGCATAAGTAGAGTAGAAAACATATCTGAAAAGTAATTCTTTAGCATTTTAATGTGTTATTATTTCTTGAATGCAGAAATATAAATACACATCTTATAGCCATATTTTACTGCTAGTAAAATTATTTATAATTTGTGTGGTAGAATTAAATATATCAATATTTCATGATATTTTTTCATAACTCTATTACAGGTCTCCCCATGAATAAATTGGAGGATCCTTGCAATCGTAGTTAAGTACTCAATACACATTTTTGTCCAGTGAATTTTCTGGAAGATCAGCATGCTCACTATGGGGCACCATGCTAGGTCTGGGATATGTAGTGTGATGTGACTAAGAATCTCCTTAACGAACGGACTGTATTGATTATGTTTTCTTCAAGGCAGATAATGAGCATTAATCTACGTTCCATGCTGTTTGTCTTAATGGGGGAAAGATCCAGCAGTTCAAGTCAATCAATTGTCATGAATGTGTTTACAGATACTCAAGAGATCTTTCAGGGGGCAGGATTTGGGAGGCCAGCAGTCAACTTGCTCTCCTCTTGCTCTTCAGCCTGGTCAGTGGCCAGCCCACTGCCCTGCTCTGAGTCTAGAGACACAGATTTATTGAAAAGGCTTACTGTCAATGATGTGACCTTGGGAAACGCCTGGTTCTAGCTTCAGTTCCTTCTGTATACTAGGGGATATGTCTCAAAGGTCTCTTCCAGCTCTTAAGCTAAATGGGATGATGTCACTGTTGAAAAGGTTGTTGCCATAGTTGTAGGATGCTAGAAGTGAGGTTCCCATTGCTATTATGATAGTTTTAGGGCCAGTACTTAAATCATTTACCAGTTTCCCCTTGGCTTTCTAGCTCAGGGAGTTGTTTAAGAACAGTAGCTAGAAGGATATCAAAGCTCTCCTGTATTAAGAGCTGGCCAATGGATACTGACCTCCATAGCGTGGCTCTGGTAGAAGCTGGTTGGAATACCCAGCTAAGGTTTGAAGACTTACACGAGGCTTCTACTTCCTCCTGGAATCCTGGAGCAGGCCCTAACCTAATCTAGTTTCAAGTGAAGAGGAGGCCAAACAGAAGGAAAAAAGTGATTAAGCCCATCTCCTCAGACAGGCCTAGACCTGCAACAGGCAGAGAGTTTAGGTCAGGTTCTCAGAGGCAGCTCCTGAGGCTAGGGTACAGGTGTAAGTATCCTCAGAGGAAACCTGCAGGGAGTGAGTGGAGAGAACAGAGAAGGGCAAGCCAAACAAGGGTCCCATTCCAGGAGAACTCCCAGTCTCCAGATGTTGTGAGGTCTCTAGGTGTAACTGACACGTCAGACTTGGTTTCATCTGAGGTGAGGGAGTAGATCACATTCCTGCACATCCAGTCACTGTAAGGAGCCACCCCAGGATGATGGGGTCAGGGTGGACAAGAACTCCGGCTCCCATGACTCCAAGAACATCTGGGTGAAGTGACGTGGCTCCTGGTGAATCCTCTGAAGAAGGTCGCAGACTCAGCCAGTAGGAGCAAAGTAGCAGACAGATGCTGGATGATACCTAGTACTTACAGGGACTCTGGATGGAGCTCTGACCAGGTCTCCTCAGAAAGCAAGAGAGAAGAGGACGTCTTAGATGGGATCACCATGTGGGTCTAGGAAGTGATCTATGAACCTCATATAGTGCTCCCCTTTCACTGCCTGCTGGTGAAACGTCCCCAGTGATTGCTCTGCTCTCTGACCCCTGTGATTAGTTGTTCCTCTTTTCAGGGGAGGGAGTTCTGTGGACGGGAGGGAAGGGAGGTAGGCAGAGGGTAGAAACAGGGGAAGGAGGATGGAAATGCCCCTTCTCCAATAGCCATTTCTACCTTTCTGAGAGAGTGGTAGTTAGAACTAAAAAATACCATGAATATAAGTGTGCTCTGGAAAGTATAAAATCCTAACTAAGCTATTGTGAATGAGTGATTTGCCGAAGTTACATAATTTTGGCAGAGGTCAGGTTTTGTGACTGGAAGTTTAAGGATGTTTTCCTTGGATTATATGGTCTCCTGTTCGTTGTAAACTAGGATGAGGAATATAAACTTGGCAGTGGTTATTTTATGACTTACTTCTATAGCTCCCCCACTTGAAGACTAAGTAGCCCTTCAAAAGCTTTAGGTTTCACGGCTAATATTGTAATAGTTTTGTCAGAATATACATATATATGTATTTAAATTTACTCTGGCACTATGGGGTTTGGGACCATTGGATGTAAGAACTAACACTATCCCAGGGACAGGGTGATCAAGGCCAAGATCTCTGGTTTATCATTGGCGAGGGTGGTGTCATTGGTTACACTGGAATATATGACATAGGGAGGGACCCAATTTCCTGAGCAAAACATTAGATCATAGGGCCTAATGGTATAAGGATGATTGCATAGAATATTTGAAATTGGAACTAACCTAGGATATATATTACATATAATCCCCTTAAATTGGTGTTTATCAAACAATCTCTCTTTTTTAAAATATATTTTTATTGATTTCAGAGAGGAAGGGAGAGGGAGAGAGATAGACACATCAATGATGAGAATCATTGATCGGCTGCCTCCTACACACCCCCTACTGGGGATTGAGCTCACAACCCAGGCATGTGCCCTTGACCAGGAATTGAACCATGACCTTGTGGTTTATAGGTGGAAGCTCAACCACTGAGCCACGCTGGCTGGGGTCTCTTGTCTCTCTCTCTCTCTCTCTCTCTCTCTCTCTCTCTCTCTCTCTCTCTCTCTCTCTCTCTCTCTCTCTCTCTCTCTCTCTCTCTCTCTCTCCCCTACTGTAGAAAACATATTTAGGAGAGGCCTGCTGGTGGAGCTCTGACAGTGCCCCCTCAGAGAGCAAGAGAGAAGAGGATGTCTTAGCTGGGCTCATCACGCAGGTCTAGGAAGTGAAAGAGTGGCCTATATCAGACACCATCTGTTACTTGTTAGCTGAACCATCATCAGAACATTACTTAAATTCTCTGTGCCTTATTTCATTCAACTGTCTTACTGGGGTAAAAAAAATACTCAGATCTCATCAGATGATCTTAAAGATTACATGAATGAAGGTAGTGAACGTCACGGGCTTACTCCCTGGTACATATTAAGCATTATATGAATGTTTGTTAAAAATAACTTTACATTAGACCCAGTACACATATACTTCCACACACATAATATCTGAAACAGAAATTATGTGTAATACCCTTTAATATTTTCTATTTTATACTAATATATTTTATTTCATTGTAAACATATTCACCATCTTCTAGGTTTGAGTTACCCTTTCAAAAACAGTGTCTTATGTACAGCCGTCAGCATCCCTCTAAAGCAGCAATGCTACAAAATAGGGGATTTTATTAAAATGTTTATGATACAATGTACTTTTTCTCTGCTAAATAAATGAACTATGAAGACTTCTAGATCAAAGGAGGAGGTAGACTAAGGCTTAAGGGGTTGGCCTGGAACACTGGGTATTGGAAAGCTGGGAAAGGATGAGACTCGGTCCTTGGAACTTTGGGTTGGGTAATTCTGAGGGACTTGAGACGAGAGGAAGAAAGTGAGACTTTCCAAGATTCCTGCTGTGTCACTTGAACTCCTGTTCTCAGAAAGCACAATTAATAATATGACTCTCCAGCCCCTCTGTCTCCTGTCCTTTCCTGAGGAAATAGGTTGTTGGCTGGACCTCAGTGAGTTGAAATGGCAGATAAATGTAGACCTTGTTCCTGTTCCCCCATCCCCCAGGTAGCTAAGTGAAAGAAAAAAAAAAAAGAAAAAAAAAAGCCTTTGTGTGTGTTAGGATTGGGTGGTTTACTTCCAAATGGCAAAGAGGTTATGCTTTCATTTATGAAATGTCTTTCTTCTCTTGTGATGATGATAAGTGCATCTGGAGGTGAAGTGAGGCCTATAAACCTAATTTATAAACTGCTAATCCACAGTAAAATGATATGCCTCTTTAAAAATGGCCTCCCTTCTTATAATTGCCCTGATGCAATGCTATAAACTTCTGACTTGAGATATTAAATGAATGAAAAGAAAATCATGTCACACTAATTCAAATGTGTTAGACTGCTTAAAAATAAATTTCTAATGAGAAGGTATGTCAGTAACATCATAATTAAAATAGTGCTTCGGATGATCCTGACTTGCTTTTATTGGATATTTTGTGGCACAATATTTCCCAGAAGGTTATGACTACATATGGCAGAGATTGAAAATGGAGACATGAAAATGAGGTCATGTCCAAGTGGGTGAGAGTCCATGACCATCAGCAGCCAAGCCAAATCTGCTTTCTATGCAAATGATGGCCCCAGGGCTGGCAGGAGAGCCGTTAAGGTCTTTGTTAAATCCTGACTCAATGCCATCTGCTCTCAAGTAGCTCTGTACTAAATGGGCAATGTTGTAACATCTGGGGTAGAGATAATCTTCAGCGCATTCTGATTTCAGATGGTCAAACAGGTTCTTTGAAGCTTGCTCATCTCTTGAATCCTGCCCTTCTCCCTCCCCCTGCCATTCTTTTTATACCCAATTAAAAAAAGTTTTGTTTAATAGCTTCTGTTTATTTATTTATTTTAATGGAAAAGAAGGGTGACTATGATGGATGGTGATCAAACTGAGGTAGGTATTACTATACAATTTATATTTTTTCTTGTTTCTATTATGAATCCAGAGATTCTTTTGGGATCCTTCATTCATTATTGGTTTATTCAACAAATACTTACTGAGCATTTACTTATGTGCCAGAGGTTGTAATAGGGCTATAGAATCACTGGTGACTTTGATTTCACTTACATGTGGAATCTAAAGAACAAAATAAATGAATAAACAACATTGAAACAGACTCATGGACACAGAGAACAGACTGAAGGGAGGAGGTTGGGGGGACTGGGTGAAAAAGGTGAAGGGATTGAGAAGTACAAATTGGTAGGTACAGAATAGTCCCAGGGATGGAAAGTACAGCACAGGGAATATAGTCAGTAATATTGTAATAACGATGTATGGTGCCAGTTGGGTGCTAAAAATACCAGGGGGAATACTTTATAAAGTATATGATTGATTGACCATGATGCTGTACACCTAAAGCTAATACAAAATAATATTGAATGTAAACTGTAATTAATAAATAAAATTAGAAAAAAGAGAAGAATCACTGGTGAACAGAACCAAAAAGGCCCTGGACCTCATGAGGATACTCTAAATGGGGATAATGGAAAATAATAAGTAAACACAATTATGTTTGATTCTGCTAAAACTATGAAGAAAGCAAACAGGTCCTCCAAGGGAATTTTGGTGTGATTGAGGTCATGGGTAGGGTAATGACCAACTTATTTTAGATGGGCTGGTTAGGAAGGCTATAGGTCAGGTTGCTAAAAGTCAATTAATTGAAAGCCAATTTGCTGAAAGCTAATTCATTGCATGGGCAAACTCACCGAAGGACTGATTGATCAAGCTTATTTATGCTGTCTATACTATTTAGTTTTGGTTTTCATTTTGACTTTCTAACAGCATTTTAAAGCCTTTTCAACATTCCCCGCCCCTCTGGTCAGGCTCAAGAGTTTCAGGGACAGAAAGCAAGGGAAATTGAGGGGGAAAGTGGCTGAGGACCACAATAAAAATATATTCATAAGTATTTATCCTTGAATAGAAAGAATCATTATAAAAATATTTTTCATTACGTTATTATTCATAAAGGTAATATATTCATATGAACTCTTCACATTTAAGAATACATGCAAGAAGGAACTATTTATAAAGAAAATATTCAGAAGAATATTTTCATTGAATATATTAATAAAACAATGTATTCATAAGGAGAATATATTCATAGGAAGAGTATATTCAATTTTTCTTTGCTCCAGCTCCCTGCTGTTGCTGCTGGAGACTGAGGGACAGAATTAGAGACATAGAGGGGGATACTGAGGCACAAGTGGAAAAGAAGACCCAGAGGTTTAAGTTTCCACCTACCTGTTAAGGTGTTGGGGAAGGAACAGTGTAAACATTTCTTAAAATGGTATTATGAAAGCGAAATGAAAATCAGTCAACTAAACTAAAAAGTTAAAGGACATAATTATATTAGGCAAATGGATAATTTGGGGAATGGGTCATTCATGCAATTGGTTATTTGAGGAATTAATAGATTAACTATATAATTTGTCATCTAAACTGGGATACTTTCAAGAGTGAAAGGAGTACTATTAATAATTATTCTAGGACAACAGGTATAAACTAGAACTGTTCTGTACAAACTGAGATGTAAGGTCATCTGCCTCCCGGTCCAAACTGGTCTCTGGCGCCTGTGTTTGAGTGAGGCTCGGCAGGTACCAACCTGAGGAACCATCTGGACCTGCTTGGTTTTGCAACATGGCTACATGGCTGGGTTTGAGATTGAATATGTGAATTGTTTCTCAACATGAACCCATATTCTGTTTGAAGGATGCAAAGCTGTAGGGTATTAGAATAAGTGTTAGGGAGAGTTGTGATTTCTTGGATGGCATCCATGGCAGTTACTACCTTTCAGTGGATGACTTCCAATTCTAGATCTCTAGGCCAAACTCCAAACTCAGATTTCCAAATGCAAGCTAGATATCTCCCGCAGGCTCCTCAAATCCAACATGTCTCAAATGGAATTCTTAGGAAAGAGAGCATAGAGAGATAAAAGAAGGCCTTTGGGAAGAATTTCTCACTGCCATCCGTTCATGCTATACTTGGTTATATTTTTAACAACCTGAAAGGGTTTTCTTCCTCCTCTTTCTTGTTTGAAACCTACCTGCCCTTTAGAACCCAGCTCAGACCTCATCTTTCTGTAGTATCATCTTTAAAAAATAGCCATATTTCTCTCTCCTTTATCAAAATGATCAGTGATTTATCTAAGATAGCAGCTCAGGGTGGTCATAAGTGAGGCCTGTGATGAGCACCATTTAGATTGGAATTGCATTGTTTCCTGGATGTTTCTGATGTGTTAGATCTTTTTACCACAGCACTTAGCACATTTTTAAGCAGATAACAAGAGCTCATTTATTCATTAATTCACTCAACAAATATTTATTGAGTATCATATTAGGCCCCAGGCGTTATTCTACTTTCTGCAGACAGGACAATCAATAAAACAGAGGCTCTGATGTGCAGGAGCTTGCATTTTAGTGGAGAAGCTGGACAATGAGCAAATAAATAACTCATTTTAAAGATGAAGAAAATTAGACCCTGAGAAGTGAAGGGATGTGCCCAAGGGCATAGGGAATGTAGTATAGGAACCAGGACTTGAACCTGAGTTGCTTTCTAGTACAGCGTTGTTTCCCAGTGCACCAAGCCAGGTGCTCTGTGTAGCATTCTGGGGGATGCACCCATGAACTGGGCACTATGGGAATATTTGCCTGCCCTCATTTTTCTTTTTATAATTTTTAAAAATTCTTTATTGCTTAAAGTATTACATATGTCTCCTTCCCCTCCATCTTTTTATAATTTAAAAGGTGTATATATTTTCTTTTATGTGTATATTTACATATATGTATATCCAGATGAGATAGGGAGGGTAGTTTCCCAGAGGAACTAATCCCATAGGCCAGTTGAGACATTTGTGCCAAATCATACAATACATCGATGATTTAAATTTGAACCCCAAGGCTCCCTTTTCCTAGGACCAGGCTTTTTATAGCACAGCACAATGTCTGAGTACGCTTCAAGACCACCTATGTATAGTTATAAATGAGAACCAGGAAATGAGATGAAAGGATTCTATGACCAGAGAATGCCTGTCTTTTCATAGCTGCATTTCTGGGCAGCCAAGAGGAAGCCAAAGAATCCCACATGCTTTTAGTAAGAAGATGCTCCCTTGGCTTTCCACGGCTCCATCTGTGGGAGCCACAAGAGAGCCCAGGAGCTGTGAGTGCACCAGGTAACCACCACGTGGGCAGGAGTGAAGGCTGAGGGTATGTGTGTCTCAGAATCCTATGTGCTCCTGGCAACCTGCATCAGCTCTCTCTCCCCAACACCCAGAGTTTCACCACGTTTTATCTTGAGACCCTCAATACGAATCTGATTGTGCACTCTACTGTAGTTTCCATTAGTCACCACAAGAAATCCTGAACTGGACAAATATTGTATGATTTTTTCTTATATAGTCAAATTCATAGAGACAAAGGAGAGTGGTGGCCACCAGGAACTTGGAGAATGGGGCATGAGGTGTTGTTTAATGGATAGAGTTTTAGTTTTGCAAGATGAAAAGAGTATTGGAGATTGGTTATACAACAATGTGAATGTACTGAACACTACTGAACTATATACATTAAGAAATGGTTGAGATGGTCAATTTTATGTTGTGTATTTACCACAATTAAAAAAAAAGCCCAGGACCCAAGGTCATCTTTTAGCCCCCAGTCAATCATCCCCATTTGTGTGTAGGACTATGAAGTGACTCCAATAATCCTAGTCCACCCTGCTCTTGCTCTCTTCGTCTCCTTGGCATTTATGATGATCTGACCTCCTGCAAATACTTATGTATTTGTTTGCTTGTCATCTCTCTCCTCAACTAGAATATTAGCTCCATCTGAGCAGAGATTTTTGTTTGTTTTACTTATTGCTGTAATCCCAGTGCCTGAAAGACTGCCTGACACATAGTAGGTGTTCAATACATATTTGCTAACTGACTGCTGATGGGTGAATTTTGTGTGGATCTGCAGAGGGGAATTTGCATCTTACTAGGGACGCAGCAGAAGGAAGGTAGAGGAAAGCAGTAGCAGTCACACCATGACCTCTCCATCTCACATAATTAGATATCACCACAGAAGGTATTTGTGTGACATGTTTCATAAAAAAAAAAAAAAAAAAAAAAGAATTAACTATTTGTTTTGAAACATAGCTGGGAAAGGGTGGGAAAGTGCTCTTCTGTTTTATGAACCAGCCTGGTTATTGCTGCCTGGGTGTTACCTTTTGGGGCTGCAGGATGCCCCTTGTGCCACCCCATTTTTTATTTAGTGACATTATTTCGTGGCTGGTTTCCACCTTCATTTTTCATTACAAATATATTATAGACTCCTTTTCTTCATTCACACCCTTGAACCCATCATTCACTTGTCTCGTGTGCATTCTAATGCTTTGAAAATTGCTGCAATCACAGGGAGTCGGCAGAGTTCTACCTTATTAACAGCACAGCCAGGAGCTAATCAGATGTCTTCATTTGCCCGACACAATTCACAGCCTGCGAGGAGCAATTGCTCCATCACTTGCCTTCTTCCTTTTTCTGGGCACTGTTTTTCATTCTGAATTCATTTGGATTTTCTGCTACTTTTAGGATCTTTTCATTTGAGCTTTCCTGTTGCATCTACACGTGTGCTTGAACTGTTTTGTCTGATCTACCATTGAACTATTTGATTGATTTGATTAATGAATTCAGTCCAAATGGTCCTTGCCATCAATGGTGACTTGCTTTCTGTCTCAAAGAAATTTATTTTTCTCCAACCTTCTCTTCATTTTCTTTTTAAATATATTTTATTGATTTTTTACAGAGAGGAAGGGAGAAGGATAGAGAGTCAGAAACATTGATAAGAGAGAAACATCTATCAGCTGCCTCCTGCATACCTCCTACTGGGGATGTGCCTGCAACCAAGGTACATGCCCTTGACCGGAATCGAACCCCGGACCTTTTAGTCTGCAGGCCGATACTCTATCCACTGAGCCAAACCGGTTAGGGCCATTTTCTTTTTATTCAGTGCCTTCCCCTCTCCCCTTTTTTGGTTTCAAACTGTTCTCAGAGATCTTTTTGAGGCATGGGCTTTTTGTGAATACTGGAGCAGCTTATATGCCCTAGATTGCTTTATAGATTCCTGTTGATTGAGAGACAGCAAGCAATTTCATGTTTCTAGGCCTCTGCCTGGCAGAATTGAATGTAGTAAGACTAAAGTGTACATGTATTTACATATGTTATATACATATCCTATATAATAAAAGCCTAATATGCTAAGTGTCCAGTCGACCGGTCGGCTGTTCAACCAATCAAAGCGTAATATGCTAATGATATGCTAAGGCTGCTCAACTGCTCGCTATGACGTTCACTGACCACCAGGGGGCAGACAGTTGACTGGTCAACCAGTTGCTATGATGAGCACTGACCACCAGGAGGAAAATGCTTTGACCAGTAGGTGAGCTTGCTGCTGGGGTCTGGCTGATCAGGACTGAGAGAGATGGCCGGACATGCCCTGGAGCCCTCCCACGGTCCCTCCTCGGCTGGCCAACCTCCCGCATCCCTCCCCAGCCTCGATCATTCACCGGTGAGGTCCCTCAGCCTGGCCTGCACCCTTTTGCAATCCAGGACCCCTTGGGGGGATATCGGAGAGCCAGTTTCAGCCCAATCCCGCAGGCCAAGCTGAGGGACCCCACTGGTGCACAAATTCATGCACCGGGCCTCTAGTAAGTTCATAAAACATGTTTGTGTTTTTTGTATCTTGAACTCCAGGTGTTTTGATATAATCAAATTAGGGTTAATGGTTCAGTGAGTCTTACATAACTTACTGCTGGTAAAATTTTTTCTTCCTTTTTTTAAATTGGACATGAGTTGTAATAAGAGACCTTCCATAATTTTCTCCTCAACACCCTTCCTACTCTGGCCCTTCTATTTGCTATCAGTAATTACAAGTCACAGTGTGATATCACTTCAGTATTCTGAATGTGGAAATATGGGAGATCCTTCAAATAAACTCAAGTCAATGATGGTGGTGTTTATAACTATTTCCTGCTTCTATTTCTTACACCTCCTCTCACACCCTCCATTCCCACACAGAGATACACATACACAAAACAGAAGCCACACATAGAGTTTCTTGACATTTCTTTCATTTGGAATAGGTGTTATACATTGTGTTATACATCATATCACAGTAGTACCTCAGGAGCCTGGCGTGGTTTGGCAGAAAACGTTTGGATGATTGCTGTTTTGGATAACTTGATTTAAGTAATACCCCCTCCCCCCCCCTTTTTTTTTGTTTTAAATGGAAATTTCCTATGACAAAGTCTACACTCTATGTCCTAGTGATTGGAGTATATAAAATGTAACTAAACTTTTTTTTTAATGATGTAGGTCTTCCATTAAAGAATGTTGTGGGTTGTAAGGAAAATGCTTTTGGAGCTGGAGTTTGATTCAGTCAGAATTCTTGGCTGCAAGCAACAGAAATGGACGTTGACTTACTATGGATAGAGGGCGCTCAGTTGTAGAGAGGGCTGGAGGGTAAGCTTCTAGAAATAATGCCCAAATACAGGCCAAAGATCTGGTCCTAAGAGGAAAGTATCACCAGTGACTGAATGAATACAGGACAGCACAGTTTTAAAAGTAGCTTCTGTGCCAGGAGTTTCAGGTTACAGTTTCTGTTGTTGCCACTGGCATGAAAGAGGGAGAGGAAGAGGGACATGAAGAGAGAAAGATGAGAACACTCATCACATCAGCCTGGTGTGATGCTCTGATCGCAGGAACTTTGCTTCATGGTTGTGCCCTTGTGGTAAGAGAATAGCTAACATTTCAGCTAAAGAGATAGTTCTTTCCTTCCACCCAAGCTTACAAAGTATGGAATTCCCCAGAGAAATGGGTTCATATCTGAAAGCCAAGGTGAACACCAGATGCCCACTTTAGGTTAAATATGTAACATTCCAGAGCAAATCTTGGTACTTACATCCCTGCATGTGATCTGATATGAGCCCAGTTCCTTGTTTCTTTCTCAAGAAACTGGAGTGCAGCCTGTGGAATTGCAGCCTAAGGTAGTTGCCTTTCTGCAGAGTCAAAATTCAGATCTCACAGGGTGTTCTCTTGTCCTCAGTAAAATTCTTTAATGTTCTGATCATTGAAGTTTGGCTTCTTTGGCTCTATTAAAAACATTATCTTATTTTTGCACCCAGAGCTACTTGTTTTAGCTTCATGAGAAGTGTTTTGTCATGAGGTAGAATTTCAGGAATTTACCCCTAGACTATTAGACAGGTGGTGTTTGTGAGTACAGAGGTAATTGGTCATCCTGTCTTCTGGATTTCCTTAATGTCAGATAATTGTGAAATTTGGAATCTGGGTAGAGATTAATTCAGGATTACCATTGTCTTCGTTATGAGGAAGTTGGAATAGACTTCACTGTGTAAACTACACGACCGAGTTTCTCAGTTTACTTTTCTGTGAATGGAAGTGGTCCTGCTGGGTTGGACTCCTGCATGCCGGGAGAGTGGTTGAGATGACCAGTAAAGAGGAGAAACAGAAATGGAGAAGAACCCAGAATTTCCTGACTCCCGGGCACGGTGGCCATGCTTCTTATCCCCAGAACGGCCATCCAGAAATTAGACTGCTTTAGCGCTTGATTCCAGCCTCTTCAGTATTTACCGCACCCACCTATCAGCTATTTTTGTTTTTGTTTTTTAAAGGCATTGTTAGCAGATTTTGATGGGAAGAAAGAGAAGGTTCAAAAGCATTATCTAAAATTAAAATGCTATATTTTAGAGAAATAGATTTGGCTCAGATTCAAGCTCCACCATTGACTGTGTGAACTTGGGCAAGTTATTCAACCTCTCTGAACCCCAGTGTCTTTCTCTGCAAAGTACAGATAATGATGCTTGTTTTGGAGACTCTTTGAAGATTAAATGAGACGAACACACAAGTCACCAGTTATAAAGTACTCAGTAAATGTTGGATCCCTTCCTAGTCTATGGTTTATTTATGCACACTGACCCTATCCCCCTTGTGGGGACTTTAATATCTTTTTACAGCGTTGCTGATGGTGGAGGCTGTCAGTTCAGAGTTTGACAGCCTCTCACTCCAATGCCACTCCTGAAACCATAATGAACTTTCCACCTTTTTTTCCTGCATAACTTGATGGGGTTATGGAATTATAACTGTTTTGGAAACATCCCAACATAGAAGCTATAATAGCAGAAGAAATGGAATTCTGGCAAAATACCTCCTCCGAGGAATTACTTCTGATTTTAGAGGACTGCCATCCATATTTTGCTTTGTGTTATATTTCCTAAATTATATTTATTTCTTTATTTTTAAGCAATGCAGCAATTTAAAAGAAAGCACCATCTTGGCTTATATTTTCCCATCAAAGATGATAGCTTTCTTCATTAGGATGGCTCATTAAAAAAGAGTGGTTGTGTTCTCTTTGACAACCTTCTAAAAAATTTACTGCTGGGCAGAGGAGGAGGTTGATAAATAAAAAGTAATTTGTTCATAAAATTTATAAGCTGCTGGAAATAAGGGCCCAGGGAGAAAGTGCCAAGTCAGCTTCAAGTAGGAGATAATAATCAAAACAGCAAATGTACAAGTGCATTATGGTAAGAATAAATCAAATGGCAAGGATCGATGTGAACAATATGGAAAAAACAACTAAGTGAAGAAATGCCAAATTAAGGATTATGTTTGCCCATGAAGAATCTATTCAAATCTTAAATTCAGTGCAGGATTTCTGCTTCCCAAGACCTTGAGGGCTTTAGTGCATTATACCAGCAGCAGCAGCAGCCTTAGCAGCAGCAACAACAACAACAACACTCTTTATTTTCCTACCAGCTCCTAACAGTTTTGTGTCTAACAGAGAGGCTCTTCATTGCAGATTTAACGCTAAAAGAAGGGCTCCTGTGAGCTCTGCTTGGAGCTGGAGGTGTCTATCATCGAGTAGTTTGTATCTTTAACTGGCCTTTGCCAGAAAGAGCATTTGTTGACCATGTTAGTCGTGACCCCCTAAAGCAAATGTTTCATTGAACGAGCATGACTTTATAACAATAAAATAACTTTACTATTTTTTCTTCCACTGGCCCTTTACCTTTTGTGGAGGTAGTCTTCCCTGCCCCTGGCTGAAAAATAAAACAGCTTTCCGGCCCCTTTCTGTTAGCAGTGGTCACCTGTTAGTATGTCCTGGCCAGCGTAATAATGGAATCAGTACATTTTATTGAAGGTTAGTACTTTTCCTCCTTCCCCAGCTCAGGCCAGGCTGTCGGCTTAGGGCAAAAGGGAATCCGGTCAGTCCTCCCTCTCCCTTTTGTGCATCATACTCCTCCTTTCTCATTTTGAAATGAAGGCCACTATTTTGGATGACCCTTGAGATAGAAGGGGGTGGGGCTAGGGAAAGCCAGGTCTTACTTGGTCTAGTGCTGTCATCAGCACTCTGTTGTGGGGCACTTTTGCGAGCTCTCTAAATACCTGCACCCTTGGGGCGTTCACACTTGCAATCTGTCACTAAATCTGTTCTGCCTTCAAAAAATGCCCCAAATCTGCCCATCTTTCCATCTATGCATCTATTGGCTATTCCATTTTTCTTAGACCCCAGCTTCATTTTCTTGGTCCCCTGACTGCTTGTCCCCAGAGATGCTGGGGAAGCCTGTGGTATTCTGAGGTGGGGCGAATGTAGAAAACTTTTCTCAAGGTACGTACAGCTCTCCATGGTAAGCTAGGTGATTTGAATTGCCCTGTACAGTACTTTCTCTAGCTTAAAGATCACTTTGAGGTCAGATATACACAGTGTAAGATGAAATACAGCAGCTTACTAATATTTAGAGCTTTAAACTTTCAAAGTACTTTAAAATCCAGACCCTTCCAGCTATTTGCTTATTTCCACTTAGTTCTTTGCAAACGTGGCAAGATGATTATAGGTAAATAATTTCTACCTTTCCCTATAATATCCAGCCAAAGAATAGAGAAATGCCTTTTTCTTCCACTAATTACCACTTCTATTTATGAACAATGGAAGGGAAAAAAATAAAGAGTACATGAAAGAAATGAAAAAATAAATCCACCCTGATTTGACATGCTGTCCAGTTAATGAACCCTACAGAGGAACTGTATTAACACTGCCACCTTTTTAAATGATGGAATAACTCAATATGTGCACTCATTCCAGACATTTATAGTTTATTAATTACCCATACACAGTATTAAGCTACGAGTGTAATTACCCAGAGTCTGTCTCCCCTCACTAGCCTAGTATCTTAGACCCGTGTCCTGAATCACCTGCTGGTGTGTGAAGCCTCAGATGTAGTCTGTGCCCCTCTGAATCTTATTGACTACGTCCCCCTTAGCCTCTGCTTCTATTGACCTGGCAGACACCCTGTGCTAAGTGCCTGCTTTTAAGTATTGATTCCAGGGCAAAGATACGATGATGATTATGACACCCCCAATTATGCCCGTGTTCACAGAGGGGACCTGGGAAGCAGATTACAGGGATCGATTTATTTGGAAGACTTAGGGGACATTCTTGTTGCCCTTGCCTCTGAATCTGTGCTTAAAGACAGTTTAAAAATAATGAGGGCTGTTAACTGGAGAAAGAGACATGATGAGCAGATGGGCCATTACGGGCGGAGAGCCTAAACTGATGGTAAGCCAGAGTGGAGGTTTGGAAACGGGCTTCCTTGGGGAAATGCATTTCCTGTTCCCAGATGTGGAATAGTTATTTCAGTAGCAATGAGGGTGACCTTAAAGAGGGGCCAATTCCTGATGTGACTCAAGGCTCAGGCTCGTGGAGTTTGACAAGGTAAGATTTCCAGTGCTGATACAGTTTTTGTCCCAGTCCCAGTGGCTTTGCCCGGGGTGCTTCTTGAGGAGCCCACAGAGATGGGGCATGAACTGTGCCTTCACGGGGGAGGAGGGAACATAGGATCCCTCTTTTTTCTCCCACAATGCACTATTATTATTTTTCTGATTATAAGCATATGTGCTGTTTATAAAATACCAAAAATTTTAGACATAAAATAGAAAGTGAAAGTCCACTTAATTCTACCTAGAAACACAACCATTGTTTTAATTTGTTGTATACTTTTCAAGCAGTTTTTCTACCTATCTATAAACACAAGTATCAGTGCACATACATCTTTTAGATAAACAGTCATATTAGACCTGCTCTTTTATAAAATATTTCATGTACAGCCCTGGCTGGTTTGGCTCTGTAGATAGAGCATCAGCCTGCGGACTGAAGGGTCCCAGGTTCGATTCCACTCAAGGGCACATGCCCGGGTAGTGGGTTCGATCCCCAGTAGGGGGTGTGCAGGAGGCAGCCAATCATTGAGTCTCTCTCATCATTGATGTTTCTATCTCTCCCTCTCCCTTCCTTTCTGAAATCAATAAAAAATATTAAAAAAATAAAATATTTCATGCACATCTTTCTATGCTAATAAATATAGATTTACTTGTTCTTTCCAACCCGTGAAAGTACTGGTTATATGGTTATGGCACAATGTAATTGGCCATTAGATTTAATTATAAATTTTTATAAACAATGCTTCAAATACATTAATTTTTATCCATTTGTTCAATTATTTCCTTTGGGCAGATTCTACAAGTTTGACAGCTAGGTCCAAAGGAATACTTATGTAAAGTTTTAGTATATAATGTCAAATCATTACCTCCAATAAGTTGAACTAATTTACACTTCACCAGCAGAATAGTTACACCTTCTCCAACTTTGAATATTATTATTCTGCTTAGTCTTTCCTAATCTTAAAGTAGAAAATAATATTTCATAGTTCTTCTAATTTACCTTTCTTTGGTTACTAATCAGGTTGAATATCTTTTCATGTGTTTTTGGGCAATTGTGTTTCTTCTTTTGAAATTTCCTGTTCATCATGATTCTTTACTTTTGAGGAAAAAGAGATTACTTACCTTTAAAAAAATTGACTAATCTGACCTCTTCATAAAATACACTAACCTTTTACTGCTCTATGTGTTACATATCTTCTGCCCCAAATAGGTTTTATTGCTGCCTTTATTTTTTATTATTATTTTAAACAAAGGATCCAGTAATGGTTCACTCATTGTATTTGGTTGTTAAGTATCTGTAATTTCTTTTTAATATTAAATAGTCATTAAATTTCCCTGCCCCTCCCAGATAATATTAACTTAAAAAAAAAAAGACTGTTATTGCTTTTAAAAAAATGTTCTATATCATATTAGGTAAGTTTTCTTCTATTTTTAGTTTATTCATAGGTTTAACCTGAATGAATATAGAATTTTATCAATTGCATTTTCAAAGTGATCATTTGGTTTTTATTTTAATCTATTAATCCAGTGTATTATGTTGTTAGATTTTCTAATGTTGATTCATCTTTGAATTCCTGAAGTAAATCCTACTTTGAGATGCTGTATTGTTCTTTTAATGTGCTGTTGGTTCTTTCTGTTAGTGCTCTTTTTAGGGTATATATGTATATCATATTCATAAGTGAACTTAACTTATAGGTTGCTTTTCTTTCACTATCTTAGTCATTTTTGATATCAGGTTCATATTAGCCTTGTGAAATAAATTCTGAAAAGCTTTATAGAACTTTTTATAAAGCCAACATCTGAAATATTTTTTTGGGGGTAGGGTGAGTTCACTAATTCTTTTAATTTCTGATCTTAAAAAAAAAATCAAATAGTTTTTAGAAAATTGTTATTTTTTTTGGCTTTCACATTATTGGTATAAAGTTATAAGTAGTATTATTTTATTAAAAATAGATTCTTCCCTATTTGTAGTTATATTTAATTTTTCATTAGTAATATTAAGTGTTCTCTGATATTTTTTCCTTTTGTCATATTTTTCAAACATCTCTTAATACTCCCTTCCCCCCAAAAAAACAAAACAAAAAACTAGCCTTAGTTTTACTCAACAATTGTTTTAAACTTTCTAATTCACTGGGTTTTTTTGTTTATTTTGATGTTCTTTTTCTGGCTTCTGAGTCTAATGTTACAAAAACATTTATCCTAGACATTTCTTGTTTTAGGAAAAAACTTATTTAAAGATATGATTTTTCTCCTGAGTAAGATTTTGGCTACATCCCATAGAATTTTCCATTTAGTGTTTCAAATTATGTTAATTTCCAAATAATTTATAAGTTAAGTTTTTATTTGCTTTAGTTATTTAGAAGAATGGGGTTTTAGACTTAATCCCATTTTAATCAGTGAGTTGATCCAATAAGAATTACTTTTAGAAACATATTGAGAATTTTTTATGGCCTATTAAATAATCTTCCTCTTCCTATATTTTAAAAAACATTTCATGGACATTTGAAAAGAACATGCCCACTTCCCTTATTAGAGAGTTCATGATTTGCTATGAAGTCAATCTTATAATATGTATTATTAACATCCTATCTAATAAAAGAGTAATATGCAAATTAACCATCACTTCGCGACAAAATGGCGGCCCCCATAGCCACAAGATGGCGGCGCCCAGTCCCCTCAGCCTTGCTGCTGGAGTGTCTGGGCCTGTCAGCCCTGCCAGGGTTCGAGGGGACCAAGCAGCGAGGCTGGATCCGCCCCCAGACACGGCAGACAGAGCCCGGATAGCAGGGCTTGGGGGCTTCCTTAGCGCGGCGGCAGCGGGGAAGCCCCAGGCCCAGCAGACAGAGCCCAGACAGCAGGGCTTGGGGGCTTCCTTAGCGCAGAGGCGGCGGGAACACCCCCAGGCCCCGCAGACAGAGCCCGGACAGCAGGGCATGGGGGCTTCCTTAGCGCAGAGGCGGCGGGAACACCCCCAGGCCCAGCAGACAGAGCCCAGACAGCAGGGCTTGGGGGCTTCCTTAGTGTGTCGGTGTCGGCGAAGCCCCCAGGCCTGGCAGACAGAGCACACTGCAGGGCATTGGGACTTCCTTCACATGGCTCGTGGTGGAGGCAGGCAGAGAGCAGATAGCAGGCATGGGGGCTTCATCTCCATGGCTGCAGCGAAACCCCCAGGCCCCACAGAGAGCAGAGAACCACAGGAGTGGGCCTAAGCCATCAGTAGGACATCCCCTGAGAGCTCCTGGATTATAGAGGGTGCAGGTTGGGCTGAGGGACCCCCTTGCCCGAATTTCATGCACCGGGCCTCTAGTGTTATATATATATATATACAGTATATCCTATATAATAAAAGAGTAATATGCAAATTAACCATCACTCCACTACACCCACCAGCCACGCCCAACAGCCAATCAGGAGCGAATATGCAAATAAACCCAACCAAGATGGCTACAGCCACAGAGAGCTGGAGGGAGGCTTGGGTTTCCCCGGCAATGGAGGAAGCCAAGCTTTCCGCCTGCCCTTGCTGGCCTAGGCCTCCACTCAAGGCTACAAAGTTTCAATGACAGAAGATACATAAAACCAAACAGAAATGGTGGCAGCCATGGAGCTGGAAAGAGCAAGAGGCTAGGGTTGCCCCTGGTGATGGAGGAAGCCAAACTTTCCACACACCCTGGCTGGCCCAGGCCTCCGCTTAAGTCTACAAAGTTTCAATTATAGAAGATACATAAATCCCCTCAAAAATGGCTGCCGCCACAGAGCAAGCAGAAGGCTTGGCTCTGCTCCAGGCTACAAAGTTTCAATTGCAGAAGATAAATAAACCCCAGATACCAGGGCCTCCACTTGAGGCCAGGGGGCGTGGCCGGCCTGCAAACCACCACAGGCCCCGCCAGGCTGCCTCATGCCCCAAGGGAACCCCCACCCTGATCTGGGACACCCTTCAGGGCAAACCAGCTGGCCCCCACCCATGCATCAGGCCTCTATCCTATCTAATAAAAGAGTAATATGCAGATTGACCATCACTCCAACACACAAGATGGCTGCCCCCATGTGGTCAAAGATCCTGCACCCATGTGGACACAAGATGGCCACCACAAGATGGCCAGCAAGGGAGGGCAGTTGGGAGGGACCAGGCCTGCAAGGGAGGGCAGTTGGGGTGATCAAGCCTGCAGGAGAAGGCAGTTAGGGATGACCAAGCCAGCAGAGGAGGGAAGTTGGGGGCGACCAGGCCTGCAGGGAAAGGCAGTTAGGGGTGACCAGGCCTGCAGGGGAGGGCAGTTGGGGGGGACCCAGGCCTGCAGGGGAGAGCAGTTGGGGGGGACCAGGCCTGCAGGGGAGGGCAGTTAGGGGTGACCAGGCCTGCAGGGGAGGGCAGTTAGGGGCAAACAGGCTGACAGGGGAGCAGTTAGGCATCAATCAAGCTGGCAGGGGGGTGGTTAGGGGGTGATCAGGCTGGCAGGCAGAAGCGGTTAGGGCCAATCAGGAAGGCAGGCAGGCGAGCAGTTGGGAGCCAGCAGTCCTGGATTGTGAGAGGGATGTCTGACTGCCCGTTTAGGCCCGATCCCACCAGGATCGGGCTTAAACAGGCAGTCGGACATCCCTGGAGGGGTCCCATATTGGAGAGGGTGCAGGCTGGGCTGAGGGACACCCCCCTCACCCGTGCACGAATTTCGTGCACCGGGCCTCTAGTATATATATAAATATTTATATATTTACATATATATAAATATATATAGTATATTTATACATATCCATACATATAGTATATTTATACATATACATTTATATATATAAATGTATATGTATAAATATACTATATGTATGAGGCCCAGTGCATGAAATTCATGCACAGGTAGGGTTCCTAGTGTCTGCCGGCTGCCTGCCCTATCGCCGATACCCACCATTTCCGCACCATCCCCTGAGACCTAATAATTTTCATTATTAGGTCTCAGTTATTGAGCACGTCTAACGCTCAGGGTCGGTCGAACTCCTGCGCATAGGGACAATTTGCATATTAGTCTTTTATTATATAGGATTTTTTTGTCATCTTAACGTGACAGATTTTGGGAATGGTTTGTTAATCTTTCCCAGTGTATCTATGAGTTTGATAATATTTTTTTCTACTTCTAGCACTTTTTTAAAAAACTTTTTGCAGGCAGAATAGTAAAAAGTTAAATACCTTGATGCTGGTCCATCTGCCTGGTTTGGATACAGCTGCACCCTCCTGAGCTGACAGACCTTGACAGAGTTTCTCAACTGTAAAATCATGCCACTACTTTATAGGGCTCCTGAGAGGATTCCATGAGTTGCCTGACACACTGTGAGTGCTCTATTACTCATTATGTATTTGCTGCTATGAGATATAGGTGAAAATGTTCGTGGTTGCTATATATATTTTGATGAGTCTGTTTATCAATATGAAATAACTTTCTTTTTGTCTTGAATTCTATATGAGCTAATATTAATATTGCCATAGTGCTTTCTTTTTGTGTTTTTCTGGTCTGTCTTTGGACATCTGTGTATTTCAGACTTCCTATATTATTTTGTAAATAGCATATAGCTGGAGCTCATTAAAAAATCAGTGTGCAAGTCTGTTATCATTTAATAAGGGAATTTAACCTGTTTATAATTGTTAGGATTACTGATATTTTTCTCATCTTTATGTTTTTTGTTGGATACATTTCTAAATTTCTTGTCAAGGTTGGATTGTTACTGGTAGCTAAGCTTAGATCTTTTGAGGCTGGTGTATCTAGAGAAAAGTCTGCTTCTTCTGTTTCAAAGTAAGAAAAAGCAGAAGCTTGCCAGGGGGCATAGCATCTGAGGTCACGGTCCTTTTGCTCTCCAGAACTGAGTGTTGTTATAGCTGTCATTCAGTGAGTACCTCATGGAAGCCAGGGGCTTTTCTAGGTACTTTGGTGTACATTTACTTCATTTAATTATCACAACAACCCCAGGAGATAAGTATTACACTTATAGTAGGGAAACCAATGAAATAAATTAAGGTATACCCCTGAGAAATTGAAGAATATATAATCTGCAATATGTAAATTCACTCCCTTTCCACCATGTATGCATGAGATATGGACTAGGCTAAGAATTGCGTTCCTAAATATATTTTTATTGGATTTCTAGATGAATAGTTTGCCAATGCTGCTGGGAACAGTGGAGCTTCTTAACCCATTTTTCATTCTAGTTTAAGTTTCCACTCTTTTTTGATTGTTCTGGAGTGGATAATCGAGTCTAGTAGCTTTTTCACAGCTGGAGGGGAAAAAAGGTTTAACTCAGTGTTGTGTGCCACAGCCTGTCTTTCATCCTGTTGGTCTTTTTTCAGGGACTGGGTCTGGAGTTATTGGGATCTGTGCTTGGTGGTCTCACACAATCCCAGAGATGAGAAGGCTCTTGCTTTATCCACCCTTTATTCACCCGTCTATCTCTAGTGCCATGAAGAATGCTGGGCCTATAGCAGGTGCTATTTCTTAAAATGACCTGAGCTCAGAAGAGGGAAAGTTGTTCTATATTAACATTTGAATTACAAAGTTTTAGAAAAAGGCCCATGGTGGAGAAATGCATTCTCTTGAAATCATGCTTTCTATAACTACAACACAATGGTATATATACAATAAAAAGAAAGCATGTTTATTAATCTTTTAAGAGCTTACTTCAAACTAAGGCAGCATGCGCTTTCAATAGGAAAAGGTCCGAGTCGCCACAGGGGCGGGAGGGTGGGGGTGGGATGACATTGACTTAGGAATGACCGTGTGCATTGGTAATCCAACTAATAAAAGTGCTCCTAAGCCAGCTGCTGTGGAGACATATAGCCCTGATCTCACAGGGATTCCACAGTTGAAAAAAAAAAAAGCAACCCAAATGAAACCTCCCAGCTTACATCAGGGAAATACTGTTGCAGAGTTTTTAATGAGATCCCTGGGTGAATCAGTTTTTTTTCTATGGCCTGTTTGACTTCCACAGATATCTGGCTAGACCCTGATTGATTGTCAGGCTTTTTGAGCAGCATTGATTTTTACTGCTGCAACATTGAGATGATGAGGTCATTGTATTTTGCCATGTTATTGAAGTTCTTGTTAAAGCAACCTGGAGGCTATAAGCACATCTAAGCGCTGGCTTCTTGCTTGTGTTACGTTTGAGAGATGGGAAAATTGAGGTAAGGAAAATGATAAAGGCAAAAAAAAAAATATTCTCCTTTTGGTGGTGAAGGGAAATTTCAGAGTTTTATGAACTGTAATGATAATTGGTAGCTATTAGTTTTAGTCGATCATTTCTTTTCATTATTAGGTCTCAGTTATTGAGCATGTAAGTACATAGGCCCAAGGACTGTCATAAGTGCTTTACACATGGAGCTCCTTATCTCATTCCACCTCGATGAGGTAGGTGTTATTATCTCCACCTTGTAGAGGAGGAAGCTGAGTCTCCGAGGGTAGGGCTCTTGCTTGGGGTTAACCAGTCAATGGAAGAGCTAGGTTTCAGATCAAGCTGTGTCTGACTCCAAAGTCCCTGATTGTAGTTGCTAGTTTTCTATATGATGGGTGTGTGTGAATACTTAGAGATTCCTTTTGGGTAAGATCAGAGAGCAATATTTAAAGTGGCTGCATAAGTGATAGTTCTCTCCCATATGAACCTGGGTCCCCGGGAAACTGGAAATAGCAGAGTGCCTTCAGATATACCATCTTGACGTTGTCCACTCGCATAAGGCGACTATCTGCACCTCCTTTTTGCACGAGTGAGGTCATGCCCAGAAAGGGGTCTGAGAGGGCTTTGTACATTTTGGGATTCCTCCAGCTACCACCTATTGATCAGCGGCTGCCAGAAGCTTTAATCCGATTAGAGTCTGTAAAACTGGTTTCCATCTCTGGCGCCTGACTCAGGTTTCAGAGCAAGGGGAAAAAAGTATGACATCACCCCTGCTTGCATCTGTGCTGGGTGGTTAATGAAATTACGTGATGGATTTGAGGACCATTAAAGTCAATGTTGATCCTTATTATTATTAAGAGTACTTTCAAATTTACTGCGCCATGGGGCAGGCTCAAAAGCATCATTTTTCATAGGTGTGTTCATTGCTCTGGATTTTAGCACGCAAGTCCCTGGGATATGGTGAATGCTCGCAGCATAGAGAATCAATTCTGAAATCTTCCAAGAGCATGCAGTTCTTTTGCTGGAGGGGGGAGACGGTTCTGGGATTTTTCCATAATGAGGATGACCTTGGATTGAAAAAGCTTAAAATGAAACAAAACATGTTTGGAAGAAATATGAAGTACCATTGTTGCTGTCATGTATAGCATCAGCAATAGTCTTTTAAAACTGTTTAAATGGTTAGTGTGCAAAATGAGTGCTCAGTTCAGGCCACCAACAATTTACTGAGGATAGATACTAAGCTGGCACCAAAGATACACTATACTGAGGGGAAAGACCATGTCTGTTCTGTTCATCAGTGTGTCGCCAGCAAAATGTCAGACAGGCATAAATTGTTCTCATATATATGTATAAAATACATATTGGGAAGATTGATGAGATAATCCATGTAAAGCACTTAGACCACACAGCTATACACACACATATCCATGTATAAAATACATACTATAAAGTACATAGATCTTAACTGTACAACTCAATGAATTTACACATGTACACGGCAACACACATGGGCACACCTATGAAGTGTCATCCAAATTAAGACATAGAACACTTCCTGTACTGTGGAAGGCTTTATCTTGCCCCATTACATTCCCCCAACAGAGATAACCATTTTTTTTGGCTTCTGTATCCACAGATTAGTTTTGTTTATAACAATATACTTCATATAGATTCATTGTAAGTTGAATCTTCTATAAATGGAATCATACAATACTATCTTTTGTGTCTGGCTTCTTTTGCTTATCTGTATCTCAGGGAGATTCATTCATGTTGCCAACATGTAAGAATATGTAAAAGTTTGTTTTTTATGCGATGTAATATTCCATTGCATAAAGATCCCACTACTTATTTATTCTTCTACTAGTAGCCCTGCGCACGAATCCGTACGCCAGTAGCTCGCTGCCGCCCTCCAGTAGCTCTCCACCCGCTGCCCCGCCCTCCTGTTGCTCCCTCCGTCCCCCCGCACCCCCCTCATCGCTTGCTGCTCTGCCCCCTCCTGTAGCTCTCTGCCTCCTGCTTGTAGTGCGCTGCCCCACCCTCCTGCCGATCTGTGATCCGGTCATTACACTTCACGGTGTAATAACCATTTGAATATTACATCTTTATTATATAGGATGATGCTAATGTGGGTTGTTTCCAATTTTTAGTTTTTGTAAACTAAGCCATTGTGAACAATCTTTGGATGGACTTGCCACTTATTTCTTTTAGGAATATACATAGAACTAGAATTAAAATATTTCTGAATTATTGAATTAATACAGTTCTTTGGCTGTGGGTCATTCAGGCCTTGCAAAAGAACCATGAGTGGAAAATAATTCAATGATAGCAGAGAATTAAAGAATATATACAGATCACTCATTACTTATTTAATAGGATGACAACGTGAGCTCACACATGTGGCTTTAAGATGTAAAATAATGCCAAAAAATTTGATAATTTAGTACTTTTATTATACCAAACTCAACATTATACTGCAGGTTATATAGTATAATTCATAGTTAGCATATTAGTTCACTAAAATATTTTTGAGAGCCTATTGTGTGTCAGGTACTGTTCTAGGCATTGGGGCTATTCTGTTTTTTATTTTTTGTTTTCACTTTCCTTTGAATTTTAGAATGAGTTTGTTAATTTCTGGTATTTTGATTGGAATTGCAATGACTTTCTAGATCAATTTGGAGAGAATTAGCATCTTAACATTATTGAGTCTTCCAATTCATGAATATGGTTTTTATTTAGGTCTTTAAAAATTGGTCTCAGCAGTGTTTTGTCATTTTCAGTGCAGGTCTTGCACAAATTTTGTCTGAGTTATCCCTAAGTGTTTCACTTTATTTGGATGGCATTATAAATGGTACTTATTTTTTCAGTTTGAGATTCTTTGTTGCTAGCATACAGAAATACAATTGATTTTTGTATATTGATCTTGAATCCTATAACCTTGCTAAATTCACTTATTAGCTTTAGTAGCTTTTTTTGTAAGTAAACAACTTTTAATGAGCAAACTGAACAGGCCTGTGTCCATAGGTGGAAGAATGCCAGCCACAGCATTGGTGTGAAGTTGGCTTTTTAAGCTGGTCAAGGATGCCCTCCCTCCATGTGCTCTGGAAATGGCTCTGTGGTGCTTCTTCCAAAACAAATGGTCTTTCATGAAGAATGGTTAGTGAGAAATCATAGTGAGTGATTACTCCCAAACAGTATGTGGGCAAGAACATGCAGGCTGTATGGTGGGAAAGAATAATGAGGCTTTGAATAAATACGAAGGCCCCAGAACACTCCTAACATACCAAGTGGAGGTAGGTCTCGGGGAGATGGCATGCCCCCCTTGCAGATAGTCGTGGGCATAGGGTGGGGGAAAGACTACCGTGGGATAGCAGCGTTTCTTATTCCCCACGATGAGAACATTCCTTGAACCAATCCTGAGAGGAGGGCTGAGGTGGGAAGAGTGTTGGCTATGTCTATGCAGTAGTAAATATATAGATGAAAACTGGAAAATTGAGCTAATGCATTGGACATTTATTTCAATTCCTGGATTATTGTTACCATGTGGATAAGATGGATAGTTGGGGTGACTTTTTTTTTAGCTGCTTATTTGATGTCATAGAACTCCAGTGTTTCTTTTATGGGAGTTTAATGCTATTGTGTGCAGTGAGAAAAAACCCTGTCTAGGACAAGGAGATATACAGATAAGGCTTACATTAAGTTAACCTTGGCATTCAATATCAAATAATACTTGGTGGGACTGTTCTACATCTGTTCTGTAGCGTCCCTTTATTCCAAGGAGATCCTTTGGGGGCACTATGAGGGCAAAGATGGTGAATCCAAATGGGCAGACATCTAGACCCTCCATCCTCCTTCTTCCTACTCCTAACTTCTCCAATCAACTAGAGGACCTTCCCCTCCTTTTTGAAAAAAAAAAAATCTGTAGTATGTGTTAGGATTTCACATCAGAAGTTGTTTTTGAAAGAACTGTGTGTGTGCGTGCACGCATGTGTGCTTACATGCATGCATGCACATGTGTGTTTGAAAACTGCTAAATTAGATCAATGAAAGTGATCAATGATAAATGCCTTCCTCATAAACAAGGAGCAAAATGTCACAAAGAACTTTTACTCTTTGCAAAATAGGACAGAATCCCTTCCTTCCTATCCTGAGGTCCTGCTGAAATGACAATTACTGATAACCCAATGTTAAGGTTGACAAATATTGAATGGGACATACTTATGTTAAAAATTATATGCTGTTTATCTGAAATTCAAATTTAACTGGATTCCTTGTATTTTTATTTTCTAATTCTGGCAACCCTAATAAATCCATAATTCATAATAAAAGAGTGAGTGGATTCTTCCAATATAAGGATTTTGTAAAACATTGACCGCATCTTGGCTATATGCATCATAGTACTGTAACCTGTGGTCTGCCACGCACAGCTTTCCCAGTAGCCAGTGATCCTTGCTTGCTGGTATGGGGATAAGGGGACAGGTGTCATCAGTACCTTTTCAGGCCAGTAGGGCCTCACTTTTCCCAGGACATTGAAGACAAATTAGTCCAAATTCTACCACTGAACTGATTTTTCCCCAATTCTTTTTTGCTCTTAAGTATCATCTTTCCATCAAAATTCCATCTTTGAAATTTAAAACTGCAAGTTGGAATTAGAATATTGATGGTGTCTTGGAATACTTCATCAAGATCATAGACTCACAGAGATAATTTTAAACATTATTTTTGTTGTCTTTGTCACTTTTTCTTTGTAAACCTTAGTTCATTTTGTATGTTATATTGCCAAGCACTTGGTCAGTGCTACTAAACACAGCTTGCTCTGGTTCCGTATCATTTTTTCCTTCTTTTATAAATGTCCGTTAGGGATATGAGCTCATCAGAGAACCCCCTGGGTAGTTCCATTGGCATTTTAGATGTTGCTTGCATGTCTTCATCAGAATAAAATAGAACCAGAGGCATGGAAACATGGAACAGACTGACGAGTCTCAGAGGGAAGGGGTGAAGAGGGTGTGGAAAGAGATTAACCAAAGAATTTATATGCATATATGCATTACCTATGGACACAGACACTAGGGTGGTGAAGGCCTGGGGCGGGACAGGAACTGGGTGGAGAGGGACAATGGGGGAGAAAAAGGGAGACATCTGTAATACTCTCAACAATAAAGATTTAAAAAAAAAGAAAAAGAAATGATAGTTAAAAAATAAATAACATCACAATAAATATCATTTTTCTAGACAGTAAAATTAAATCCATGTTTTGGATCCATTATATGAATGTAGGTTGAATTATTTGTGCCAAGGACAGAATGGCAACAGCAGGTCCTAACTTCAAGGTATGTGCTGACTACTATACATTTATCATCATATTCAGTTCTCATTACCCAATGAGATAGGTACTGTAGCTTCATTTTATGGACAAAGAAACCAAGACACAGAGAGCCAAAGCAGTATTTCCGGGGCCACACAGCTGGAAATTTGCAGAGCTAATTTCAAAATTATTACTTATGACTGTTGTGTTATACTCCGCAAACAGGGCTTTGTAGGTCTGGCTTCAGTCAGTTATCTGCAATAATAATCTGATTGATTATTACAGTCATTTCAATAACAAGAGAAATTGATTGTGTGCTTCTGCATGGTGAGCGAGAGGAGATAGCTGAGCTCTTCCTAGTAGCTTTGTTCTTTCCAATAGAAGTTTTTTTTTTTAATAACCCTTATTTTTTACCTAGAAGAACTAGCTATCTAATTGGGTGCCATCTCACGTTCCAAATAATTAATTAAAAAATCTGCATACATCCCTGGCTGGTGTTGCTCAGTTGGTTGAGCATCGTCCCATACACCAAAAAGTTGTAGGTTCAATTCCTGGTCAGGACACATACCCAGGTTGCAGATTTCATCCCTGGTTGGGGGCGTGCCGACTGATGTTTCTCTCTCACATAGATGTTTCTCTTTTTCCTCTCCCTTCCCCTCTCTATAAAATCAATAAAAGAATATCCTCAGTGAGACAAAGGGGCAAATATTTGTGTTTGTGTATTCATGACACGTCTTTCCTTTGTTGGATTTATTTTCCTTTGCTTGTGGATTTATTCAACAGAAACTGGATGTTGGCATTCTCTCTCCCCCCGCATCCCCCCATCCCTCAACCTGGAACCTGTTTTCTAGCCATGTGTTAATTTTAGCACCATTTTAGTTCATTAAAATAATTGGCAAGTTCCTTGAGTTCATCACAATGGGAGCTTACCTATTTTTAACCATCTAAAACTTAACGTGATGGTGCTATTTTTACTTGGAAAAATTTTTTTCATAAGTTATTTCAGAAAATGTTCCCCTATAAGGGCAGTCTATTTAACCACTTCAGATTCAGAGTGGAGAGAAAGCCAAGTATCCGAGAAGCTACTAGTAAATCTGTAAGGGTTTCACAGCATCCAACCAAAGCTCCTGCCTCAGCTGTGTAAGGACCTGCTGCTGCCATTCTGTCCTTGTCACAAATGATTCAACGCGCAATGCCTGTAACTCTCAGCCCTGCATTCACTGACTGTTATGGCATGAAGGACCTAATTATCACAACTCAGGACTATGACCAGACCCCCTTCCTCTTCGGGATGTGCCCTCATCAAGAAGTTTGCCCCACTGTCAGCTTGGTTTTCCTCTGATTCTCTTATTGCCCATTCTATTTGCCGATGGCCTAGTGAGCGCTGTCTGGGAAAGTCCCCAAGGTGTCACCCCTCTCTTCTCTCCATCCCACAGTGGTGGTGTGGTGGTGCTCCTTGTTCTCTGGGCTTGGTGTTTGTGACCCCCTTCACCATTCTTTCTGCTGGAGCAGCCTCTTTGAAGGGCTTCCGGCTGCGGCTAAGGGTGGGAAACAAGCCAAAGGAGAGGAGGAGGCTCATTGACATTCCATCAGTGCGTTGTCCTTCAGTTGCTGTTGAAGGAGAATCAGAGACACTATCTGCAGAAAGTCAAGCTTAAAGGGCAAATGTGATGTCTGGGGAGGGCAACACACTATGTGAAGTTGGGCCCAGTCCTCGGCCCTCTTCTTTGTCTGCCCTAAGATCTTGTCCTGTGGCTCATTATGCCACCTCTGTGCAGATGACTCCCCAGTTTTCTTTGGAACTCTACACCCTGGTGTCTTGTTGCCACTGAGCATCCCACTTCAATTTGTAAAAGGCAGATCTAGCTTAGCATGTTCAGAAAGGCTCTTGAGCTTCCTCTCCAAATCTGCTCTTCTCTCATTCTTCTTTCATGCTAAATGTTCACTTCAGTCTTTCAGTTACTCTGGCCAAACATCTGGGCTTTATCTGTCACTTCCTTCTTTCTCTCACATTTCACATCCAGTCAAACCTCAAATCCTGTCAGCAATACTGTCACAATATGTCCAGAATCTGACCGCTTTTCATCACCACATGTCTACCCTAGTCCAAACTGCCTCCATTCTTCTCTATTGTTACAATAGTTCCCTCCTTGCTTCTTCCCTTGTTCTGCCAAGCCTCTTCTCCACATACTATCTAGGGTGATATTTTAAAAACAAATTATAGTTCTCTTCTGTTGTAAATCCTTCATTGCTTTCCTATCTCACTTGACATAAAATGCAAGATCCTACATGACCGTTCCTCACCCCCAATCTCTGACCTCCAGGCTGGTAGCAATGGCCTTCCCTGGAACTTGCCCTGGAAGCACATGCTGCTCTGGTTCTTGCATTTGCCTGGAACATTCTTGCCCTAGGGACCCACATGACTCCCTCTCTCCCTTTACCTCTCTGCTCAAACATCACCTTATTAGAAAGTCTTCCCTGACCTAGATAAATGCTACCTTCATCTGAGAGCAGGCCCTTTTTTTTTGTTTTTGTTTACTCTATATCTGCAGTAACTGGCACAGTAGACAGTCAGTGAATGTCTGCATTCAGTAAATGCAAATGAATTTATTAGTTTCCAGGTAAGAAAAGAGGTTTTTCTTATTCTATTTGTTTTTTCTTGAATGTCTTTGATTTAGTTCGGGATTCCAATGCCACCTTGATTAATGTCTTGTGTTATCACGGGCAGATAACATATCCCAAAGTCTTCATCTGTAAAACTCAGGGCTGGACTAGGTAGCATGTAAGGCAAGTTTTAGCTGCCCTTTTCTGGTTTTGTAAATGTGGGATCTTTTCTGAGATCCAACAATAGCATACCAAGGGTCCGGGTGTCTTCTATGGGCCTACATTTGTGTTTGAAGTGATGGAAACAGCCTGCACTTCCATTTGTGTCCACTTAGGGAATCCTTCCTCCTTCCCCCCATCAAGCATGTCGTGCAGGAACTGTTTTGAGGTGTGTTGGCAGATACCAGTTAATAGTAAGAGGTCATTAAAAAGTCAGAGTACATTAAAGAGTCTCTGTAAAACAACCTGACCTTGATCATCTCCATCCATTCTGTTATGCTTTTCTGAGTGGGAGAGAAATAGTGACACATGGTGGGAATTATGCATAATCCAGCGAATGCCTTTGGGGAATGTTTTGTATGTGCATGCCATTGGTTTTCTGTGCTGTGGTGGAAAAACAAAAGGTTTAGAATCACTGGTGTTATAATGCTCAAGATATATAGAGGTGAGAAATGTGGTCTTTTCCTTTTAGAGTTTATGGTCTAGATTACAAAATAGTACCTAATTGACCTGTAGAAAAGTGTAAGAGCGCAAGTTAGTATGTGTGAGTGCCAGATATGTGGTGTCATTTCTGCTAGAGCTTCAGGGTAGCATCCTTTTGGTCCAAGATTGCTTGTGGAGATTGGTTTCTTAGAGCAGGGAAACTTGAGCTGTGTCATGTGGGGTATTTCCTCTCAAGGAGCCAATTTTACAAGATGCTGTCCCTCCTCTCCTTCCTGTGGTCTAGGTTAACAGCTTGGTTAGCACCAAGTATCAGGTTTCCATATTATTCCTGTCCCCTACATCTATGCTGTCATAAATAAACCCTCTTTGAATTATACTAGTTCAAGTGGGTCATCTGTTCCCATTGGGATCCTGACCAATACAGTCATGAAACAAATTATCTACTTAATGGGAACAGATGAGACCTCCAGATTATGACTATTTTTCTTCAGCAATATGCAGCCTTACAGAAAGATAAGCTTGACATCTGTGCCAAAGGAGAACAAGTATCATTTCTGTGTCCCCAGTCTTCTGCTTCAAGTCCCTTGACTTAGGAATTCTGTTTGTCCTTTGATGCATATGCTACTTTGGATGGATCAAAGAGGAATTTGCTCTTGATACCCTGAATAAGTTGGTTGACAATATAATTTTCTTTTCTAAAGTGGAATAATTTTAAGAGTGCAAAGGTGTATTATAAATAATTACTCAGGGACAATGGGTGTAAACCAGGATTGTTGGAGGCAGATGTGACAGAATGGTCATTCTACAGATAAAGGGATTAGATGCAGCTCAGTGGTTGAAAATTGACCTATGAACCAGGAAGTCATGGTTCGATTCCCTGTCAGGGCACATGCCCGGGTTGGGGGCTTGATCCCCAGTGGGTGCTGGAAGCAGCCAATTAATGATTCTCTCTCATCATTGATGTTTCTATCTCTCTCTCCCTTCCTCTCTGAAATCAATAAAAGATAAGTAAAGGGATGATATAGTTGGCTTTCATTAATCTGAAATCACAATTTCCAGAGGAAGTAAAGAGCATCCCTTCTGTTTGCTGGAGCATCCTTCGGTCACTTTCAGGGGTCTTGTTCTGAACTGTGGGGAAAACCCCTTTGTTGTCTATCTCCATTGTTGATGAAGTCCAGCTCAGGGGCTCAGGGTCATTTGGGTGATTGAAGGTTCTGCTTGCTGGGCAGAGGCCAGGTTTAATATGAGTAATATGTAGGCTCTTCCTAGCATTGCCTTTGCTGAAGGAATTAAGGTAATGTGATACTCTTTGAGAGATCTGTCTCTTAGTGTCTTCAAATTATATGTCATTGTGATAAAAAGAACTGTTGCATGGTCTGGCCTGGGGAAGAAAGTGATTCTAAGTCTGGTAGACCCACAATAGATGAGAAGGATGCAAGTCCTTAGAGAGGAAGGGCAAGAGCAGTTTAATCAGGACTAGCCTTGTGAGCAAAGGTCTAACATCAGGGTGCCAGCTGCCACACAAAGCAGATGAAAGACCTGAGCTATATCACCAATGCCCTCGTGTGTGTGCAGGGCTAGGCTTGTTTAGAGGGACATGTTTTCTTTATAAACCTTTCATCCACTAAAAATGTGCAGAGATGTTTCAGAGCATCAGACCTCCCCAGAAGCCTGGTGTGTGCGGGGAAGCTGATGCTCCTCATTTGGCTGTGTGCTGTGAGCTCAGATGCAGTATTTGGGATTATCTAGCCAATTAGTACATTTGTACTCTGCCTTTCAAGGGATTTCCCCTTAGACTCCCTAATAGAAACATCTTGTTTTCCTTAGAAGAACAGTTTGGTCACTCTTTGGGTAACCATCTCTTGTAATCTGTGCTTTTGTATTTATTTCTATAGCTACAACATGCCCTTTTCTCCTCCTTGTTCTTAGTACTTGGTGTTCTTGCTGGTAATTTATGGGGAGCACTTTGCATCATGCTCTCTCGCCTGGTGATCATCATTTCTGTTTTGAAAACAAAGATGTATCTTGCAACGGAAATTTCTTTGTGTGCATTTATAAATTTGTGTCTGTGTATTTTAATTTCATGAAAGAGCAGGGAGCTACTGCAGTTTGTTGGCAAACCTCTTCCAGGATTAATTGATATTTTTATGACACCAAATAAGAAGCTTCTAGCATTTGGTGCCTATTTCTTACTTATTATGACTCAGATTGACATTCAGTTGAGTTGGAATTTCAAGTATGTGACACAGATAATGTTAATTCCCCCAGTAATAAATTATGCCCATAACTCTAATAGCTGCCATAAGGTGAGTGGCTGTGGTTGAGATTATAGGCCTAGTGGCTTGGCACTTCTTACGTTGACTTAGAGAGGTCAGATAGGTGAGCACGTGTTTTCAATTCCATTATGTAATATTTGTGAAGCCTAACTATGGAGGCAATACATGGACAAATACTCAAATGGACATGAATACTTACATATAAATTGGCATCTCTGGTTTTCTCTCAGTCTCCACTTGTGAACTTTTTTTTCCAAACTCTTTTCCTAGATTTAGAAAGCCTTTTAGGCTGCTTTCATTTGTTTTTAGCTGTGCTTCTGGACCCCTCATGAAATAGTCCTGCTGGTGAACCTTTGACTAGCTGCCTACCATCATCCAGTAAAAGCATTATTTGCCTCCTTTGGCTTTCTACTTCACTCCAAAGTGCTGTGACAACTTGCTGCTTCTTCCTGGTTAGAATAGCAAAGCCACCCTGAGCAATCTCTCTTGTAACTCAAAAGAAAGGAGGAACTCAAAGAGCAAACACTACAGCTCACCCAGGAAGAGCCTTCACTGATCAGGAACATATTCCCTATGGCCATCATACTTATTCATCTACTGCAATACTAGATTCAGAAACTTATGTGATTTCAGGCAAAGAAATGGCTGTGGCATTCAAAAGGAAGAGTGGTGTTACAATAGAAAGAACTATGATGTTCCACGTGAATAATCTCTGACCTACTTCATTTCATTCATTCATTTGTTCATTCATTCCTAAAACATTTATAGAGTGCTTCCTAAGTATGAGACACCACTTGGTGCTAGAGAAATTGAGATGAGTGATACTATCTTTTTGGGGGGCTGGTGATATAATAGTATACTCAGAAAACCCAGGAGCCTCCAGTAAAAACTTATAAGAATTAATACAGTTTCTGTAAGGTGAATGTATTTAATAACAATTGAAAAAAGCTTTTTTCCTCCTCTACATTATGAAACCTATAAATGAAAGTGGAGAAAGTATTTCATTAAAATAGTGCCATAAATGACAAAATATTTAAAAAATCACAAAATATTTAGAAATAAAATTTAAAAATATCCTCACCCAAGTATATATTTTTACTGATTTTAGAGAGAGAGGAAGGGGAAAAGAGAGAGAAACATTGATGTGAGAAAGAAACATTGCCTCCCATATGTCCCCAACTGGGGATAGAACCTGTAACCTAGGTATGTGACCTGACTGGGAATCAAATCCACAATGGCATATGGGATGATGTTCCAACTGACAGAACCACCCCTCCAGGGCTGGAAATAAATTTAGCAAGAAGTGTAATTCTTGCTCTATCCACTGAGCCTAGATGATTTGGCTCAGTGGATAGAGCAAGAATGTCAAACTCAAAGGCTAACACGGGCCAAATAAACAAGGTTTAAGTTTATGTGGGCCACAAAAAATCAAAAGCTTCAATTTTCATAGAAACGTAGGTTTATTTCGATAGAGACATACTGAATACAAAGGGCTGAAATAAATGAGTAATCGCTAACATAAAATAATAGAATATTTTAATAAAAATTAAAATATTTTCTTGACACTGAATAACTGCACAAATTAATAAGCATTATGCAAATAAACCTATTTTTCTTGTTCTCCGAAAGCGAAATATTTCCTGTTGCACACACCAAACAAGTCAGTACAAGACTAATGACATGGCCATCGGCTGCTAAAATATTCACTGCTAGTATTAGTGGAGAGAAATGGTGTGCCTGTGCATAAGGCGAGTAAGGGAAATGAATGCAACATGATTATAGTAATCAGTCATTAGCGAACATTGTAGTTAGTTATTCATAATTATGTATAACAGGATATTGTAAAAATTAAGTTACGAATTTTTTATTAAAATGTTTCTTACAATATCGTTATATTGGCTGGGCTGCAAAAATATTCGTTGTGGGTCCACGGGCCGCGAATTTGACATGCTTGGGGTAGAGCATCGGCCCCGCAGGCTGAAGGGTTGTGGATTTGTTTCAGGGTCAAGGGCACGAACCTCGGTTGCAGGCTCAATCCCCTGAGTGAAGGAGGCAACCAATTGATGTATCTCTCTCACATCCATGTTTCTCTCTCTCTGTCTTTCCCCCTCCCTTCTACTCTCTCTAAAAATCAATGCAAAAATATCCTCGGTTGAGGATTAACAAATAAAACAACTACAGAAACACAACAAAAAAGAAGAGTAAAAGACTATATGAAGAAACATGAAATAAATTTGAACAGATAGAAGGGCATACCACATTCTTAGATGATAGACATTATATCATAAAAATGTCAAACCACCCCAAATTATTATGTAAATTTAGTATTATTCCAACAGGCTCTCATACCATTTTTAATTGGGTAGAATCATGTCAAATTTCATATATAAAGGTAAATGACCAACAAATGATAAGGTATGAAAAAATAGAGGATACTTTTCTTATTAAATAACAGCATATTTAACAAAATCACTATTTAAAAAATCCAGATGGTATTGCAAAGAATAAAAAAATCATTAGACTAGGATATAAAATCAAGAATACATCCTGACATATATGAAAAATTACCATATGATAAAAGTGCCTTTTCAATTCAGTAGGAAATAAATGATTTATTTAATAAATAGTGCTGATATAACAGGCTATTCTTCTAGAAAAAAGTTGGACCCTATTACACAAACTATGTAAATATAAATTCCAGATAGCCTGGCGATTTCAGTAAACAATAAAATAACAGTTTAGAAGAGAATTTAAGAAGACAATATGCAATCAAAGAGTAGTAGAGACTTTTTATAACCAACTCAAGAAGGCCTGACCATTATATATACCATTACAGATGACTTAACTATGTTAAAATCACAAAAAATTAGGAGAAATATAGTAGATTTGGAAAAAATATTTGCTACAAGCATGGCAAAGGGTAGTTTATTCATAATATACAAGTAGATTTAAGAATCAATGAAAAAAACAGCAAATGACTTCAACTTTTGCTCAAGAATATGAATAGATAATTTACAGAAGAACAAAATCTAAAAGTTCAATTAATCAATAAAGAGATGCTCAAATTTTATCAGAAAAAAGAAAATTAAGGTTACAGTGAGGTGTCATGTTAAACACTTCAGGATGGCAAAAGTGAAAAAGAGTAATATTACTTATTGCTGCAAAATTGGGAGGAAGAAGTTTTCACACTCTACTGATGGAAATGTGAATTATTATAGGTCTTTGTGGAAGCATCTTGGCAGCATCTATGAAGAATAAAAAAATACGTGTGTGTTCTTTTTAAACCTTCAGTCCAAGCACTGGGAATCCTATAGATATAATAGCATCACAACACAGGTAAAAAATGTTTATTGCAGTATCGTTCATACTGTAATAACAGGAAACAAATGGAATGGACATCAAAAGGGAAATTATATATATTTGGCTCGGAAAAATACAAGTTTATTGTCTTATAGTTCTGGAGGCTAGAAGTTTGAAATCAGGTATCAGCAGGGTCATGTTCCCTGTAAAACTTGTAGAGGAAGTATTTTTCCCTATCTCCTAGCTTCAGATGGTTTGCCAGAGATCTTTGGTGTTCCTTGGCTTGTAGATGCAGACACTGATTCTCGTTCTTTACATGGCTTTTTTCTCTCTGCGTACGTCTGTCCAGTTTTTTCTTTTCATAAGAACACCAGTGCTATTTGATTAGAGCCTGCTCTGATGACCTCATTTTAACTTGAATACCTCTGTGAAGACTCGATCTCCAAATAAGGCCACATTCTGAGGAACTGGGAGTTAGGACTTCAACAGATCTTTATCAGGGGTCACAATTCAACCCACAACAGTCCACCCACTACACTGATGCTTGGTAAATTTACTGCCCAGGTGGTGGAACAAAAGTGAATTACCATACTAGAACTGCAAGTATTTAGCATTAGTCAGTATATTTGCAGAGAGAAAAGAAAATATGGGTCAGTAAAATGAAGCCCAATGTAAGTTATGGAGGAAGCTGAAAAGGGTGGAGAGGTAAACAATGCGACAGATGGTTGAACCATTTTTCTGAATAGGCAATTTATGCATGTATGTATTTATTTACTTTTATAGGAATTCATTTCTTTTTTTAAAAATTCAATTATTTAAAAAATTTTTATTTCAGTGGAATGGAGAGGGAAAGAGAGATAGAAATATCAATGAGTGAGAATCATTGGTTGGCTGCCTCCTGCATGTCCCACACTGGGGACTGAGCTAGTAAGCTGGTTATGTGCTCTGACTGGCAATCAACCTTGACTTCCTGGTTCACAGGTTGATGCTCAACCACTGAGCCATACCTCCGGGCTGGGCAGGCAATTTAAATAGCATTTAGATCATTGGTTCCTTTCACTAAAAGGAGGCCCGTTTCCCTCAGCAGTGTCTCCTAAGAGGGAAATATTGAATTCCTAATGATTTATCTCCACCATGAAATATTACACAGCTATTAAAAATAGTTAGAGCTAACTGGATTGATTTTGGCAGGGATTACTATGAAGTATGGAATTGGAAGAACAAGATTCAGGGAAGTATACGTTACTTGGGAAATTTGGAGTGAGCAGTAAGGATGAGCATAGGAGGAGAGGGAGAGAAGCGGCAAGCAACGAAGAATACAATGTACTAGAATAATCCATGGCATGTGTGGGTGTGTAAAATAAATTGGAAATAAGGTAGAGTTTGAGATACATAAACTGACTGTAAGTTCTTTGGAATTTAAAGCTTTGGAGTTGGAGTGGGTCCCACATGAGGACAAGGAACAAGATGTGGCCAGAGTCAGGGGCGACAAAGGGAAGCAGCAGTGAAAACTCTTGGATCCCAGGGGATGAGGAGAGGCTCTGAGGCTCACGATCTGTGTGGATGTGTTAGGAGCTGCTTAGGAGGAAGGCCCGACCTGAGAGTCAGCTTCCAGAGAGTCAGCATGGAGACTATGAGTCAGATGGAAGGGCAGATATAAGTGTTGTTTTTTTGAATACGTTTTTATTGATTTTAGAGAGAAAGGAAGGGAGAGGGAGAAACAGCAATCCATTGGCTGCCTCCCACACCCCCCGCTACTGGGCACTGAGCCTGCAACCTGGGTATGTGCCCGGACCAGGGAATTGGGCCAGTGACCCTTTGGTGCAAGGGACGATGCTCAACCAACTGAGCCACACTGGACAGGACTAGATTTTGAGGGGCCTGAAACTTAAACAGTTCAAGAGGATCAAAGTCATGAATACAAAATTAGGTATAAAAAAACATTTATTTAGAGTGAGAAAAGAATTGCAATCAATTACGAAGTTGAAAAAGCTGATCGATACTACAAACATGAAAAAACATTCTTCGGTTTCATAATCTTTGACTGCGTCTTTATATGACAGCAATTTTATGATGTCTTTTTTCAAAGAAAGAATAGAAAAGCAGCTCAGTTTTTCCTCTTGCATGGTTGGATGAAGTTTTTTTCAATTGATAGTTTAGAAAAGTTTGTTTTCAGGCTCACAACCTGGTAGGTTCATATAACATAAATTTTCAGGATTATTGTTAAATTGGGAAAAATCTTTATGAAGAGAAAGCTTTTGTTTTGAGGAAGTGTTAATGAAATCTGAATCCTCTGCTTATCTTTTAGTAGATCTGATGATTGGAAGAATTTTCCATAGATTAGCTTCTGGTTCTGCATGTTTCAAACCTGCTTTCTTCTCAGTCACCCAACACACATCTGCTGCAGGACCCTGAAGTGCATGAAGTGCACAGGAGTGACTGAGAACCACCTATATATATTTTACTTTTCCACTAAACCCAAAGGAAACATTCCTCAACTCAACTTTCTCTTAGCTGGATCCCCCAAATGCTCATAGTCTGTCTAATACCATCAAGTACAGAAGGGAAATTGGAGGGGCAAAGTGGGGAGCCCTGGAGAGAGAGAGGAACTTAACCATTTTCGTTAAAATAGCTGATTTTTGAAAATTTTATAAAAACCTAGGTCCCCTTCCAGGGCATTGCAACTTAAGCTTCATTAGTCTATGATTATGTTTTGTTTCTTCATTTATTGGAAATCTCCTTTGTATTCCAGTGGATAGAGTATTAACCTCACTGTGTGTGTGTGTGCGTGTGTGTGTGTGTGTGTGTGTGTGTGTGTTCATAGCAATTCTTTTTTAATTTTTTTTTTGTCACACTACAGCATAGATCCAAATAAGTCAGCCTTGCTTTTCTGGCTTCAAATCATTTTTAAAATCCTGGAATCCCAATACAGGAACATTAAACATTGCGACTGCAGTAATTTTAGAGTCAATGTCTTGAAAATGAGAAATTCTGATGAAGTGATGTACTGCACAACATCGTTTCCAGCCCTCTACACCACCACTGAAGCTTTGCATACATTTTCCTCCTTCATTTTCATATACATTATGTTTACCATCCATCTTGTGGCAAGTTGCAGAGCAGGGCGATTGGGTGACATGGTTCTCTGATGAGGAGATCAATCCATAAGTGGTCCTTTCCTGTTTGGGGTGAAAAAAAACCTTGAGAACATAGCATTGCTACTCCTGGTTTTTTCTTTCACTCTGGTAGGAATTTCAGTCCTGGTAACAGTAGCAAAACAGTCAGCCAAAGGTCTGAAGAGAAAAACTAATCAAGAGGAGAGAAGAAAAACCTCAAGAAGTGATTGTGTGGTTACTTTGGACAACTTTTGATGAATTTGAATATAATGCAAGAATCCCAGAAATGTCAAGAGAAGTCCTTGGATAAAGCACTCAAAGCCAGGTTTATCTGTGGGAAAAATGTATTTATTAATGGCCCATTTTGTAGTGTTTTATACTCCTCATAAGGTTTTTATCCCCTGTACATAAGGGTTTAGTGCAACTAGTTTTGAAATATTTCCCATTTTGAAATTGGAAGGCTTATACTTCAGACCCAGGCTTTTCCTCTCCCTTCCTCCTTTCCAAGAGATGTCATCATATCTCTGTCCAAACTCTGCACTACCCAGACGAGAAGCCTGTGTGTGTTTAACACCCCTCTCCCCTCCATCAAACTTTGGAGTAGAATGAATTGCAAACACACACACACACACACACACACACACACACACACACACACACACACACACACACACACAGTTTCGACATTACTGGTTTAACCACACTGCAATTGCAATAATGAAAAGCAGAATGGACGGAAGCCCAGGGGCTCTGGGTGTGTTTTCCAGAATGGATTACAAAAATTGGTGGGAAAGAAATAGCTTCTTGTACAGAGAAGGGTTTGGAAATAAGGGCATCAAGAGCCTTCTGGGTAGAAATGCAAACCAGATGGAGGAACCCCAAATTAAGGATGATGAGGAAAAGAAAGAAGTAGCTGTTTCTGTTTCTTACAAGCAATGGGGAGAACGGGTCAATTCTCTATTACCTAGTTGTCAAGGTAATAGTGTGGGAGGAAGGGTGGTGCTGCGCAAACCTCAGATTTGGGGCTGTGAGGTCCGAGTTAATGCACCTTTCCAGATGTGCTTGGTTCCACCTTCTGGGCCCTGGCCACTTACTCCATGGAGAACCCTTGGCCACCACCTTTCCCTCATCTCTTAACACTGTCAGCTGCCCCAGCTTCCCCAGGTGAGGGCCTTGCATGCTCAGCTCCATTACGCTCACTGGGCAGGAACTGCACCAGCCCTGCCCCTTGCCCTGTCTACCATGTCCAGGCTCAGAAGAATCATTGCAAAGTGGCATGGGATCTCACTCTCCCAGTGGCTGGAGAGGTTGGGTTATACTATCACACCAGCAGTGTAGAGGGGTCCTTTGACCAGCGAGAGACAGGAAATAGAAAGGACCTGAGGATACATTCTGGTTCCTGTGTCCCTCCATGGGCTTCCACGTGGCCTCCCTGGAGATGTCCTGCATAAAGAAACCAGCTGTGTTTCTTGTGAAGCTCTGGCCAGCTCAGTAATTGACCACCTTATATTTGCTTTCCTGCCTCCCTTCAGTAACTATGGAGATTTTGACATTTTAAATATTATGCCGTAAATTTAAGTATGAGACACCTAAATGGTAGTTTAAAAAGAACACTGTAGTGAATGATCAGGTTAGTTATAAACAGTTATAATTTGAGGTAAGAGATGATTTTGAATTTTAAGTCACTCCATTGTACCATAAATAATATATGAATAATTGAATATACTCACTTGGTAATGCAAGGCAAACTTGATAATAAAGCTTTTGTAATTAGTTTATTAAGCATTGTGAACTTGGAAGACATACAAAATGGTTTACTTTTCTTCAATTACTGCTATAAAATGTATGCTGTTGAATCTCCTTGTATTCGTTTTCTATTATTGCAGCATTACAAATGACTACAAACATAGTGGCTTAAAACAACGTTTATTAGCCCAGCTGGTGTGGCTTAGTGGTTGAGTATCGACCCATGCAACAAGAGGTCACCCATTCAAAACCCAGTTAGAGCACATGCCCGGGTTGTAGGCTTGATCCCCAGTGAGGGGTGTGCAAGAGGCGGTTGAGCAATGATTCTCTCATCGAGGTTTCTATCTCTCCCTCTCCCGTCCTCTCTCTCTCTAAAAAAAACAAAACACAAAATCAAAACCAACTATACAAACAAACAAACAAAAACATAACACAAGAAACAACATTTATTATATCATAGTTTCTGTAGGCCAGGAGTCAGGCATAACTCAATTGGGTCCTCTGCTTAGGGTCTTGAACTCAAGGAGTTGGCTGACTAGGTACTTATCTGGAGGGTCTTGGGAAAGCCCACTTTCAATCCCATTCAGGCTCCTGGGGACAACTTTGTGTGGGAGGAAGGGTGGACGTAGGACTAAGGTTCCAGGACCCTGGCTGTCAGCCAGGGACTGCCGTCATCTCCTACAAGGTACTCCTGCTCCCTTGCGGGGGTCTTCTTACAGGCGTTGCACAGGTCCTTTCACAACTGTGCAGTTGGCAGCAGGGCCCCTTACTCTGAACTCTTACCACCCTTCTAATCGAGTAGTTTGAGTCCATGTGTGGGTGCAAGCAACCCCATTCAAATTCATCACATGCTGCATGTCCACTTGCCCCAGGGAGACTCATACACTAACTACCTAGAAGACAAATGTGAGTCTGTGTGTGCCTGTGTGTGCATTTAACTCCCTAGGAGAGTAGACAGTCCATGGCACCCCCCCCCTTTTTTTTTTATTGCATTTCCCATCATTTTGCAATTCTCTTGTCCTGATGCTAAAATAGGTATTGAAGCCCAATCAGTAAGTTTACTGCATAAATGTATTTCCAACTGGGGAATGACATTTCTATCTACTTTTTTTTTCTTTTTGCCAGCACCCCCAATCTCTGCGAATGGCTCTATTATTGGGTTCCATAGATGGGTGAGTGAAGTTCTGTAGGTGGGAGGAGTGACTCTGTGTTTAGTACAGGTCCTCAGAGAAGTCGATGACAAAATGGGGTTAGATGTACAAGGACTTGATTGGAGGAAATGTTTGTGAGAGGAAAGGGGTGGAGGATGGAGAAGGTGGGGAGCGCCACCAGACTGTGATGCTGGTTGTGAAACCTGTGAAGGAGGCAGGGAAGGGAGTCTTAGATTTCAGTGCAGTTCTGAGAAAGTTCTCTAAGGCTCTCAGGGATGGTCCTGCCATGGTATTTCCTCTGCGCTCCATTCTTGATCGGGCAGCAGCCAATGGAAAGCTTGATTTTGGCTCAAATGTGATGGCGGAATTCAGTGCACAGCAGCTGGGCGGTGGGCTATGCTCCCTGCAGTGGAAATCTGAGAGGAGCATTTTCAGATGGCTTCCCAGCCACAAATTGTAGCACTCTTCCCTTGGGCCAGAGCCATGAGCCATGAGAAGATTAACCCTAGTCCTCTGTATCCCACAGTTGTCTGCTGGAATCAACTGTAGAGGTGTTAGCAGGGGTATATAGCTGAGCCATTTCAACCCTCTGTCCCAGGAAGCTGCCTCCTTTTCTCACTTTCTCTTTCTTTAGGACAAGGTTGGTATCTTTGTCACTTGTTTTTGGTTTGGTCACCAATTTGGGGAGCAACATGAAAAGTCCCTGTTAGCCTATTATATCTTTCAATATAAGACCAAGTAGAAGTCCCTTATATATATATATAGGGTGTCCCCCCGCAAATGTATATATACTTTGTATAATTATAAAGGCAGTATTTATTAAAATACATTTCATTTTCAAAATGTAATAGAAATCAGCTGTTAAAGTGTGTAGCCATTTTTTTGGGGGACATCCTGTATATATTTCTTAGGTGGCTTAATTATTCTTCATGAGACTCTCTTATTTCTTTTATTCTTTACCATGCTCTTGTTTCTTTTATTCTTTAAAAATATATCTTCCCATATAAAAAAGCCATGCTTACTTTAAAGAAAAATAGGGAAATACCAAAAAGTAGAAAGAAAAAAATTATACAGCAACCCATAATCCTAAAATAACAAAAATGAATATTTTAAGTATTTCCTTTTAGGTGTTTTCTTTTCCCTATACAATTTTGTGTTTTGTTTCCCCCTCTCACCAACACTGTAGCATAAACTTTTAAACTTTTCTTTAAAAAGGAACTTCTGGCTTTATGTAGAATGCTTGGTAATTGGAACTTTGATTCCAAAATTGAGTGATAGACATTATTAATATTGTATTTCCTTCCAAAAATGCATATAAACAAACCTAAGGTAATTCTATATTATTTTAAATATATATTTTTTTCAATTAGGACATTATGATGACTGAGCAAAAAAGAAAAAAGAGAAAGAACTCATGGACATGGACAATAGTGTGGTGATTGCAGGGGGGTGGTGGGTAGAGGTGGAAGAGGGTATAAGAGGATAAATGGTGATGGTAAAAAATAAAGTAAAATTAAAAAACGTATTATGAGCATGTCTTCATATTATTGACTAATTTTAAAGGTGCAATTTAAATAACTGCATCATTTTTTTTATCCTCACCTGAGGATATGTTTATTGATGAGAGAGAGAGAGAGAGAGAGAGAGAGAGAGAGAGAGAGAGAGGAAGAGAGAGAAACATGGATCCTATATGCAACCCAACCAGGGATTGAATCTATAACCTTTTGGTATATGGGATGATGCTCTAATCAACTGCCACCTGGCCAGGGCTACATCATTTTCTATAGTGTAGATTCTCCTATTAAGTATTTAACTGTCTAATTTTCCACTATTTTAAATAATTCTGTCACATGCATATTTCTCCACCTTTTAAAATTTTCTTAGGGTTCATGCCTAGAAATGGGGTTACTAAATTAAAGGTAATACATAGTTTGAAGGATTTAAATAAATATATTTCCAACTGCTTTCCAGAAAGGTATCAGTTTACACTCCCATAAACAATGAATAAGATAATTTTTTGTTCTTGTGGTATATCCCTTCTCACCTTGGTCTCAGCTTACTGGCAGTTTCTCTCATGTGTCCCACTTCCTTTATCGGTGTGAGGACGTCCCGAGTTTGTTTCCAGGGAGATGGTTTCCCGTAAGAAGAGATGAGATTTAGCTTCTCTTAACCATCTTTAGTGTCACCTTTAGCAATGGCCTTTGATATTTCTTTAATTCAGGTTCTCATCCCTGAATTTAGAAGCTACCACGAAGCACATAACATTTCCTTTGCCTCTATAGCACATAGAGAGACTTGAATTAGCCTGTGTCTGGCTTGCTCTAGCCATAGGAAGCATTTCTGACTTTCCTGGTTTCTTAGGAGTTTGTTCGTATCTATTTTCTATAGCCCTTGGCTATTTTGTTCCAGCAACTAATTTCTTTAGAGACTGTGCTGACACAATTTAAAGTGACAGTCTCCCTTGTAACACAGTAGAAAATTAAACAGAAAATTAACTGACTTCATTATGTTCTTAGTTGCAAGATGTCTGGCTAGGCTTACACATTTAGTCTTTAACTATGGAGTAGAATTTTCCCCTGTGGGAAACTGGCTCAAGAATTGCCCAAGCTTTGGCCTCATTGGCATCTGCTCTAACCAACAGGAAACATTAGCTTTGTCTGGAAAAGACTTAGGGGCACAGTCATGGTTTTCTGTGAGATTTGGTCTTGTACCTGGGATTTCCAGACTTGGATCAATGAATCATGGCAGGAGTGACAGTGGAAAGAAACTCTTGTGACAAGGAGGCAGACTGCATGCAACAGTCTAATCCAACCTCCACTGACGTCTGATGCCTACTGAGAAGGCCTCAGGGGCTTTCCTAGTCTATCAGGGCCACATGGCTGGAACTCTGTGATGTCATGTTCTTTTGTTTTCCCATAGGCCTTCATATGCATCCACAAGGCATGCGGGAAAAGCAGTTTGTTGGAGATTTTCTGAAATTTGCTACTATTCTGATACCTGAAGCAGAGAATGCATTGCCTTGTGCTGTAATTGTAACTGGACAAACAGTGGGTCCATGCTGCCTGTCACTGCTCTAGCCAATTAAGCAGAGACAGCGTTGAATCATATATGAGTGTTTGTTCCAATACTGCAGGCTGTATGGGAGAGCAGCAGGTTATCCACAAAAATCTGCTCTGTAGCCCCCCATAAGCCAGCTGCTACAAAGGAAAAGCAGGCAAAAGGGCAGTATACAGATATGCAAAAGGAATACGGGTCTTCAAAGGGCTTAGTGATGTGCAAGGGCTGGGGTTACATGAGGAAATAGTGAGAAAGGGAGTGCCAGATGGGCAATTAACAGGTAAGCAGGCTGGAGGTTTGCAAAGGCCTGCAGGTATGCAAAAAGGGCTGGGGATCTTCAAAGGGCTGGTGATTCTGGTTTCTATAACAAATCTTTGTTAATCTTTCCATGATAATAGGCAGCTCCAAATGCAGAAGAAGGGCGGCATCTCCCAGCCAGCTCCAGCCAGGGTAGAAGTGCCTTCTTTAATCAGAACAAAACAATCATGGTTAATAGAGCATGATTAGTATTTCTTACAATACTAGCTGGTTCCCCAACATTCTATTTCTGTCCCCTTTCATAATTAAGATAGTGGTGTAACACCAATTCTTTATAACCGAGGCCACGTTTTGGCAGGCAGCCAAGTTGTCTGAGGCTGTAATCACAGGAATCTGACATCTGGAGGGTAGCACAGAGAGGGCCATGGGAGGGCTTGGATCTTCACAAGGACCTACTCTCTCTGATACATGATAGGCTGAACTCTTAGTCCCATGCATTTGACCAGACCCCACAGCTGGTCTCAGACATGGCTACATCCTTGTTGATATAAGAATATGTTCAAATAAGCAAGCTGTAGTTTGGAGATTTAATTAATTGCACAAAACACCTCTTCTCTGCTCCCTGCATCATGGCTTTCTGTGAGTTAAGAAGATCTTGCACCTGTGACATGGCTGTAATGCCATCTGAAAAAAATACTTCCAGGGCCCCGCTAGACCATCCTCTCTTTTGCTTGTGTCAACTAGACTGGAGAGAAGAAGGTGAAAGGGAATGCCTTTCTTTTTACCCAACGAACAAAGATAGATTTGGACCTAATGCTTGCTAAGTGAGAGGTTAGGGATAAGGATTAGGGCAAATGACCAGAAGCTTTGAGTCAGGGTTCTGAGGTCTTCTATTCCTATTTTGAGTCTACTCTCTGTTCAAGTCAATACAGGCAAAGCAATTGGAGGATTAAACACAGGCCCAGAGAATCCCAACAGTGTACATACCCAACAGGGAATATTTGGTTTCAAGACTGAACCAGTTATTACTTTCAATTTCGCTCCTCTTTTCCCCTCTTCTTTTTTCTAGTAAATGTAGGACAAAACTTCAGAATCACCTGAATAAACACCAGTGTTACAGCCTCTGGTGAAATTAGCCTGTAGGTAGCTGGAGAATAATTACAAACAAAGCCAGTCTAATAGGAGGGAAAAAAAGAGGTTGAAATTTGGAATGGGCAAAATTTGGATCAGAGTATAATGCTTGGGTGGATATCAGATTGGATAATACAAAAAAGAGGACAGAGGAAAAGAAAGAAAATGTTTAAAAATAAATTAACTGCAGCCACATACAGATCCTTCAGCAAAATTAGAAGCAGCCTGAATCAAGACAGCATAACACAACTCTAAATTAATAGACTATTTCAACTTAATGGCTATGTAAGCCAGGGAAGCAATACAATAGTGAGTCATTGAAAATGAAGTATTTTCTGTGAAACAAAGGAGAACAAAAGGGTTGAAAGACTAAAATGAAGATAAAAAGTTTAAATATGTAGATCCAAAGTCCAGAGGAGACTAGAAGCATTCCAATGCAAGACAAAATGAATAGTGAGAAATGAAAAGATTGTATTTAACAAAGAAATGTTTTGTTTTGTTTGTTTTATTTTAGGCTTCACAAAGGAACATAAAAGACAAATACCAGGAAACGACATGATTCTGTGGAAGAAAAACAATGGAAACCAACATGACCCAAATAAAAATAAATGAAGATAAAGGTCATTTCTTGAACAATACCTTCACATCATAGCTAGGGAAAGTGGAAAGATGCCGAAAATTGGTAATTATTGCCAAGAGATTTAAAACATGAATTTAAAAAAATTTGCAAGTGATCTCATGAATACCCTTTGTTATAATAATTCTAATGATATTGTCAAGGAAAGGTTCCCTTTTGGTTTCACCCAATCCCACTTTTCTTTCCAAAGAGTTTATATAAAAATGTAATAGAAATAACAAATCTTGGTAGTCATCATTATCTCAGTAAGAAAAATTTGTGATAGCTAATCTTATTATGCTCACTTTTGATCACCAGGCAACTTTGCTTTCAGTAAAAGATTTCTAGTATTTCTATTTACCTTTTGATTTTGGTGGTGCTAAAATGTTCTTGAAATTAAAATGTTCCACCCCCTCCCACTCTTCAAATTTCCATCTGTTCTCTTCTGAGCACAAGACCTACACAGCTGGTCTTAGAAATGGTCATATCCATGTTGATATAAGAATATGTTCAAATAAGCAATCTGTAGTTTGGAGATTTAATTAATTCCACAAAACACCTAAAAAGTGCCAGGTAGTATTTCTAAGAGCTGGAAGGACAAAGATAAATAAGACAGGGTCCCAGACTTTAAGAAAATTCTGGCATAACACTAGAGAAAACCTATAATATTTTAATATAGCAGAAGCTGGGATTAAAGGGGTTGAAGCCCAATTCCCAGAGTCATATAGATCTGGGTTTGAATCCCTGCTCTGCCACATATGATTTGTATGGCTTTTAGAAGTTGATGACATTAAAACTTCTTAAAGTTTTTGTCATGCTTTGTTTTTTCACTTGGCTCCACCCCACATTTTATGGCAACTTATTCTATCTTTCTGGCCACAGAGATAGACAAAAGACAGACCAATCATGGTGCTTATTACCCTTGACCACCATGATTGGTTCAGGGATGGACATATTATCAATCTGGGCCAATCAGAGTCGTTCCCTGAGATTTTTCTTATCTGGAGCTAGAAGGGAAGAACTTTTTTTTCCCTTTTGATGATGAGGCTGTAAGGATGTAATTTCCAACGTGCCTCTTGCAGCATTATTTCAGTGTTGTAGAAACAAAGTATAAAGCAATTAAAAAACATTATTTTATTATATATTATTTGAAAAAAGCCCCACAATTCCCTGCCTGTTTTAGAGGTAATTACTGTTTTAAATTTTATATTTATCATTTCTTTGCTTCTAATATAGTTTTATTATAAGTATATGCACACCTAAACAATTTATTTGGAGTTGTTTATTTTGGAACTCTATAAAAATGACATACTGTACATTGTTTTCTTCATTCTACTGGATGGGCAAAAATTAAGGAGTCTGACAATCTCAAGTTATTGGTGAAACTTAAAGTAATGGATATTTATATATCTCTTGTAGGAATGTAAATTGGAATACCACTTTAGATAAATAATCTGGCATTATCTTGTGAATCTGAATATGCATGTAGTCTAAGACCCTGCATTTCCACTTCTAGGTATATAGTCTAGAGAAACATTTGCATATGTGACTTATAGAACATCTGTTCACATCAGGAAAAAAGAAAAGGAAAAGGAAATAGACCACATGGCCATTGATGGGAGGACAGGAAAATAAATTGTGGAGCATTCACATGGCAAAATAGTATGTAGGAGTGAATATGAATGAATTACAGGTAGATGCAACAGCATGGATGGATCTTAGAAGCAATATTGAGTGAGCATAAAAACATTTTAAGGAGAGAGTTGGGCTGTGAAGAGTTGTTAGCTGATCTCCTAATTCTCAGTTTGATAACTGGCCTTGACAGCAGCAAGGAGCAGAGGCTGAGGTGGATAGTAGTCATTGTTGTTCTTCTGGCTTACCACCTTGTCACCCAGGGGAGCAAGAGCAGTGGAGAGGGAAATGCCCACCTTGGTAGTGAGGTTGAGGGTCACCCTTTGCCTGAACAGCTGGACTCCCGAGCTGAGTTGCACCAGAGGTCAGGAAATAGAAAATGAGGACCCTTTCCCCTGCGTTAGTATAAGAGACCTGTGACAAGCTCTTTGCAGGTTTTCTCTGGATAGCCTATATGGACTGACCCAAAAGGTTTTTAATTACTGACTTCCTGTCATTGATGTCATCTTTGAGATGAGTTAATGTGGTTTCTGACAGCTTCAGATCTGAGCCCCAGCTGCTGGATCCTATGTAATAGTAAGCAGGTCATGTTGGGCTTCTCCCTGGAAAATGTTGTAAATAACCTCTCCTTTTGACTCTTCTGTGCTGTACAAAGACAGCTTATATTTTATTTTCTATATATAATATTTAATCAAGAATCACATTGTTTAATACTTTAACATCTGTAAAAGTAAGGATTATCTTACAATTGACAGCTTCTTAATGATGATAAAGGTTAGCATTTTTTTCTTTCTTGATGATACGTAAAACGGAAGTGTGTCTCACAATCAATGGAGTCCTAGATTTGATTAAATAAGGTATGTTTATCTGATACAAATAACCTACTTTTTCTCTTTTTCCAACAATCATTTTTATACATAATGATCTTCACACATAAACAATATTCACTCACCATTCCTAAATAGAAGTTGTGTTATTTATATGGTTTGTAGTGACTGCTGGTGGTGGTGGTGGGAGTGCAGGAAGAGGCATTGCTGAGAGAGGGAGAGGGAGAGGAAGAGGGAAGGAGAGATGGGGGGAAGGGGAGAGAGAGAGAGGGAGGGAAAGGGAGAGGGAGAGAGGGAAAGGAGAGAGGGAGTGAGAGAAAGGGATTTCTGATCACTTTCCAGTACCTTTGGAAGCCTGATTGTATATCTTGCTCTGTGTTTCTTGAGCTGTATAATACATCCCCCTTTTCCTGGTTCTAGCAAGCTTCCATTCCCTACAACTTAAGGATCTGTTGTTAAAACAAGTACTTAGCACCATACCCAATGTTTAATGAATGCTCTGTAGGTGCTTATTGTTTTATTATTGTGCTAAGGGATTTATTTAGGTTCACCAAAAGTACTTTGAGAATAGAAAGGAAAAGAGGAAAAGTTGATTATTTAGTCCCCAGTTGGGACAACTGTGGATGATGGCCTTAAAGAAGAGTGAGTGATATTTGGACAAGTAGAGATGGGAGGCCAAATAAAGCTACACAGAAGGGCCTGTAGAGGAAAGTGGAGGGCTTCTTGGAGGAGGCAAGAACTTGGGAGCTGGGATAATGTGAGTTGGAAGGGAGACTGGACCTGGTTCAGGAGGACCTCATGTGCCATGTGATGGGATTTTTGCTCTATTCTGAAAAGCTTGCCAAGGAAGCAATAGAGACCAAGAGATAGCTTTTTTTTTTTTTTTTTTTTTTTTAAAGTCAGAAAAGTCACAACATAGCTTTGTTTAAACATATTACTCTGACACTGGTGTGTAAGATGAAGTGGAGAAGAATGAATCTGTATTGAGAGGCTGTGGCATTTTTGGGTGACGAGATGAAGGAGAAGTGAGATCAATATTCCTCTCCCACATGACATTAAATGGCACACAGAGAAGAGTGAACTTGTCACTGGTCTGTGTGAGCAGTCTGATACTGACAATCAAATGGCTCACAGCTGTCCAGCCCACTTGGACTTCTCCATGCAGGAGCTGTTATGTTTATGTGAGTGCTTGATTAGCAGCTGAGTTGTGTTCTTTGACTCCTTGTCTCAACTCTGCATGTTTACCCACTGCCTGGTCTTGCCCTGTTTCCTCCCCACCTGCAGCCTCTTCTATTCAAATTCAAAGAGTACGTTTTCCATTTCTCCCTGGTGGCACTGCACATTGATTAGCCCAGTTTAGATATTCCATGTGTATGTGTGAGTGCAAACACACACACATCACCGAGTAATTTGAGAAGAGCCTAAAATTAACAATTTACACAGTCTGAGTTGGGACCTTTTTTCTTTTATTATGAAACTTTGACAGCAAGAAAAATGACACGAGGATAGCACTTATTGATTCACAAAGGCCTGCCTTGTGAATTTGGACACAGATCCATGTGTGCAGTCTAGACAAATCCATGCCTATTTGGGAGGTAAAAAGCTATAGTGTTATAGATGTTGTCACTAAAATTGACCCAAAGAGAGATTCTTCTTTCCCAGTGGAGAGTGTAGAAGTAATCCATACACACATTTGGCTCAATAAATATGCTTATAAATTATATTTAGGACGATATTTTGCATTGGGGGAATAATTCTTATACAGTGGAAGTAAGGGAAAAATAAATAGGGAATATATGGCTCAATTCTGGCCATGTGGCCATTTTAATGATGTAGTAAAAACAGAGATGGAGCAAATGAGTGCTTGTTTATGAGGATGGCTGACTACTTAATGCTCTCAATCTGGAAAGATAAAGGTGGAGTGGGATGTGATCAAAACTTTAGTGTCATGAAGGGAATGAGTCAGGTAACAACTCAGAAAAATAAGAGTAAAGGACACATGCTGAAGGTAGTTTGAAAACAAAAGAAAGTGTGGCTTCCCATACTTACAGTGAGATAATCAAAGTCTTTATTCCAAGAAGTGGTTAGGTCAGAATATGATGGGATTCATCCTTAGGTAAATGCAAGGATGTCAGGTCTACAGTGGTTATATTTAAGACATATGCACATATTTCTTATTTTAAATCACAAAAATAACATGTTCCTTAGTAAAAAGTTAGAAATATCATATAAACAAAATTTAAAATAATTTTAAAAGCCTATAATTTTTTAGAGATAGTAGTTATTGATATTTTAGTGTATAGCTTTAATATTTTATTTTTCTATTTGTTTATTTAATTTACCCAAGTGGCTAACACTAAACATATTTTCTTGCAATTTGCTCTTTCAATTTAATATTGGTGACCATATTTTCAAGCTAATAATTTATAGCTACACAAACATTTCAAGTCACTACAAAGTGTTGCTTTGTTGGGATGTACTATAATTTTCTTAACCAATTCCATATTGCTAAACATATTCTAGGTTTTCTTACATGTTTATTTTCTAGGTTTATGATACTTTAGTCAATTTGAAAATGTTCCACTGAACTTTAAATGCAATTACATTGAGTTTACAGATTAATTTGATAGAAATCTTTACAATATTGAGTAACATCACCTAGAAATACAGTATTATTTATTTATTTATTTATTTAAGTTTTCTTTTTTTTGGCTCAGTATAATTTTTATAATTTTCTTCATATTGATCCCACATACTTCTATTAACTTAATTCCTAGGTCCAGAGCATTATTATATTATTACTTTGTACTCCAATTGTAAATAGTTTTCTTCCATTATTCCAGCTGTTCATTTAGGGTACTAGCATATAAAAAAACTATTGCTTTTTTAAAAAAAATTTCTTTATTGATTAAGGTATTACATATGTGTCCTTATCTCCCCATTATCCCCCCACCCCCCCACTCATGCCCTCACCCCTCTGGTGTCTGTGTCCATTGGTTAGGTTTATATGCATGCATACAAGTCCTTTGGTTGATCTCTCCCCCTTACCCCCACCCTCCCCTTCCTTCCCTCTGAGGTTTGACGGTCTGATCGATGCTTCTCTGTCTCTGGATCTGTTTTTGTTCATCACTTTATGTTGTTCATTATAGTCCATAAATGAGTGAGATCATGTGATATTTATCTTTCTCTGACTGGCTTATTTCACTTAGCATAATGCTCTCCAGTTCCATTCATGCTGTCACAAATGGTAAGAATTCCTTCTTTTTTACTGCAGCGTAGTATTCCATTGTGTAGATGTACCACAGTTTTTAATCCACTCATCTGCTGATGGGCACTTAGGCTGTTTCCAAATCTTACCTATGATGAATTGTGCCACTATGAACATAGGGGTGCATATATCCTTTCTGATTGGTGTTTCTAGTTTCTTGGTATATATTCCTAGAAGTGGGATCACTGGGTCAAATGGGAGTTCCATTTTTAGTTTTTTGAGGAAACGCCATACTGTTCTCCACAGTGGCTGCGCCAGTTTGCATTCCCACCAGCAGTGCACCAGGGTTCCTTTTTCTCTGCATCCTCAACAGCACTTGTCATTTGTTGATTTGTTGATCATCGCCATTCTGACAGGTGTGAGATGGTACCTCATTGTCATTTTGATTTGCATCTCTCAGATAATTAGTGACTTTGAGCATGTTTTAATATGTCTCTTGGCCTTCCTTCTGTCTTCTATCGAAAAGTATCTATTTAGGTCCATTGCCCATTTTTTGATTGGGTTGTTTATCTTTTGTTAAATTTTATGAGTTCCCTGTAAATGGAGATTAAACCCTTATCGGTGATAACATTGACAACTATTGCTTTTAAAATATTTTACTGTTTCAAGTGGCCTCCCAGCCAAACTTTTTACTAGTTCTAGCTATTTTGTAGTTGTTTTTATCGGTTTTCCAGTTAGACAATCAAATCAGCGACAGTCAAATGAGCAACTAATAATTTTATACTTTTGCCTCCTCTTTTCAATATTTTCAATATATGCTTTTTTATCCATTTTAATTCCAAGCATTTTATTATTTTTTAAATTATTATTATTATTTTTGAAATATATTTTTTTATTGATTTCAGAGTGGAAGGGAGAGGTAGAGAGAGATAGAAACATCAATGATGAGAAGAGAATCATTGACTGGCTTCCTCCTGCACACCCCACATTGGGGATTGAACCTGCAACACAGGCATGTGCCCTGACTGGGAATGGAACCATGACCTCCTGTTTCATAGGTCAACGCTCAACTGAGCCACCCCAGCTGGGCTAATTCCAAGCACTTTAGAATGATGTTAAAAAGCAGGTGGATGCTTCTTATTTCTCATTATTGTTTTATCTTTAGTTGTAATATTAGTAATTGGATTGAGAACTTTTCTTTTTCAAGTTATGTTCAGAAAGTATTAACATATTCATATTCTACAAAGCCCCTTTTAACATCAAGAGTACATTTCAATTTTTCAAATATCTTTTTAGCACCTTATAGATAATCACACACTTTTCCTCCTTTGACTTACTAAATTTGATTAATTTACTAGTGTTGAAAAGTGTCTTGTATTCCTGGAATGAATTGTGTTTGGTTATTGTTTTGATTATCTATTGCTTCATAACAATCTGCCTCAAAAATTTCAGTTTGCTCACGGTTTTGTGGATCATGAACTGGGGAAGAGCTCAGTGGATGGTTTATTACTGATCATCATGGTAGCAGCTGTGAGGTGGAAGTAGGAGGATCCGGTTCTTCAGTTAATGTCTGCTGCCTGGGTGCACCTGGGCCTCTTTCTCTTGCTCCACATGATCTCTTATCCTGTAGTGACTCTCCATGTCACTTGAGCTTCTCCTGGTACAATGATTTCAGAGTAGTTGCACTTCTTACAACTTATTTGGCTTTCATGTCAGCCTAGATTCAGGTGGAAGAGAATTAGGCTTCAATGAGAAGAATAGCAAAGAATTTGGAGTTGTCTTTAATTTGCCACAGCTATGGCTTATTATTTTTAAAACATGTTGCTGATTTAATTTGCTAATATTTCTTTAAAAGATTTGCGTGAACATGCCTAAGTAATGTTGGTCTATAGATTTAGATTTCTGCTGCATTTGCCAGGTTTTTGGTGCCAGGGTTATGTTAGTTAGTTTTTAAAGTTGAATTGGAAAATTTTTATCTCTTTTTTAGTCTCTTTCAGAGTAAATAGTATCAGTATTGCTTGCTTCTTGAAGGTTTACAAAACCTCCTAGGCCAACTCTCTTTTATAATTTGACAGTACTTCAGTGGTATTTTTATTATCTTTGATAGTATTAGTTTATCCATATTTCTTACCTCTTCTTGAGTCAACTTTGTTACTTCATATTTTCCTAGTTAAAAAGGTCACAACTATTTTTGTGAAATATTTGTCACAACTTTTCCTGTGGTTTTTGTTTTTTAGGGCTGACATAGATGTGTTCTCCCTCATTTTAATTTTCTCTGTCTATTTCAGTGGAAATATAGGAAGGAAGGCAATTTAATGCATGAGTTCAAATTGGCATCTTATAATAAATGTTTTTATCGTCCTTTTTTAAAGATAGGAGTATCCTAGAATATGTCCATAGTGTTATCATCAGCAGAGAATTAGGCAGAATGATCCATAAATCTGCTTTTTGTGGCATTTAAATATTGTGTTTTAAATTTATTTATTTTTTAAAATAAAATCTCTGTTGTTGAAAGTATTACATATGCCCCCCCCCCCTTTTCTCCCATTGACCCTTTCTAGCCATCTTCCCTTCCCCCACCTCAGGCCTTCACCACCTTATTGTCTGTGTCCATGGGTTATGCATATATGCATACAAGTTTTTTGCTTGATATTGTGTTTTGAACTAAAACTTATTTGGAGCTAAATGTGATCTTATACTGACTGTACTCATAGAGATGTCAAGACTGTCCCTACTGATAAAGGCTCTTATCAAGATGTGTCAGCTCACAAAGAAGAGAAGGAAGATGAATCCTAAATAACAACTCACATGTTTGACTATTGATCATCAAGTCCAAGAAGAAGACAGTGAGGACCATGTGGATTGGAGGATAATTACTGGTTAATTTTCATTATCAGGCTTACAGTGTGAATCTGTTTGGTGTGTGTATGTCCCTGGTACAAGGTTTGGAAAGTCTTTTGGGGAAGAATGAAGAGGTTATGGAGAAGGCAAGCAATGTAATATGCTAGAAGAAGAGATGCAGTCACTTGCCATTGATACAGTGTCACTCTTAGCATAAGTTTCCCAATCCTGGAAACCTTTTCTGATAGGGGAGTGTAGTCTATGTTACTAATGATGAGAGGAGATACTAGAACTCTGGAGAAGTCAGCCCGGAAGCAAATGGATCGGGGGGCCACTCATCTGAAAGACTTTGAATTTGTGCTGCATGTATCCTGGTAATGCATTTCACTGTTGAGAAAATAAATTTTACTAAAAAAAATGCTATGGGTAGACGATTCAAAATGAGAGCCAGAAATAATTGGAAAGGCAGCAGAAGAAAGATGAGAGAGTTTGAATAAGTGCTGCAAGCCCAAAGGCTAAGAATACCAAGATAATTTAAAAATACAGGGAAGATTTGAAAACACATGTAGCTGCAGGGAGGGTTGGCCAAAGAACAGAAACAGAGAAAACCATAGGAAATGGAAAGGGGAAATGGAAAGGGATGAAGATGTTACCCTTATAGGAATGCAGACGCACGTGGAAAGATGCCAACAAAGCCAGGCCAATAAGTGCTCTGGATGGAATTTAGTGTATGTTGCTGAGGAATGAACCCCAAACCCACCACTATGCTAGTAATAGAGGGTGGGAAGACTACCAGGAAACCAGGGGAGAACAATCCGGGTCTTAACAGAGGCAGTATATTATATTCAGACGCACTTGAGCATACATAGCAATTAGACACATGATCTAGAGAATGCAAAGGGCGAAATAAGGAAAAGAATGTCTGGCCACTCTATATATAAACCTGTAAGTCTGAATGAAATTTCTCTTTGTCTACTCTGGTTACTGTTTGCGCCTTTGTTCACAAGTCAAACATTTCCACAAAGTGGCTTGGGGGGATTTCAGTTAAATGAGGCTTATGGTAGAAAACAGAGGGCTGAGAAGGTTTTGTGATATTTGATAGTTGCTTTATAGTATAAAACCAGATTTGTTTCTTTTTGGGTTATTTCTGTGTGCTTTGTAGAATTAAACTAATGATTTAATAACATACACTTGGAGCAATTCTGAATTTTGTGCACAATTGCAAATAATTTAAGCAAGAGGCAGCATGGGATCACCTTTGAGGAATTATGTCTTCCAAGAATTAGCTGACCACCTAGTTCTAACCCTAGTATTTTTGGGAAAAGATTTGGTTTGTAGCTTCATATTTGTGTTTTTGTTCCAGCAGAGTTAGAATTTGCCTAAAGACTCATTCTTTGGAAGATGGGATGGCACGTTAAACTGACCAGAAAAGGGGTAAAAGAATCTCTTTACTTATCTTTCTGCCTCCTGTCCATTTTCTTTTCAGCGGAATGGCCTTTAAAATAAAATGAAAACTACCACATGGTAAATGAGGCCTAAACTAACCCAAAGAAAAAGAAATATCTTTAAGTTAAGGGAAGTCATAAACTAAAATATTGATTTTTGTGGCAACCTTTTGTTATCTGAGAAAAGGCGGGTCTCTAGGAAGAAATAATGTGTAAGAGGTGAGAAGGAAAAAAAGATGAAAGAATATCTTCTTAGTCATTTAACAAATATTTCATAGACACTAAACTGTGTTTTAGATACTTTAACTTTTCAATGACATTTCGGGCATCTCAATTAGAGTGAAAATTTCCTGAGAAAAGAGGTTACATCCTTTTAGGTTTCTTAACACCAACTTCAAAGTCAGATATCTAAATTAAAAAAAAACACGTTATTCTCTTTGCCTTCTCTACCGCATTTGACTATGTTGAAAAATTTTCTTTTCAGATATTCACAATTTTGGTCTCATTATCTACTGCCACTGCTCTAGTTGGACTCTCTTCTTCTCTCACCTGGTGTCCCACCTGCAGTTTCTCTCCCCAACCCTCCCATTTCAACTTCCACATTGCCAACAAAGTGGGCTTTGATTAATTTGCATCCCTGCTTAAAAACCCGTGAGAGCTCCCCATGACCTACAGGGAAAGTAACAAAAGTCTTTGGCCTGATATCCAACTACAAACTCAATGGATGGAGAATGATCAATTCCCCCTTCTCAATTGGGCTCAGTCATGTTTCTCCTCTCTAGAACCCATTCTACAGCCACACAAGACAGCGTCTGGCTCTCCAAGTGCCTCCTCTTATTAACTTGGGTCTTAGGAAGAGACTATAGCTGTGAAGATGTGAACATCAATTGGACTGGAGAATAGAGGATAGATTGAAAACTGAGTGGCCTATCTGACTGATCACGATCTCAGCTGTCTCGGCAAAGCGGGTTACCACTCTGAAGATAACACTGTTGCTCGCATACAATGACCACAGTGGAGAAAATGTGCCACTTGAGAGCAGAGTGGAGTGTACTGGTTTGTGCTCAGCACATTTGCTGTGTTGTTTTAGGATGGGAGACGGGTGGTTGTTGGATAAGGGGAGGCAAGAGGATGAAAGTGTAAGGGAAGTGACAAATGCCTCCATTTGTGTGAACTTACTCTGAACCACTCATATAGGAATCAAGTTTCCTGGAGAACAGGTTCATGGGTTAAAGAGAGGCTTTTGAGAAGCTATTTTTGGCTATTATTGTGGATGCTGTTATGGCTATTGTACCTCTATATGTATCATAACCATGGTGACCATGTGTTTTCCAGTGTAGCACAGGTCAAGGTGGTAAATTTTAATATTTACTTGGGAAAATACGGTCACCATAGTTATGAATGACAAAAGAATGATTCTTACATGAGCAGTGCATGGGATAGCAAACAATTAGGAAAAATTTAATATATTGAATAAAAACAGTGCAAAGCATGGGCAGTCTAAATTAATTTGAATCTGATTTCTATCACCCCACATTCTCTTCTTTTGAGCAATTTGGTTAAATTTGTCTTCTTTTAATAACGTTTAAATGGAGCTAATTCTAGAGTTGAAATGATGAAGCATGGCTGTTTAGGTTTGAAATCCAGGACATGAGATTTTAAATTGAAGTAGAGAATGAGCCATCAAGTTTGCATGTGACTTTGAATTAAAAACAAACAAACACAAAATGTGACACTTTCCATAATCACCATTAGTATTTGGTCAGAGCATCTTTTTTTGAGCCTCACATAGCATTTACTCTTTAGGTTCCTTGTAACAGGAGTGGAAGTCAAACACAGAATGTTTGAGAGTTTCTGAAATCAGGTAGAATAGGTGTTATAATCATTATTGTCTTCCCACAACACTCAGAGGTAGCAGAAGAGAGTCTTGCTGTTTCCTCCATATCCTCTTGTACATCCAGTTTCAAACATCCATTCTTCTCCCAGCTCCACCAGAATGGGGACAACTAATCCTGCAGATTTTCCTTAGACATTGGACTTCCACAAACCAAGAATCATTTCATCAGACTCCTTAAAGCCCATCTATTATTAATGTATATTCTCAGTGCAAATGACACCAAACTTCAGAATAATGGGACATAGTTTTACACTTTCCTTTCTACATAGGTTGTTGTAGTTAAGCTGCCAGGTGGTGCGGGAGAATTAATCAGCCGGGCATTCAGAGAATATTCAGAAAAGTTGCCTTTATTGCAGATTGCACTAGTGCTGTGACTCAGGGGTGTCAGTCTCCAAATCCTGAATGATGAATATGGACGAAGCTTTCCCTTTATACCCTTTAGCTCCTTTGTCCCCCAAATATGGATCAGACTTCCCCCATGAGTTAGAATGGGGAAAGTGAGATTACACCCAGAGGCTTGCCAGCACTGGCACCAGCCCCTCGGGATTGTATATGGTTCATGGTTTATGGTCTCTGTAAAATGGGAGTATTCCGGCAAACAGGTTCTGCAAGGCAGGACAGGCATCACAGATAAGAATGGAGTGTGATAAGAATGGAGTTTATCGGCAAGCAAGAGTGTGTGTTTATTGGCAAGCAAGGGTGTATGTCAGAAGGCCGGTTACTGGCACAGATTCAGATAGCTAGCCCCCCAAAGGTCTTATTTTCCCCTTCAAGGTAACCACATGCCCTGGGTATTTCAGGGTGCTTATGATTTCCTTTTGAGCCAGAAAAGTGTGATTCAAGGCTGGGATGGACCAACGAATTGGGCCAGGATGCTCGTGTCTGTGTTCTTTGTCCTGGGTAAGCCAGGCTTCCACGTGCCTTCTTCATGGTTGAACACATTGTGACTCTCAGTGTTGCCTTTCAATTCCTGGACACTGTTGTCTCGGGATGTGTTGGCGTTTGAGAGGGCACTGGCGATGATAGCACAAAGTATCCCATCTCAGTGGCTCCAGTGCATTGGGGAGGGTGTTTGATGTCTTTACGGTCCCAGATCCTCCCACCCTCCTTCCCCCTGCTCTGTGCCCCAGGAGCCTGAGCTGTGTGGACTGCCTCAGTGGTTGGGTTTGGCAGTGGGAGCTCAGCAGCAGATGGATGGGAGGAGAATTAGGCCTCTTCCTGTGTGCCCATGGCGTGCTGGCATTCTTCCTCAACTGAAGGTCTCAGCTCCTGTCAGCTCCACACGGCCTTGTCTCTGGATTCTGCTATGTGGGCCGAAGGGGGTAGCATTGCCTGCTATGATTAGCTTTGAGGGAATACTGGTATACCATGCCTCGTGGTTTTTCCTAACCCATTCTCTGTCCTTACCTTTGTAAAGAGTCCCTTAATTAAGTTCTCCTCAAATTACCCAAGTTGAGAGTGGCCCCTGTTTCCTACGGGGACCCTAACTGATACAGGAGGTGATTGAATAAAGGATTTTGGCAAAAGAGTCCTGAAGGTGACTCTCAGAACCTGGCAGTGAGCACGGACCACCCGACGTTGCAGGGGAGGGGAGTGCTCCTTGCTTGTGATTTCTGTTGCTGATTCTGAGGTGCCACCTGGGTGCCCAGCCCCCTTGCCCCAGGGGCAATTGCACCACAGCTCTGGCACCTGGGAGAGAGGAGGAAGCAAGTCTTCTCCATTAGTGCTGCTGGCACAGAAGGAGGTTCTGAGTCAGCAAGTGAGGAGAGACGGTTTCGTAGCATCGCCTGTCTCCGGTGCGGCTGTCTCTCTGCTGGCACTGGTGGCTCCGGTCCATCCTGGCGACAGACCTGCCCTGGAACAGGGGGCCTGGTGCCTCCCTCCTGCAGTCCTCTTTGGCATGCCGTCTCCTTGCAAAGCAGAGCCCCATTAGCAAGTGAAATGTCACAGTTTCAAGCAAACAAACAGGCCCTGCAGTCTGCCAAGTCGTCTGGGAGAAATCACAAAGAAATCTCAGTGTCCTGTGTCTCCTTGGGGCCTCCTCTGGGGAGATCCAGTAATCCTTTCAAGGCTGAAGCAGGACTTTCCTCCTGCTTGCTACTAGGTGACCATCTCCAATGCTGTGACACCTTTCTACCAGTGACTGTCCACGGAGCCTAGAGAGTCCCAGGGATCTGGGTTACCCTTTATCCACTGCCCATTTAAGCTGAGTGGCCCTTGGGACTTAATCCATTACCTTCCTGTCATATCTTCCCACTCACAGGCTCCCGGAAGGAAGCCCCTCTCTCCACTTGCCTTTTCTTGGCCAGCTCATGGGAAAAAACCCTCGGACTTCTCTAGACTGAAAAAAGTGGTCAGGGACGCTATTTCTGCTCAAACTAGCAAAGCTAACTATTGAGCTCGTATAGCACAGGAGTAAGAAAGATGTGACTAGAGTTGAGTTTCCTGGCAAAGAAATAATAAACAGCAAAGCAGTCATTCAGAGGGCAAACTGTTTGCCTCACTAATAAAGCATGGCTCATGATGGAAAATAACTCAGAAGAAAGTAGGGAGCAAATAGATTTAGTTGCTATGGGAACACAGTTGGGGAAAAAAACCCATGAAATATGTAAATACTGTAATTTGGTATTTTAATGCACTTCTTTTCCATGAAGAAAATTCCCTGACGACTAAAGCTAACAACTCATTCCTCTGCTATACGCAGCACTGATTGACAGAGGCTAGGCAAGGGGGTTTCTGAATTCAGTTTTGCCTCTAGGAGGAAATACACCTTTATTGTCAGGCATAAAAATCAAACATCTGGAGCAGTGGTTCTCCACTCTGGCTGCACACTGGGGATCACTCAGGGAACTTTATAAAAATCGGCCACATCCCAGACTGATTAGATCATAACTATGATTTGTAAGTTAAAAGCTCTAATGGAAAAGTAGACAACATACAAGAACTTATAGATAATGTAAGCATAGAAATGGAAATTCTAGGAAAGTTTGAAAGGAAGCACTAGAAATAAAAAACACTGTAGCAGAGATGAAGCATGTCCATGATGGGCTCACCAGTAGACTGGAAATAACCAAAGAAAGAATCATTGAGCTTGAGGGCAGGTCCATAAAAACTTCCTAAACTGAAAAACAAACAAACAAACAAAAAAAACCTTCCATAAAAGGCAGAACTGATCAACCAAGAACTGTAGGTACACTTTTAAAAAGTATGTATAATTGGAATACCAGAAGAAGAAAGAACAGTGGAGAAATATTTGAAGTAATAAATGCCAAGAATTTTCCAAAATTTATGAGAGACATCAAAGAACAGATCCAAGAAGCTCAAAAAACACCAAGCAGGATAAATACCTGCTTGACAACCATATTCAAACTGAAGAACACCAAAGATAAAGAGAAAATCTTAAAAGAAGCCAGGAAAAAAGAACACCTTACTTATACAGGAACAAGGAAGGATAAGAACTATAGTTAAGTTCTTGTCAGTAACCATGTAAGCAAGAAGAGAATGAAATGAAATATCTAACATGTTGAAAGAAAACCCCACCAACCTAGAATTCTATATACACTGATATTATCCTTCAAAAGTGAAGAAATAAAGATATTTTCTGGTAAACAAAAACCCAAGAAATTTATTGCCACCAGATCTTCTTTGCAAGAAATGTTAAAAGAAGTTCTCCTGGAAGACAAAAAATACATAGGTCAGAAAATCTGATTTATATAAAGGAAAAAAAGTGTTGTAAAAGGAATGATGTATTTTTTATTTATCTTATTCTTAATTGATCTAAAAGATACCTATTTGTTTAAAGTACTAATAGTAACAAAGTATTGGGTAATTATAACATATGGGTAAGTGAAATGAATGACAACACTCTCATAAGAGATGGGGAGGGAGGAATTAGGAATACTCTGTTATCAGGTACTGGCATTCCTATATACATAAGAACAATTAGTTTTTTTTTAATTTTTTTTATTGTTTAAAGTATTACATATAGTAGTACATATATCTCCTTTTTTCCCCCCATTGATCTTCCTCCAGCCTCCCCTACTCCCTGTCGCATGCCCTCATCCCACCCGCCCAGTGTCTTGTGTCCATTCGTTGTGCTTATATGCATGCATACAAGTCCTTTGGTTGATCTCTTCCCCCCGCTCCCCAACACTCCCCAGCCTTCCTGCTGTAATTTGACAGTCTGTTCGGTGCTTTACTTCCTCTGTATCTATCTTTTTGTTCATCAGGTTATATGTTCTTTATTTTCCATAAATGAGTGAGATCATGTGGTATTTTTCTTTCATTGCCTGGCTTATTTCACTTAACATAATGCTCTGCAGGTCCACCCATGCTGCTGCAAATGGTAAGAGTTCCTTCTTTTTTATAGCAGCATAGTGTTCCATTGTGTAGATGTACCATAGTTTTCTAATCCACTCATCTGCTGATGGGCATTTAGGCAGTTTCCAAATCTTAGCTTTGGTGAATTGTGCTGCTATGAACATAGGAGTGCATGTAACCATTCTGATTGGTATTTCTAGTTTCTTGGGATATATTCCTAGAAGTGGGATCACTGGGTCAAATGGGAGTTCCAGTTTTAGTTTTTGAGGAAACTCCATACTGTTCTCCACAGTGGCTGCATCAGTCTGCATTCCCACCAGCAGTGCACGAGGGTTCCTTTTTCTCCACATCCTCGTGAGCACTTGTCGTTTGTTGATTTGTTGATGATTGCCATTCTGACAGGTGTGAGATGGTACTGCATTGTCGTTTTGATTTGCATCTCTCGGGTAATTAGTGACTTTGAGCATGTTTCCATATGTATCTTGGCCTTCCTTCTATCTTCTTTCAAAAAGTATCTATTTAGGTCTGTTGCCCATTTTTTTATTGGATCATTTATCTTCCTTTTATTAAGTTGTATAAGTTCCCTGTAGATGTTGGAGATTAAACCTTTATCAGTGATAACATTTGCAAATATGTTCTCCCACACAGTGGGCTTTCTTGTTGTTTTGTTGATGGTTTCTTTTGCTGTGCAAAAGCTTTTTATTTTGATGTAGTCCCATTTGTTTATTTTCTGTTTAGCTTCCATTGCCCTTGGAGCGGTATCGGTGAAGAAATTGCTTCGGCATATGTCTGAGATTTTCTGCCTGTGGATTCCTCTAGTATTTTTATGCTTTCTCATTGTATGTTTAAGTCCTTTATCCATTTTGAGTTTATTTTTGTGTATGGTATAAGTTGGTGATCTAGTTTCATTTTTTTGCATGTGTCTGTCCAATTTTCCCAACATCATTTATTGAAGAGACTGTCTTGACTCCATTGTATGTTCATGCCTCCTTTGTCAAATATTAATTGGGCATAGTGGTTTGGGTCGATATCTGGGTTCTCTATTCTATTCCATTGGTCTATATGTCTGTTCTTGTGCTGGTACCAGGCTGTTTTGAGAACAGTAACCTTGTAATACAGCTTGAAATCTGGTATTGAGATCCCACCTACTTTGTTCTTTCTCAGGATTGCTGTGGCTATTTGGGGTCTTTTTTTATTCCAGATGAATTTTTGGAGAGTTCTTTCTAGGTCTGTGAAATATGCCGTTGGTATTTTAATGAGGATTGCATTGAATCTATAGATTGCTTTGGGTAGTATGGACATTTTAATGATGTTGATTCTCCCAATCCATGAACATGGTATGTTCTTCCATCTGTTTACGTCTTCCTCTATCTCTTTTTTCAGTGTCCCGTAGTTTTCCACGTATAGGTCTTTTACCTCCTTAGTTAAGTTTATTCCTAGGTATCTTAATTTTTTTGGTGCGATGGTAAATGGGATTGCTTTTTTAGTCTCTCTTTCTGTAAGTTCACTATTGGTGTATAGAAATGCCATAAATTTCTTGGTGTTAATTTTGTATCCTGCTACATTGCCCAATTCATTTATTAAGAATAATAGTTTTTTGATGGAGTCTTTCAGTTTTTTTTATGTACAATATCATGTCATCTGCAAATAAGGACGGCTTTACTTCTTCTTTTCCAATTTAGGTACCTTTTATTTCTTCTTCTTGTCTCATTGCAATGGCTAATACTTCCAGTACTATGTCGAACAGGAGTGGTGAGAGTGGGCATCCCTGTCTTGTTCCTGTTCTTAGGGGAAATGGTTTTAGTTTTTGCCCATGGGGTATGATGTTGGCTGTGGGCTTATCATATATAGCTTTTATTATGTTTAGGTATGATCCTTCTATTCCCACCTTGCTGAGAGTTTTTATCAAGAAAGGGTGCTGGATTTTGTCAAATGCTTTTTCTGCATCAATTGATATGACTATGTGATTTTTATCTCTCAATTTGTTTATGTGATGTATCACGTTTATTGATTTGCAGGTATTGTACCATCCTTGCATCCCTGGTATAAATCCTACTTGGTAATGCTGTATGTTCTTTCTGATATACTGCTGGATCTGATTTGCTAGAATTTTGTTGAGGATTTTGGCATCTATGTTCATGATGGATATTGGCCTGTAATTCTCGTTCATTGTGTTGTCTTTATCTGGTTTTGGTATTAGGGTGATGCTGGCTTCATGGAATGAGCTTGGATGTGTTCCTTCTTCTTGAATTTTTTGGAATAGTCTGAGGAGGATAGGTTTTAGTTCTTACTTGAATGTTTGGTAAAACTTCCCTGTGAAGCCATCTGGCCCCGGGCTTTTGTTTGCTGGAAGCTTTTTGATGACTCCTTCAATTTCTTCCATAGTTATTGGACTGTTGAGATGTTTAGATTCTTCCAGATTGAGTTTTGGAAGGTTGTATTTTTCTAGGAATATGTCCATTTCCTCCAGGTTGTCCAGTTTGTTGGAATAGAGTTGTTCGTAGTATTTTTTAACAATCCTTTGTATTTCGGTGGGATCTGTTGTTATTTCTCCTCTTTCATTTCTGATTTTGTTTATTTGGGTCCTCTCTTTTTGCTTCTTGGTGAGCTGGCTAGAGGTTCATCAATCTTGTTTATTCTTTCAAAGAACCAGCTCTTGGTTTTGTTGATCTTTTGTATTGTTTTTTAGGTCTCTATGTTGTTTATCTCTGCTCTGATATTTATTATTTCCTTCCTTCTGCTTACACTGGGCTTCTCTTGTTGCTCTTTTTCTAACTCTTTGAGTTGTAGAGTTAGGTAATTTATTACCATTGTTTCTTGTTTTTTTTGCAGTAGGCTTGTAGAGCTATGAACTTCCCTCTCAGGACTGCTTTCGGTGTGTCCCATAGATTTTGGATTGTTGTGTTTTCATTGTCATTTGTTGCCATGATGTTTTTTTATTTCTTCCTTGATCTCTCTGGTAACCTAGTCATTGTTTAATAGCATGCTGTTTAGTCGCCATGTGTTTGATTTTTTTGTATTGTTTTTACTGTAGTTGATTTCCAGTTTTATGCCACTGTGATCTGAGAAGATGCTTGATATGATTTCTATCTTCTTGAATTTGAAAAGACTTTGCCTGTGACCCAATATATGGTCTATTTTTGAAAATTACCCATGTGCACTTGAGAAGAATGTATATTCTGTGGCTTTGGGGTGAAATTTTCTGAAGATGTCAATTAATTCCATGTGGTCTAGTGAGTCATTTAGGATTGATGTTTTTTTGCTTATTTTTTTGTTTAGAGGATTTGTCCAATGGTGATAGTGGGGTATTAAAGTCTCCTACTATGATTGTATTGCTGTCAATCTCTCCCTTGATATCTTCCAGGAGTTTTTTTTTTTTTATGTATTTGGGTGCTCCTGTATTTGGTGCATATATGTTTGCCAGAGTCATTTCTTCTTGTTGGATTGCTCCCTTTAGTATTATGAAGTGGCCTTACTTATCTCTTGTTATTTCCTTCACTTTGAGATCTACTTTGTCAGATATAAGTATTGCTACCCCCACTTTTTTTTCATTTTCATTCGCCTGAAAAACCTTTTTCCATCCCTTCACCCTCAGTCTGTGTGCGTCTTTTTTTCTGAGGTGGATTTCTTGTAAACAGCAGATATATGATTCATGTTTTCTTATCCAATCCGTTACCCTGTGTCTTTTGATTGGGGCATTTAATCCATTTACATTTAAAGTTATTATTGATAGGTACTTATTTGTCACCGTTTTTATTCTTTACCCCTGTGTTCCTTCTTCGCTTCCTATTTCTTCTTTTTACAGCAGACCCTTTAGCATTTCTTGCATTGCTGGTTTGGTGATAATAAACTCCATTAGTCCTTTTTTGTCTGTGAAGCTCCTGATTTCATCTTCAGTTTTGATTGATAGCCTTGCTGGGTACAGTATTCTTGGATTCAGACCCTTCCTTTGCATGCCTTTGTATATTTCATTCCATTCCCTTCTGGCCTGATGAGTTTCTGTTGAGAAATCAGTTGCTAGTCTGATGAGGGATCCTTTGTAGGTAACTTTCTGTCTCTCTCTGGCTGCTTTTAAGATTCTTACTTTGTCATTGGTGTTTGCCAATTTAATTATAATGTGCCTTGGCGTCAGTCTTTTGGGGTTCATATTGCTTTGGACTCTGCGACCTTCTTGGATTTGTGTGGGTTTTTTCTTCCCTATATCAGGGAAGTTTTCTGTCATTATTTCTTCAAACAGGTTTTCTATTCCTTGCTCAGTTTCCTCTCCTTCTGGCACCCCTATTATGCGGATGTTGTTTTGTTTCATGTTGTTCCAAAGTTCCCTTAGGCCAGTGGTCGGCAAACTGTGGCTCGTGAGCCACATGTGGCTTGTGAGCTGCGGTTTGCTGCTCTGTTGACTGATGAGTTTGCTGACCACTGCCTTAGGCTCTCCTTTTGCTTTTCAATTTTTTTTTCTAGAAGCTGCTCTACTTGGGTATTTTTTCCTACCTTGTCTTCTAGCTCACTGATGTAGTCCTCTGCTTCTTCTAGTCTACTCTTGATGCTTTCTATTGAGTTCTTTATAGCGGTGATATCATTTTTCATTTCTTCTTGATTCTTCATTTCCTCTTGGTTCTTACACATATTGTCGAATTTGTCTTCCATTCTTTTCATCCACCTTATGACCATTTCTCTGAATTCTTTCTCTGGCAGGTTGCTAGCCTCCATTTCGTTTACTTCCTTTTCTGGTGCTGCCTGCTTTTCTTTCATATGTGGGCTGTTTCTTTGTCTCCCCATGTTCTCTCTTCTCCAGGTGTCTGGTTATGTAGTTCTCTCTTTCCTGTGTTGATTTAAAGGCACAAAATACAACAGAACAAGGCACAATGTACAAGGCACTGAACACAAATGTATTCATGATATTAATAACCCCAAATAAAGGTGACCACCAGAGAAAGGCGAATTAGAGGATAAGAAAGAAAGAAGAGGAAAAAAAATAGGAGTGCAAAAATGAAATTGGGAAAAGGAAAAAAAAAAGAAAGAGAAAAGAGAGAGAATAAGAAAGAATAGGGGAAAAAGCTATATATATGGGGAGAAAACTCCGATAGAACAGCCAATCTCAACACATGCCAGCAACAAGTACCTGGAGATGAATGCAAACTACAAACAACAACTAATTTCAAGTGAGGTGAGGGAAAACAGAAGCAAAAAACAAACAAAAACAAAACAAAAAAACAAAAAGCAAAACAATCTCACAAACAAGCACAAAAACCGATATAATCAACATTCAAGCAAACAACTACAAAAAGACAGAGAGAAAAAAATTTTGGATAGTGAAGAAAGAGAAGAGAGGGATGTGTATGGACTTGGAGCAGGGGATTGGAAATTAGATATATAAGTATGGTGAAATTTTAACAGGGGGTAAAAATAGGTAAAATCTAAAGCAGGAATAGGGTAAGGGAAACAGGACAACAAAAGGGGAAAAGTTAGGAAGAGAGTGATGGCATAAAGGTAAAGTTGAGATAGAGTAAAATGATGCTAAAGGGAAGATGAAAATAGAATGTAGAACACTAATCCCAAAGTAAAATAAAGAGAAAATAAAATGACACTTCTTTTAAAAAAAGTAAAATAGTAGTGGTAATAATACTGATTGAAAATAAAAATGTAATAATTAAAAAGGTAAAATCAAGTGAGGAAAAAAGAAAAAAAATGTAGTTTCTTAAGTAAAAGATGAAAAAAATAAAAATAAAAATGTGCAGTAGTGAAGGTCATTCACTTCCTCTGCTGTTCTGTTTGGCACGCCTATTTCCTAGTCAGGACAGTATTGAAGTTCCCTGTGTTCCACTGCTCCTCAGTGTTGTAAGCCAGTCCTGATTTTTAAGCAGGCAGTTTATTTGTGTTTACACAAGAGTCAATTTGTGATTCAACATCTGGGTTGCAGTGTTTCTCGATTGACCTCCGGGTCTATAGGTCCTCTCTAGCTAGTGTTTAGATTTGTTTTCCCTGTGGCACTCAATACCGGTTTGTGGGAGTGGGTTGCCCCAGAGCTGGTTCTCTGATGGTTATTCCCTGCTCTGATCCCCAGGTTCCAGAAAAACAACTTTCCCTTGCAGTCTCTTAGAGTGTCCCCAATTGGGTGATCCTAAGTATTGGGCTTAGTAATCAGAAGCAAGGATTTAAAGAGGAAAAAAAAAAAAAAAAAAAAAAAAAAGAAAGAAAAGAGCCAGAGTTAAGTGTGTGAACTCCGGGGCTGTGCACAAGTTTGTGCAGTCTTTTTTCCCCTTGGGTCTAAGCAGCCGGCACACTTTTAAAACTTTTAGGCTGTCCTTTTGCGCACAGATCAAAATGGGTTGCTTTTTAGAGTTCCTTTCTGTTAGCAGCTGCGGACCCCCTTCCACATTCACAGATCATGCCAGCCCCAACAGCCATGGATTTTTCTAGGCGCAGACTTCCCCAGGTCTCCAGCTCCCGCTGTGTGCGCATTTCTCTCTCCTACCGGGAGCAGAGACCTCACCTTATCCCAGGTGAAATCTGACTTTTCCGTGGTGGAGTGTAGAGCTCCTCTGAATCCGTGTGCTTGCAACACTTGGGAACCCGTGTTCTCGGGTTCTCAGCTGTTCGGTGGGTGCTGTAGTTGTGGATTCCCCGGGCTTTTCAGGCTCCCGATAACATCCACTTTTCCTTCAAGATGACGCGGTCTCCGCGTCCAAGCCGGTCGCTCTGGGAGGGAACCCAGCAGCAGTGGGGGCTGCCTGGTCAGGGGAGCCCCATCCGACAGTACCCCACAGTCTCCTGGATTATAGTTGTCCCTCAACTCACCAACAAACTCTCCCCGTGCGACCACACACTCTCCCTTTGTTTTCTCACACACTATCTTGCAGTCTGCCTTCCCATCGGCAGCCATCTTCCTTCCCTGGATCCATAAGAACAATTTGAATTTGAAATTATAAATACTGTTTACAGTCGCAAAAAATACTTAGGCCTGAATTTAACAAACTATACATATACAGAAACTATATTCAGAAAACAGCAAAACTGTGATAAAAAACACAAAGATCTGCCCTAGTCAGTGTTGCTCAGCAGTTAGAGTCTCAGCGCATGCACTTAAGGGTCACGGGTTTTATTCTGGTCAAGGGCATGTACCTGAGTTGCAGGTTCATCCCCGTTCTGGTCAGGGTGTATGCGAGAGGTAACCAGTCAATATCTCTCTCTTCTCTCTTTTTCTCTCTCCCTCTCTCTAAAAAAAAAAAAAAAAAAAAAGGAAAAATATCCTCAGATGAGGATTAACAACAAACAAAGTAAATAAAGAAGATCTAAATAAAATGAAGAATATTCTGTGTTCATGGATTGGAAGATTCAATGTTGTTAAAACATCAGTTTTTCCTAACTTGTTCTGTAGATTCAAAGCAATCTCAATTATAATTCCAGGAAGTCATTTTGTAAACACTAACAAACTGATTAAAAGTTTATATGGAATAGCCAACACTATACTGAAAACTAGACACAGAGATCAATGGAACAGACAAGAAGCCAGAATTAGATCAACACAAATATAATCAATTGATCTTTAACACAGGAATAAAGACAATTTAACATAGAAAGGACAATATTTTCAGTAAGTGGTATTGGAACAATTGGATGTCCATATGCAAAAACATAAACCTGGATGCAGACCTTATACCTTTCATAAAAATTAACTCAACACGAATCATAGATCTAAGCGTAAAGTGCAAAGCTATACAGCTTCTAGAGAAAAATGGGAGAAAATCTTGGTGACCTTGTGTTTAGTTATGAGATTTTAGATATAATACCAAAAGCACAATCCATAAAAGAAAACATGATAAGTTAAACTTTATTAAAATCAATAATTCTGCTCTGTGAAAGATACTAAGACAAGCAATAGTGTGGCCAGAAAATATTTGCAAAACACATATCTTATGAAGGACTTACATCCAAAATATGCAAAAACACTTAAAACTCAACAGTAAAAAACAATCCATTTCAAAAAATGGAGGTAAGATATGAATAGATACTTCACCAAAAAAGATGTATAGGTGTCAAATAAGCCTATGAAAAGATGCTAAACATCATTTGTCATTAGGGAATTATAAGTTAAAACAACAATGAGATACAACTCCATACATATTACAAGTGGTCAACAAAAAACAAACAAAAAAACAACAAAAAACTAACAATACCAATTTCTTATAAGGATGCAGAGCAATGGGAATTCTTATTCATAGCCACTTTGGAAGCTAGAACAACAATTTCTCACAAATTTAATTATAGTCTTGCCATATGATGCAACAAACATGCTTGTAGGTATTTAGCCAACTGATTAAAAAACGTATGCTCTCACAAAAACCTGCACGTGAATGTTTGTAACAGTTTTATTCATAATCAGCAAAAATTAGAATTAACCAATATGTCCTTCAGTGGGTGAATAGATAACAGACTGTGTTATAGCTATACAAAGGACTATTATTTTGTGATAAAAAGAAATGAACTATCAAGTTATGAAAACACATGCATGATTTTTAAACATATATTGTTAAGTGAAAGAAATCAGTCTGAAAAGGCTATAGATACAGTATGATCGCAATTATATGACATTCTGGAAAAAGCAAAACTATAGAGAAGGCAAAAAGATCAGTAGTTGCCAGGGATTGGGAGTAAGGGAGGGTTGAATAGATGAAGCATATGGGATTTTTTTTTATGGTGGTCAAACTATTCTGTAGGACACTGTAACGGTAAGTGCATGTCAATTTGAATTTGTCAAAACCTGTAGAACTTTAAAGTGCAAAGAGTGAACCTTAATGTCTTAAAAAAAAAACACTAGGAAGTCAGAGATTCCCAGGATGGAATAGATAATGTGACAAAACAACCTAGCTGCCTTATGAAGTATGAAACAACCTCCCGGAGTGGGGTGGAGGAAAAGGTGCTGACCCAAGGAACTTTGGAAATGAGCAGAGTCTATAGGACTAAAGGCAAACGGGCGTGTACATAAGCATTGTGCTCTAATTAGTAAGGTTGTTTCCCATTGGAGCTCTGTGAAAGCTAGAGCTCCAATGCAGTGATGGAGCTCTGCATTCCCCCTCCTCACTTGGAGGGGGAGTTTGCTTCCCACAGCACGCACCTGCGCGACCAGACCCCACGCCCACACAGGGAGGCTGCGCTACCTGAATTTGAGCCTGGGCAAGCGGACACAGGGAGTTTGCTTCCCGCAGCGCGCAAGTGGGACCAGACCCTAATCCTGCAGAACCTGTTTCCCATTGGAGCATGATACTAAATGATTAAGTAAATGGATGGTGGGTGGTGGGAGGCAGGATTGTTACTATTGGAGTGAGGGTTACAGGTAAGCAAGGGGAGGAGGTTAGAAAGATCCATGTATTCAGAGGTGTCAGTATGAACTCATATTGAGCCTAATATAGATGTAGCTGGTTAATCTATATTAATAAAAGGGTAATATGCTAATTAGACCGGACATTTTCTGGATAAAGCCACAGTGGTGGGGGTCAAGGCAGAGGCAGTTAGGAGCGATCAGGCTGGCAGGGGAGGGTAGTTAGGGGTGATCAGGCCATCAGGGGAGCATTTAGGGGGCAGTCAAACTGGTAGGGGAGCAGTTAGGGGCATCAGGCCTGCAGGCAGAGTGGTTAGGGGCAATCAGGAAGGCAGGCAGGCAAGCGGTTAGGAGCCAGCGGTCCTGGGTTGTGAGAGGGATGTCCGACTGCCGCTTTAGGCCTGACCCCACAGGGACATCCCCTGAGGGGTCCTGGCATCCCCTGAGGGGTCCTGGCTGAGGGTTACCCCCCGGCCCCCATGCATGAATTTCGTGCACCGGGCCTCTAGTATAGACATATTTATACATAGGACCATATATGTACACGGGGTGGTATACTCACATGTATTTCCTTACTCTGTCAGCTGAGGAGGCTGAAAGCAACACCTCCCCTATAGCAAGCAGTGCCCCTAGTACCTGGATCTTGGTTCTAACACCATTCTCCAATAATAGAAATAGCTGATTCTAAGAGTAAGGCAGGACATATACAAGATTATCCTGGAACATCTTGTAGTACCAGAAAGTAAATAAATTTGCAAAATAACCCCAATACCCTCACACAACAATGGGGGTATGTCAAAGGGACATAGGAGCTGATGGAAAGTGCTCCCCGTGGCAAAAGCTGGAACAATTTGAGAAACAATGAATAAGATAGTATTTGATCATAACTCAAATATAAAATAAATATACATGAGTACATATTGATATAAGTAAATAATTGAATAAATAATCCAATGGGAGAAAGTAGAAGTCTTCCATGTAGAAGAATTCCAAATAATTTATGTAGTTACTCTGCCCTCAAGGAGGGGGTGCTTAACTCCCCACAACTTAAGTGTCAGCCGTGGATTCCAAAATGCACATGTAGGAAGGGAAAATAAGTAGTAACTTCACAGTGGAGAAATCGGACAGTTGCTACCTGAGCCAGGTGATCAATATGAACATCAACAATGATAAGTTATGTTGATGATAATACGTACCTTTGATAAAATGTGATGAAAATGCTACTTTACCTCTGGGGTCTTCCCCCCAAGAACATATAACTCCAGTATAATTATGGGGCAAATCTCATCTGAGAGACATTCTACAGAATACCTGCTAGGACTGCAAAACTGTTAAAAGTCATCAAAAACAAGGGAAGTCTGAGAAACTGTCACAGCCAAAAGGAGCCCAAGGAGCTATGAGTATTGAATATGTTTTTCAAAGACTGACTTGTGTTTCAGGAGTTATTGGGGAGACATTTTTTTTAATCTTGTACCATCCAGTATTGTTTGAATCAGGTAGTATCTTTGCTGACTCTTGGTGTACCGGCTTCTGTTTTATATTTCCTCCGAGGAAAGAAAGCCAAGCACAGAAGTCTATGTTAACCTGAATTGCGTGAGAGGAATATGAGATTTCTTTTTATGTAACTTCCTAAAGTGTAACAGAAGGAGGAAAGGCCACAGGAAGGGATTCGGTTCAGTATAAGAAAGACTGCCACCAAATAAAATGAGCTGTTTCATGAGGTAGTGAGCTTACTGGCCACCAGAAGGACTCAAGGATAGGCTAGGCAGCCACCTTTTGGGGATGTGGTAAAAGGGACTGAGATATGGAGGGATGCATTGAGTTGGACAAGAAAGCTGTGGTCCTCTCTTCTGCTTGCTCGATACTGATGGGCACACCAGAACCAAGTCTGTGACATGCTCAGGAGGAAGACTCCCTTCCCTGGCCATCTGCAAGTTTAAAATAATGGCTTGCCACGTCAGCTCTCTGCCCGCACATGGCTCTTGACACCTGGCAGCAGAGCTGTCTGGGCCTGACGGCTTCGCCAGAGCATGTGATGCCTCGGCGGCCTGGGACTGCTGTTCACGTGGCCACATCTCTGGGCTCTGTCAAGTGGCCATGGTGTGTCGTGGCCACATTGCTGTCAAGGGGGAGGTGTCCTGGGGGCAGGATGGGTGAACAACAGGTGTTAGCAGGAGTCTAGACAGAAAAGTATCCTTATACCCCCGGGGGATTCGTTTAAAATAGCTCTTCCCCAAATATTCTTCTGGTGGCGCTGGGCCCGCCTGTGCTGTGGTTTAAGATCATTTGGCAATTCTTGGTCTTGCAATCAGCGATAGCTTCTGGGGCTATAAAATCTCCGAGCTCCGCCAGGAGAGGATTATACACATCAACTCTAGGATGAGGGCAACTTTGTGCAAGCTGATGGTACAAAGTTGCAGTGTTTTTGTTTGCCCTGTTTTCCTCCAGGGCAGTCATAGTTTACCTGGGATGAAACCCTGGCAGGTGAGGCCTTTGGGTGCTCTTTTAATTGCCCGTGGAGAAACTGGGTGAAAAGTGTTCACATGCTCATGCTTGGGGTAGTAAGGAGAGGACTGCCCTGCCATCTGTGTATATGAAGAGAGCAGTGAAACACCCTTTCCCTTCGGAGGAGTTGGATACTCTCACAGGGTTCAGTCATGAGGGGCAAGGATGGGCTCTGGCAAGAGTGCGGGGGTCCTGAGGGCACTGGATGGGACCCAGGTTGATAATGAGGTTAAATCCAAAGGGTCAGTCAGCATGTAAACTCGAGGGAGTTGTTCATGTTAGTGCAAATCAGTGCTCTGGGTTCATGTGGGATTGTGGATAGATAATGCCACGTTATTCTGGAATGCAGAGGAGAGTGAGACCACAGCAATACTTGAGATTGTAATGGGATCCTCTCTCTCCATGGCTTGTTTTTGTTTTAGTCCTTGTTACAACAGCACCTTGAGTTGGAGATATATATATATATATATACATATATATATATATATATATATATATATATATAGAGAGAGAGAGAGAGAGAGAGAGAGAGAGAGAGAGAGAGGGAGGGAGGGAGAGAGAGAGGAGGATTAGGAAGGGTATGTATCAAAATGCTAACAGTAGCTTTCTCTGGGTGGATGGGCTTTTTTTTTTTAAATTTAATAAATATTTATTGTTCAGATTATTCCAATTGTTCCTTTTTTTTTCCCCCATAGCTCCCCTCCACACGGTTCCCACCCCACCCTCTGCCCTTACCCCCCTCCCCGACACTGTCCTCATCCATAGGTGTACGATTTGTGTCCAGACTCTTCCTGCACCCCCACACCCTTTCCCCCTGAGAATTGTCAGTCCACTCCCTTTCTATGCCCCTGATTCTATTATATTCACCAGTTTATTCTGTTCATCAGATTTTTTTATTCACTTGATTTTTAGATTCACTTGTTGATAGATATGTATTTGTTGTTCATAATTTTTATCTTTACCTTTTTCTTCTTCTTCCTCTTCTTAAAGAATACCTTTCAGCATTTCATTTAATACTGGTTTGGTGGTGATGAACTCCTTTAGCTTTTTCTTATCTGTGAAGCTCTTTATCTGCCCTTCAATTCTGAATGATAGCTTTGCTGGGTAGAGTAATCTTGGTTGTAGATTCTTGCTATTCATCACTTTGAATATTTCTTGCCACTCCCGTCTGGCCTGCATAGTTTCTGTTGAGAAATCAGCTGACAGTCATATGGGTGCTCCCTTGTAGGTAACTAACTGTTTTTCTCTTGCTGCTTTTATTTTTTTATTTTTTATTTTTTAAATATATTTTATTGATTTTTTACAGAGAGGAAGGAAGAGTGATAGATAGTCAGAAACATCGATGAGAGAGAAACATCGATCAGCTGCCTCTTGCACACCTCCTACTGGGGATGTGCCCGCAACCAAGTTACATGCCCTTGACTGGAATCGAACCTGGGACCTTTCAGTCCGCAGGCTGATGCTCTTCCACTGAGCCAAACCGGTTTTGGCTCTCTTGCTGCTTTTAATATTCTCCCTGTCTTTTGCTCTTGGCATTTTAATTATGATGTGTCTTGGTGTGGTCCTCTTTGGATTCCTTTTGTTTGGGGTTCTCTGCGCTTCCTGGATTTGTAAGTCTATTTCTTTCACCAGGTGGGGGAAGTTTTTGGTCATTATTTCTTCAAATAGGTTTTCAGTATCTTGCTCTCTCTCTTCTTCTGGCACCCCCATAATTCTGATGTTGGTATGCTTGAAGTTGTTCCAGAGGCTCCTTACACTGTCTTCATATTTTTGGATTCTTTGTGGGCTGTGTGCACAGTCTTGTTGTAGTTAAGCCTTGATTGTTGTTGGTATCACTGGGAGGAATTCACCTCCAGGCCTATTGGCTGTGAGAATCAGCTGTGTCTACACTGGAAGAACTTCTGTGCTGGAGACACCCTTATGAGACAAGACTTGCAAAAGCCTCTGTGCTCAGCTTGGATGGGGCGGAGTCTCAGGGCGGAGCAGACAGCATTGGTTTCCCGTCAGGCCTGCCCTAATAGGCCCCTGTGTCTCAGTGTCCCGTGGTAATCGCTGCAAGCACCTCTGAGAGAAAGCCGCCTTCAAGTTGTGCCCGCTGCCAGACAGTCGTTTCTCCCCGAATGAGCCTGGGTCCCCAGAGTCTCGACCAGAACTGGAGTTCAGCACAGTTGGGAGCTTTTATCTCCCTCCGCTTGAGAAAGCCAGCCGCGCACTCAGTTGCCAGTCCTCTCCGTGCACGTCTCAGTACTTCTACTTCCTGCAGCTCCTCTGAATCTCAGTGTGCTTTTCTCTTTCCTTCTAGTTGTAGAATTTCCACTCAGCCAGCCTTCCTATGGTCCTGGATGATGTCTGTTTTGTCTTTTAGTTGTAGTTTTGAAATTGTTGTGTGAGGTAGCAGTTTAGGTGTTTACCTATGCCGCCATCTTGGTTTCTCGGGTGGGCTTTTTAAAAAATTTTCTTTCTCTCTTTCTACAGAAATAGAACCACACTCTTACCATCTGCTTTCCCTCTTCTTATACTGATTTGATCAACAGATATTTAATGAATGACTACTATGTGTCTGGCCCTGTTCTAGGCATTGGTGGTACAATGATGAACAAAACAAAGCCCTTGTCCTCATGGGTCCGTGTTTATGTAAGCATTCTGTAGTGAGCATTCTCCTACAACCATAGATTCATTTATGGAATAGCATTTTGGGGAGCTAAATATTATTTCATGATATAAGATGGACTTATTTGTAGCCTGTTGTTGGAAATCCAGATGGTTGGCAAACTTTTGGATGACAAACAATAAGTTGATGAACATTATTGTAGCTAATATGTGTGTACATCTTTATGAGAGATAGAGGCTATAATGGGAAATTAATAAAACAATATTTCCTCAGGTGGGAGAATAAATGTGTACTCTCTGGTTGTGACCTGTAGGCAATTCGTCCCAAAGACACTTGAGCCTAGAAGGGATCTCTGACAGACTTGGCTGGCTACATGGCTTGGGTTGGGACAGGCCAGCCATGTGTGGATGAATGTGTCTGAGCTGACCCTGGTGGACTGGCTGGCAGCATTCGGACCTGTGGATCAATTAGGGACATTTATGGCTTTCAGGAGATATTAGAAACCCAGCTGCTTTTAAAACTAAAGGTGTGCTGCTCCATGATAATAAGCTACTTTAAATTATATTTTAGCAACCCAAAGAAAAGGATTCTACACGGCACACACAGAGGAGTCGGGCATAGGCTGCCTTTGTGCAGTGAGGATGGGCCTGGACAGCAGGGTGTGCAGAAAGACCAGCTTTCAAGAAAGCCTTTCTATATACTATGCCTTTGGAGCAGAATGAGAGATGAAGCAATGAGAGGTAGTAGATCATAGGAAGTAAGTGTTGGTTCATGGAGCTCCCTAACTTTGTAGCTCGGTTTTCACGGGGCATTAGGTTATCTGTATGCTCCAGGGTCTGCTCTTATGCTCACTGTAAGAAGTATCTTCTTCTCTCTGCTGGACAGAGGGCTACTGTTCTGGTGTATAAGCCCCAAATGTGGGTATACTTTTAAATACTTTTCTCCTTGACATGTACTCACCTCCCACATTCTGTCCAATTTCCCAGTCTCTTGAATCTGTCTTCAAGCCCTGATTCCCTATGACTTGAATAACGGCAGGAGCTCTCATGGGTCTCATTGTCCCTACTTCCTTCCAGTCTGTTTTCCTCAAGAGGACCTAAGTTATCTTTGTGACATGAACTTTTATGTCACATTACCACCCAGTTTTAAAAACCTTCAATGGATTCCTCTCGGGTCAAATTCAAACTCTTTAGACTGACAAACCTTCTAAGCTGCCCTGGTCTACCTGCCCAGCGCTGCCCCCAGCCAGAGGCCACACCTGTTTTCCAGCTGTGAGCCACTTGCAGCTGCCTGGGAGTGACATATCCATTCAGGCCCGTGTATCCTTGCACATGCTCATCCCTTTTGCATGGGATGCTTTTCGCCTTTTGTTCCTTGGTGTGTTCCTATTCATATCTAGGCTCCCATTGCATTGTGGCTCTCTCTGTAGTATAACTTACCATGCTGCTCATTTACTTGTCTACTTACCTGTATCCCTTGCTGGACTGTGACCTACTTGGGGATGAGGATTGAATCTTTCATTTTTGTGTGTCCTATTCCATAGCAGTGCTTGGCATCTATGTGTTGCTGAATGTTGGAGGAGCTTATACAATCTGGACTGCAAAAATGTATCCTTTGATGCAGACCTAACCAGATAGAATGTGTTTACAGCGTTTAATTCTGATTTATATTTTCAGACATCTTTTTAAAGATTTTTTTTTACAAAATTTTAAAAAAAATATATATTTTATTGATTTTTTACAGAGAAGAAGGGAGAGGGATAGAGAGTTAGAAACATTGATGAGAGAGAAACATCAGTCAGCTGCCTCAACCAAGGTACATGCCCTTGACCAGAATCAAACCTGGGACCCTTCAGTCCACAGGCTGACGCTCTATCCACTGAGCCAAACTGGTTAGGGCAAAGATTTTTTTCTAAAGACTATTTTGTTAAATAAGGGATGCTTATTAGATAGGGTTGGTTCTCACACATGTTCTCTCAGACTCATGATTTGATGCTTCAAATACACAGCAGCTATTCAACTAGCCAGTGGTGAATTCAAACACAGGGGCTCTCAGACTTCAGACTATGCTCTGACTTCTATACTCTAATGCCTGGGGGTGCTGGTATTTTGGCTCCAAAGAGAAAGTTGTAAATGGAGAAATATGGAAAAGAAGAAACCAAAAATACTCCTCCATGACTCTTAGTGTATTTATATAGATGTCAAAGACGTTAAAAGACAGACAATTGCTTTCTCTTTAAGTCTCTGTTTCCATTTGTCAAATGTGAATAATATTATTCTCCCTAATAGGACAGTTGTAAGGATTAAATAGAATAATGTATTTTACATAGTAAATGCTAAGAAAAGTAGCTATTATATTTATTTTCCTAGGATTCCTGGCTTTCTCTTCTCCCACATGCCCAGAAATCTGTGAGAGGACCCTAATAGAAATAAATCTTTGCAGAGGGGAAGCTCAAGATGGTCTGTAATTGATGAAAAGTAGACAGCGATTAAATGCTCCTTCAGGAGTTTCTGAAGCTCTCCATGCACCTTCTGCCCCACCACTTCTCTGTTTACCCCAGGAAATCCCACAGTCGGACTTTACCCAAGGCCATGTTCATGGATAAAATCTGTGAGCTGATATCCTTGCTAGAGTTACCAAGTTAACACTTCTACTTTATACGTCCATGGGTTTGAGTTTGGGTTCTTTTCCTGAAAGAGGATTTTTTTTTTCATAAGCAGGAGACCTGAGACTAGGTTTGATAGAGAAGTATCTGGTGAGAAAAATGCTGAAGAAAAGAGGTAGTAGAATTAGGGGTTCTACATAAAACTACACTGGATATAATACCTTCTTCTTCCTGAAATCTTATTCAGGATCATCTCTCAAATTATTTCTTTAATATTTTAGTTCAATACTTTGATGTAATTCTGTTGGTCAATTTATCCCCCTGGTGGGTGTGTGGTGAAGGAAGTATGTTGGGGGCAGAATGAGGGAGAAAGGCCTTTACTCACTCAAATATACATCCTGGAGATACAGAACTGAGTTTACTGGTGGCTCCAGGTCAGGGCATAGCCCAGGGGCAGAACTCCTGGGGGATAAGATGACTTCACAGCATGGGATGTGGTTGAGAATTTTACTTTCCCAGCTGCTTTTTTCCCCTCTATAAAATATTGTAGTAAAATATACATAACATAAAATTTAACATTTTAAGCATATGGTTCAGTAGTGTTAAAGTAGATTTATGATGTTGTTAAGGCATCACCAGCATTCATCTCTAGAACTTTTTCCATCTTCCCAAACGGAAACTCCATGCCCACTAAACAATGGTTCCCCAGTCCATCCACTCCGCCAAACCTGTCCCTGGCAACCACCATTCTATCATCTGTCTCTATGAATTGGACTACTTTAGGTACCTCATGTAAATGGAATCACACAGTACTTGTCCTATTGTGATTGGCTATTTCACTTAGTGTAATGTCTTCCAAATCCATCCATGTTGTAGCCCAGAGCTGCTTCTGGAAACTCGTTTGGAAGCAGAAGAATGAGAGGTGACCTCAGACCCTAGGCCTGAGTTCAGAAAGGTTGTTGGTTCCTGGGTTATCATTTCTCTTTCAAGAAGATTGGCGATGGCATTGTTGGCATTTCCTGGACACCCCGGAAAAAATCTGCTCACCATTCCCCTTGCCTGTTGCCTTCCCCTTTTAAGGGGCCATTAAAATCCACAGCAGCCAAGTGCTTTCCACTGAAAAGCCTCTGCAGGCTTGGCCGTGAGTCTGGGCATCATTGGTAGCCAGGACAGACTCTGCTCCTGTTTAGGAATTAGGCTACAATATACCATGTTTGGGCCAAATTCACGTTTTGAAACAGCATTTCCCTGCTTCCGGTGGCTCCTGCCCCAATACACAATGAGTGGCTTCTGCGGTAGACTGTAGGAAGGCTGCCACGTTCTATGCTGGTCATGCTGACAGCCACGTGGGGGTATTGGCAGAGCTGGCCAGTGGCTGCCAGTCTCCTGGATGATTGCCTTGTCTACTGCTTGGAAGTCTTGTCATGTCTGATATGGCAGGGTCTGGTTTCTAGGGGAAAGGTTCATCTGGGATTTGGATGAAATCTCGACTGTCCTGTCCTATCCCCAGATAATTCTGAGCAAGCAGCAATTGTAATTAATACATGGTGAATCGTGCCCACTGGAGAGTTAACTCTTCATAGCCCAGAGTGGCGTCGGGTTGGGTGCTAGCCATGCTTGCTAATGAAGAATTCACTTCACTTATTTTGACTTTGGAGTTAGTCAAGGATAGAAGCCCAGAAATAAAGTAGTGCCCTAAAAGCTGCCTCCCACAGCTCTGATTGCTTTTCTTCCCCCCACTCCAGGGAGTCATCTCAATTCAACTTGCTTCTATATATTTTACCTTCTGAGTAAGGCAACTCTTTAAACATTTTAAATTGAAGTAAAGCACATATAAAAATACATAAATCATAAATGAACAGACTGATGCATTCTCCCAAAGTATAAAACCCGTATAACATACAGAACAAGAAACAGAATATTCCTAGAATCCCAGAGACCTCATGCCTCTTTCCCAAGGAAACCACTATCCTGACTTTTAATATCCTCGATTAGTTTTGCCTGATTTTGAATCTCTAGTGTCTACACGTCTGTGTCTGGCTCATTTTACATATGAGCTCCATCTATGCTATTGTGTGTAGTAGTAGTCCACTCATTCTCATTGCTGTATCGCATTCCCCAATTTATTTATCCATTCTACTCTCAGTTCTGTGTGAAGCCAGAATGGAGCCTGAGGCAAAGGGAAGAATCAGTAATACTGATCTTGCCTTTATTTAAAAAGTGGATATTTGGAAAAACCAAGATGGTGGCATAGGTAAACACCTAAACTGCTGCCTCGCACAACAATTTCAAAACTACAACTAAGAGACAAAACGGACATCATCCAGAACCACAGGAAGGCTGGCTGAGTGGAAATTCTACAACTAGAAGGAAAGAGAAAAGCACACTGAGACTCAGAGGAGCTGCAGGAGGCAGAGGTACTGAGATGTGCATGGAGAGGACTGGCAACTGAGTGTGCTGCTGGCTTTCTCAAGCAAGAGGGAGACAAAGGCACCCAACTGTGCTGAACTCTAGTTCTGGGTGAGACTCTGGGGACCCAGACTCATATGGGGTGAAACTGGACTTCCAGGAAAGAGAAAAGCACACTGAGACACAGAGGAATAGCGGAAGGCAGAGGTACCAAGGTGCACGAACAGAGAGGGTGGGCAACTGAGTATGCGGCTGGCTTTCTCAAGCAGAGGGAGACAAAAGCTCCCGACTGCACTGAACTCCAGTTCTGGGCGAGACTCTGGGGACCCAGGCTCATTCAGGGAGAAACTGGACAACTTGAGGGCGGCTTTCTCTCAGAGGTGCTTGCAGCGATTACCACGGGACACTGAGACACAGGGGCCTATTAGGGGAGGGCTGACGGGAAACCAATGCTGTCTGCTCTGCCCTGAGACTCCGCCCCATCCAAGCTGAGCACAGAGGCTTTTGCAAGTCTTGTCTCATAAGGGTGTCTCCAGCACAGAAGCTCTCCCAGCGTAGACACAGCTGATCCTCACAGCCAATAGGCCTGGAGGTGAATTCCTCCCAGTGATACCAACAACAATCAAGGCTTAACTACAACAAGACTGTGCACACAGCCCACAAGGGGGTGCACTACGAATGTCCACCTCAGGTAACTGGGGAGGCTGAGCCACTGGGTTCTATAGGACACCTAGCACACAAAGCTACTCTATCAACTCAAGGAAGCAGTCAAAATGCGGAGACAAAGAAACAGGTCACAAATGAAAGAAATGGAGGAAAGCAAAGGACTGGATATAGAGTTCAAAACCACAGTTATAAGTTTTTCAAGAATTTTCTAGAAAAGGCCGATAAATTTAGCGAGACCCTCGAGGATATGAAAAAGGACCAACTAGAAATTAAGCATACACTGACTGAAATAAAAAAATATTATACAGAGATCTAACAGCAGACTAGAGGATCGCAAGAATCAAGTCAAAGATTTGAAATACAAAGAAGCAAAAAACACTCAACCGGAAAAGCAAAAAGAAAAAAGAATCCAAAAATATGAAGATAGTGTAAGGAGCCTCTGCGACAACTTCAAGCATACCAACATCAGAATTATTGGGGTGCCAGAAGAAGAGAGAGAGCAAGATACTGAAAACCTATTTGAAGAAATAATGACCAAAAATTTCCCCCACCTGGTGAAAGAAATAGACTTACAAGTCCAGGAAGCGCAGAGAACCCCAAAGAAAGGAATCCAAAGAGGACCACACCAAGACACATCATAATTAAAATGCCAAGAGCAAAAGACAAAGAGAGAATATTAAAAGCAGCAAGAGAAAAACAGTTAGTTACCTACAAGGGAGCACCCATACGACTATCAGCTGATTTCTCAACAGATACTATGCAGGCCAGACGGGAGTGGCAAGAAATATTCAAAGTGATGAATAGCAAGAATCTACAACCAAGATTACTCTACCCAGCAAAGCTATCATTCAGAATTGAAGGGCAGATAAAGAGCTTCACAGATAAGAAAAAGCTAAAGGAGTTCATCACCACCAAACCAGTATTAAATGAAATGCTGAAAGGTATTCTTTAAGAAGAGGAAGAAGAAGAAAAAGGTAAAGATAAAAATTATGAACAACAAATACATATCTATCAACAAGTGAATCTAAAAATCAAGTGAATAAAAAAATCTGATGAACAGAATAAACTGGTGAATATAATAGAATCAGGGGCATAGAAAGGGAGTGGACTGACAATTCTCAGGGGGAAGGGGTGTGGGGGGTGCAGGAATAGTCTGGACAAAAATCGTACACCTGTGGATGAGGACAGTGGGGGGCGTGGGGGAAGGGCAGAGGGTGGGGTAGGAACTGGGTGGAGGGGAGATATGGGGGAAAAAGAGGAACAATTGGAATAATCTGAACAATAAATATTTATTAAATTAAAAAAAAAGAACTAGAGGCTGTACAACACAGCATGGAACCTTTGCTTCTCAGCCAACCCCCCGCCCCCCCCCAAAAAGTGGATATTTTATTTATGTTTTTTGCATTAATTTTAGTGCTTTAAAATTATTTATTTTTACTATTTCCCCCCCACTCATTTAAATCTTGCCCCTGAGATGTCTAGAGAGAGGTTAAGGAGGAGGCATGGTCCAAAATCCAAGGACCTTTATTCCATGTTAGCAATTTTTAACTTCATTCTGATGGCAAAAGGGAATATTTGAAAGGTTTTAAATAGAAGAGTGATATGATCGGGTTTATATTTTTAGAAAGGTTATTTTGAATGCTGTGTGGAAAATAGATGAGAGAGTGGTAACATTAAAACCATGAAAACCAGTCGGGAGGATGTTATAGTAATGCAGGTGAGAGATGATGGTGACTGAACTATGGTAGAGCTAGCCAGGGTGGAGAGAAGTGCAGGACTTGGATGGGAATGAAGAGGTGGGATGTGGGGAAATGGAAAGGATGATGAAGGAGAGGGAAAGTAAGGAATATGACTTCTAAGTTCCTGACTTGGGTATCTGCTATCCCTTGATGTAGGAATACGGGAGGAGGGTAAATGTAGGAGTTTGGACATTTTAAAATTGAGGTGTCAGGAGGAGATCCAAGGGGACAGATATCTGCAGATTTTGGTTTTAAGGTGGTCAGCCTAAAGGCAATAGTTGAAACTGCAGGATCAATAAGATGGCCCCAGGAGAATATATAGAACGAGATTTATGAGAAGAGAGGAAGAAGCTGTAGAAATATGAATCCTACCAGGGCTGCCATTTAAAGTTGGTATTGCTTTTTCATCTGGCCATGAATAAACCTCCTGTCTCCTAACTTTCAAAAAAAGGCCCGCAGAAAGGCGGGTAGGAAGCTGCACGCGTGTGCGTGCCTGAGGCCAGGGTTTCCTGATTAAAGCTCTCCTTGGGGCTTGTGGTGTTGCACCTGTGGCTTTCCTTGGCAAGACCTTTATTTTGAGAGAATGTTTTTGGAGGGACTGATCTTTTCTTCTAGTTTCTTCTCTGGTTCAGCCTTATGCTATAATATTTATGTTGGCCATTTGCCTTTCTTTTACCAGTTGGGACTAGTTGTATCCCCATAACCATTTCCTCCCTCTGTTTTAGAGAAATAAAAAATGGAAATGCCAGGCTTAAAACAGAGAGTTTGCCAATGGTGTCTTTCTTTTGCTGACATGAGAAAGAAAGCCTACTCATGACAAACCAGCCCATTTCTAAATCTAAATGCACATTTGCTGTCCTGGCTGTGGGGGAGTGAAAGTATAATCAGCTTCAATGATTCCATTTTTGCACTTTTCATTGGTAAGTTAAATTCATTTTCCACCATGAACTGCAAATTGTGAATTATTAATAGCCTCCCCAAAGTATTCCACTGGCTTAATCCGGTCCTGCCCTGTGTAAATTGGTTTTGATTCTTCTCATTTAGAAGAGACTTTTGCCATTATTGAGACCAACCCTTATTTGTATTACTACATGGATCTCCTCCTGAACACATTCTAAGAAGCCTATTCAATTTTTGGGGGGATCTATTTGTTGAAAATCCCTTCCTTTTCCATGCCTTTGATTTGCACTTCAGAGTCACGCAGAATAACTCTAATGCCTATTCCAAAAGACAGGCTGTCAAATATTTAAACTCCCCTATGGTGGTGGCCTCTTTTCTCCTCCCTTAAATGTCCCTACCCTCCTCTTCTACAAGACTTACACTGACATATACAAATTAGTCACTGTCTTTTTGGAGTTAAACCAAATCTAAGCCTTTTCAGTTTAGGTTCTACACTTTAAGAGGGAATTTAATAAATTAAAGTGATCATACTTGTGAAGATACTTAAAACTCTATTTGGGGTATCACATTTCTATGCATATAGCCTGAGATCCAATAGTCCTTTGCTTGGCAACCACTTCATACTTTTGCCTTGTATTCTGTTGACTGTTAGATAAAACTTCATATTATTTTCATGAAAACTACCATCTTCCTTCTCCTGAAGTTGTGTGGAGGATCTTATATTTCTTTGAGTTAAATGGCATCTTGCTAGACCTACCCCATTGTTCCAGTTTATTTATCTATTCTTGGATCTTGATTCTATCATGTAAACTATTAGTCATTAACTCAGGATCTTGTAATGTGCACACTTGAGTATTATTTCCTCTTTCAAATCATTGATTATAATAGGTATGGAGAAAAATGTCAAGGAAGGAAAACTTCAGTAAAGTGCCAGACACCTTTGTCTACATTGATGTTACTCTATTAAATAGTCAATTCCCTTTGGCTAATACGTAATTTAGCTAAAGCTTAGTTAGGTTATGCTGCAGTAATCAACAATCTCCAAATCCTAGTGGCTTTCAACAACAAGGGTTTATTTCTCACTCACAACTTATGCTGACTGTTGTTCAGCTGTGACTCTGCTTCATTTGTCTTCATTGCAGGACCAAGAAGAAGGTGAAGTCCCAATCTGCGATATACTTTTTTTCATATCAAAGAGAGAGAAAAAGATATTGCTAGCCCCAACCGGTTTGGCTCAGTGGATAGAGCGTCAGCCTGCGGACTGAAAGGTCCCAGGTTCGATTCCGGCCAAGGGCACATACCTTGGTTGCGGGCACATCCCCAGAAGGGGGTGTGCAGGAGGCAGCTGATCGATGTTTCTCTCTCATCGATGTTTCTAACTCTCTATCCCTCTCCCTTCCTCTCTGTAAAAAATCAATAAAATACATTAAAAAAAAAAAAGATATTGCTAATCCACACACAGTGGTTCCTAAAGCTTCTACTTGAATGTGGATGTGCCACACCCCTCACAGGCTATTGGCCAAAGCAAGTCACATGACCAAGCCCAACATCACTGGGCTAAGGGTACATACTCCTATAGGAATGTTCTATGAGTGACAGTAAATAATTAAAAATAATTATATAATCATTTGGTAAAAATATTGAACAGTTGTCTATTTTGTTCCAAAATGTTTCACCTCCTGTGTTAATCCCCACAACAACCTTGTGAGGCTAGGGTTGTTATCTCAATTTATCAAATGAAGTCCTAAGAGGTGAAGTATCTTTTGCAGCTAGTAAGTAGCAAGTTAGGGTTTAATCCCAAATATTCTGAAGTTTATAATGTCCTTTCCAATACTGATAACGATGATGACAACAAATGTTACTTACATTTATTGAGTGCATTTTACCCGGCAGGCACTGTGGTGAGAGCTTTATTATCTTATTGCACAGGATAATGAGCTCTAGTGACTTCACTAGATAAACCACAAAATCCCATTGTCTTAACACAATAAAAGTGTATTTCTCATTCACATCATATTACAATGTGGGTTGGGTGACTCTTTAAAGTAGCTCTTTCATTTAAGTGGTGACTTGGGAATCCAGGCTGCTTCTGTTTTTTTTTTTTTTTTTTTTTTTAAATTTTAAACTAGGCCATCTGGAACATGTGACCTCTAAGATTGCCATTGCAAGGTGAGATAGAGGGAGGGAGAGGGGGAGTAGGGGAAAGATTTATAAATATATAGAATAGATAAGTAGGTAGATAGATGATAGAGAGACAGAGATATATGGAGGCAGGGCCAAGAAAGGAATTGGCTTACATCTCTTCCACTCACATCCCATTATCCTGTACTAGTCACATGATCTCCCCTAGATGCACGAGGACTGATAAGTAAGAAGAGCACTGGCTATTTGGTAAACATTAATAGTCCCTGTCCCAAAGTAAGAAGCATTATCATCCCCATTTTTATAGATGAGAGAAGGAGGTGGAGGAAATTTAAGTACTTTTCCTGGGCACATCTATAGAAGTGAAAAGATAGGATTTGAACCTAGACAGTCAGGTTTCAGAATCTGTGCTCTTAGCAGCTATACTAGATTGCCTTTCTTCTTTTATCATGATTAGTTAGATTATGAATATAATGACAATGATGACATCCAGCCACATTTACCCATTTTTTCAAAAACATTAAAACCTTTTAAAACTACTCACTTGAAATCCTGATACACTGGAGATATCATGAATCTAATCCTCTTAAAATCTTCTATAATAATAAAAGTGTAATATGCAAATCAATCAAATGAACGAACAGCAGAACGACTATCTGGACGACCTTCCAGATGACCACGCTGTGATACACATTGGCGCCAGGCCAGCCAGCCAAGGCGGGTGCGATGACATTGGCCAGGGGGCCCTGCCATCGCCCCATGATTGCCCGCAGAGGGAGGCCCAGGCCACCGGCCAGCGATGCTGGGGTGGGTGTGCAGGACCGGCCAGCGATCACCCTGCAGAGGGAGGCCCAGGCCAGCCAAGCAATTGCACCGCATGCCTGTCACCCACAGAGGGAGGCGACCAGTGGTGGGAAAGGGGGGGCAGCGCCACACAGATGGCAAGCAGTGGCAGTGGCGGGGGCGGGGCCAGCTGCCGACAGCTAGGGGAAGGAAAGCCCTGATAGGCCCTGATCGCTGGCCAGGCCTAGGGACCCTACCCGAGGGGTCCCGGAATGCAAGAGGGCGCAGGTTGGGCTGAGGGACATTGCTTTAGTATGCAATAAAGCGAGTACAGTAGGGTTAATTATCAATGATTACTGTTTTGTTTTGTTTTTCCCTACTGAGAGATTAGTACTGCTGGACTGAAAATGTGCAAACCTCCCCCTCCTTCCCCCAACCCCCCGCATCCTTAAAAATGGGACTGGCTGTCCCAGCACCTCTCCTATGGGTCTCTGGTTCCTCACTAATTACTGACTATGATTCAGCCATTTCATCTGCAGATTTTCATGAAAGAAATATTATATGTCAAACCCAGGGTACATAACTGACTCTGAATACCTAGGTAATATGTCATGACCTCTTCGTTTACCTTGGGTTTTAATTTCCTCTTCATCAAATTTATCTCACATTTCTAGAATATCTTTATTGACAAAGAAGCTGAAAGCAAAATTGGAGGCAAAAAGTCATGGTTTCTGATTGTCTTCCATTGCTTAGCAAGAATCCCAGCTTTACTCCAGAGTACTCATTCTAGAAGTTAGGTGTGAACCTGCCTGCCCAAAGTATTGTGGAGCCAGCTTGACTACTTTACTTGAAGATCTGAGGATGCTCCAGGGATAGAATTACCAGAAAAACAGAGATAAAAGAGAGTGGAGGCCAAGAAATTGATCTAAGGCAGTGGTTCTCAACCTAACTGTAATTTTGCTACTGCTATGAATTGTAATGTAAATATCTGTGTTTTCCAATGGTCTTAGGCGACCCTGCTAGTGGTTCTCAACCTGTGGGTTGTGACAGGTTGTAGAGCCTAAGACCATCAGAAAACACAGATATTTACATTACGATTCATAACAGTAGCAAAATTACAGTTATGAAGTAGCAACGAAAATAATTTTATGGTTGGGGGTCACCACAACATGAAGAACTGTATTAAAGGGTCGTGGCATTAGAAAGGTTGAGAACTACTGATCTAAGGAGAATGGGCCAGTTATCAAAGGGAGGGACAATTCTGAGCATAGCCCACTAAGTGTCACTACAGTTGTCCTCTGACCTAGTCATCATGAAATCATGCCCGTACCCAGGGTGAGGAGGCTGTTACAAAAGCAAGAAAAGCAGAGAGGGTCATTTCTTAGCAGCTTTTGTGGAACTTTGAAAGAGCAATCCATGGTGTCGGCAGTAGATACATTGATGAGGAGGTGGTGGCTTCTTTTACCACCATCAGTAGCTGCCACATTTGGTGCTGACCTTGACATGAGAATTTGCCATAAAGAATTAGAGTAGGAAAAGAGAAAAATGGCAATGACAGCAATGAAACCTGGAAGACTTGGTATTATCTTTAACCTTGGGGTTCCAAAAGCCACATGGAAGGAAGTTTGTGGAGCGCATGCATGTGTGTGTGTGTGTGTGTGTGTAGGTATGTGTGCAAATATATACCTATAGTTATAACATTGGGATCATACCACACATGATATTTTGTAAATTTTTCACCTATCCCTATAGCATGATTCTTTCCCATGTCATTTATTCTTCTGAAACATCATTCTTTTTTAAAAAAATATTTTTATTGATTTCAGAGAGAAAGGGAGAGGAAGAGAGAGAGATAGAAACATCAATGATGAGAGAGAATCGGCTGCCTCTCACACACTCCACAGCAGGAATCGAGCCTGCAACCTGGGCATGTACTCTGGGAATTGAACTGTGACCTCCTGGTTCATAGGTCACGCTCAACCACTGAGCCACGCCAGCTGGGCTGAAACATCATTCTTAATGACTACAAAATATTTTAAAGCTTTTGACACATCTTGCTAATTTGCTTTTCAAAAAGGAGATGACAATGCGTACTCTCACCAGCACTATTGCTGGTTTCCCTGCATTCTTATTAACACAACACTTCATAAGAATTTTGTCAATTGTCTAAATAAGAAGTGGAGTCTTATTGTTATAATTTGCATTCCTTTGATTGCTAGTAAGACTGGACAGTTTCATGTTTATGGCTGCTTGTATTTTTCTTTCATGAGTTGCTTATTTGTGCCTTGTCATGCATTTGTAATGGTCTTGTTGAAATTTAATTTTTCAGACATTTTCTAATTATCTTGCCCTCATTTCTCTATCAAGAGTCTCAGACAATGTGACCCTGTTGATATCTTATCTGAGATTTGGAAACTTGCCTTCCTGAAGCCTATGGCACATATCTGACTATACTTAGCCACTACCTTTCTGACAATCGTACAATGAAGTGGGCTTCATTTGTCTCCAATACCTGACTGATGAGATACGATACATTATATCGTGTGGCTTACCCTCATTCCCTTAATGTCACAATTAGCATGGGATTGCCCCAGTGATGCCAGAAAACTGAATAAAGGAGAGAGGAAGGGAAAATCCTTGAAGGGGGTTGGATGTGGAGAAGTAAGCTACATGTCAGCAGGGTACAGGAGAGGGTATAATTTATGGTCCTTTACAGGTGTGTGGGCTCATGTAAGGAGTCCTAAGGATGCATTTGCAGAAAGTCCACTGAGACAGGCCTTTGTTAAGTTGAATGTGGTGTCATGCTCCAAAGAATTCTGGTCAGAGACCAGGATCTTATTCCAGAAGGGAGGACAAATATAGTTTGGAGCTTAGATTATGATGAAAAGTTAGTCGAGGAAGGATGGCCGAAAAAGAACAGGACTCAAATCCTGAGACTATTAGAAATAGAGCACCTTTGTGGACTATTCCTCTAAGTAGCCAGGAACATGTAGGAAAGAAAGACCTTCCCATCTAAGCCAGGAAGCCAAGGACAGCGATGTTGAAGGGGCAAAGATTAGGGTGAGGCTGAATATGAGAGGGAGACCTCACAGGGTTAAAATTTGGCTGGGCCCAGCCAGCATGGCTCAGTGGTTGAGAGTCGACCTATGAACCAGGAGGTCAAGGCTCAATTCCCGATCAGGGCACATGCCCAGATTGCAGGCTCGATCCAGTATGGGGTGTGCGGGAGGCAGCCAATCAATGATTCCTTCTCATAATTGATGTATCTATCTCTCCTTCTCCCTTCCTGTCTGAAATCAATAAAAATATATATATTTAAAAAGTTGGCTGAAATTGAATGGAGTGAGGACTAAGAGGGAGAACCTCCTTTTGAATTCCCACCCATCTCCCAATGCCACAGACTCTCTCCTCACTGACCGATCCCCCATATTTACTCCCCTCTTACCCCTTTACTGTACCTTCTGAACATCATTTTATTTTAAGTTAACTTTTCTGTATCCTGGACTTCTTACAGAGCATTCTCTTCATCTCTTTCTTTCACTGAAATTTATTCCTTCCCAGAATCTGCTTTGTCAGTGGCCCTTTTGAGGAAAGGAAGGCCATTCCTTCATATACCACACATGACTCGGCCAAGGGAGGTGTTTGTATTTCTTCATGTCCCACTAAACCATTTCTCTTGGATCCTCATGCAAAAGTCTCTTTTCCTTTGAAATTTATGTGGTCTAGCTATGCCACTTCCCCACCTTCATGTCATAAATGTTGGCTTACCCAACATTTATGAAGGCTTTGAAATTTAGCTTATAGGTTTATTTTTCTTCACTTCTTGATTGACTTCAATTTCTATCTAAAATTTCCACCTAAAATTATTTTGTTTCTTTGACTCCTATGTCCTTCACTTCTACCCTATTTAAGGCACCCATTGTCACCATCTTCTCTACTGTCATCAGGATACTGAATGCTGCTGGAGAAACTGCACAACCTTGTCACTTGGTCCCACTAATATTTGATGGTCTGACCTTAACCTCAACTCAGCTCATCAGTCCTTTCATTGCCCCTGCTCAGCCTTCTTTCCATGTCCTATAATAGTTATTCCCAGTTCTCTGATCTTCTCAAGCTGTCAATTCTAATCCCACCACCTTCTGTCTAAACAGATGCCCTTTCTATCTCCTAGGGGAAATTGAAGTCATTAGTTGTAACCTTACTAATTTCTCTCCTTCCCTCCTCACTTGCAAACTCATCTGCCTCTGACTTTCCTCTAGTATCCAAGTAAAATGTTCCTCTCCTGCTCAATTGTAATTTTTCCCTCTGTGCTTTATATCATATATCTTCCTCTTTTCCCTGGGAGCTTGTTAATACATTTTCCTCACTCTGTTCTGTATCTTGATTCTTCCTCCACTGATTCTTTCTGTTGGCACATAAGTAAGTACCTGTCTCTTCCTTCTTAACAATCCCTCTCAATACTGCACTGCCTTCCTTCCCAGCCAAACTTTTAAAAAATTTTTATTCCAGGTTTCTAGTGTCACTTATATGTTGTTGATTCTAGACCTCTTCTTGCGTTTGAAACCAGAATATCCAGCTGCTCATAAGAAGCCTCCATTTGTATGACCCTACAAAGCTCAAATTGGAAATGGTGCTTAATTAATGATTGTTTTATGAATCAGTGTCCAAAACTCAATTCATCATTTCTCTATGTTTCCAAATCTACTTTTAGTTTTTCTGTGCTTAAATTGACCACGTTGTGTCATATACTTTCTTATAGTATACGGAAGTAAGACTTTCTGTGCCTGAAAAAGACCCCTCTGTTTTATTGAAGAAAGAATAGGGAAAGGTGAGATGCCTGTAAGGTATAGTTTTGATTGTCCGACATAGATAATTACCTTTTTTGCTTTCACCAGGTGGAAATAATCCTCCTTTTTGCTTTTGTCTACATCCTGCTCTACATCGTGTAGGTGTGAAAAGCTTAGTTTCCTTGGCCTGAGCAGGTGTCCTCATTTCTATAACATAGTGGTTCTCAAACATTAGAATGTAAAATATTCACCTGAGAACTTTCGATTGTTTATTTTTGTTTTTGCAGAGTAATTGGCCCTATCTATGATATTCTAGGACTAGGGTGGGGCTTAGAAATCTGCGCTTTCAGAAGCTTTCTAGGTATTTGTGTTAAAAGTGGTTCACAGACCACATTTTGAGAAACACTGTTCTAGTATCTTGGAGCTGCCAATTGCCGCCTGCCATTTTCTTTATCTGTTAAAGATCTCTCTCTGTCACTGCTGCAAGACCCACTGAAGTGAGATATCAGTATATTTTGGGGCTTGATACTTTAATATTTGTATACGTAAATCCTACTGGTAACAATATTACATCCATCCAAAATAGCATTCCATTTGTGAGCTGTGTTTTTCCTATAGAATAACCAGATTGACTCCTTTGGAGATGGAATTAGTTTCAAATTTTGAACAAACTGACTTGTAAAGACAAAGACATCATTTTTCACTTGTTCACTTGGAGAATAGATCAGCTTTTTTGATCTGAATATGCTACTTGGATTTGGAGTGGAAGCAAACTATTGTCTTCCCATCTCATTGTGGAAGAGCAAAACAGAAAAATGGAAGCTTCTTCTTGCCGAGTGTTTCAACCTAGGCTCCAAAGGTGTCTGTCTCAGAACATGCATGGGATCAGTTCAGGGAACAAGTACCTGCTCATTCTGTGATTTTGCTCCTCTAAGGCCCGTGCTCTCTATTACTGGTATCCTGGCCAAGGCAGTGTTTACATCTCTCTCTTTCCACAGCTTTGTGTCAAAGAGGTTTTTCCTGCTTTCCAGTAGTAGAACTTACATCTAAAAACAAAGGAATTATTCACAGCCTCCTGTATTTTTGTGGGCTTTATAGCCAGGAACTGTACAAATGCTGAATAGCTCAATAACAACAACAGCATTAAGGCAAGCTAATGCTCACAAACTTTACATAACCTCGAAAATGACAGCACAGTGAGCCATTAATCAGCCTCTAAGATTTCAATGGTGTTTTTTTTTCCCAGTTGCTTCTGTCCCCCCCCCCCCCCCCCCGCCCCAATTGCTTCTGTTTTCTTCTGCAAATGTAATAAGACTTTCCATGTGACTATTTCTTATGACTTTGGTGAAATTCAAATGACGACGAGTCGATTTTGCTATTTGGTAATCGTGAATAATTCTGAGCTTCAACTGGGGTGTTTCATAGTGTTGCTGCATGGCTCAAGAATAACTCCTGTTCTCTGACTCTCGCAAAGCCCTTTAAAGGGTCAGCAGGAGGGGACTGCAGGGGATAAATGTGCTATAGAATAGATTAGTGAGATTTCCTATTCATTATCGGGTTTCCCATTAGTGGTGTTTCAGGCCATGTAGAATTGAAAGGTTGAACGTGATTGTTGTTTGAGGCATATAATTAGGAGTCAGGCGGGAGTTGTATGTATGTAACTCCAGCTGAAGGCATTCTCTGCCCTAGAATAGTCTAGTGGTTAAGGGAACAGAGTTTGGAATAAAAAAAGGGATGGGTTCCTATCTTGGTTCTACCACTTATTAGCTAGGTAACGTTGAGCACGTGATTGAACTGCTCTGAGACTCTATACAGTAGGGCTAGCAATGCTCACAACCACTCTTTGAGCGAGAGATCATTAATGTCCTCTGGCAAGGAGTTATTTTGAGGACCAACAGCAACTAGCAGGTAACACTTTAATTCATTTATTCATTCAAAGAATTCTTATGAGCCAGCCACCGTGCTAGAGTAGTGAGCATGAAAAATAAAATCATTAACTTCATGGAGCCTGCTTTCTAGCTGGGATGAGGCAGGCAATAAACTAATATTCAAAGTAATTACAAATTATGATTCATGCTATCAAGAAACGAAGCAAACTGGTATGAGAGTAGCCAGGGCAGGGAGGTCAATTTAGATTGGTTGGCAACATGTGAGCTAGGAACTAAGATTGAGAATATCTGAAGAGCATATCAGAAAGAGGATGCCCTGTACTGTTTTATTCTCACAAAACCCTTTGAGGCAGAGTGAATTAGTATCTGTATACTTAAAATAAAGAAATCTAGGTTTAGAATACGAATATGTTGCCCAAGATCATATAATAGGTTGTCAGGGATGGGATTAAAAATCCAAAGCGCACATTTATAATCATGACATGCCAGGGATGATGCATTTTAGAGGAGGGTAGGAGGGTTAGGGACCATCTAGCTCATGCAATCATATTATGACTAAAGAAAGACAGGCGGGAGAGCCCATGTGACTTGTTCAAGGTGGTGAGCACACGACCAGAAACCTGGTCTGCTCTCGTGTCCAGACTTTTCTCACCACTCACCAGTCACCATTGTCAAATGGGTTTGCAGTAAAGGTCTTAGTGACCCAGCCAGCTTCTCCATTCAATTCTAGTTTCTGATAAAGATAATAGTTGGCTGATTTTTGGATTCCTAAAGTATACAATAGTTAGTTGAAAGCTAAATCAATTTGACAGATTTTGTTTTAAGATGCATTTTCACTTTTGTTTTCTTTAAATGCCTACATGCACATTATAAAAAGAAATGGAATCAACATATAAAAGGGCATTTATTTATTTATTAATATATTTTTATTGATTTCAGAGAGAAAGGGAGGGGAGAGAGAGATAGAAACATCAGTGATGAGAGAGAATCATTGGCTGCCTCCTGCATGCTCCTTACTGGGGAATCAAGCCCACAACCCCAGGCACGTGCCCTTGACTGGAATCAAACCTGGGATCTGATGCTCTATCCACTGAACCAAACCAGCTAGTGCTAAAAGGGCATTTAAAGAAAGCCCTTTCCTCCTAGAGATGTCTCTCTGTTTCCCATCTTCATTTTTTTTCTCCTTAAAGGCAACCATTTTTAGCATTTTGTGTGTAGAAATATTCTGTAAATATGCAAGCCTATGTATGTATATATCCTTTTTACATAGGACATGATATAGCATATTGTACACAATATCTATACCTTACTCTTTTCACTTAACATTACAAGTTAAAGCTCTTTCCTTGTCATCAATATAGAGTTGACTCATTCTTTTTAATGGTACAGAGTATTCCATTGTATGAGTAAAGTGAAATATATTATTCCCATCCCAATCAATCAATATTTAGGTAATTTCCAGTCTTGTGACTGCAACATGCTGCAGTGAATATCTTTGCAGAGATATTTTTGTGCACACGTGCAAGTCTATCTGTAAAATATATTTGCAGTGGAATGGCTGCATCGAATGACATGCAGATTTTAAGTTTTGATAGGTGCCAGCTCAACAACTGTGTGTATGAGTATCATCTTTAAACCGGATGGTTTATTGGGGGAGGGGAGTCCTTTTTTCTGTGATGCCAGCCTAAATTGCTGGGGGGAGCTTCTGAGGAAGCCTTCAGAGTTCTCTGCTCTGGATTGCCCGGAGCACCCTCCTCTTCCCAGCATGTTCAACAGGGGGCATCTGAACTTCCTCTGTGCTTGGTGTCAAGCCTCCCTGTGGCCCCCGCTCTGAGTCCTAACTTACCTGGGCCCAGTTCCTGAACATGATTATCCTGGCTGATATCTCATGAAGCACAGCTTCAGGCAACTGCCCTGGCCTTTGGGCCCTTGCTGGGCCTTGGTCTGGGGAATGTGAGAAAGAAGGAGAGGGAAAGGGACAGGGGTGGAATGTCAACTTTCATGTTTCTGTTCTCATATCTATCTCTTCTGGGTTTGCTTTCTTTAGATTTTGAAGTTTAAAGGAGACTTTGGACCTCCAATTCTTCAGCCATTTTAATCCGTTCATCAGTGGGGTCTTCAGGGTCAGCTGCATCACTGCTGCCCAGCTTGCTTCTTTGCTTCATGCCATTTGAACCCATAGGAAACTAGAACTGCAAAAGAGCTGAGGGAGCATCCAGTGACTTCCACAATGTCCTCTTTGGGGAGGGACAGTCTCCCATGGAGGTGCCTTAGGGAGTTCTGAGGGACACTGAGCGTCATGACCTATAGTGGGCTCTGGGCCATTAGTTTTGCTTTAACCAGAAAGTTTTTTTTTAAAAAAATCCTCACTCGAGGACATGTTTGTTGATTTTAGAGAGAGGAGAGGGTGAGATAAAGAGAGAGAGCCATGTGAGAGAGAAACATCTGTTGGTTGCCTCACATATGTGCCCGATTAGGGATTGAACCTGCAACTTTTGGTGTACCAACTGAGCAACACTGGCCAGGGCTCAACCAGAAAAATTTTGATCCAGTTTATATTATTGTACATTTGTATAATATCATATTGTAAAAGGGACTCTGCTGCCTAATAAAAAACATTTTTAAAAGCTCTGGCCAAGTAGCTCAGTTGGTTAGAGCTTCCTCATGGTAAGACAAGGTTTCGGGTTTGATCCCTGCTCAGGGCACATATAAGAATCAACCAATGAATGCATCAATAAGTGGAACAACAAACCTCTCTCTCTCTCTCTCTCCCTTCTTCTCTCTCTCTCAAAAAATAAAAAAACAGGCCTATTAGAATAAAATACAACAACAACCCACCAAAGTTACTCTTTCAGGTGTACAGAAACTGGTCTAGAAAGAAAAGTTGACTTATCCAAGGTCATTTAGATATTTAAATAATGAAGGAGGAATTTAAACTCTGCAGACTTCTAGTTCCATGCCCCAAGAGCATGAATCTAATAAGTGCTTCTTACAGAAACAGAGCCAGCCCCTCAAATCACCCAGGGATGGAGAGGCCTCAATCACTAACTTAAATTCAAACCAAACCTTTGTTGAAATTTCTTTGCTCCTTAAAAAAATAATTTTCACTTTTGCACTGAATCCATCTGGGAATAAATGTGTTGAAAGACTCTCAGAAAAGCTGTTCTCACTGTACACATTTCTTTCCATCTACAAATTCCAGAAGGACTTGCCATATAGCGTATCTCAGGAGAAAACTGTTAAGATGTATTTTCTGGCTATATTCAGCTGACTGCCCATCTCCTCTCCAGAGAGCTTGGGGAAGACTGAGAAGCATTTAGGTCTGGTCCAGAACTTACTTCAGATCTGTTGGAGGCGTTGAACTTACCAATAGGGAGGGATTCTTTGTTTGGCATTTTTATTCCTCAAATCACCATTACTGAGCTTATTTGTTTGTACCAACAAATGATGCACACCTGCTGGCCTCTAGTACCACACGACCAGGCCACTTCCAAATTACATAATAGGGAGTACAGGTAAGAAGTATAAAGAAAGCAAAGACACAAGAGGCAACAAAGTACACGTGAAAAACACACAGAAAATATAGACACAAGAGGCAATACTCAAACATGTATCTCCCAGTCCAAACAAACACACTGAGAAATGGATTGGGAATGGAAACACAATTTCTGGAGAATGCAAGTTTCAGTCTAGGGGTTGTATTGACATCAGTTCTCTCTGTATAATAGCCTTGCTGAAGGTAGACTTTTCTTAATAATTTAGACTTTCCTTTGCCAGTCTCTCCCAGTTATAGCCACTTGAACCATCTTAAAAAAAGAAGCCCCTCTTTGTGGTGTTTGGTTACACCTCTCAAATGCTCCTGGGTATTTATTTTCCCCTTCAGACGTCACTTAGCCAAGTTCTGCATATTTAATTATTTTACTTTCCCCCATAAATGAATATTTCTGGCCCTTTGATCCTCCCATCTTTATTCAGGAACCAGCTGAACTGAGCTATTGGTGGGATCAGACCTCTTTCCCTCCCAATCATGGGGGAGTGAGGGCAGGTACTTAGTATGCTGCTTATCCTAGTACAAGTGCACAGATTTTCTTATTGCAAGATACAGAGGAAGCTGTGGTTTTGAAGGTTGTTTAGATGGGGTAATGAGAGAGTTGCATGGGAAGCAAGGAACGACAGAAAGTTATATCAAAGGCTTGGCTCCTCATACAGGGCCTTCTGGAATTTCCTTGCCTTGGAATCCCTCCCTATTCCAAGTCGAACTGGATAAATAGACCTTAAAAAATCACAGAGCCCATGCTTGTTTACCCTGGCTGCTTTGATTTGATCACTTGGATATTGGAAGTATGGTGGGATTTGGTTTGGGTCCCTCCTGGAGCCTGGTTTGATCTTCCTCCTTCATGGGAGCATTGGGAGGACTAGTGAATCCATTCTGGTGAAGGTGTTCCAAGTCCAAGTGCAAATGCACACCGTGATGATTCTCGTCTGGGTATCAGTTCTTCACATTTGTGTGTGTTTGCATGAATATCCACACTTCTCTGTTATTGCTGTAGCCATGTTAAGTATGTTTATGGAAGCACACTGTTTATTATGGGGATTAGTGACACACAGATAGGAGGGCTGTAATTCAGAAACTTGTTATTAGGATAGACTATAAGTATAGTTTCACTACTTAATTTGAATGGAGCCTTGTTGTTAAAAGAGCTGATGTGTACAGACAAGTGGTGCTCATTGCTGGAAGAGTCTTGGGGTCTCTGGGCTGAGTTGCTGCAGCGAGTTCTCAGGTTTCTGATACGAGAGGAGAGGGAGGCTCTATCTCCTTTCCTTTCTACTGTCAAGTGTTGCTGTGTAGCAAGGGTAGACTAAGATTAAAAGAATAGAGGAAAGAATTAATGAAGACACAGGAACTAGAATATCTTATTAACCAGAGATAACCACTTTTAACTCCAGAGATTTTTTCATCCAGAATGCTTCCTGTGTTTTCTCTGCTGTTCTTCTTAAGGATGAACTTGAGGCCAGACATATTTAAGAAAGATACAGAGAACTCCTGGGTCTCTGTGGGCTTTTCTGTTAAAATGTCTAATATGACAAGAATATGTTTAAGAGAGAGAGAGATAGAGAGAGATAGAGAGAGATAGAGATAGAGAGAGAGAGAGAGAAAAGAATATGTTTAGTCAACATAGCCTTGGTTTTCACAGTGTATTTATTCATTCCATAAACTGTTGGGCAAGTGTGTACAGATATGGCTTCTGTTACCGTTATACAGCTGATGTGCCTATTTCTTCTCATTAGTTGTAGTCCCAGCCTTTCACTTTTACACTTTTCAGGTATTCATTCATTCATTCATTCATTCATTCACTCATTCTTTCTTTCATTTATTCAACCATTCAATAAATATTTATTGGACACCTAATATGTGCTTGAGATAGATTCTAGCTGAGGCAAGTGTGAGTTTTAGGTCAGTCGCTATCCCTTCAAACTCCAGGGAATGCAGGCCAAGCTCTCAAATGGTCCCCTTCAAGCTTTTTCCATAGAGATTGGGTAGGGGTGAGAAATGCATGCTGTGCTGATAACTCTCGCCAAGGAAATCCTTTCTCCTGATTTTACAACTTGAACTTCTTATATGGGCTAGAGGTGGGTTTAGGGGCCAACACCCCCTTCCCTTAGAACTATGTTTTTGTTTCTTTTGGCGACTCTTGCAAAAGTCTGAGACAACTGGAGAGAGGAAGAGTTGCATGTGGCATTTAACATCTGGCTACACTTATATGCTCTGTTTGTGAGTATATGGTGCTGGAGAGATCACAGGGTAGCATTCTAGGAGAGGGAAGAAGAAAGGGGTGGGGGAGAGAGAGAGAGCAAAAGGACTTAACGGTGAGCAACTCAGTCAAAAGTGCAACCAAATCCTGAATGTTACTAGATGTCCTTTTATCACCCTTTAGCTTTCTTTTCTCTACATCCTGTATCTTACCCCTTTCTTTGCCCTATTCCAGCTGGGTCACGTAAATTCTTCCTCTGTCGTTTTACTTAACTTTTCATTGGCCATCCCCAACCCCTTCTTCCATGTGTCTCTCAGGGCACAAGAGCCCCTTCTTCAGGCTCCCATGCAGTGTCTATGCTATCCAGGGCAGCCTGGCACCACCGAATACATGTATGCCCTGGGTTTTGGCTATACAATGGCAAGTTCCCAAGCAGTTGGGGCCATGGCTTTGCTCTGTTTTGCTGAGTGCCTTGAGAAGCCCTGAGCCCCCTAAAATCCCATTGATTATTGGTACATAAAGAAACAGGATGGGTCTGAAGCCACTGTGGGGTGATCCCACTGTAGTGAGGCCAGGGACTGGGGAACCTCTATGCTGGCATTTGCTTCCCCAGACCATTTGGATTTGTTTTTTGCCTTCAGGCCCCTTCTGTTGTCAGGAGGATGTACATAAACAAACAGAAAAAGGGCATGTGAGAAGGTGCCAGTGAGGGACACAGAAGAAGGTGCCAACATTGGCTATCACAAAGGCTAGGCTCTTAATTGGCATCAAAGCAGAATCAAAACATAGCCCTCAGTCTTTTCAGGGCCACAGCTGTTTTGGATCAGAAAAACTGCCAGTGTGTGTAATGGATAATGGAAACTCTTCCATGCTTGCCTATTAGGAGAAAGAAAACACTTTGCCATGTATGTCTTAATAGCCATTACGATTAGTGGTGCTCAGGTTCTGTGAGGAAACCAACTGCCAAGACCAGGGCTGACTGCATATAGCTAATAAGATGAGATTGATGTCTTACCATAGGCATTTTTTAGTCTCTTAGTGGGAAATACCTGGTGACTCTGTACTGATGACAGGCAAGCTGTACTGGGTGAAGCCTGCTTAACCATAGGGGTTTCTCGACTTTGAGGTGATTCTACCACTAAAGGTAGGGTTTGTGCTTTGTTCATTGGTGCCCTCTCAGTGCCTAGCATGCTATCCAGTTTGTAGTAGTTGCTCAATAAGTATTTTTGGAATCAGGTAGAGAAAAAGAGTGTTAGAAATATTAATTCAGAAGACTGAGGAAAGTCTGAGAAACATCCAATGTTAAAAAAAAGTTTAGTTTTTTTCTTTAGCTTAGCGCTATTGGGCAAATGTTACCAATGTTACCGTTAAGTCCTGCCTTGGGGCTTGGAAAAGCAGATGAAATGTTATTAGTCCAATAGTAATGGGTATTTTATATTTGAAGTGGAGTTGGGTAAATAGCTTAGAGGTGACCTGCCCAGCAGCCAGCTGGGAGGGAGGGACAGTAGGTGAGGTGAGGCCAGGAGGGAGCATTGTTTTTGACTTGGCTGGGGCACCAAAATGGGCTCAGCAGGGCCACTGATTTCCATGCAAGTAGGTGGCAAGTTTCCTTCCCAGGTGCAGCTTGTGGCCTGTGTCACTCAAGTACAGGTAGAAGGGAAAAACCAAATTAAAATGGTTAAAATGGTGCTGGCATGCAAGGGCCTGGTGGCCAGGATCACTGGGGCCCAGCCTCTTCGAACCTTCTCCCCAGTGTTATTTTGACATGGTTTAAGAGAGAGGAAAAGACAATGCACCAACTAATATGGAAAAACGTTTTTCTTTCCTAAGGTTGGGGATTGTGAGGAGTGTAAGAAGGCTCTTAATCACTTGCTCAGAGATGACCCAGTTTTGAAGGGAATGAAAACCAAATAACATCATTGTCCATTGCAAACAAGACCCTGAAGATGACAAACAAAGACAAGTATGTGGCGAAAGGACAAAACAAAAATATCAAGAAAAAAAAGTCCAGCCTCCTTCTTTCCAACTTCCCAGGATCGCATCTCTTTCTAAGGGAACACACAGACCCCTACAAAATCCCTCCACTTCAAGAAGGAGGGACCAGCCCAGTTCTGAGCCCGCCAGGCATCAAGTAAGGGCCGAGAGGGCATGAGGCAATTATCTGGCCTTTGCTTGCCCTCCGCCTGCGTCTCCCCAGGCTGGTTTTGATTTCTGTTCCAAAGTACATGGGTTCTTACATATCCTATTTCAGTGTTGAGATCCAAGCACTACATTTAAAAATTAGGCATATCTATTGAAATAATACTCCATCTAGAGTGAGAAGAAGAAAGCTGGGAATTTGTTTGGGAGCGCTCGCCCTTTTCTCACTGAATGGAAAAAGTTCTAGGAGATGCTGCCAAGAATAAGGGGATCCCGCAAAGGATTAGGAAGGGCCTTCCTTGGGGGGAAATTTATTGGAAAAGCATAATATAATGGAAAAGAATGTGAGCTTTGGAGTCAGACAGCTCTGGGTTCAAATCCCAGCTCTGCCCCTTACTTGGAGTGGGATCACAGACATGGGACTTGCCTTTTTGTGGCCTAAATTCCATCAACTGTGAAATGGGTAATAATAAGTACCTCATGGCATTGTTGTGAGAATTAGTGTAAGTAAGCCTTTCGAACAGTGCCTGAACATGGTAAGTGTTGGGCTTACTCTGCCCTTACTATTGTATTTGTTATTAAAATATATAATTCATAACCATTATATCATTACTCATAAATTATGAGAAGGCAGGGAGAGGAGGGAGTGACCAGACCCTCTGCAGGTGGCAGCCCTGAATGGAGCTGGGAAGTAGCCCAAGCAGCCCACACTCTTCTCTCAAACTTTAATTCCTTTCCTTCCAGCTACACAGAGCTGCACAAATGGTGCCACAGTGAGGCAATGGCTCAAGGGGCTCTGCCCCAGGCAGGACAGAGGCCTGGCGAATGGATTCTTTGCCTCCCAGGCACACGGCCTTCTGCAAGTTGCTTCGTGGAGGAGAAGGAGATGTAGTTGCTCTTCCTCTTAGCCTGAGAAAAGAGACACTGGGAGAGAAGTCAGCAGCAGCCCTGTTCTTCACCCATAGATAGGAAAGCACAGAAGCCCAAGGCCACCTTTCCAGAGGAGCCAGAAACTACTTGATAGCCAACACATGAGAGACTATGGTCTTTGCTCAGAGATCAGAAATCTAGTTAATTTTGGTTCTTCCCATCTTTCTTTCCCTGTAGTGCTTAGTAGTAAACCCCTGAAAGTAAAACAAATCTCATATGATGATTTTGGGGGGCTACAAGAAAGTGAGATATCTGAGGTGAATGCCCACAGGCAACTTTGGAGAAGAGGGAGAGGAACCCCAAGAAACAAGATGAGGTGTGAAGGCCTTGAGAGGAAATGAACAGCTGAGGCAGGGACGTTGGGCCTACTTCAAAAAAATGAAAGAAAAGGTGGGAGCTTGCTAGAGTCTGAGATAACAAATATGACCCCCCTCAAACCAGGTTGAATAAAAAACTTCTATGGCCAAGGGACTCTCTGCCAGGACATTCTGCTAAGGACGTTTCCATGTGTTAGATCTCATCATTGCAAAGGTCCTACAAGGTCATTATTATTCCCATTTTGCAGCTGAGGAAACTGATACTCAGGCTAGAAAGTGGCAGATCCAAGAATGTGCTCAAGAGTGTCTGAGGAAACGTGTGTTTTTGCCCTACTGACTACTCCAGAATTATCCTTCCTCATTCCATTTTATGCAATATTCCTATTTTCTCACAGCTTTTATCTCAGCTAGTAATCCTGAGTAAAAAGTGGCTTACAGGCCGATTCTTAGCGAAGTGGTAAAGACCGAAAATCACTGTCACTCCCCTCACTGCAATTCTGGAAGAGGACTGGTAAAAGGCTAAGAGGTGAGGCAAGAAGTTCAATCTCAAAAGGTGGGATTTTGTTGACTGTGAAATAGAATAGGAGGGGTAGGAGGTAATATTTAGCAGTAGTTTCTTCTTGGTAACTTTTTTTTTCTTTTAAGATTTTAAAATTATTTTTAGACAGAGAGTGAGAGGTAGAGAAAAACATCAATGTGAGAGCAAAACATCGATCCCTCACCTCACACTTGCCCCCATGGTGGGGAGGAGGGGGCTCCACCCTGACTAGGAATTAAACTGGCAACCAGCAACCCTTTGGTGTATGGGGTGACACCCAACTAACTGAGCTACACCAGCCAGAATAGTGCCTGTAACTTGCCTGTTTATTATGTCATTCTGAATTCCTGTAATTATTAAAATGTGAGTGTAGCTCATTAGTTTCTGAGCCAAGTCTCCTTTGCTCTTTCCATTTTAGAGCAGACTGACAGGGAGTTTTACTCTCATTTGATCATCTGTACCCAATTCCATGAGGGGGCCAACTTGGAGTTCATGCTCGGGTACTGCTTTTACTTCTTGGGGTATGGGATCCTTGATGCCCTTACCCTTTCCTCCAGCCCCATCACTGGTGTTAATTACCACCCAACTGTAATAGTGGGAGAATCAGAAGATAGGGCAGTTAGAAGACAAGTTTGGCAGGAACAAAATGATTAGGATTTTGCTCAGAGATCAGGCAGGGGACAGGGTATGGTTAATGCAGGGAGTACCCGGGGGCCAGTCAGAGAAATAGAAACCACAGGAGGGCTTTCAACAGAGAAAACTGAACATAGGGAATTGGTTTAAAATGTTTCAGAAAAAGCAAAAAGTGAGCACCGAGGTAACAAGTAGATAAGAATTGTGTGAAGTCTCAGGACTGGGGGAAGTAAGGGGATTGATTAGAACCTAGGGGTTTAGAGGAGGGTCTCACAGAGTTGAGACGCAGACCTCTGAGGGTGGCGGTACCACACAGCTCCAGATACCTCAGCAGCTTGGGGGAGCCACCCTGTGTTGGAAGCAACAAGGCTGGTTCTGCAGCAGGATATTGGAACCAGCTGTCACTTGCACGATGAAGGGGCCATTGTTGGGGTGACGCCAACAGGAACTAGAAGAAAACAGGAAGGAGAAACCTTTCCTGACTTCTACCTTGCAGTTTCCCTCTGCCATCCCCTATTGGCAGAGTCAAATGTAGAGTATCTGACAAAGGAGAAATGTGGTTTGCAGAGCTCAGCCCCAGCATCCCAGAGCAGAGTTCTGGAGGTGAGATATAATATCTTAAACACTGGCATGTAGGGTGAACAGTTGTGTGGTTGCCAGTGAATCACTACCTGAAAGAAGCTTCAAACTTGGTGTTTTAGTGAAGTGTCAGCTACCTCTGCCTATCTGTGAAACTTTCACTGTTGTGAATATTGGCCGTGTGTGTGTGTGTGTGTGTGTGTGTGTGTGTGTGTGTGTGTGTGTGCGCGCGCGCGCGCGCACGCTTCTTTAAGGATTAGGAAGAGGGCTTGGCCTTTTTAAGGTCTGCAGGAGTCCACTCCATCGTGCTGGGAATAAACACTATCACTCTCCTCTGAGCTGTTAATGAGACTCCAAAATAAATGTTTTCCTTTAGATTGCACCTTGTAATTTATGATTCAGTCCCAGAAAAGAAACTTTAGTGTATTGGGAAATGGGTGTACTCAAAGAAACTTCATGGGGGCCAGAGCTGGAAGGATTTGGAATCAAGACAAACCCAATTGCCAGTAAACCTCAGTCATGTCTCCAGATCTTAGAAGCAAGCTAATGGTTTACAGTTTTCTCCCTTTGCTTACATAGTTCCAGGAAGACAGACAGCTCACAGCCCAGAAAGCTTAGTAACTGAACTTTCCATAACACCTGGGAACCTAAGAGAGCATGTGTGGGGAAGTGATGATGGGGCCATTTGCAGGTTGAAGCTAGTGCCTGGAAACTGTTCATTGCCTGCTCAGCATGCAGAACCACTAGAAATGAAATTGATGGTGATTATGCAAGAGAGGTAAATGCGAGCAAACACCACGTGAAAGGCATCATGATTGTTCAATGAATTCAATAGAACGAGTTGCAACTTTGTGTTTGTTGGCTGGGTCCTGTTCTCTGTCAAACATCGGTTCAACTGGAACCCACCATAAAAAAGAACAAAGTGTAAAATTGTAAGTGCACTGTTTGGTATACTCCTACATGGCACCAAAATAAGATAAGAGCTGATCTCATAAACAGCATTATTTGCTGGCAGGGTAGTTCTCTGATATGGAAAATTATCAGTGATAGAGAGAAATCACAATAGCCAAAAAAATTTCTGAGGGATAGATGGCTTATCTCATTCTGTTTGTAGGATTCCTGTTGGTGGCACCTAAGGGTTAATATAATTGATTACTAGTACATAATGAAATTTATCAATAAGACTAAAGAGTTTGCACTCTGGAGTCAGATGTACCTGGCTTTCAACCTCTTTCCTCCCACTTATTATGCTTGTAATCTTGATCAAATTACCTAAAACTCAGTTTCTTTATCTTTTAAGTGGGGATAATTATACTCCCTCTCTTGAAGTTCCATTGTGACGGTTAACTCAGATGATGCAAACAAGATGTTCAACAGAGTTCTTGGTGCAAAATATGTGCTAAAAATGTTTGCTGCTCTATCTTTATTATTATGACTGCTATTATTAATATGCACTTATTGAAAACTTACTCTATTGTTAGTGCCAGGCCCTCAAGATAGAAAGATGAATTTAACTTAGTCCCTTCTGTCAAAGAGTTCATGACCTACTGTCAAAGGTACTCAAAAGCCTTGATTTAGGGAAGATGAGTCAGCTCAGGTGACTGTGTGTGGACTCGTTGTGGGAGATCTTAGTTCTTGAAGGAAACCGCAGGGCTATGGAGGAACATAGTTGTAGATGTCAGGAGAATATTGAGAGCAGGAAGGGAGCCTGCATGTGCAGACTGGCTGGCCATGACTGAGGAAGCAGAAGATGAGTTTCTTTGCCTACTGCTTAAGTTTTAGGGCACCGCAGAGCAAGATCGGTGTAAAAGACACACCTAACTTCCGAATTATATAAATGATGCAACGGTGTTGGGCTAATGACAGGGGCTCTGTTAGATACCCCTGTGAAGTGTTGTGAATTTGTGTCACACTGACAATTCTCCTGCCATCAAATGGTTATCTACTTGCTGCTGAAATTGATTATTGAGGATTGGGTGTGAAATGTAATGATTACAAAATTGTTGGAAAGACCACGATGGACAGAAGCTACTCATAATCTTTGGGCTAGGAATTGAGCAGGTGGGCCTCCTCTGGGCCTGTCAGCAGACCCCAGTAAGCCCCTCATGGCTCCTGACAGATAGGCTTTCAGCGTATTCTGTGAAGAGAAACAGGGTGGCTGGTTCTAAAAGCCCCATGAAAGGTTTCAGTGTGCTGCCTTGGAGAAGATGAAGGGTGGCAGGACCCTGAAGACCACAGAGGAAATAGCTGTGTGCTGCCAAGATTTAATACATATAGAGGTTATTTTAGGGGCCCTCTATACTATGGTTAAAGGAAATAAAGAATCTGTCAATTAAGAGGGTCATTAATTGTTCTATTCTGTCATGTAATAATATTACATCTCTATTAACACATGTGTTTACACAACTGGATTTCTGTGCAATTGCTAGTGCTCAGCTGTCAGCATTTGCTTATCTTTAGTGATTCCCTTACACATTTTGTGAGAAATTCTAGGGTTGATGGGCAATCACTATTCTCTTCCATGTTATTATAGAAATTTGATAAACCACCAGACTGAAGAAAAAAAAAAAACCACACCATGAAATAACACTTCAGCGAAAAGGAGAGCATGGCTTTTGGAGTATAACTTTTTTGGTACACTTTTTTTTCTTATATGGAGTCTGCTATTTTTGGTTGACATGTGCAAACAGACGAAAGAAAACTTAATCTTAGGTTAAAAAAGCCAATAAATGGTTTATATTTTTGTGAGCCAGTAAAATCCAGAAGATTTTCCTCTGGAAAAAAACTTTTTCCACATAGCATATCTTTCCAGAAATAAGAAAAAACTGGATCATTTTCCCTGTGTTATCTGTAATTTGGTTTGACTTTTGGAAAGGGAGGACCATTTGTGAAGTTTATAGGGAATTCATTCATTCACGGGATACTGGAGCCTGCTGTAAGGTATCCCAGAGTCCATGCCATGAGAAAGCCATGGGTGAAATACCTTAAAATTAAATCATTTCAGATCTTATTTTAGTGCTTTGGTGACCAAACCCCACATGAGGAGTTTATCAGGAGGCTTTTATAAACATATGTGCCCCAATGGCAGGTTTCCCCCATACAATGGAGAGAAATATTACAGACAGTCAAGTTCCAGAATGATACTAAAATTCATTTAGCATACTGCATCATTTTATCATATATTTCCATTGCCCAGTTTTGAATAAAATTGGATATGTGTATCTATGTGTTTTAGAATGGAGTAGTTAGGCTTAATTGCAAAAGTTTAAATATTAATTAAAAATTTAAAAATTGCTCCCGGGGCCGAAACCGGTTTAGCTCAGCGGATAGAGCGTCGGCCTGCGGACTGAAGGGTCCCGGGTTCGATTCCGGTCAAGGGCATGTACCTTGGTTGCGGGCACATCCCCAGTAGGGGGTGTGCAGGAGGCAGCTGATCGATGTTTCTCTCTCATCGATGTTTCTAGCTCTCTATCCCTCTCCCTTCCTCTCTGTAAAATATCAATAAAATATATTAAAAAAAAAAAATTGCTCCCGGAAAGCAGTAGTTGGTTTAAAAGAGGATGCTATCTCTAACATTAAGGAAAATGACTAAGTGTGTTAGAAAATCAACAATTCACCCACTGCCCAAGTGGGCTATCTAGGAAGCTTGCTGTCCCTGACTCTCCTGGTCTGAATCCTTTTCTCCTCGAATATCCTTTCTCTCCTGTCCAGAGTGCCCTGTAGGGTCTTCTTCCCGGAGGGTCTAGGTCCCTGGAGTTGTCCATTGAAGTAGTTTATTTTCCCCTCAAATTTCTTCTACTTAAAATTTTTTTTGATATAAATCTAATTCTCTATCCTTGGCCCATAAAAGTTCTATTCCTTGGTGTAGACGAAGTAGGGATAAGCCTAGACTGGGCTTGGGAATGAAAAGATATAGATATAATGATAATAAAATCCTTGTTATGATTTACTATTTATTATTTAAATAGAGGCCCGGTGCATGAAATTCATGCAGGGGTGTGTGTGTGTCCCTCAGCCCAACCTGCACCCTCTTCAATCTGGGACCCCTCGAGGGATGTCTGACTGCCCATTTAGGCCGGATCCCACCTAAACGGGCAGTCAGACATCCCTCTCACAATCCAGGACTGCTGTTTCCCAACTGCTCACCTGCCTGCCTGTCTAATTGCCCCTAACTGCTTCTGCCTGCCAGCCTGAACACCCCTTAACCACTCCCCTGCCAGCCTGATCAGCACCTAACTGCTCCCCTGCCGGCCTGATTGCCCCTAACTGCCCTCCCCTGCCAGCCTGGTTGCCCCCAACTGCCCTCCCCTGCAGGCCTGGTCACCCCCAACTGCCCTCCCCTGCAGGCCTGGTCACCCCCAACTGCCCTCCCCTGCAGGCCTGGTCACCCCCAACTGCCCTCCCCTGCTGGCCCGGTCCCCCTAACTTCCCTCCCTTGCCAGCCTGGTCACCACTAACTGCCCTGCCCTGCTGGCCCGATTGCTTCTAACTGCCCTCCCCTACCGGCCTGGTCACCCCTAACTGCCTTCCCCTGGTGGCCTGGTCACCCCTAACTTCCCTCCCCTGCTGGCCTGGTCCCCCCCAAACTTCCCTCCCCTGCTGGCCTGGTTCCCCCCAACTGCCCTCCCCTGCAGGCCTGGGTCCCCCCCAACTGTCTGCCCCTGCAGGTCTGGGTCCCCCCCAATTGTCCTCCTCTGCTGGCCCGGTCACTCCTAACTGCCCTCCCCTGCAGGCCTGATCGCCCCCCAACTTCCCTCCCCTGCTGGCCTGATCACCCACAACTGCCCTCCCCTGCTGGCCATCTTGTGGTGGCCATCTTGTGTCCACATGGGGGTGGCCATCTTGTGCGTTGGAGTGGTGGTCAATTTGCTATTACCTCTTTATTATATAGTATATATAGCAGCTTTATCACAGCATTTTTATAATGGCACCCAAAAATAATCTGAATGTACATTAATAGTGGAAATTTTGACTATATTGGAGTGCATTTATACTGTAGAATATGGTGTGGCTATTAGAATTGAAAGTTAGATATACATGTATTGACCTGGAAAGATGACTAAATACTTTTTAGTTGTTTTATAAGAAAGGTAAATTTCTTAGAATCAACATCATTAAAATGTTCATACTACCCAAAGCAATCTATAGATTCAGTGCAATCCCTATCAAAATACCAATGGCATATTTCACAGATCTAGAATAAACACTCCAAAAATGTACATGGAACCAAAAAAGACCCCAAATAGCTGCAGCAATCTTGAGAAAGAAGAACAAAGTAGGAGGAACCACAATACCAGATATCAAGTTATGCTACAAAGCCACTGTATTCAAAACAGCCTGGTACTGACACAAGAACAGGTATATAGATCAATGGAACAGAACAGAGAACCCAGAAACCAAACCAAGCCACTATGCTCAATATTTGAAAAAGGAGGCAAGAACATACACTGGAGCAGAGACAGTCTCTTTAATAAATGGTGTTGGGGAAAATTGGACAGGTACATACAAAAAAATGAAACTAGACCACCAACTTACACAATACACAAGAATAAAATCAAAATGGATAAAAGACTTAAATGTAAGACATGAAACCATAAGAGTCCTAGAAGAAACCATAGGCACCAAAATTGCAGACATCTCTCATAGCAATATGTTTACCAATATATCTCCTAGGACAATGGAAACTAAGGAGAAAATAAACAAATGGGACCATATGAAAATACAAAGCTTCTGCACAGCAAAAGAAACCATCAACAAAATAACAAGAGACCCCACTACATGGGAGAACATATTTGCCAATGTTACATCTGATAAGGGATCAATCTCCAAAATATATAGGGAACTCATACAATTTAACAAAAGGAAGGCAAATAATCCAACTGAAAAATGGTCAAAGGACCTAAATAAGCTCTTCTCCAAAGTAGACATATAGAAAGCCAAGAGACAAATGAAAAAATGCTCAAAGTCGCTAATCATCCGAGAGGTGCAAATCAAAATGACAGTGAGATATCACCTCACACCTGTCAGAATGGCTATCATCAACAAATCAACCAACGATGAGTGTTGATGAGGTTGTGGAGAAGAGGGAACTCTAGTACACTGCTGCTGGGAATGCAGAATGGTGCAGCCCTGTGGAAAACAGTATGGAGTTTTCTCAAGAAATTACAAATGGAAATCCCATTCGACCTAGTCATCCCACATCTAGGAATATATCCCAAGAAACCTGAAACACTCATCAGAAAGAATATATGCACCCCTATGCTCATAGCAGCGCAATTTACAATAGCTAAGACTTGGAAACAGCCTAAGTGCCCATCAGCAGATGAGTGGATAAAAAAACCTATGGTACATTTACACAATGGAATACTACATGGCAATAAAAAAGAACTCTTACCATTTGCAACAGCATGGATGGATCTGGAGAGTATTATGCTGAGTGAAATAAGCCAGTAAGCATTTCACATGATCTCACTCATATGTGGAATCTAATGAACCAAATAAACTGATGATCAAAAATAGACCCAGAGTCATAGAAGAACAGACTGTTAAACCTCAGAGGGAAGGCAGGGGAGGGTGGATGGGAAGAGTTCAACCAATGAACTTGTATGCATATATGCATAACTCATGGACACAGACAATGAGGTGGTGAGAGCCTGGGGGTGGGGAAAGGATAGGAGTGGGTTGGAAGAGGTTAATGGGGGGTGGGGGTGGAAAGGAGGACCCATGTAATACTTCCAACAATAAAGATTAAAAGAAAAAAGGTAAATTATATATTAGAGTAAAAGAAAAAAGGGAAAACTCTCTATGAGCATTTTTGTTTTATGCATTTGTATGAGTACAGAGAATGGTGTGAAAGATACACACCACACTTTACATTGACAAAGTCTGAGGATGAATATACTAGTAGACTTGAGAGGAAGATTATGAACTTAAAAATTCATCTCTATTTTCTATTGGTTACCATAATCATGGATCACTTTGGTAACTAAAAATCCAATCAAATAATAAAAAAAAGCTGTTAGAGTTTTTATGCCCCAACGAAACCTAATATTTAATGAGGTCTTCCTATGGGAAATCACCATCTTCAACTTTAATAAATTATAATAATCTTAATAATTCTACAGGTAGCTGCTAATATTGTTTATACCTTATAATAGAGAAAATGAAAGGTTAGAGAGATAACCTGTCCAAGTTCACAGTGACAGAACTTATTTGATCACATTTCTATGCAATAAAAAGGAGCGCAGTACTGACAGATGCTACAACATGATGAAGCCTTGAAAACATTCTAAGTGAAAGAAGCCAGTCACAAAAGACCACATATTACATGATTCCATTTATCTGAATGTCTAGCCAATCCATAGAGACAGAGAGTAGATTAGTGGTTGCCTAGGGCTGGGGGGATGAGGAATGGAGAGTGACTACAAATGAGTAGAGTTTTTTGCAGGAACAAAAATGTTCTAAAATTAGATTGTGGTGGTGGTTGCACAACACTGCAAATATAATAAAACCCATTGATCGTATGCTATAAATATGTGACATGGATGGTATATGGATTATATCTCAATAAAACTTATAAAATAAGAACTCTATTAATGAACATTCTTTAATGGACAGAAGGGACTCATACACCCTTCTGACTAGATTGTTCCTAATTCTCCTGGGACAGGACTCATTCTGGTCAGATTGCTCTGATTTACTGATGTTCAAGAAAGCTTGCAAGACAGTTTCAATGGAATAAATGCTCCCAAGGACGTGTGTGTGAGTGTGGAGAATGTCATGTTCAAGAAGCTTATATAGCTCTCTCTACTTCCTTGAAAGGATCTCCTCAATAGTCCCTTTTGTTCATCAAAGGCTGTCCTGATTTTGATGAAGTCGTCACAGAATTGTGAAAAGTCCTGGCTCTGGGGATTATCACTACTTCTTTCTTCAGCCAGATCTTTCCCCCCAATGACTCCAAACAAATTCAGTTTTTCAAGTACTGGTTTTTAAACCTGTCATTCTTTTCATTCACTCTTTCCTCTGACCGATTCATTAGTACAGGTTCAATTGTTACTTTTCTGTTGCTCAAACACCACTAACAATAGCTATTGTGTTTTACTAGTAAAATAGTTACAGCTGCAGTTATTTTTAAAAATTAAAAATAGATGATTACTAGCAACCAGTTAAGATCACTCTAAGAAGCTTTCTGTTATAATAGGCACGGTTACCATTGGGGTTATGACTCACAACTACTGAGATGACTGAGAAACACTGTCCCTCCCACCCCAATATATTAATGAGAATGATTTGTAAAAAAAAAAAAAATCCAACAGCTACGTATTGAGCACAGATTATGTTTAGGACATTGGGATTTTTAAAAACTAAATTTATGTGAGTAATATTGGTTACTAATATAAGTGTACAATTCTGCAATACATCATCTGTATATTGCATTGAGAATGCTTGGATTTTTATGGGAGATAGAAAACCTGTTAGGAACTTAAAATCTTTTAGGGGGGCTAAGGCATGAGGACCAGTAAGATTGAGAAACAGTGTAAGAGTTAATAATAAATACCGCAAATGCTAGGATTGTTCATTGATCAACGTATAAAAGGAGACTTTGCTAATTCATTCACTAAACAACTGTTTATTCAGCATCTCTTATAAGCAAGCTCTTGGGGTGAAGTTGATACTATATTGTGGGGTCAGGGGCTGATGAGAGTGCACTCTCTCTCCTTTTCCAGGAAGTAGAATAGGAAGCTGCTAAGCCTCAGGGAGCTTACAGTCTATGGGAGGACATGCACTGGAGCAATGACTCAACTCCAGTCCTTAGACACAAACATCGGGTCTTCTTCCCTGGGCCCTGCCTTTCACAGGCCCCACGTTAACCCTCTCTGTGGAGTGAGGAGCCTGTGGGGCTAAAGGGAGGTGCCCATCCAGTGTCCACACCACCCTGCTCTAGACACTGTAGGTATGCAAGGTTGTGGACTTCCCTGCCTAGATGGCTTGAGCCAGCATTTAGAACTTGCACAGGTCCCCTCCTTGGAGCCACCTATGCTGCTGGTGTGAAATCCTTGAGCAAGAGGAGGAGGGTCAAAAGGCAGGCAGCTCTTTGTAAAGGACATGGACAGAACTTGGACATGCCAGTTGGGGTGCTTGCCAGTTGCATATAAGGTGACCTGTGATATAAGAAAAGAAGGGAGTGGGCCACAAACCAGGGGCTGTCTCTCCCCACCTGCCTGGTTCTGAACTGGAACTTGTTGGAGTCCAAGAATTGTAAATTCCAACCTGGCCTTCCAGGTTACCATGAAGGTCATTTTTCAAAGGAGGTAAAGAGGATGAACCTACTTTATTTGACAGTCTGTTTCTCTGACTCTGGGTCTTGCAGATGTCGGGGGTGAGTCTGCAGAGTGTGATGGGTCATCATAGAGGGAGGAGCAACACATTCTGATGAGGCAGCTTCTTAGGAGGGTGTCTACATTAGGCCTGGAAGGAACTGTTTAATAAATATTTTCCCAGCAGTTGCATTGCAGGAGGCACAACCTGAGGCCCTCAGATACCTAAGAGACCTGCTGTGGTATCTGCCAGCAGGGAATATGCAAACTAATAAAGGGCCAGGATTTGTAAACAAAAACTGCCATGAAGTAAGCTAAGCACCAAAAATGGAGATTCTGTATTGCGTAGTGGGGACATAACTGGGGACTGATAGCTCTTCCTGGAGGTAATGTGTTAAGGCTTCACAGAAGGTTTGATTTGGGTCCAGAAGACTGAGGAGGAGTTTGAGGTAGATGTGAGGATAATGGAAAACCTTTCCAGGCAGAAGTCAATAGCATATGCAAAGACATAGGTATGGTATGTTTGGGGAAATGCCTGCAGTGCAGACTTCCAGGAAAAAATAAAAGGTAGAATGTGTTTGGGGAAATAATGAGCAGTTCATTTAGTTTATAGCAAGGATTCTTAACCTTTTTGGTGCCATGGATTTGATGAAGTGTATGGCCTCCTTAGAATAATATTTTAGATACATATGTTAAAATAATACGACTACAAAGGAAAGCTAGTATATTGAAGTAAAATTATCAATAAAATAAACACATTTGTGATACATTAATATACACATTTCCTCAGTAAAACAATAAATAACAGGTTCTAGCAGCAATCTAATAATCACAGTAATTTCCAAGTTGATGAGCTTAACTGATGTTTTGGGATATCTGTGACAACTATAAATTGATATGCAAATATATGAGTTGGTGACACAATTACTGGGTACTGTGAATACTGTGCCTACAGTCGTAACTGGTACAGTTAGAATGGAAGAAAGTAAAAGGTTTGAGTGATTATTGAAAATGAAGATGAATATTTTTCCCATAGAAGTTCATGCACTCTGTAAATTCTATCCACAGACCCCTAGGGAATCATGGACTCCAGTTATGAACTCCTTTAGAGAATGGGGTTCAGCAAAGGAATGGACTACAGTGTTACTCTAATTTGTAAGTTCTTCTAGGGCTTTCAGACAGAATTTGATTTACAAAATCAAGCTTTATTCAACACTGGAAAGGACATGCTTACTGAATAAACTGAGAATGTCCACAATGTTGTAGTTCTTAAGGCCACCGTTGTGTTTTGCCCTCTGTTGCCTAAGAAGACCTCTTGACAGTATTTGCAGAATGAGGAGAGCATTCTTCCCAAGTCCACAGAAAGGCATAAAGTGCAAGGTGTAGAATAGAGTCTGAGTAGCTCAGGTGGTCAATGACACAGTGTTTTCTTTATTTGTCTTTCAAACCTTGGGGAGGAGGCGGAGAGCAGGAGAGATGCACCCTGTTATGCTATTACAATGTGCTGGTCCCTTAGCTACTTGTTAGTTGGAGAACTCCTAGTAATTCACAAATGGAGCAAGTGGTTAGACAGAGAGATGGAAGGACAAAATAAGCAGAAGGAACAAAGAAAGGGGGGCATTGGTGGTAGTTGTGTCTAGAGGGCCCACTCTATGCTCTCATATTTTTCTCCGTGCCTGAGGCTTAGTTTAGATGACTGCCTTTTGGGTTTGGAATGTGACAAAAGCTGTAGATATGGCTGCTTACATTAGAGACAAATAAGGGCCCCTTTGTTTTGTAACAGTCAAGTAGGAACAAAAGGTCTTTACCTACGGATGTGGCTCTAGTCACAGCCTGACCACACAGAATGGGAAATCTTGGACACTCCTGAGGTAGAAAGAAAATAAACCTTTTTAGTCCTGCAGCCTTCCTACCCCCTCCCTCCTTCCCTGGGCAGTGTGAGTATACAGTGATGTGGTCAGCATTGTGCTTGTGAAATGTGCTTTTTTTTCCAATTTATGACTGCTGTTCCTTGTGCCTCTTGGCCTCTGGAAACACCTGGCATGGTTTTGAGCTCAAAGTCCTCAGGGCATCTCAGGTAGGCGGCTTCATGGTTCTTGTCATCCACCATCAGATGCCCATGCTCACAGAAAATGTCAGTTGTACCACTCTGCACAAAGGAGTGATTCTCTCTGCAAAGGCAAAGAGGAAATATCTGATGTTGTAGCCAGCCATCTGGCTATCTTTGGGGACTGAACATGCATATTAATGTAATCTTTTGTTTATTACCTAGATCACCCTCAGATACTTAGATGGTGTTAATTGCAACGTTTGTAAGGCAGGCTCCCTACTGCAATTCATCCTTTCAATCCCAATCGCTGGGCAATTACCACCACCAATTTACATCTAGTTGAGTGTAGTACCAGCAAGCAATGTGGACTGCCTGTATCTTTTTCTCTGGGATGATGATCAGTCAGCTATTCTGGATTTTTTAAATGTAAAAATGAAATATATTATTGAAAGACTTAATTTTCTAAAGTGAAGAAATTCCAAGGGAGTTCCTTGGGAAAGCAGCCTATGTTGATGGAATTGTATGGTCTGAAACTTACTCACATAAGAGGTACAAAAGATTTGGGTGGGTCAGATCTTCACTGGGGGTGTGGGCAATATAAAGCTCTAAGGCAGATAGTTTGGAGTATTTTGAATGGGTTCTAGTCACTGCTTTGCAAAATTGGTACACTCAAAGACCACACGACCCATAAATATCCTTTTTCTGTTTGCCAAGGATAAAAATAAGCCTAATGACAATATAGTACTGACAAGGGCACCTGTGTTTATGTTGACTTCTCCTTTTGTGTCTTCTTATAACACATAAACTACCAACAGCAAATGAAAATAGTGTCTGCTTCTCCACAGCAGCAAATCAAGTGGAGAGACAATGGCTGGTTAACCAGATCACCATGCACACTAAATTGATCTCTAATTCCTCCTTTAACTATGGCAGCAAATGTGAGGTGGCAAGTTGTTCCATCTCAGAAAGTGGTTTGGGAGAAGTTGCAGAGATAGGGATGGAAAACAGAAATATAAGGAAGCAAAAGAGTAATTTAGGATAAAACTCTGATATATCATATTTTTTTCTTTAACTGACATTTCAGTAATGTGTGATAAAGAAAGTCCTATGGAATGTTTGTAATTTCTATCCCTAATCTGTCAGGGCATGGAGTTGATTGAGCACGAGTATAAAAAGCTTGTAACCCAGAATGGGAAGGGAAAGAGAATTGGGAAATTTAGGGATTTTTAGAACTGCTTGTTTAAGGAACATGAAATGTGAATCTCTCCCAGAATCAACATTTCTAAAAATACTCAGAGCTTTATGCTTAGCATCTTTTGGTACATACACATGCACACATGCACACGCACACATGCACACGCACACACACACACGCACACACATACACACGCACACACACACACACATATTTGTTTGTAATGTCATAAAGACAGGTAGCTGGGTAGCCATTTGTCTTTCATGGTTCTGCTGTCAGCACACATTTCTAGGTGTCAGAAATACAACACTTGTTTCCTTGTCCTTGCTCTGTGTTATGTAGGCTACACTGAGACATGTATACTTTGAGTAGCTTGAAGGGAAACCAGAAATGTTTATTAACCTTGTTTGCACTGCTTTGCAAGGACAAGTTATGTAAAAACTTAAGGCAGGTAATATACACACATGGATTCATTCTCTACAACTGGTCTTGTTGGAAGAGACTTTTAGAATAAAGGTGCAGATTGAGTATTTAACAGTTTTTGGCTATTTTACATTTTTTCCTTAAAATCCTGGCTTGCCAATACTTTTTTTTTTTTTTTTTTATTTTTTATTTTATTTTATTTTTATTTATTTTTTTTTATTAAATAAATCTTTATTCAGATTATTACAATTATTTCTCCTTTTTTCCCCCATAGCTCCCCTCCACCCATTTCCCACCCCACCTTCTGCCCTTACCTCCCCCCCACTGTCCTCATCCATAGGTGTATGATTTTTGTCCAGTCTCTTTATGAACCCCCCCATACCCCTTTCCCCCTGAGAATTATCAGTCCACTCCCTTTCTATGCCCCTGATTCTATTATATTCACCAGATTATTCTGTTCCTCAGGTTTTTAATTTACTTGATTTTTAGGTTCACTTGTTGATAGATATGTATTTGTTGTTCATAATTTTTATCTTTCCTTTTTTCTTCTTCCTCTTCTTTAAGAATACCTTTCAGCATTTCATATAATACTGGTTTGGTGGTGATGAACTCCTTTAGCTTTTTCTTGTCTGTGAAACTCTTTATCTGCCCTTCAATTCTGAATGATAGCTTTGCTGGGTAGAGTAATCTTGGTTGTAGGTTCTTGCTACTCATCACATTGAAAATTTCTTGCCACTCCCGTCTGGCCTGCATAGTTTCTGTTGAAAAGTCAGCTGACAGTCGTATGGGTGCTCCCTTGTAGGTAATTAACTGTTTTTCTCTTGCTGCTTTTAATATTCTCTCTTTGTCTTTTGCTCTTGGCATTTTAATTATGATGTGTCTTGGTGTAGTCCTCTTTGGATTCCTTTTGTTTGGGGTTCTGTGGGCTTCCTGGACTTGTAAGTCTATTTCTTTCACCAGGTGGGGGAAGTTTTCGGTCATTATTTCTTCAAATAGGTTTTCAGTATCTTGCTCTCTCTCTTCTTCTGGCACCCCCATAATTCTGATGTTGGTACGCTTGAAGTTGTCCCAGAGTCTTCTTACATTATCTTCAACTTTTTGGATTTTTTTTTTTGCTTTTTGCTTTTTCGGTTGAGTGTTTTTTGCTTCTTTGTATTTCAATTCTTTGACTTGATTTTTGTGTTCCTCTTGTCTGTTTTTGGGTCTCTGTATAATATTTTTTATTTCAGTCAGTGTATGTTTAATTTCTAGTTGGTCCTTTTTCATCTCTTCGAGGGTCTCGTTATATTTATCGGCCTTTTCTAGGATATTCTTAAAAAGCCTTATAACTGTGGTTTTGAATTCTATGTCCAGTCGTTTGTTTTCCTCCATTTCTTTTGTTTGTGATCTGATTCTTAGACGCCGCATTTTCACTGCTTCCCTGGGTTGGTAGATTTGTGTGCTAGGTTTCCAATTTGGCCTAGTGGGTCTGCCTCCCCAGTTAACCTGAGGTGGACACTCTTGGTGCACCCCTTTGTGGACTGTGTGTACAGCCTTGTTGTAATTAAGTCTTGATTGTTGTTGGTGTAACTGGGAAGAATTGACCTCCAGGCCAGTTGGCTGTAAGGATCAGCTGTGTCTATGCTGGGAGAAGTCCGGTGCTGGAGACAGCCTTATAGGATTAGACTTGCCAAATTGCAATAGCCTCTGTGCTCAGCTTGGATGGGGTGGAGTCTCAGTCTTGGCTTCCTGTCAGCCTTGCCCTTGCGCGCACGTGTGTGCCTTCAGTCCTCTGCCTTCCCGGCTCCCGATTCTCCGCCCGAGAGTCCAGACTCCCCCCACAAGAGCGTGGGTCCCCAGGGGCTCGCCTGGAACTGGGGTTCACTGCAGTCAGAACTGGGGCTCACTACAGTCAGAACTGAGGTTCAGTGCCGTCAGGAGCCTCTCACTCCCTTCCGCTAGGGAAAGCCTGTGGCAGCCTCCGCAGCCTTTGTGCGCACTGGCGCGCGCGCGCGGACTTTCAGTCCTCCGCCTTCCCCGGCTCCTGAGTCTCCGCCCGAGAGTCCAGACTCCCCCCACAAGAGCGTGGGTCCCCAGGGGCTCGCCTGGAACTGGGGTTCACTGCAGTCAGAACTGGGGCTCACTACAGTCAGAACTGAGGTTCAGTGCCGTCAGGAGCCTCTCACTCCCTTCCGCTAGGGAAAGCCTGTGGCAGCCTCCGCAGCCTTTGTGCTCACTGGCGCGTGCGCACGGACTTTCAGTCCTCCGCCTTCCCAGGCTCCTGAGTCTCCGCCCGAGAGTCCAGACTCCCCCCACAAGAGCGTGGGTCCCCAGGGGCTTGCCCGGAACAGGGTTTCAGTGCAGTCAGAACCGGGGTTCAGTTCGGTCGGGGGCTCCCTTCCCCCTTCCGCCAGAGAAAGTCAGCCAGGCTCTCAGCCGCCCTTCCTCTCTGCGCGCACAAAGACCCTTTGCCGTACCTCCAATTCTCTGTGAGCTTTTCTCTATCCTTCTAGTTGTAGAATTTTCACTCAGTCAGCTTTCCTGCGGTTCTGGATGGTGTCCGTTCTGTCTTTTAGTTGTAGTTTTGAAATTGTTGTGCGAGGCAGCAGTTTAGGTGTTTACCTATGCCGCCATCTTGGTTTTTCCGCCAATACTTTTTTTAAATCAAATTAGTTTGGAAATTAAAATCACTTTCAAACTAAAATCTGAAGCACATAACATATTATATTACCAACTAGAGGCCCGGTGCACGATATTCGTGCATGGGGGGGTGTGTGGCCCTCAGCCCAGCCTGCACCCCCTCCAATCTGGGACCCCTTGAGGGATGTCCGACTGCCCGTTTAGGCCCGATCCCTAAATGGGCAGTCAGATATCCCTCTCACAATCCAGAACTGCTGGCTCCCAACTGCTCACTTGCCTGCCTGCCTGATTGCCCCTAACCACTTCTGCCTGCCAGCCTGATCACCCTCTAATCCCCTGCCAGCCTGATAGACGCCTAACTGCTCTGCTGCTAACCTGATTGCCCCTAACTGCCCTCCCCTGCAGGCCTGGTTGCACCCAAGTGCCCTCCCCTGCTGGCCCAGTAACCCCTAACTGCCCTCTCTTGCCAGCCTGGTTGCCCCCAACTGCCCTCCTCTGCTGGCCCAGTCACCGCTAACTGCCTTCCCTTGCAGGCCTGATCACCCCCAACTGCCCTCCCCTGCAGGCCTGGTCCCCCCCAACTGCCCTCCCCTGCAGGCCTGGTCCTCCCCAACTGCCCTCCCCTGCAGGCCTGGTCTCCCCAACTGCCCTCCTCTGCAAGCCTGGGTCCCCCCCCCCCCCAACTGCCCTCTCCTGCTGGCCTGATCACCCCCAACTGCCCTCCCCTGCAGGCCTTGGTCCCCCCCAACTGCCCTCCCCTGCAGGCCTGGTCCCTCCCAACTGCCCTCCTCTGCTGGCCTGGTTACCCCTAACTGTCCTCCCCTGCTGGCCTGATTGACCACAACTGCCCTCCCCTCTGGCCATCTTGTGGCTGCCATCTTGTGTCCACATGTGGGCAGCCATCTTGTGTCTTAGAGTGACGGTCAATTTGCATATTACTCTTTTATTAGATAGGATAATAGACATCCAATGAATACTTGTTGCATAAATGCTGAGCTCAAGTCTAAAATCTTATGGCTTTCTCCAGATTCTAGACATGTTTATAAGCACAACATATATTTTTAATTATTACCTTTTCTCAAAGTGTGTTTACATATATTCCTCATAGCGTTATTATTCCTTCCTTTAGACCAGGATATTGCAATTCATAAAGTTTCAGGGACTTATACATTTTCACTATTTTTTGTTCATCATTTTATCATGAAAAAATTAAAAAATTTCTAATGTTTTTTTTTCTCCTTCCTGAAGAGCCTGAAGAACTTTTGCATTTCTTATAGTTCAGGGCTACTAAAATAAATTCTCTGTGTTTATTTTTGTCTTCATTTTACCTTTATTCTTGAAGAATATTTTTACTGAATCAAGAACTCTGGGTCTACAACAATTTTTCTTTCAGAACTTTAAATGTGTTGTTCTGCTGTTTTCTGGTGAGTTTGTGATATGAATTCAACTACCATTTGAATCATGTTTCCCTGTAGGTAATGCTTTTTCTAGAACCCCCTCCCTCCCCACCCCCCTTTATTGTTGGTTTTGAGTAGTTTAACAATGATGCGTTTAGTCATGGTTTTATTTGTGTTTATTCTGCTTGGGATTCACAAATCTTTTTGAACTTGTAGATTTATGTCTTCCACCGAATTTGAGGTTCTTAATTTTTAAAATACATTTTCTGTTTCTTTCATTCTCTTTTTTCTGCCTGCCAGTTCTCCAGTTACCTTATGTTTGGTAACTTTAGATATTGTACCATAGGTTCCTGTTCATTTTTTCCCAATTTTCTTTATCTATTTTTTTTAGACTAAAAAAATTTCCATTGATCTATCTTTAAGTTCACTGACTCTTCCTTCTCTATCACCTCCATTTTGTTGTCATGCTTGTCCAGTGAATTTTTTCCAGATATTTTATTTTCCAATTTTAGAATTTCCATCTAGTTCTTTTTTATAGTTTCTGTTTACCTGTTGAAATTTTATTTATTTATTTATTTTTAATTATAGTTTATTTTAATATTATTTCATATTGGTTTCAGGTGTACAGCATAGTGGTTAGACAATCATATACTTTAGAGAGTGTTCCCCTGCTATTTCCAGTAGCCCCCTAGCACCATACCTAGGTATTGCAATATTATTCACTATATTTCCTGTGTTGTACTTTATGTTCTTGACTGTTTTGTAACTACCAATTTGTACTTCTTATCCTTTCACTTTTTTCACCCAGTCCCCCAATCCCTCTCCTCCACCAGACTGCTCTCTGTGTCTATGATCCTCTTTCAATTTTGTATGTGTATTTTGTTCTTTAGATTCCACATATAAGTAAAATCATATGGTATTTGTCTTTCTCTGACTGACTTATTTCACTTAGCATAATACCTTCTAGGTCCATCCATGCTGTCACAAATGTTAAGATTGCATTCTTTTTAATTGCTTAGTAATAGTCCATTGTATATACGTACCACAGTTTTTTTTTATCCACTTGTCTAGTGATGGGCAGTTGGGTTGCTTCCATATTTGGCTATTATAAATAATGCTGCAATGGGTGCATATATTCTTTTGAATTAGTGTTTTGGGTTTCTTTGGGAAAATCCCCAGAAGTGGAATTGCTGGGTCATAAGGAAATGGAACTGCCTTATGAAATTTCTTATCTCTTTATTTATTAAAAACACATTAAAAAAATTCACTGAGCATAGTTACAATAGATGCTTTGAAGTCCTGTTTGATAATTCCATCATCTGGGCCATCTCATGACTAGCTTCTCAGGATTATATTTGGAATGGGTTACACTTTCCATATGTGAAGTACTTTTGGATTATATCCTGAAGATTATGAATTATCTGTTGTGTAAACTCTGGATGTTGTATAATTCTTTGCATAGAGTTGATTTCTTTTGTTATAGCAGGCAATTAACTACTAAAACTGCAACTGCTGTCTCTTGGATGGCAACTCTAATCTCAGCTTAGTTGTTTTACTCTTGGCTGGGCTGCGTGGAGTCTGACCACACAGTGTGGTTCAGTGGCCAGAAATTTGGGAAGAGTTTATATACAGAATTTAGGGCTCCCATTCCTGGCTCTTGATTTCTTGAGATCCTACCCTCATGCCAAAAGCTATGAAAGCAGGGCATTCACCCAGTGTTGCTTTCTTCTTTCAAGTGTTAACTTCCTTCCAGAATCTGTCTGCTCTTGGTTGCTCTTCAGTGTGTTCAAGTAGTTGGGTTTTTTGGCTTTCTTTTGAATTTTGACCAGAGTTTATAGTTGTTGTCTGGGGGAGATTCAGCCTGTTAAGAGCTTATTTGGTCATTTTAAAAAAATTTTGAGCCTTTGGTTATAGCCACACACTGGCAGAACTAGGACTCCTTTTCCAGCCTCCCCCCTGGTCTGTTGTCCTTTAACTCAGTTGTTGCAAACTAGTTCTCCTTAGGTGAATGAAAATGAGAGGGTTTTGTTGTAGGTCATAAAAATATATGTCAGCTTGGATCTGACTATGGTGTTCAAGCCAAATGTTCACCTTTTATGGACCTATCTTAGAAGTCTAAATAGTTAAAGTCTTCTTCTGATACTCTTGTGTTGAAACAGTGCAAAATTAGTTACAACAAGGACCATTGTAATTATCATTTTATAACAGTTAATTTCAAAGTTAAAATGCCTCATTTATTTCAAGTCGTATTCAAGACATGAAAAATTGTCACTCTGATAAAGAACTGGGGCAATCTTGTGGATTTGTCTATGATGGGATTTGAACTCTTTTAATAGATTGCAAACATGGGAACAGTACACATAATCCTAGTTAAGTCACCTAAAAACAGAAACATAATGTAAACTTGTTGACTTTTTCTTTTGTGTTTAATATTCTATTAGTTTAACTCTTAGAAACATTTTTCATGGAGATAATTTTCATTTGACATAGTTTTCATATTACATAGCTGATTTTCAGCCTACTAAAATATCAGATACTTATTTATAGAGTTTGTAACATAGCCCAATAATACTGAGCAAATATCAGATATATTAAGCATTGAGTAATGTCAGTCTAGATAGAAAAATTCTGGTTTTATTAAAATCACCACTGGAAAAATTTTCTTCATGAAATATTTCTTATATTAAACAGGTTTTGTACTATTACTTTGGAAATGAGTATTACAAAAACCTCTTTTCCTTTTCCTCTATTTCTTTGTATTTCTGATATTATTCACTTCAGATGTTCTTTGAGTGGACATCATTCTCTTCAAAATTAAAGATTGCTTGAGAAGCAAAATGATACACCATTTCATGGTATAGTTTTTTGGTTTAAACTTGATGTTGATTAATTTGCCCCTCAGTGACTGAATACTTTTTTTGCAATAACTTTAATTAGCTCAATAACTTACTTATTCTTCTATTGTTTTTCTTTTTGATTTGTCCTATTGTAATAGGTATCTCCTTATGAAAATAAAAGTTTCATCAAATTCTTTCCAAGACCTTTCATTAGATGGCAATCAGTGTAATTTAAGAAGAAATTGCAGCCCTAGCCAGTTTGGCTCAGTGGATAGAGCATTGGCCTCTGGACCAGAAGGTCCAGGGTTCGATTCTGGTCAGGGGCACATGCATGGGTTGCAGCTCGATCCCCCGTAGGGGGCATGCAGGAGGCAGCCAATCAATGATTCTCTCTCATCATTGATGTTTCTATCTAACTCTCCCTCTCTCTTCCTCTCTGAAGTCAATACAAATATTAAAAAAAAAAAGAAGAAATTCCAGTTTGAATGCATCTTTCCATATACAGGCTCACTCACATATTTTGTAGGAAATACATTTCCAGGGATTTATGTTTTAACTCTGTGTCTAGTATATGATACAAGAAGTCTCTGTTCCATTGGAAAATAGCTAAACCAATTTTTTTTTGTTTCGTTCTGATGGTGATATTCAGACTCACTTATTCAAAGCATGAATAGTGCTTTGCTTGAGAGTTCAGCTGCTTAAACTGATTGTTAGAATGTTATTCTGAAAGGATAGAGATCATTTTTTTCTCCTTCAGTAATTATGTGTCCTATACAGAGTAGGTGTTTAATCAGAATATATTTAACTTATGTCTAGAGGGATAGAAAAATTCTAAATAGTGTTTTTTGGCAATATATAATTTTCATTTGAGAGTTTATTGAATTCATTTCCATTAACTTTAAACTTTTTGGTTTTAGGATAACTAAATGTTGATAGTTATGCTATTACAACTAATATTGTTCTTTTATTTAAATGCTATTTTTTATTTAATGTAAAAATGGAAGACTTAAAAAAATATTCTTATGTACTTTACCAGTAAGGGGGTGAAATTTCCAAAATGTTATATAAACTAATAAAGTCCCTCTAATTCAGAATGCCACTTGAAATTAAAACTATTAAACTTAGGGAAGGATATTGACACATAGTAGTCATGCCATAAATGCCTATGCAGTTGAATTTTATGGTTTGGGGTGCATTATTACTGTCAGAGGATGAGAGTATTTAAGCTTAAAAGAATTTTGAGAGAAGGGGATGGGCAGGAAATTACAAAACTGTATGAAAGCTTTTCCCCTCTATGGATTTCAACCTGCTAAATTGGATATTTTGGGGAAAAATATTTCTTCATAATCTGTGTATGAGTGTATATTTTTTTATTGCTGTGACTTATTTCCGTATTTACAAATCTGTGAGCAGTATTGCATCGTCCCCCTCCCCCCCCCCCCCCCCCATTCAACTAGATCTTCTTCTTCTGTCTAAATGAGGGTGTAACTAGAGATTGACAGAATCTGGTGGGTTGCATTTTCATTATGGTGCAGTGGAAATTTCAAAGCTGGCTAGTTATATTTTTAGCCTACATTAGGTACTAACTGTCCTCCTCCTCTCTCCCTTATTCTCATTCACTACCTTCTAGTTAGTTATTACAAGGAGTTGTGAGCTTTTTGAAAGCAAGAGCTGAGTTTTACCCATCTTATCCCAATGCCTCACATAGGACATGATATAAAGTAATGATGATTATACAAAATAAATCACCTTAGTTGTGAAAGAAATAACAGTTGATATTTTCATTGTCGTTGACCGAATGAGTGAAGTGATTATAAGGTAATGATATGTGGAATCCTCCTTAGCCAGATTGTATAGATTATTGATGGGAAGCTGAGCCAGGGTCGAGGGTTGAAAATCCCTGCCAATAACCACGAATATAAACATTGTGCTTCTCAGGCTGCTGTCAGTCTACGAAAGTGACCATTTCCTTCAGAGAAATCAACAACTAGAAGCTAACACACATTACCTGTGAGACCTGGGTTACTCAGTGTGGCTGCATACATTAATTAAATTCTCCAAATGTGTGCATGATGGAGACAAAGACATGAAAACTCTCCTGGTGTTAATTATGATAAGGAAAGATGTCTGAATAATGGTCAGTCAGTTGTCTGTTGTTTGGTCTGCCTAGAGTATCAAAACTGATTGTGATTTGGCAAAATTGAATCTAAGATTGTTTGGGCCTTTAGCTCTGTGTGTGGAATTTCAGCAGGGCTGAATTTTTCAGAATTATTCATGAAAAAACTTATCACACTAAGCATTCTAGGACAAAATGAGCAAATTTATCATGTAAGAATTAGTGCTATCTTTATAATCTGCCAACATCCTGAAGCAACACTAGCAAATGTGTGAACTAGGTCTAAAATTATTGACATGAACACCAATAAAATTGTAATGTAGGCATTAATAATCTTTAAATAACATCAGGACATTTGAGGGAAGGGCAGATAACTGTTTCCTTAGCTCTGCCTTTAGGGTTAGCCAGGAGCCCCCTTCTGATTGACCTGCTTTTGAAGCAGTAGTTCTGTACTGAGGTTGTCAGATGTACTGGTGGCAACTATTTCATAATCCTTGAAAATAATGTTCACTGTGAATATGGAGTTGCCATGAATAAGAATGTGTTGATCTTTATGTCTAATGGAGATATAGAGGATTAAAGAGAAGGAATTAGAGGTGGGGGTGGGAAATAAGCCCCTCCCTTTCCATAAGAAGGATAGAGAGAGGGGAAAATGATGATTAGAATTATAGAATTGTGGAATTTTAGAGATAGGAAATACCTCAGACTTAGGTTAGTATAAATATGGATAGTAAGATTGATAGACTTAAAATTTTCTGGTAATTAGACTCAATTAGATGGTAGAATTTCACTCTCAAGAAGCTCAAAGCAGCATATTTTGAACCTTTTAATGATATTTGTAACAGTTTTCTATGGATTTGTGCTATATGTTTAGTTATACGACTTTGGGACAGTTCATAAAGTTAAAAGCCCTATCATACCTTTATTATAGGACAAACCCTTTCCTAATTCTTCAATAACAGTTGAATTTCAGAGTGAGTTGATTGATGTAAACATTTGGTCTAGGCAATGAACAACAACACTGAAACAGGAGAGGAATGTAGAATGAATAAGGGCAATGAACCCAAGGTCTTAAAAATAATTTCCAGGAAGTCTCAGTTTCCTAAGGTGTCTACTTCCACTAGTCTATACAGAAGAAGTTGTCTGAATAAACCACATTTCTGAAGTGCACATCTGCATTTTCTACTCTAAACTCCAATCCTTTCATCTTTTTGAAATTGTTCTTGTTATGAGTTTCTGATGATTCTTACCATAAGTAGAGTTGGCCTTTCTGTACGCCTCCCATCATTTATCTTATAGATCTCATTAGGAATTACAATATCAAGTTGAAGTCAAATGTCTATCTTTTCTCTTGTCATGTGTCTATTTTGAGATCTTACCTTTCCTAAGACCTAAGTTTCACATTGCATCATAGTGCCGGTATCACACCTGACAACTGGCAGGCAGCTCTAAACTGGTGTCATTATGAAATCCATTGGTTTAACTTCTTGTTGTTGTGTGACTAACTCCTAAGAATGGGTTGCATTTTGATGTATGGACTTTGTCTTCTATGTCCTTCGTGAATGATTTTCAAAGATTTTTGTATGTTTCCATGAGGTCTGTAGTCAGTATGTTAAGAGTTCAACGCTTGACTTTTGTATTGGGAGTTGTCAGTAACCTGAGTATGCCCAAGGAAACTTTTTTTTTTCATAGAAATGTCCCTAAGTTCTTTTCATTTAAATAAATCAGTTGATGAACTCTGAGTGCTATGTTTAAGTAGCAGCAACATGAATCTGGTCCTCCTCTGAAAGTCAAGGGCATTCTCCCAATGTGTCAGATGGTGGTTTCTGCAGGCTCCCCTGGAGGAATCAGAAAGCCTCTATATGGAAAAGCAGGCACAATGGAAATCCAGACACTTTGGCCAGGAGAGATCTTGAAGAGCAAGGTGTGTGACATGTGTATGGAGAGTTGGGTTTGGCTATCATCTGTTTGGACTCATCTAACATCGAGACAGGAAAAGCACTCAATTTCTTCCCACCTTCGTCTCTTTTATTTGTACATATATTCCACTCTTCCGTAAGACTTCTCTTCCAGGCCTAATCTAAGTGACACCAGCTGTACTGAGCACAGTTCTTTATTCTAAAGCAAAGCTCTTAAATTGAAGAATGGCTCATTTGACTTCTGAATATCCTGTACCTGTATTGGCTCAATTTATCTAATTACCATGAAGGCTTTCAGTACACATTTTCCTTGGGCAGATGAAAGACTTATGGAAACACCCAAGGCTGTTTTTACTTTTGCTTCCCCTATTTAAATGGGAAAGCCTTCCAATCCCCAGAGCTGAAATTCATGATATGGCATTAACTTTTTTGAATAGGGTAGGGAAGGGCAGGGTAGGGTAGGGCTTGTGCTTTAAAAAAAATTTTTTTAAATGCCAACTAACCACTATGAAGCTGAACCAGGAAGCTTCCTGGCAGTACAATGGTCCTGAGGAGAAATGTGGTCACTGATCAGTAAAACCCCAATGTGGGGAAAATGACAAGAGGCCAGCTGTAATATTAGGAATACTCTTCAGCTTCTTTCTCATTTCTCCTAAGCCTGTGTGTTTGTGTGTGGCAGGCAGCTCCCTATTTTCTCACATAAAAGCTCAGTGGAGGAACTGTTCTCACTAATTGCTAATGGGCCAAATGCTGGTACTCACAAGGAGAGACTCCGGTGGCCGATAATTATCTAAGTAGTTGAAAATGTCAGAAGAGAAAAATGATGTCTTCACCTCACCAGGTTCATTTTTTAAACTGTATTACTTGGGCTTGTTTTTCTCCTCTTTCCCCTCATTTGTATCAATGAGAAAAATTCAGAGAAACTGAAAAGAGCATCAACTCCAGACTTCTTTGCCCTTGACCTAGATCTTAAAGGGTGCAGAGAGGCCCTGGGAGCCACCAGAACCAGAGTCCCTAAGACTTGCCTGTGGTCTCTGCTGAATGGCCCTTTTGGAGTGGGTTGTGCTTTCAGTCTGGAATGAGCAGTACTTTCTTAGGGCACTTTTTTTCTGGAGTAGAAGTGAATGTCTACTTGTGGTGATGAGTCGGGTAGGTACTCTAGGACAGTGCAGGGACACTCTAACCATTAATGGAGTCCTCAAAAGTTCAGAATAAATAAAATGACCGGGGAAGGGGGAAGAGGGACTATGAGGGTTTTAAATTTAAAGGGAATCCTTCTGTGAATTTTTTTTAGTAAAATATTGAATCTTTTTTTGAAGCAAATTATCACATCCCAATTTATCCTGTGTAAATCTGGAATGCCACATGGAGATTTGACTTTAACTGGAACACGCCTTCACTTAGCTACTTCAAAGCCAACTTCCCTCCCCAGCTAGAAAGGAAACTCCATGAAAGCCAAGTCCTTGATGTTTTATGGACTAGTGTTGCTTGAGAGGACATAGGTGGTACTCACTAAATGTTTGTTGAATCAATGGGACATTGCAGAGGCAGATGAGGGGCTAATATTCTAAAATGTGATCAAAGAGATAAGATCCAGAATTTCTTATTAGGGCTAATATTTAAAAGAGATCTCTTTGGGCCTGGCTGGCGTAGCTCAGTGGTTGACTGTCAACCTATGAACCAGGAGGTCATGGTTTGATTCCCAGTCAGGGCACATGCCTGGGTTGTAGGCTCTATCCCCAATGCAGGGTGTGCAGGAGGCAGCCGATCAATGATTCTCTCTCATCATTGATGTTTCTATCTCTCTCTCCCTCTCCCTTCCTCTTTGAAATCAATTAAAAATATTTTTTTAAAAAAGATATCTTTGGGTTAAAACTGAAAAGAATTTGGTTTGGGATCTTCACATAAGAGCTGAGTACTAATTTTACCCAATGCAATTTCTTCAGACCCATGAATCCTTTATTCATTTATGTAGGCCACAAACAGTATCTACATAGAGAGGAGGCCCAAAGCAGGCTATTTGGAGAGGCTGGGTCACGTGTTCTGGTTGCTTCCTTTTTCTATATCAGGCAAGGTTGTAAATTCATGCAGAGGTCATGAACTGTTCACGTATACATTCATAGCACTTCTCATCCCATGCCATGACCTTCCCGCATGAAAAGCGTAAGTGGGAACTGATATGGGTGGGGGTTTTCCAGTAAATGGAAACATGGGCCTGCTGTATCTCTTACTTACAGTGACGGGAGACATGGGCCCCCACAACATGTCTTCCCTGCTCATGTTACACTTGGAGAAAACCAGAGCCACGGGTTTGAGTGGCACCTTTTGAGCTCCTGTTTCCAAATTCAAACTGAGCTGACACGTGGTATACACAATTTCAACCCAGGAGCCGATTTCACAGGGCATCTGAGTTACATGAGTACAAAATGAGAAACAGACATGACTGCAGGTGCTTTCTGCCCTGCTCTTGTGCAGCTAACTCAAAGGTATCTTTGATTTCAATAAGAAAGTTGGCAGAGAGCTTGTCCATAAAGCAGTTTAATGGCATTGGATTTTGGTAAAAAGGCTTCTCTCTCCCCCCACCTCACTCTCACCACACACATTCAAACACACATAAAACTCTCATTAGAAAGAGTAGAATGACTGTGTTAAAAATAAAATTTAAAGGGCAACCTCAGTAACCTGTAAGTTTCCCATTCTCTCCATAAATGGCCATCAGTTTTCTTGCTTTGGATAGCCTGATATTTACTAGGTAATAATTATCCAATAGTCCAGAATGGCTCCAAATCTATTGTGTAAATAAAATGGCTTTAAAATATATTAATGAATAAATATTTAACCAGTAAACCAAAGCAGCTTCAAAGAAATCAGTCAGTTCCAACAGGGACATAATACATTTTTTAAAAGTTGCCTGAATAAGGATTTGTTCAATAGGCCATAACCATTCATGGCTCACAAAAGAGTATGTTACCTTTGTGCCTGGAAATGTCCCTAGCCAAGTCCTCGTTTCCTGGACCAAAGGTTGTGTGACTGAGCAAAGCTCTGCCCTACTCATACCTCATGAGCTGAGTCCTTTAGAGAGACTCTTTTTGTATTCTCCAGGCTTAGCATGTAGAACGTGCTCAATGAATGTTAAAAGATGATACTGATAAAGAAGACTCAATTTTCAATCTTGGTGGATTGAATACTATTCACAACAAAGTGGCCTATTTTGGCCATTGATGGGAAGCAGGGAAAGTCTGTTTCATCTTTTTAGCATAGGCTTGTTGACCTTGGGAAAAACATGTCATGTCTCTCAGCTTCAGTGGCCTCATCTGTAAAATGAGGGGATGGTCCAGACAGCCTCCAAGGTCCCCCCTGGTTATAATTTAAGCTATGCTTCTGTGGGGAGTTTGGGTTTCACTGTGTGCATTAAGAATTTTCTGCAGAATAATCCACAGCAATTTAATATTTTTCACAGACTAAAGCAACCACACCTCTGTTGAGGGTATTGTGGTCACTTTTCTGACTTAGATACCCTGAACTAGGGCTAAGTTTGGAGTTTGGTTTCACAGGTGTGTGCTGCACAACTCCAGGGGGCTCCATTCACATAGCCTATGAAGTGAATGGTACCCCCTCTTCCCCAAGTTATGCAACGCTGCTGCCTTGCCTTAAGTGTACAATATATTTTCTTTCTGGCTAGTGAGCAGATGCATGTTGTTAGATTTCTTTCTTAACGCTTATGTTGGTTGGAATTCTGCCAACTTCTTTCTTCAGACTCCCTTTTTTTTTATTTTTTGAGATGACGCTTTCTGCAATCCTGTTTCCAAGCCTTGATTAGGAGGAAACTAACATCTAGTCTAAAAGGTAATCATTCTCACTCAGTTGGCTTCTGCTTTGAGAGTGAGGGAGAAAATATCCAGAACTGGGCCACCAAGCTATTTGGTTACCCCCTCCCTGGTATGAGCATGTAGAATAGGATGGCATCAGACAGCAAAAGAAAATAGGTTTATAGTGGCCCGAGGGATAGGTAGCCTGTATATTTTGTATATCCCTAGTATAGAAAGGAATCAGCAATAGATTATTGTTTCTTAAAACTCTGCCCAGTGGTTTGGCTAATGGGATTTTCCCATCTTGCATTGTGGAGAGGGTTTGATCTTGAACTGGGCTGATCCCATCCCTAGGCGGGCTTCAGGGGTGTGGCCTGGAGAGGGCACAGGTGCAGTGATGGCTGACTGCTTCTCTATTCCCACACTCAGAAGAGACAAAGACCACTGGGGTTTGCTCATGCCAGTCCTCTTCCTTGTGGGCTCTTTTAAGAAACATTATTGCTTAAAAATAACAAGTAGGAGCTGAAGTGCTTTCAGCTAATGGGTCAAACCTAGCTCTTTCTTATTGAAGTCAAATTAATATTTAAAGCCCGGATTCTGGGCTTTGAGAGATCGTCTTACTAACTTGGAGTTTTGACCACCTGCTACTGATGAGAGTTTCTTTCTGCCAAGTGTATTCCCCTCTAGAGCGAGCTATAGGCCAGGCTCTGTCTAGGGTGTGTAGTGTGCAGGAGTGACCCTCCTCCCCCATCACCGGTCCAGACTGTTTAACCTGAATGATGAGATAATTTGACATTGAAAGTTAAACCTGTCTTACCAGGTAGGCTATATATTCAAGCTTCTAATAAATGAGCAGCCCAATGCCTAATAGTCCATATCATCATAGCAATATTTAAGCCGAAACATGGAGATTGAAACCCCTTCAACAATGGAATTCTGATGTTTGTATATGGCCCCTGACTCTATCAGATACAATAATAGAATTGTTAATCCAAGCAAGGATGCCTTTTATTGAGACCCCGCTTTGTGTCAGTCACTGTAGATATATTATCATGAATCCCTAACCCAGACCTAGGAGGTCATACACTAGATTATTACCCCTATTTCACAGAAGAAGATATTGAATTGGGAGCATTTGCTCAAGATGGAGTCAGGTTTCAAGGCCAGGAGGAAAGCCTGGCTCCAGCCTCCATGCCACATTGCGATCCCACTCTTCCTTCCTGCATCTCATCCCGTGCTCTCCTCCTTTCTTGGCCCAGCCCCATTCTCCAGTCTGAGGCCATTTTGCTGGTATACTATCGGCTCCTTTCCCACACACAGAGGATTCTTCTGTCTTTCCTCAAGTTTCCTTTCCTTGGCCACTTTCTGGATATGTGGTCTCGAGGAAGTCATTTAGTTTTCTGGCTTAAAGTTTCCTCAACTATAGAATGTACATAAAATTATATGCTTCTCATTATAGGTTTTGTTTCAAGGATTAAATGTGATTCTATGAAACCTTTAGCATAGTGCTTGATATATGGTAGACATTCAGATCTGGTGGAGTTGATGCCACATGCCAATTCCTGCCTCTTAGTATCTCTCCCAGCTGTCCCACCTTCCCTTTGCACTGTTCACACATTAATTCAGATTTTCAGGACTTGGTGCTTGAATGTATCGCAGTGGTCTACTAATTTTTCTTCTCATGTCAGTTTTTTCCTTTTACAATCTATCCCATATATTTCTTTTTTAAAAATATATTTTATTGATTTTTTACAGAAAGGAAGGGAGAGGGATAGAGAGTTAGAAACATCGATGAGAGAGAAACATCGATCAGCTATCTCCTGCACACCCCCCACTGGGGATGTGCCCGCAACCAAGGTACATGCCTTTGACCAGAATCGAACCTGGGACCCTTCAGTCCGCAGGCCGACGCTCTATCCACTGAGCCAAACCGGCTAGGGCTTATGCCATATATTTCTGAAAAACGAATTTTACCCAAAGCAAAGCTCTGGTCATATCACTCACTGCTTTAAAACCTTCAGTGACATCAAATGTCCCATCGACCTAAGTAAATGTTATGTGGTACTGTTCTAATTGTAAGGTTTAAATATCTCTCTTCCTACTGCCAACATGCACCCTCACTAGATTAACGTTTATCCCAGAGATGTGATCCTATCTGCCCTGCCATTGCTCCTTCCACAGAAGCTGTCACAAGCGCAGCCCTTGCTGAACAACACACACGAGCACAGCTGGTGGGACCTGAGTTGGGCCCTGATCCCAAGGCTGCCAGTGCAGTTGGGTGATCTATTACGTTTGACTCAGCTCTGAAAGAGGAACTGGTCCAGTTAGATTTTGTCTTGGGACTATCAGCTAAAACCTAGGAAGAGTTGTCTAGATAACAGAAGAAATGAAAGCAAAAAAAAAAAAAAATCATGAGAAAGGCTGATGGAAACATGGAAAACCAAAGTCACATGCACAGGAAATAAAGGAGAAGCAGAGATGATAAGCAAGCAGGATTAACATGGCTTAGCCCATGTTGGCCTTCAATAAATATTTGCTGAGGGAATGAATAAATGCCAGTTGGGACAGGAGAGAAAGAAGTGGATACACAGAATGTGTGTTAATAGTATTAATAGTGAACTAAAAGGAAAATTCCATAGAGGGAACTAACTCTTCAGGGCCATTTTGAAGGCAGAGCCCTCTTTCAGCTTTGGCCTCTGTGGGGCATAAGCTCCTGTTCTTGGATTCAGATACATTGTACCTTGTCACCCCATCTGTTTCCTCACAAAAATCCCCCTTACTGAATTAGCTCAAGTGGACCTCTGTTTCTAATAAAGCAAAGGGCAGGATTGAACCACCACTGGGATGTGAACTGAAAAGCATAGATTCTACTTCTGGTTCTATTACTGTTTTTTTAGCATCAGCCAATCAATAACTTTTACTGAGCGCCTGATCTGAGTCTGGTGTTTTTCAGGAGTAGAGGAATGTGGTGATGACCTAGAAAATCTGCTCTCCAGGTGTTTACATTCTGTAAGGGTGACAGACAAAGGAGTAAAACAGTCTCAGCCGCAAATAAGGGCTATAAAGAAGATAGACTTGAGAAGGACAGTGACTGGGGGCTGCTCTAGCCAGCAATGGGCTTTCTGAGCGGAGACCTGAGGGATGAGAGTGGTAGCCAGCAAAGATCTGTGGGGAGAGCAATCTGAGCAGGAGGATTTACCCACTGTGCAGAGACAGAGCCAGGAATGAGAATGGTCTCTTTATGGCACAAGGATGGCCAGGGTGGCTGGATTGAGGTGAAAAGGGGGGTGAGGTGGGTAGAGAGAGATTGGGTGGAAGGGTTGGCAGGCTCAGACTGAGTAGGGCCCTGAAGGCATGGTAAGGAATTTAGATTTTATTTTTAAGTGTAAAGGGTTTTAAGCAGGAATGGGAGATGATGCATTTTTGTAATCAAAAAAAGATTATTTTGATTATTATGTGGTAGATCTATTGGAAAGGGAAAGAGTGGGAGGCTAGAGACCAGTTCAGAACTTTTGAAATAAAATAGGCAGGAGTTGACTGTACTGTCAACCAGGGTCATAGTAGTGGGGATTGTGGAAAAGAGTTGCAATAGTGATTAATTTTTGGAAATGGAACTAGTACCTCTGTTTAGATATGGGGCATATGCGAAATGGAGAACTAAACGATGGTAGCTAGGTTTGGGACCTGAGCAAGTTTGGAAGAGTCGTGCAGCATATGGAGATGGAGAAGGAGTAGGCAGGGGAATAGGATGGGCCAGGCTTGAGGTAGAAGAGCAACAGTTCCGTGGGAAGGTCTGCACTGAGAGTAATTAATATGCAATGGCATTTGTAAACTCATGGGACGACTGGATGAGCTTTGTAGAGAGAGAATGTGGGATAAAGAAAAGAGAGTCAAGGACAAAGTTCTGGGCACTCTGGCTGACCTCAGGCTGACCACTTGTTTTTTGTAATTTTAATTTCCTCTTAAAAATGAGGGATGTGGATTAAATCTCTAAGCTCTCCTCTCACTTTAACATTCTTAGGTTCTATCGTTGAAACAAAAACAAACACATAAATCATCTGAATTTGAGCTTAAAATTTTATATTGTTGAAGTCACACACCTGAGCCGTGGCTTCCCTAGCCAAACAGCAGCCTGCTATGAGGTCCGGCTCACTTGGTTGTGAGAAGCTGATTATTATTATGGTCTTTGTTCAGGAAGTGGTCTTTCAAGCAAGCAATGGCTTTGCTTATGAGAAGTAACTGGTTGTATGCTGATATAGAAGATCAAGGGGCAACTGACAGGAAGGGGCAGGGGTGCAGTTATAAAGTGGAGGCCCTTCCCACCTGTTACTTAGGGCCTCAGTTGCTTAATTTTTTGAACATTATTTGTGTTTCATAAAAAGGAATCTGCCCAGTACCAAGCAATAGCACCCTTTGTTGATCTGGTTCCTTGGACTATGTTAAACAAACACCAAGGAATTAGCAGCAGACAAATTCCAGCTCAAAGGAGGAAAGTTGCTGATAGAATGCAGCCCTCCCTACCATTCCATAAGGAGAGCTCCAGGCCAGGCTTTGCTATTTGCCCTCCCTGCCACTCCACAAGGAGAGCAGAGCTCCAGGCCAGGCTTTGCTATTTGCCCTCCCTGCCTCTCCACAAGGAGAGCTCCAGGCCAGGCTTTGCTATCTGCCAGGGCACACGTGCAGTTAACTTTGATGGGCCTGGAGCATAACTCTTGAGCTGGGGAGCGAGGTTGAGAGGAGCAATTAATCTTGGGACTTGTGTGAAAACTAATAACACCGGGCCCTGACACTTTGCTATTACTCAAGGAGCCCGAAGCACTTCATAAACATGGAAACATTTATTCAGGCCTCCAAGTTTTCCCTGTAAGACAGCTCAGTGTTCTCCGTTCTTCCTCCCGCTGCTCTGTGGCTGGGGAAGCATGCTGAATCCCAGAGAGGGACACCACCTCCAATCCCACCACAAATTAGTGACCAGTTCCAGGATATGAAAATCTCAGCGCAAGTGTTGTCACTCACCTTGCTCAGTATTTCCCAGTTTAATGAAAATCGTCCCTGTCACCTAGGAGACCTGGTACAACTTTGTAGATAGCCTGAAAGCATTTCTGAGTTGCACACATGTCAGCCTGATTTTCTACCCTGGCTAACACTTACCGGAATCGCTTATGTGGCTAAGCTGGAGTCACATGGCAGGTGACTTCCTCGTGTTGGGGTGAGGATGAGATGAAAGCTATCAGGCATTTTTTTTTTTTTTATGTCTTCCATTTGAGCACAATCCTCTTACCAAATAAGTAACTGGTTCTATGCTGATATAGAAGATCAAGGGGCAACTGACAGGAAGGGGCAAGGGTGCAGTTATAAAGTGGAGGCCCTTCCCACCTGTTACTTAGGGCCTCAATTGCTTAATTTTTTGAACATTATTTGTGTTTCATAAAAAGGAATCTGCCCAGTACCAAGCTATAGCACCATTTGTTGATCTGGTTCCTTGGACTATGTTAAACAAACACCAAGGAATTAGCAGCAGACAAATTCCAGTCATGACCAATTAAGTTACACTCTGGGATTGGGATTTGGGCAACCATAGTCTTTAATAGTTCCCCAGGTTCTATTCTGCAACAGCTCTCCATTAGATGGGCTGGGCCAGTCAGGTCCTGCATCCCCTGGCATGCCCCAGAGGGCAGGCAGTACAGGGTGGGCCAGAGGGAAGTGATGGCCCTTGTCTTATCAGAAGCTGGGTCTTAACAGAAGCAGAGCTCTGGCCACAAGGAAGTACAATCTGACTGCAGCCTGAGTTTTCCTTTGCTTAATTTCCTCCTCTGCCCCTCAGTTTCCCTGGTGCTGGTGCCTCGCCCTTCATGGGCACAGGTGCCCCGCTCAGATGTCTGCAGAGCACAGTTGTCTCTCCATGACAACTGGTCTCTGTCCGGCTGGAAATAAAACTGAGCCAATGCAATGACATTTCCACAAAACCAGCCACTTCCTTTCAAAGGCTTGTGGCCCTTGGAGTTCCATCTGGGGGCACAACAGCCCAACTGCATACTTGGAAATATCGCTGTCCTGCATGATGAACAGGCTGCCAGAGCTCCTGGCCCTCCTCAGCTACGTCTGGGTGAAAGGTCAGTGGGCAGTGGAGGCTGCAATTTTAAGCCCCTGCCCAGGCTCCCTCACCAGGATGGGGCCAGAGAGGGACTGCGCCTCCACCCCTCTCTCCTCACAGAGGGGACCAGCATGAGAGAAAAAGAGAAGCCAGCCTTGGGTTATAACAGTGAAGGTTACTATGTTCCACAGGTGACCCCAACACGATTCTCTCCTGGGCCTTCTGTGGAGGGGTCCACCTCCACCCCCAACTAGATTAAGTTTTGGGCAGCTGACTCACAAGGCAGGACCATGGCCTTGCCATGCTCTGACTTAGAGCCCTCAGAGCTCTGTGTGGGTTCCAGGATCAGGCCCCGAGCTGCAGGGCACAACAATTCAAGCTGTACTTGCCATCATCTGTCCTTCTATCTACCAAGTGTAACACTAGGGAAATTCCCTATCCATGCATCCATCCCTCATCTCCCCCTTCTTCCCCCTACTCTCTCCCTCCCTCTGTCCATCCCTCTATCCATCCAGCATTTCCTGGGCATCTGCTATGTGCCTCACACTATGGTGGGTGCTGAAGGTCCATGGATGAGGAAAACAGCTTTGCTGTCAAGGATCTCAGGGTTAGTGAGAGAGACTGACAATGAACAGATATTGGTTGGTTAGTGATATACCATTGGGTGAGATAAGAATGATCACAGGATATGCTGAGATTCTAAATTTTACAGTAGAAGCCCTGGTCAGAAAGGGGAGAAGACACACTTCTAAGGATTTTCCTGAGGTTAGTCAATGCCCTGGGACAGTGGTCGGCAAACTCATTAGTCAACAGAGCCAAATATCAACAGTACAACGATTGAAATTTCTTTTGAGAGCCAAATTTTTTAAATTTAAACTTCTTCTAACGCCACTTCTTCAAAATAGACTCGCCCAGGCTGTGGTATTTTGTGGAAAAGCCACACTCAAGGGGCCAAAGAGCTGCATGTGGCTCGCGAGCCCCGGTTTGCCGACCACTGCCCTGGGACAATGGACTCACCTCAGGGACCATTTGCTTTGAGAGGGACCCTGTGGGGAAGTGGGGGGGGGGGAGGGGAGTTGAGGCTTGGTGCCAACTCCTAGGTGGAGGACTGCTGTTGTCCACCCCTCCTTCCACCCCAAAGGGAGGGTTGAAGAGGGGGAGGACCGAAGCAGAGGGTTGCTCTCCTGTGCCTCATTACCCCAAGCTGCTGTCTCAGGGTAAAAGCCCAAAGACCCACCCATCCCATTTTATTATTTTGGAAGGAGTGAAGCTGCAAGGACAGGGATGACAGCAGAGGCTGCTTTCAGGGTTATATTTAGAGATCGACTCCTACATTCAAATGGAATCCTAAGCAGGCTTTCAGGTGGGTGGAGCAGTTGCTTGGCTGGGCAGCCTTCCTTTGGATGCTGGGAACAGCTACCTAAACCTTGGTCAAGGAGAATCTTTGGTTTGTCGGCAGGAGGAAATGTGAGAAGGTGTATTTTATGAGCTTAAATAAGCCCCCAGCCTCCACTCCAGCTGGAGCAGATTAAAATTTGTGGCTCCTTCGCATTTCCTGAGGAAATAGAGTATTTTTTTTTCTTCCCCAAAATGACATGTCCCTGGTTCTGCTATGAGGCAGTAAGATTTGAAAAATGAAGAAAGATGGACCCAAAATTCATTTTCTTCGAAGCCAAATCTGGTTTAATGCCTGTTCACAATGACCTTAGGTCATATGGCTCATTACTCAGTGTGTCATTTTTGCATTGGGGGTTCTGAAAAAAATGTTAGTTATGCTCAAGTTATGACTGAGATATCACTATTCATCGTAGATTGGGGATACCTTGAGGATAGAACTATGGAATGAGGATGGGTATGAGAAGAACAACAAAGAAAGATGAAAACATGCATTTCTACTTTCCCCTAACAAGGGTGCTCCAGAATGAGCCTAGTCCCTTTTCTTCTATCTGTTACATGGGACCTTGTTCCCCTTTGGCCTAGATACTCTTGACTAATATAGCCCCATTGCCCATGCCCTCATTAGCATCTTCATTGATTGGCACTGTGCAGAAAAGTTGAATAATATTTTATTCATGTGTGTGGTTCCTCTTGTCCATGGCAGAGATTCTCCAGGAGAGCTCTGCACATACTCAACTCTACCATCTCATTAGTCAGTAGCCACAACTAGGGATCTGTGCAGCCCAGTACTCTTTCCTTAGCCATCCTTGGGAGAGTCTGTGGTTGTTGTAATCTCAAGCAATTTTACTGTCAACAAAAGAGCCCCTAATATACTCTCCATTCTGTTGAGCTGATGCTGGGACAATAGGTATTAGGGACCAAAGATGACACAGAAGCCAAAGTTTCTTGCACATGGCTGATTACAAACACCTTGCTTTCCTCCTTCCCCCACATCTCTAGTTCCTGCCTCCTATCCCACCAATTTATCAGAATTCATCTGCTGTTCCTTGACAAAGCTAACACAGCCAGCACCATTTCTTCCATATTCAATTATTTATTCATTCAACAAATATTTAATCCAATACTTTCTATGTATAAGGGAGACCAAGTTGGAAGACTTGGTTCTGTTTTTAAGATGACTCCAGTCTAGTGGGAATACAGACTTGCAGAACTTGTATACCGTACCAGTATACCGTACTGGCGTGGGGGTAGTATAGATAGATATACACAATGTGGAGGGAACAGGGGAGAAGGTGAGTCTGAGTTGCCCAAGGGAGCCTGGGACATTTCCCAGGGGAAATTGCCCTGAGGATTGAGTGATGATCTAGTAAGGTAAGAGAGGAAAAGGAATTCCAGCAGGAGGAATAGCATGTATGAAGGCTCAGAGCCACTTAAGAGAATGGTAATTTCTGGAACTGGAGCTTAGGTTCCATGAGGGAAATGGCACATGACCTCTACGCCTGAGAAGAGCCCATAACTGCTTTGTAGTGGATGCTATAGTGTGCCCCCAAATCTAGGCACTTGTTCCCCAGCTGTTGGGAGTAATGCCTGCTAATGTCTCAAACTGAGTCCCTCCCAGAAAACTGGCTGAAGAAAGCATCTTGACCAAGACCCTGTGGGCATATAAAAGCTTCATTCCAGCTTAGGACAATTCTGAAGGGCCGTTCCAGATCCAGGGTGCCAACTGAAACCTTTCTTGAGACCATGTCACAACTCAACTCCTCCTTTTGTATAATTCTGCTTCCTTTACTTCCTTCACTGGTGATGTTTCCAAGAACTCTACCCAGTAAGCTTGTCTATGGGCACATCTCCATCTCAGAGCTATTTCCCATGAACCTCAACCTGCACTATTCTTCCCCATTCCAGAGAGTTGGTGGCCTGTCTCTCTTCGCTTGTGTCTCCCACACTCCTTCAAGTCTTCATGGCAGAATGGTTGGGACTTTGACACACCATGTTTGCAAAGTTTTTATTCTTCTTGCACACCTAAATCTTTCTCCAGGCACTATTCAAAACTGTGTGGAGGCAAGCAGAGATGGCCCTTGGCTAACCACCGCCCCCCTCCAGTGTACAAACAGAACATGTTCAGGCTCATCCCACATTTGCTGCAAGGACCAATCGGATCTATGATTTTGTGGGATTCTACTGGGAAAAAGGACTTGGTTTATTTTCTCGGCATTTGTCTCTGCTCTTAACCAATTCAAAGAGAATCCATGACTTAATATTTACTAAAAGTCATAGAAATTTAAATAAAAAAACTTAACAAATGCAGATAGCACAAATTTTATAAAGAATTATTTTTGAAATAAGTAATAAATGCATATAGCAAAACTATTCAGAGGATACAATGGGGTATAAGGTAAGCATGCTACTCTTCCCTTCCCCTAACCTTTTAATACTTCCCTTCTACCCATTCCTATTCCTCATCCCAAACAAACATTGGGACTAGTTTCTTGGCACTTTGTAAAGGTAAAGGATTTATCTCTTTCCTCTTTTCTGCTGAATTGATCTTCATTGGCAAGGCCTCACTAAGTAAAAGTTGGGAAAAGGTGTGTTGTATAATTGAACTGTTCTATTTCTCAGGCTGTTGCTGTTCATAGATTTTCAGTACTGGAGGGGTCATTAATAGATGCTTAGCTTGAGAAGCCCTTTCTAATTTCCCTCAGGAAATCTTTACCCACTTTGAGGTGCTATGCCTTTGTATTTACATCTCAAGACATACTTTCCTTTAAAACGTCAAACATAGTTTTCATTTTTTAACTATAAAGTCATATTTCATATCGGGAAATATAGATAAGCAATACCTCTTCTATCACCATCCAGAGATAAACACTTATACCTTGCTATACATACTTGCAGAGCTTTCTCTTTGTGTGTGTATGTACATTTATATACATACTAGAGGCCTGGTGCACGAAATTCATGCACTTGGGGTGGGGGGTGTCTCTCAGCCCAGCCTTCACCCTCTCCAATCTGGGACCCCTCAGGGGATGTCCGACTGCCAGTTTAGGCCCAATCCCTTATACATGCTTACCTTACACCCCACGGTTGCCCCTAACTGCCCTCCCCTGCTGGCCATCTTGTGACCACATGGGGGTGGTCATCTTGTGCAAGGGTGTGATGGTCAATTTTCATATTACCTCTTTATTATATAGGATTCTTTTAAAAAGTGATATTGTACTATAATACAGTTTTATACTTATTCTCTTATTATATACTATGAATACCTTTCCATTTCAATAAATTGCTTCAACATTTATATTACTTAGAGCAACCTGGCTTCTATCCTATATAATAAATGGCTAATATGCAAATTGACTGAACAGTGGAACAACCGATTGCTATGACGTGCACTGACCACCAGGAGGCAGACGCTCAAGGCAGGAGCTGCCCCCTGGTGGTCAGTGTGCTCCCACAGGAAAGTGCTGCTCAGCCAGATGCCAGGCTCACAGCTGGCGAGTGCAGTGGTGGTGGGCAGGAGCGCTAAAGATGTCTGACTGCTGGCTTAAGTGGAGGGCACCTGGACTGTGAGAGGGCACAGGTTGGGCTGAGGGACCCCTGCCCCGAGTGCATGAATTTCGTTCACTGGGCCACTAGTTATAAATAAACACAGTCATGTGATGGATGCACACAGCAGCAGAAGTTTATTTCCTACTCTTGTACCAGTCCTGAACATACCAGACCATGAGGGCAGCTTTCCTCCAAGGCTTGCTGGTGCTCTGCAGCCTCAACACAGAACTTCTGTGGTTGGTTGATCTCACCATCCCAACCAGCCAGAAGGAGGAGAGAGCATGCAGGCAGGATCTCACCAGCACATCATTGGAAATGGTGCACATCATTTCTACCCAGTTATCATTGACTGGAACTCAGGTACATATCCACATCTAACAGCAGAGGAAGTTGGGAAGTGTATCCAGCTGTCTTCCCAGGAATAAGAGGGGATTCGGTGAAAAGCTGGCAGTCTCTGTCACATGTACATTGATACATCTTGTCTGTGGTCTCACCTGTGCCTGAAAAGCTGATTCATCCCCACAACATTCTGGACAATAATTGGCATGTCATTGCTGCTGTTCCATGATATTTGTTGAATGAATGCACGGAGCCCACCTAGTTCTGTTGTTCAGGATTAATGATCATGAAAGAATTATGGACTAGAAAGCTGGCATCTGAGAAGGAAGAACCTTCTTAAGAGAAAGACAGGGTACTTAGGCTGGACTAGGAATGGAGTGAAGGAAATGCAAACTTCCTGGAAGTTAGGAAGGATCCTGCTTAGAAATAGACTTGTATTTTCAGGAAATCTGTATGCTTTCCCCCCTGAAGCTAGATGAAGTGGATCTCTCTGTAACTGTTATGGGCCTGAACTGTAACCCTTGATGTTTTTGTAGTCGGCGTTTTCTTGTTCCTAAGAAGACAGGGCATTGTTAAGGGCTTATTCTGAGAATTAGGGAAGGCTCTGTAGCCTAGGAAATGCCACAAGTCCCAGGGAACTGGCAATGGGACTCTGGGGTGGCACCCAGAGAGCAGCTGGTGAGGACAGCTGGTATCCTGACATTGTTGGTAGATGTAGGATCAAGACCTTCATTGATAAAACACATGTCATTTTTTTTTTCTATGCATTAGGTCAGTGGTTCTCAACCTTTTTAATGCTGCGACCCTTTAATACAGTTCCTCATGTTGTGGTGACCCCCAACCATAAAATTATTTTTGTTGCTACTTCATAACTATAATTTTGCTACTGTTAATGAATCGTATCTGTGTTTTCCGATGGTCTTAGGCTCTACAACCTGTCGCGACCCACAGGTTGAGAACTGCTAGCAGGGTCGCCTAAGACCATCAGAAAACACAGATATTTACATTACGATTCATAGCAGTAGCAAAATTACAGTTATGAAGTAGCAACGAAAATAATTTTATGGTTGGGGGTCACCACAACATGAGGAACTGTATTAAAGGGTCGTGGCATTGAAAGGGTTGAGAACCACTGCATTAGGTGATCTTGATAGTGATTCCAGGCAGGCAGATGGGGGTAAAGGAAGTTTATGCCAGTTCTCCACATGCCCAGGAGAGTTTGAAAGGTCCATACTGTTTTGTTCCCCTTCTGCCAATCCCAGAAGCATAGTGACTGGTGCCATGGCAGCTGACAAAGGAGGCTGAAGCCAGGCCAGAATGCCCTCCTCATTCCAAACCTGGGTTTTACTGTAGTGTCAGGAGCCAGTGAGCTCGGTGCATGATCTCCCCATTCTGACTTGGCCAGCTCTGCTCTCTACCTTTATTTTGGGACATCATTAGGGTGTAATTGATTTCTCCCTGTGCAATCTGATCCTCCCAATATGTACTTACTCTTGGAAACTACCTAAAGATTTTGGGCTAGCAGGTAGCAGGAAAAATATCCCCTGCCGATTCTCAGGGCCAGTGGCTGTCCTGTTAGAGGCCAGCACAGTGGCTCTGCTCCACAGTTGGCCGGGCTGGGGAGTGGACCGAGGACATCTGGGCATCCTGAAAGCCTTTTTTCCCCTTCAGGATTGGGCACAACCTACTGGACACATGGCGCTGGAGGAAGGGAGAGAAGTAATGCTCAGCCCCTGGGCCCAATTTGGTTCAGAAGCTGGTGTCCAACCAGCCAACACCCAGAGGCAGGCACACATCCCTCAGGTTTATGAATCCACCTTCTGGCCTCCTGCAAACAGAAAGGGCTTGGTTGGGCCAGGTAACTGCTTTGTTGGATGGAAGTTCTGGTCATTTAATATTTTACAACTTACATGAAAATCAGCTTAATGTGTTGAAGGCTACTTGCTTTTTCAGTGGAATTTTTGGTGCGGCAGTTACTTTGGCTGCAGTAAAAGCTTAGAATGAGTCAAGTAAAGAGTATATATAGTTTCCTTTCAGCATCCCAAGTGGCAAGTGTAGTTATTAAGATTTAAGCATTTTGGTCTTCAGATCATAAAATTCCTAGAGCTGGGGGCAGGGGGCTGGAGATGAAGGAACAAAGGGAAGGAAGGAGAAGGGTAAGAGGATTCTTATAAATGTCCTTAGCTGTTAAATAACACTATTTTATGGAGACCATCCATCTGAGAGTCTCAGAGGCCTTTGTGGGATCATACCATCAATCCTCGCAGCATCCCCTCTAGGAGATAAGAGGCAAATGGCAATGAATATGAAATATGAAAGAAAAGGTGCTAAAGATGGGGCTATCAGTTAGTTGCTGAAGGTCACCCAGGAAGTTTCTACACTGTGAATGTGGGGCCAGGTGTCCCAGCCCCTGTTCGAATGCTCAAACAGCTCACTGGTCTGAGTAAAGGATGAAGGCCACTGTCTTGTTTTATGATCCCTTGGGGGTAGGGGAAGGGCACTAGAAAAGAACATACAAAAAAATCATTGAGGGTAGAAATTAGAGCAAGGCTCTTGGGCTGCATTAAATGATAGAGCTTTACTTTCTGTCATTTACCAATTTAATTATGAAGTTGTTTGTTTGGATGTGGCTACCAATTTGAGGACCACAAAAAGCAAATGAGAGCATAAAAGTGCTCACTATTTAGGAAAATCAGTGGGAAAGAAATGCAATGCAGTGGGCAGGGGAAGGGAATATCATAACATCTCTTCTAACCCCTTCCCCAGAACCTACTCCCCACCCAACAAATCTCATTAGTTGGTGTAAAAGGGAAGAATTGTAATTTAGTCATGGTTGAATGTATTCCATTTCCTCTTGGTAATTTAGGGACTTTTTTTTTCCTTCACAATTATGCTTTTGTGATGAGAGAGGTACAGAGATTCTCTGGGGTTTGGGAATATCTTTACTTTATCCTGAAAGCACCTGTTTATTCCCTCTGTGCAATGGTTTCTAATCCTGCATAGGATAGAGAGATACCAAATAGGCTTCTAATTTCATGGTTGAAGTGAGAAGAGATAATATCAGCTCACTTCCCTGCATAAAAATGATTTCTACTACCAATCTTCCAGAAGTTTGCCTTTGTGGCTGCAACATGGTCAGGAGGATAAGCATGTATATGTGTGTGGATGTAGTTTCTATTCATATATATTTATAAGTACATTGTGAGAAGAAATACTTGTCTTAAATAACTCAAGAATTAGGTAGGGTGCTCTATGTTATCAACGTGAGTGGCCAAGGCGATTCCTTTTAAGCATTTTGTAACACCCTTGAGATAGAATCATGGCAAGTGTCAGGTGCACCAGCCCTTGATGGGGAGCTATATTGAAGGCACCCTGAGCAGTGCTTCTCTCAAGATGATCATCCCTGCACAGACTCTGCACATCGATCATGGGCTGCAGTGTAATCTAAATGTAGCCGAGAGAGGAGAGGGTTAAGGAAAATAAATGGGGTCCAGTGTGAACATTTCTCCCCCTTTTCAGCTTTTTACAAGATAAATGTTTCAGATTTCAATCTGTGGTTCCCAGCAGTTCTTTGGGAACACTGCAGTAGGCCCACAAAAATCGCTACTGCTGAGCCAACCCGAGATAATGCGTCTCAGCAGGGATGACATAATGTGCTAAAAGAAGACGATGATGTAATGCCCATCTCAGAAATCAGAGCCAATTTCCGTTACAAAGCCTCGGAGTGTAGCAGGAGGTAATGAGCTAGCATAAATTGTGCAGCCCGGAAAACTTCTAGGTCTGATGTTCCGATCTGCATGTTGAAAGGCAAGAAAAAAAAAAGGAATAAAATAGAATTCCTAGATCTGCTGGGCTCAAGGGCATCTGCTCAGCAATAAGCTCTGCCTTCTTCCAGTTTGAATAGAATAGTGCCCCAGGCTGCCCGGCTCACCTTGGTCCTGGTGGGGGGTTGCTTGTCTGGGTCTGTAATCTGCAGCAAGGTGGTGATGTAATGCTTAATGCTAAATTTGTTTCTGCTGATAATGTTCGGGAAGTGGGTATGGTGTTTGAAGGAGCTTTGCCTTCCCTGGAATGTGGGGGTATATAGACTGAAAATGCCTAGGAGAGTGGGGGTGAGGAGCACTGAAGAAAGTCAGGTTGACCTTGAGAACTTTATTAGGTGCCACCTGCTCTGGCTTGGAGAAATACCTGTGTGGGAGGACACCTGAAGCTCCCAGATAACGGATCTCTGCAGCTTCCCCTTAATGATGCATTCCGACCGCCAGGTGTAGCCTGCCTGGCAACCAGAGTCCGGCTTTTTGTTGGGTTTCATAGAAATGTTGAAAGCAGCCATAAACCCATCTAAGCAACGATCTAGAATCTCAAAGTAAAAGGAAAGAAAAGCACGATCTTTCTTGAAAAAGAGTTCCACCCCACCCCTGCTACAATTTTCTCTTTTAGTTTATTCTTTCGGTCATTTTCTTTTTAATCACTGAGTCTTTGCCCGAGGAACTCATTGCTATTTTATTTGCCTTCTACAGTTTCTGTTACTTATTTCTCAGGGGAGACTTGATCCTGTAACCTGCCCTGCACACCAACAACTCCCTCTGGATGGAACGGCAGTGGTTTTTTGTCACTTCTTGCTGCAGATTGGGCCTCCAGTGCCACAGACCTGAGTGTGACAGCATTGGCAGACAACTGCTGGCTTTGCAAACTGAATGCTGTGTCTTTAAATAGGGAATGAACATCGGGAACAGATGAGATTTTTCTGGTATAAAAAAATGAGAGAAATAAAACAGAAAACATGACATACAGGCAGGCTAAAGAAGAATTGCTTTTGTGACATGCAAACTGAAATAGGCTTTGCTTTCTAGACCTCTCTATGAAGTGCTAGCAAATCTTTTAAGTGTATTCTTACCTGATAAAAGGACAGTCACCATCACAGCTACTGATGGCCATTTGCAGACCAATCACAGGTCAGATATTAATTCTATTAATGACAATTCTTATCTAGTACTTTTTAATGTATAGCAGATGCTGTCCTAAGCTCCTTGCATTAATTGTCTCATTTAATTCTTACCAGAAGCCACCCTATGAGGCAGGTACTTGTATTATTACATCTATTTTATAGACGAGAAAACTGAAGCTCTGAATGTTTAAATAAGTCACTAAGTTCATAGCTGGTACGTGGCCCAGCTGGCATGGGTAGCCTCTTACCCTAGGACCTGCAGTCCACATGCTTACCCACTCTGGAGCACTAACGATCAGATGACGCCAGGTTTAGGTAGAGATGCTTCCTGTCTTCACGGTGAGGTATTCCACAGGGCAGGTGAAATCCTTACATTAATATTTGCCAAAGCAAAGAAAGATCGTTGCCTTTTATCTTTGTGTCTGTGTCACTGAGCTCAGTCTGGGCATACCAGTATACCAAGTACTCACTAAATGTTTGCTAAGATGGGATGGGGGACAAGCAGAAGAATGAGTACAGAAGGAATAAACTCCAAATCAGATAGAGAGCTCTCTTGAGGGTGACATGCAGTCAGGTTTCTTCTAGCTTGTCAGGGAAGACTGCCTGAAGGAAATGGTCAATAATATGTCTGTGTTAGCATCTACGTAAGACAAAAGGGCTATTTTATTCCCAAACCTTTAGCATCTAACTATGTGATTAAGGCTGTTCAGTGAATAAGTGGTAGAGAAATGCTATATGCAGATTGAATTCTTTGTTAATAGAGGACCCTCCAAAGGCAAGTTCTTAAACATTCAATAATGTCAGTTTTTAAAAATATGTCTTTATTGATTTTAGAGAGAGAGGAAGGGAGAGGGATAGAGAGATAGAAACATTGATGAGGGAGAAACATCAATTGGCTGCCTCCTGCACACCCCCTACTGGAAATGGAGCCTGCACCCTGGGCATGTGCCCCACTGGGAATAGAACCAGTGACCTCTGGGTGCCTGGGATGACACTCAGTCCACTGAGTCACACCGGCTGGGCAACAATGTCAGTTTTAAAAGGATATAAAAATGAATTTGGACACATAGAAAGGACATGGTAAAGCAAAATTATTAATTTGGACAGTTTGTAATAGATCATCTCCTTTATATTCAACAGCCCTATATAGGCCCACATCTACAGATTAATTGCTATATTTATACACCAGAAAAGAGATTATGAGAATTCCTGTGCTCTTCTTTAGTCTGAGATATGTAATAGGTATTGTTTGTTTGTCCTGGTCTTTCTAAACCATAAAAAGACATAGAAGGGACAATAACATTTAAAAATATATATACGTTTATTGATTTCAAAGAGGGAGAGGGGGCGAGAGATAGAAACATCAATGATGAGAGAGAATCATTGATTGGCTGCCTCCTGCACACCCCATACTGGGGATCAAGCCCACAACCTGGGCATGTGCTTTGACTGGGAATTGAACTATGACCTCCTGGTTCATAGGTCAACACTCAACCATTGAGCCACACTGGCCGGGTGGGACAATAAAATTTTAAAAATCTCACCAACATTCTCAACCTACAATAAGCAAAATCATTCAATCAACAAACAGTGGGAAATGGTGAGACCATCTCCATGGTAGGTTTAAAATCTCATGCTTTCAAGTATCCACTTGATGTGGGAGAATTTTGTTTTCATCACAAATAGCCTAGGAAATGCTCCTTTGGCCTTTGTACCAAGTTATTCCTGCCCTTTTGCCCTTTCTTCAACATAAGGCCTAGTGCATCTGCCCTTTTTCCAAGTGCATCTGCCCTTTTTCCTTGTTTCTGCAAGTGCTCTTTACTTCTCATTTAGATCATCATAAAAAACTGATCCCTTTCTCTATCTAGTATCTCTTTCACTCCAATTCATTGTGGCCCTAAGGCCAATCCTCTGAAAAATTTGCAGTGGCTGCCCATTGTTTGGAGAATTTAGACCAAGCTTTCTAGCTCATCTTTAGATACTCCACAATTTGGCTTCCAACACACTGTTCTAGTTGTGTATCTCCCTTTTTTCATTTATCCACACTTGTTCCAAACTGTTCCACTTGCTATTTCCCAAACAGATTTTTATTCTTGTACCTTCCCCCCCCCCCCTCCAGGAATCACACTCCTCTGTGTCCTCCTACCATTTAAAGATTTAATCTTTTCTATCCTTCAAGTCCCAGCTCAAGGTGCTACCCCTTGATGAAGATTTCTTGGTTCCTGAGACCTGAGAATGACATATTCCCTCTCTGAACTCCCGTAATATTCAGGCCAATCCTTTCTGAGGGCACCTATGTGATTCCTCCCTGTGTTATAATTGTTAGTGTGAAATGTCACAGTCTTAGAATTTTGCAACCAAGAGGGATTATTTTCTTCTCTACTTTAATTAACTGTAAATTTCTAGAGGCAAGGCTATATCTTCTTCATATTAATGTTCTTAGAGTGTGCAACAGAGTTCTTAGCACATGGCAAATGTTCAGTAGATGAGTGTCAAATGAATACAATTAGCATTTAAATCACAGTTGCAGTATTAACCATTGAGTTATCTATAGTCCCAAAGCCGGACAATGGGGCTCACTCAGGTATTCTTGTCTCCACCTCTGTTTGTTCCTTGGGTATTGGTGACCAAGGATTTCCACTGAGACTTGCTGATATCTGATTTATTTGAGGAGGCCAAAGAGAACATAAACACAGTTAGGAAGAAATGGGTAATGACAGGAAGCTACTCACTAACTCTCTCATTTAATTTTCCCCCCTTTAGTTGTCTCTTTTCTATCTCTTTGTCTTCTGTTCTCCACACTTTTGACCCATGGCAAGGACCATGAATGATTAATAAAGTTTAGAAAGGTAACATTAGATTTCTTGCTACATGGAAATTTTCTGGGTCTGCCAAATTATTGTGTCCATTGAGGAAGGTTAAGTCTTGCTTTTCCATTCCATAAAATGAAAGGATGATAATGGATTAACCCTGAGTTCCCTTACAGAATCTGAATTTGTTGAAACCTAGTAAGACAGTACTAAAGACATTTTTGCTCACACTTGGGCTGTTGAGTTGTTGAGTAGAACACTGATATTTTCTTTGCTTTAGATAGCTTTATGGAGCATATATAGTGCAGAAGCACATATTGCATCAGATAAAATCCATTCATGGTAAACCTGGAGAAGGTGAAAAGGATTTGAGTTGATTGATACAAAAGTCTCATAGGGCTAAAAAAATTCCCTTTAGTCAATAATAGGGTAATGAAATTTCCCTGTAAAAACCCAGCAAAGTAGAGAAAAAGGTGGATATTACTGTGGTGAGACTTAAATGAACCAGATGGGTAGTTAAATGTAACAATGGCTTTCTGGAAGCTGGTGTAAGCATATGCATCTATGAATACAAGAAAAAAGAGACTTTTCTTGTCCATGCTCAAGCACCTATTAAAAGATCAGTCAGTCAGACTCCATCCCTGAATAGCTCTGATATAGATCTACCTCTGATATCCTTAAAGAATTGCCTCTACCTGAAGATCTCAACCCCTGCCAATCCAGGTTGACTTGAACCAGCTACTTCCTGCCCAAACCAAAATAACTATGAGCCAAGCCAAAGGATAAGACAGTTTGCATGGATCAGTAGAAAAGATGATAATGAGATGAGAATCATCAAGATGTTGTTGCCTCTACGGATGGCTCCCAAGATGTCCAGCCCATGTTGGGAGAATAGGGAGGGGAGAAAAGGCCTCCTGGGAGATATATGTGGATCATGGGCAGTTCCCCATGACTACCTATTGACATCCTCCTTCCAGGAATGAACTCACCAACTAACTTCAAAAGGAGCTCAGCCCACACCTGCCATTGACCACAGTCTTGTCACCAACACCGTATGGTTAACTAAATCAAAAGCTTCCGACAGGTCTAAAATTAGACTGGCTAAACATATCATTAAGGATTTAGGGAGGAGTGTGAATGACCTTTCTTCAGCTCTGCTCTCCCAGATCCAGTCAGCTGTGGGGGCTCACTAGAGTGCTAAATTGGGTTTTTAGGGTCTTGAAATAAATGACCCTTTAGATTGTTGTTTTTTTTTTAATTGCCTGAAGGTGCATATTTTTAGAAAGTTTGGAAGCATTTTGTTCATCTATTTTGATTCATTTGAGTATTAAAATGTGGCATTTTCACACGTTGGAAATTCAAGCCCCTTATTTCTTTTTTTTTAAGTCTCTAATATTTTTTTAAACCTTTCAAATTAGTGTATTTAAAGGCCAAATTTGATTTCTTCACAGTTTCTGAGGTAGGAATGTAACTTTACCAGCTTTGAGGGAAAAGAAAACCGTGGTAGTTCATCGTACAGAAGTTATAAATATGTGTGAATACTATTTTAAGCATTATATTTCTGGTAGGGATTTAAATACACATGGAGAAGAGAGGCAAAGGCAGGGTCTGTGTTTCCACTCCTTTATACAAACCTTAATGGTAAATTAGAGAAAAAAAGATTTATTCTATTTATCTTTGCTACTCAAGAACACTTTTATCCTCTATTTCTTTCCAAGTTTCAAGGGTAAAAGATCCAGGAGAAGAAAATGAGGATGACATGGTACCATTTTTGAACTCTTGCTTGACATGAGCCAGACTGTTTCAATTTCTTTACTTTCCAACCCAATTATTTTGAAATTCATTTCTCTTCTCACTAAGCCAGTGTGTCTCTATGTATATTTTCAAGAACACCAGGTCTGTAGGATGTTAATAGATGTCACTTGGAAAAAAGAGTTTTGAGTTAAACAGATTTCTTTACTGCTGGGCTTCTTTCTCAAATTCCCTAGTGTGTTATGTGAATTGCCAAGAAGGGAATATAGTATGTAGTACATGCTTATGGTGCCCTGGGTCTCTCTCTCTCTCTCTCTCTCTCTCTCTCTCTCTCTCTGGCAAGAAGACTCATGTGGGAAGTAATACAGGATGATATTTGTAATTTCAAAATTGCATCTTGCCCAGTTGATGTGGCTCAGTGGCTGAACATCCATCTATGAGATCACAGTTCAATTCCCAGTCAGGGCACATGCCTGGGTTGCAGGTTTGATCCCCAGTGTGGGGTGTGCAGGAGGCAGTCAATCAATGATTCTCTCTCATCATTGATGTTTCTATCTCTCTCTTCCTCTCAGAAATCAATAAAAAATATTTTAAAAAATTACATCTCTTTTTAAGTTGACTGGGCAGTTCATTTTCCTGAGCAGTGATCATCTAGAGTGCTACTGGTATGTCCTAGCTGTCCCACCACTGGGTGGTGGCCCTGGATAGTCACCTGTCATCTTTGAGCCTTCCTTCCTTTCTGTGTAAAATGAGGAGGCTGGGCCAGATGATCTTTTGGCCCAATATAGTGTCTCCCCTCCCCACGTTTCTGCAAGGTGGATAGTCACAGGGCTTGAGCCCCTGTCCCTTAACCACAGCTGGTTGGACTAGGGGCAGAATAGTGTTCTCTGGCAGGTTTGAGTAATGTACTTTTGGCTTATTATTTTTCAGATGTTGCCAAGGGGTCATTAGTAGTCAGAGAATAAACCTAAGAAATTTTAGGCTCAAGGAAACCCTTTAACAAAGGGCAGGCATCTAAAAATAGGAGTGTGGCTAGAAAGTGGCCCCTCAGCCAGGATTTTAATACAAGTCTCACAGCTCAGGTCATTTCCATGATTTTTAATTAAAGTGTGCCCGTGTTAATGCTGTAATTACAAATAGGCTCTTTTGAGTCCAGGAACACTTGCCCTTCAATCATTGTATTTCAAGGCACTGACTGCCCACTTTTGACAAATGAAAAATGCTAGTTTGAAAGTCTACTAAAAAAAGATGTAGCTTTTAGAGTTAAATGACCATATTCTTTCTGGTTCTTCCACCTCAAACTCAGAGCCTGCTACAAACATTGGAAGAGCCTTGGACTGGAGGTAAAGCCCAGTTCTATTGAAAGACACTAGAGTCAAGCCAACTGGGCTTCCGTGTCCTGGTCTGTGAATTGAGATCCTGATTATACTGTCTCTGGGAAGCACACCTCAAAAGGCTTCTTTGTCCTCCTGATCAAAATGTACCTACACCAGGGCCCTGCTTTCAGCTTCCCAATCTGAGTCTACAAAGATGCTGTGGTAGGTTACGTGTACATGGTTGAGAGCTTCATTGTTCTTTAAGGGACACTGGTCTTGTTCTCTTTGTAGCAGGACACTCTTGCATACACACTGCCATAGTTTGAAGGAACACATTACTTTTGATGCAAACATCACATTCTGAATGTGGCAGTAGTGTTTTGGAGGCATGGCATATTTTGGAGCTGTTTTCATTCATACTTCCAAGGCAGCTTCCTGTTTTCCCAGTCTGTCCATCATTAGTAACAGTATAAAGAAGCAAGGGTGAAGCCTCATGATTGATACTCTCCCACCTTCTCTCAAACAAGCAGCACAGGATCAGAGTGGTGAATACAGCACTGGTCTGAACCTAGAGGAATTGTGGGGAAGATGGTCTTCCCCAGTAGAAATCATTGTGTGGCTGGCATGTGTTCACAATTTGCCCCCCCCTTTTTTTTTAAGTTATGAATTTTTTATTTAAACATTTCTTTTTTAAAAAATTTCTTTATTAAGGTATCACATATTTGTCCTCATCCCCCATTCCCATCGTAAACCCCTCCCCACACATGCCCCCACCCCCCTGTTGTCCGTGACCACTGGTTAGGCTTATATGCATGCATACAAGTCCTTTGGTTGATCTCTCCCCCTTACCCCCACCCTCCCCTAACTTCCCTCTGAAGTTTGACAGTCTCATCGATGCTTCCCTGTCTCCGGGTCTGTTTTTGTTCGTCAGTTTATGTTGTTCATTATTTCCCCTAGATGAGTGAGATCATGTGATACTAGAAATACACTTATAAGAACTGAAAATGAGACAAGCAATATTGGTTATGCTGAGAGGCAAATGAATCAGTCTGTAGTGAGTTTCTTTCTGGGCCAACAGTTCTTTTGAGTCCTAATTTCAATGTCAAACAGTTCCTTATGTGTACATGTCAGCAATGATATTTCAGTTCTGGATGGTGGACAAATGGCGGTAATGCAGGTCCGACCCTCTCTGGTTTGGTCCTGGGCAACCTGCAGCAACGCACAGCTGCTGACTGCTAGTATGGCAAGGCGTCGTCAGCGTTTTCCATCTCTGGACTGTTTCTCTTCTGTCTTCATGGCTGGAGCAGTCCTGTCAATTCCTCTGTGTTGCAGGAATCCACATAGTCTTGGAGGTGTTTTCTGAAAATATACAAACATATTCTCGACCAAAAGTTAATAAAGGAATCTTTTCTATAAATTTGACTTGGGATCCTTTTTCATTTTTTGCCCAAACGATTTTCCTTTGACTTGTTTTGACACCATGTGTGTTTTTCATGGGTGTCTTGCTGTTAGCATTACAAATGCAAGTTAATTTTCCAAAGTAAAAATTTTCTAGATGTAATTTACTTACAGGATATTTTTCCTTACATGATATTCTTCTACTCTCCCCCCTTTTTTTGATTTAAATATTAGGAGGCTTTTGGAAATTTTATAATGTAGTCTTGATAGCTTTTACATTTTAAATTTTTTACTAAAATATGACTGTTTTAGGTTCATTACATGTTATGCAATTTTACCATGAGATGAACTACCAATAAAAATTTTAGTTACCACTTTAGGAACAGCTTTTTGTCCAGTACCATTAATTTTTCTAGAATATTTGCTTATTTCACTTAGCCAATTTAAATTAGTCTGAGAACTTGACTACTATTTTACTGTCAAATTTAATACTCTAACAACAATCTTATTTTACCCTGTAACTATTAGAGGAAAGGATTATTTGCCTTCTTGTGTAGGCCCTGAGCATTCCTGGTGCTAGGCTGGATTTAGATATAAAAAAACCACTTTTCCACACCATGGGTACAAGACAACTCAAACAAGTCTTGTTGCAGTGAGAGGGCAGCTGCTGTCGGCCAAGTCTCTGTTACCTGGGTCCTGATTTGAGCTGGGCATGGGAAGCGAAGCAGCCATGGGGACAGGAGACGTCCCTCAGAAGGGGTGAGGGTTCAGGCCCCTGCAAAGTTGGGGGGTGAGGGTTTGTGCCCCACCTCTATTGACCCCCAAGTTCTCTCCTGATGGCCCCTCTGCAACTGTGCCTGTCTTAGGTTGTTCCTTCCCTGAGGAATCTTACCCATCTCTGGCTAACCAGTCATCCTCCGGGGCCAAGCAGGGTGATGTGAGGTTCAGTTCTGTCTCCCCCGTGGCCTCCATGCCCAGCACCTGCCTTGGGCTCCCCTCGCCTGCTGGCGGGGCCCCAGCACTGATCGCATATCTTGGGGAACCCAGGTTTCTTCTCCAGGGAGGGCCCAGCTCACCCCACTGTGCGAGAGACAGATCCATGGTTCCAGCCACTATGAGGCTTCAACCTCAGCATGAACAGAAAGCTCAGGCAACAGCTGTGGGCAATTGGATTGTGAGAAGAGGGTCCCTCTTGGCCAAAAGGACAAGAGGGGCCAATATAGAATTGGTGCCTTCCCAGGGGGCCCTCCCACAGTGGAAGGGATTAAATCCTTTCATATCCTTCCCAGGTGCCTTCCCAGGGGGCCCTCTACACAGGTGCCTTCCCAGGGTGCCCTCTACACAGTGGAAGGGATTAAATCCTTTCATGTCCTTTTTAAATTGCTGCCAGACATTCAAAGAATTAGTTTGTAAGTTTGTTTGGGATAATTGTACATTATGCTGTTGTAATTCTAAAATATCAAGAGATGTGTTACTTTTGTCTCCAAGCACCATAAAGATGATTTTTTATTGATTCCCAAGGGTGTGAGGTACTATTATAGGTAATGGGGGTAGTACAAATCTGGGAAAAATTATAATGACATTGTAGAATAATATCATGTAAGGATATTCTTTGCTCTAGGCCATGGCAATTCCATTTTAAACTGGCTGTCAATTTCTTTTTGTATAGACAAGGTCTTAGTTACATTTTCTGCACCTCTCCCAGGAGAAGTAGTGATAGTTCCTTCCTTTGGTGTCCACACAAGCCAGAAACCTCTCTTTAATTTTACACACAAAGGAGCAGAGGTTTGATTTTGTGCCATACAAAAGGGAAGCTGGGTGGCCACCCCTGTGTAATTATACTTCCTTGCCCCACCCATGGTCCTCCTGGATGACCAAGGTGTTTGGTATTATTGGTGAGTACAATAGGTGGGGGATCAGCCCACGTAAGGGCTCTTACCCATGAAGGGTCAGGAACATAAGTCCAAAATACTTTCCCATTTTACCCAGGTAATATTACCATACAGCTGATGACTGCTAGCATGGCAAGAAAGACGTTCTCAGGCGTTCTTGGGGTTCTGGTTACCTCACAATTTCTTTTCTATTTTTTTTTATTTTTTTCACAATTTGTCCTTGAGGTCTGCAAAGGCAGGCTTTGTTGTAGGAGTCCTTCCCACAGAACCCTTCTCATAAATCAGCTCACCTTCTCCAAGTTCCTCCATAGACATTTCCCAAAACACTTGCAGAGACTGATGTGCAATCAAGTTACTTTTGGCACATCCTCAGGTTTCCCAGCTACAACTGATTGGAATAGGAATTGACACCTGATCCCAGAAGAGTCAGTCTGTAGGCTGGGTTGATCAATGATATTTTCTCTCTCAATTTGAACTGCGAGAGTTAAATTAACCATGCTAGAAATAACAGAGACAAACCTGTCAACATTGGGCCATCATACCCCTGTGCCATGAGTGGCAGGAGCTGGGTGGCTGCTGCTCTCATTATAAGACATATGCTCCTCTCCAGTCCACCCTGGTCCCCACCTGTCCTCATGCATGTACCTGCCTGAGGACCACCTTGCCTTCCCACCATGCATTGCAGTTTGCGCTTTATCTTAAAGCCTCATCTCAATTATGCTTTTGCCTAACCTTCCTATCACTGAAATTCTTACAGGAATGACATACCTATTGGTTTCTTTCCCATCTATATGGAAGCTTGTCTGATTGCCTATTAGTAGATGTTGGAGGAACAACTGGGTGGATTTTTATCCTATTTGGAGAGTACATTTATATGGCCTGGCTTAAAATATAGGCTGTGTGGCATCCATGAAATTCACCTTTGGAGATGGATGGGGATAGCTCAAAGAGGGACTTTTTTTTTCCATAGACATTTCCCAAAGCACCTGCAGAGACCAATGTGCAATCAAGTTACTTTCGGGCAATTGGCTCTAGCTATACTGAATGATGTAATTTGATGTAGAGGTTGGGGTAGATTGGGAACTAAAGGAGACTTGGGTCTTGAAGGGTTTCTCTCACGGGAGTCTGGAGTGTGGTATGGACCATCTCTGCCTACTCTTTTGCAGGGGTGGTTTGGTTTCCTGCTGAAAATAGTTGAATCACCTTAGAATTAAAGCCAGGTTGATGAGGAAATTTAAGCAAGAGAGAAGAGGTGGCTTCCTGCCTTCAGTCCCTAAGAAGCTAGTATCTTTCAAAGTAAGAAGGTAGTGAGACTGATTCCCTGATGTTCAGTTCCTGAGAGAAGGCTTCTGCAGATAAACACAGGGATTGAGACGGAGGCACAGTGTTGTTTCAGGGACCAAGGGGGTAAACTGCAGGGCTAGTTGTACTGGCTACAGTGTCATGTCAGGGACCTGGATCACGTTTGGGTTCAGCATTTTCCCCCTCAGCATGTTTCTCAGAAATGGTGGAAAACAAATGCTCAGGCATATGGGCTGCTGTCAATGGTAACAAATGTATGGTGTATATTTTTTTTCTAAATTCCTGGAAACCGTATTACCACATGGCTAGATATAAAATAACCCCTCCCTTGTTTTAGGTTGTTAAGTGGGTTTTAAAAGATGAAGGTGACACATTTTCAAAAAATTAGAATTTGAGGAGAAATCTTGATGGTCTATCTGTGGCAATTTCAATGACACTTTGCAGCTTTTCTGTTGGTGTGGCACATCATTCAATCCTGCAGTGAGTGGGATATTATTTTAAACACCATGATTTGCAAACTTCATAAACTGAAGGGACACCAAGGTGGTTAGAAGAGCCCCTTATTAAAATCCATTTAGTTTGTATGAACAATTAAAATTTTATGAAGCCTTCTTCATTTGTTATTAAGAATAGTGGGAATGAAAGAAACATTTTAAATAAGGAGACAGTATGACTTTATATACCGATAATACTCCCCCAAATCACATAAGGTAGGCATTATAGACATCTGTGTTTCACTGGTGATAGTTAAAGACATTAATTGACTTGCTCTAAATTACACTACTGAGTGTGGACAAAGGATTCAAGCCCTATTGTCCATACCCAGTCCTGTGGTGTTTTCTCTTTACAGTTTATCCTTGGTGAAAAGTTAGCCTGCAATGATAAAACAAAGCAAAATGAATTAAGTATCCAAGAGGAAGTACCAATACATTGGCCAACACTTGTGCCCACCTCACATCCTCTTGCTCTACCTTTTACTCCAACCGTTGCCATGGAAACCAGCTACCTCTCTCTTTGTGTTGACAGGATTTTCTGACTTCGCAGTTTGGAACACCTGCAGGAACCCACTAAGCTGTTCTCATGCATGTACAAATCTGGAACTTAGAATTACCACCCATGGGTAATCCTTCACCAGTGAAGGGTGGTAGCTGGTCAGTTAATGCTTCCTTCCCGGATTCCTCTTCCTACATAGCTCCACATGTCCTTGCATTAATTTTTCCTCCTTTCCAATTTTGCTCTTTCCAGCTCCCAACTATTTCCTGGATTCATCTCTGTAAATTATTGACCCACATGCAAGTCTTTATCTCAGGCTCTGTTTTCTGGGGGAAACCCAAGCTAAGACAAAAGGTTTCTTCTGCAAACACCCTCATCAAGATCACTCACTAATCACAGTGGCCTTTTGTTGTTTCTGTCGCTTAGTATTCATTCTTTCTTCTTATGCTAGCCATAGCTTGAATTCCTCTTTTTCTAACTCAGTCCATGTGGCTTTGGTGTACCTGCTTTCATGTCCTGATTCCACAGTCAAAGCCACAGTCTAGGTTTGGGGGTGAACATGTGACCCAATCAGACGCTCTGAGACTTTTGCTGGGGATAGGACTCTTGCTCCAGTGTGCTAGGCTGCGCCCCTGACAGGCTGAGAGGTCTGTGCTACCAGTGCTATCATGTGGGACTGAGGCTGGAGAACGCAGGACTAATTGAAGGGAAAAAAGCCATGCCCTGATCATATATTCTGAGTCCTGAGTCCATCTATACACCAAAGCAGATATACCCCTGAACTTGTAGTTTGTAAGCCCATACTTGCCTATTGGCCTGGCTGGTCACTTGCAATGAAAGTGTCTCAACCATTCTCCAAATCTTTAGGATATCTAGGTTGAGGCCTTTTCCTGGACTAGTGGACATCAGGACACATCTCTATTCCCACCTCACAAGCAGCCTCCCAACAACAGGATTATGGAAACGGCTAAGGGAAGATAGATTTTTCTTCCCCGTTGCCTTCTATCCAATTAGGCTGAAATATTCTGGGTGAAATAACTTGTGGCATGGTTTCAATCTTCCCTCCTAAAGAACAGCAGTTTCCCAATATCTTTGCTAATGAGATCATGGAAGCTGTGGCTAATATGGAGCAATTTCTGCCTTGATGAAGGGAGTGGGTTAGCTGTGTAGTGGCTTTGGTGTGACTCACTTCTTCTGGAGCCCCTAGTGTCCTCTTTCACTTTCTAGACTTGCTGTTCTGGAGGAATGCTCTGTGCTAGGTGGTATTCTGATCTATACTAGGACAGTGCCTTCACAGGCATCACTGGCGGTGGCTTAGATAATATAGGTTCTATCTTCTACCTTACTTTACATCTCAGATTTCACCTTCTTGTTCTTATTTATGCTTATTTTGTTTTTCCAAATTCATGGACTTCTTCCCTAATCTAAATGAATGATTTCTACAACCTTGCATCTTCTAAGGAAAGAACTCAGAATTAAAGGAATTTTACCAGAAAGATTTTTCCTTTTCATTGTCCTTCATTTCTACTTTTTTTTTTTTACACTTTTCCAACAAGTACTTATTATTAGTTAAGCTATGTTTCGGGATCACAGGGTGAGATGTATCCATGTCCCCCTCACCCCTCTGGGAGGACAGAGGACAGAAGGATGGCAGGGTGGAGACATTTCAGATCTTCCCAGAAAACATGCCTTCTGCCCAGCAGTCGTCCTAGGCTGACACCCAGGATATGGGGCAGAGGGACTTGTATGAACACTGGTATCATTTGCACATGGTCATTGCCTTCTCACAGTGGTGGAAGACCAGGTAGGTCTGCCTACGGTTCCTGGTCTGGTTCTGGCTGGGGAAATGGTTGTCAAAAGGGGCAGGTTGGTAGTTCTTGACTTTGGTCTTGATATCTTCTGCCATGTTTCTGACTCCTAAAGACATGCTGGAAGCAGCTCACTGCTAAAAGTGACCCTCAGCAGCCAAAACCGGTTTGGCTCAGTGGATAGAGCGTCGGCCTGCGGACTGAAAGGTCCCGGGTTCGATTCCGGTCAAGGGCATGTACCTTGGTTGCGGGCACATCCCCAGTGGGAGGTGTGCAGGAGGCAGCTGATCGATGTTTCTCTCTCATCGATGTTTCTAACTCTCTATCCCTCTCCCTTCCTCTTTGTGAAATATCAATAAAATATATTAAAAAAAAAGTGACCCTCAGCAAAGAATCTTCCATCTCCTCCATCTCTACCTCTGCTTTTAGGTGCCAGTGCACTTATAAACTACTTGAGGGTATGATGCAGTTAAACGTTTCCTAAGGAGGAGGGGTAAGAGCCTCAAACCTATCTGGAAATGGCCGAGGCTATTGAACATCTCAGAGGGAACTACCTAAATTCCTAGAGTTTGTTTCCAAACTGTCTCCCACTCCACATCAAGGTTATCTCTGCCTCCTTAAAGGATCAGCAGATCCAGAAGCTCATCTCATCTATTAACCACTCTAAAAACTTATTCTCCATAGGTGAGCAATTTTGTAGAAAGCTTGAGAAAAGATGCCCAGAGTTACTCTGCGACAAATATAAAGGCTTAGGGTAGACTTGCAGATAGATGTCCTGAACCAAAAGGAGATGGCAGACTAAAGAAAGGTTTTGTTCACCACAGCAGGCTCCCTGAACAAGGCCTTTTTCCTGGAGACCAGATCTACCAGTATCCATCTAATCACGTTCTCACTGTTAGTTTTATCTTTTTGAGGACAATGCTTTCCTTTGAGAAACGCCTCTTTATCTCTGGCATCAGGGTTTCTGTTATATTTGCCAAGGGCCCCTGTGGCTCAGCCTTAATTACTAAGTGTGTTTATTTGTTACTTTGAATTATTGTTAATTTTTACTTCTAGGTGAAAAGGTATGCTGTGGCTAGTTATATGGTTCTTAGAGCAAAGCTCTAGATAGAACCACCCTGCTTTTTCCTGTTGGTATAACTTCGATAACGTACTCTTTGGCCAAGACTAAGGGGTCGCACTAAGAAAAAAGACAACTGAGCAACCAGAGGAAGAAGGGGGGCTCTTCTAGTTATACTGGTGGCCTTGGACTGATTTGGTGCTTCAATTTTCTTCTCTCTGACCATTGATGAGGGCCCCACGCAGAATCCTGCTCTATTTAGGACAGCCTTTGGGGCCCCTAAAAAAGAATTTCTATGATTTCTTGCACCTCTTACTTTACATAAACAAATGGAATTGCACAATTGTTAGAGAACAATAGCCTCCTCACTACCCTGGCATCCCTTAGGCATTTATGATTTATAAATCAAAGCTCTGGAGATTGCACATCCAACCTCATGGAGCAAGCAAGCTGTCTCAACATGGCCAGATTTAAGGACTTCGTGGACACCCTGTTGCACAATTGTGATGTTCATCACCAAGTTCTTTAATGGGCTTCTTGGTGGTCATTTTGTGAAGACTCTAAAGCTGGTCATTTTTGTTAGTGAGCACCTGCTCTGGGCAAGACACTGTACTTAGCACAGCAAGACAGTGCTAAGCTAAGGCCAAGAAAGGGTCCCTGCAATCAACACATTTGCAATCTTGACTGGGAAGCCAGGGCACAAAGCAAGCCAAATTTAACTAAGTGTTTTGAAGGGACACTCGCAAGACTGCAGTCCCAGAGATGTTACAAGGAAGCTTGGGATTACTAACTAGGTTTACTTCATATAATTCACCTTTCCTATGAAAAATAAATGTGTCCATTGTTATTTTACATAGCCTTAGTATTCATCACCACCCAAAGACAGAGGTAGATTTTACATTTCTGATGATGAATACCCCATGGCTTATTTTGCAGCTAAGACAGAAACAAAGGTGCTGTTATTTTATTTACCAAAACTAACAGTGATGAAACTAGATTGGATATTTTTATGGCCCAGGGTAAGTTTTGAGCTGCAGAGCCAATGAGAGTACACTGTTACATGTTTTAAAAAGTCAAAGAAGCAACATGTGCTGGCAAACAAACAAACAAAAAAAATCAATAAAAAAATCCTGGAGTCAGATGAGACTGACTAGGTTCATGTAAGACCTGACATGTAAGTCCTGACCTGCTGTGACCTCTGTGACCTTGTGCAATTTACTTCCTCATTCTAAGGTTCTGTTTACTACTGGTAAAGCAGGGACAATAATATCTCTCTTGCAGAAATTTTTGAGGGGATAAACAATTTAATGCATATGACACACTTAACACAATATATGAAACCAACAGGCACCCATAAAGAGAGATTTTATATTGTTATAACTACATACATCCAAATTGCCTCTTGTTAGATCATTTTGAATCTTCACATGGAATGACCAGGGAGTGTGACATATGTTGAGGGCTCAGGGTAAGTGATGCTGGACTATATTTTGACTAGAGTTTATGCTGTTTGAAGTGCCAGACATGTGACAATAATAATTTGAGAAGATGTTATTGGTCTCAATATTTAAAAATCTAGAATTTGTTTTCCTAACTGGTAATTCATAATCAGCAAAAACATTTTCTATAATTTTTCTTTTTTACAAATGAGATTCATGACGTCTGCTAAGATGAAAACTATAATTGATATTGCCAATAACACTGAATAAAAACTATAGTTTGGTCACAGAAAAACTTATCTACATCATTACAGGGAGGTATCAAAACCATTTAGAGAAAGCAGTGGTTTAAATTCCTGCTTGTCAGGGTCAAAGGCATTTACATTATACCATATAGACAACTTTGTAAAAGGAAATTGTTGGGATATGTCGGGGACTGAATTGTGTGTGCCCACCACAAATTCATATGTCGAAGTTCTTTCTCCTAGTACTTCAGAATGTAACTGTTTTTGAGCATAGGGTCTTTTAAAGAGATAGTAAAGGTAAAATGAGGTAATTAGGGTGGGTTCTAATCTAATATGACTGGCGTCCTTATAAGAAGAGGAAATTAGGACATAGATAGGCACAGAGAGAATAAGATAGAAAGACACAGGGAAAAGGTGGTCATCTACAAGGCAAGGAGAGAGGCCTCAGAAGAAACCAACCCTGCCAACACCTTGATCTCAGACTTCTGGCTTCCAGAATAGTGAGGAAATGATGTTTAAGCCACTCAGTGTGGTCCTTTGCTATGGCAACTCTAGTAAACAAATATAGATACCAAGGTAGTCCTATATAATTGGGAGCTTATAACTTGGGGCCTGGATCATTCCATTGAGATCTGACCACTATTTTTATTAAAAAAGTTAAATAAAATAAATAAAAAAGGAAAAGAAGCTTGGGAATTTGGGATTCTCTGAACCAGTGACATGTGCTGCTGAACCACACCCAAAATGTGATATTAAATATAGAAGTCTGAGAAGAAAGTTCAAACTGATTTTTTCTTTTTTTAAACTGAAGTCATCTCAAATGTGTGAAAAATCAGCTTGACTAACTAGGGGAATGAGAATTTGCTGTGAAAATAAAGATTGAAACTCCTACCATTTATAATTTGGCTTGTAAACAATAGTACAGGCATGTGATTCAGTCCCTAAAGTGACTAGCTAGGAAGACCTGAATTCGAACCTACGCTCTTATTTTTTTTTTTAAATTTTTTATTGATTTCAGAGAGAAAGGCAGAGGGAGAGAAAAATAGAAACATCAATAATGAGAGGGAATCATTGATCGGCTGCCTCCTGTACACCCCCTACTGGGGATTAAGCCCACAACCTGGGCAGGTGCCCTTGACTGGAATTGAATCCGGTCCTTCAGTCTACAGGCTGACGTTCTATCTACTGAACCAAACCAGCTAGGGCTGAACCTACACTCTTAACACTTATGAATGGTGTGGTTTGGGTCAAGTTACTTAATCTCTCTAAGCCTCTGTTTTCTTGTGTAAAGGGGTAAGGCTGGTGTGGCTCAGTGGTTGAGCATCGACCTATGAACCAGGAGGTCATGTTTGGATTCCTGGTCAGGTCACATGCCTGGGTTGTGAGTTCCATCCCCAGTAGGGGGCATGCAGGAGGCTGCCGATCATGATTTTCTCTCATCACTGATGTTTCTATTTCTCTCTTCATCTCCCTTCCTCTCCAAAATAAAAAAACAACAACAACCGTATTTTAAAAAAAGGGATAAGGTTGCTATAAGGATGAAGTGAGTTAACAGCGAGTTACTGTGTAAATGTATAATCAATATAAGCTGTTATTATTATTTATGTTTATATTAAAACACAAAGTTGTTTAAACAGTAACTTGCTGATGAATAAGAAATACATGTGTTTGCGGGCAAACTGTGGAAGAACTTGCACTCACCTGCAGTGGTTTGACTCAAAGGGTACCAAAGCCATGGATATAATTGATATCCTATTATTCTAATTACTGCTGCAATGGCTGACTTGGAGACCCTGGTGGTTTTATACTCTCAAATAAAATAGTGACGAGAATTACCTTCCAATGAAATATCCTCATTGGGTAAGAGACTGTTCACTAAGGGGGCAGGAATACTTCTTTGGCATGGGGTGGGCTGTGGTTAATCACAGTGCTCTTTGTTGATTCTTTTGAACTATGGGTGGTTTCCTCTTCTAGCTACCTATGTATGTATATTAGAGGAGGTAGGATATGGTTAGTGACTTATTTTTAGATCTCACATAATTCTTAGCTTTGCCTCTATAGTTATAATTCCAGACACTGTGACTTCCTTAGTTACCATTGCCTCACGAGCTCCTTTTGCATTTTGTGGTAAACCAGTTGATCATTGAGGCTGAGGAAAAGAAAGCCTGCAAAGCTGAAAGTTGAGAAATATATTTCTTTCATAAACTTTAAAGAGGAGCAGTGACTCAGACCTGGGTGAGCAAGTTACCCAGAGCCTCTTGAAATAGGATATTCTTTCCCCTGAAGCTGCAGGGATTAGTGCTGTTGGCTTGGGAGTTCCTGAAATGAGTGCCTCCTGGACTTCCCCAGGACAGAGCGTGGGCCCCTGCACCTTCCTGGGGAGGGTGGGACCTCTCAGTCCCCATGGGCACCCTTCCTGCCACCTGCCAGGGCTGAACTCCCCAGAAAGGAGAGGACAGATCCTGGGGGAGGTGAAGAGAAGAAAGCAGGATTCTCAGGCAACAAAGCAACACGAAGAAGCCTATGGCAACTCCACGTAGCTCCAGGGGAACTGATTTGTGTAGGGGAAAATTTCCTTTCTATATACTAGTAGCTCCAGGTGCGGTGCACAGTCACCTTCACAAGCCCATCAAATCCTTTCTGAGGCAGATCCTGCCTGGAATGTTGTATCACGTTCTCCAGAGAGCCTAAAATTACAAATAATTTTCATCCTTGCTGTCTTCTTCTAGAATGGAAGTTCCTATATAACTCCCTTAGTAGAGATGTTCATGGAAATTTGGGGGCTACTTGCAAATCAGGAATGTGATAACTAACCAGTCGTCCATTCAAATTAGGAGGAAAATCATCTCAAACATACACTTCATGGGGAGAAGAAACCTGGAAAGCAGAGGTGCCAAAGGGGAGTGGGGTGATAGTGGACAGCCACGGAGCAGCCAGACTGCAATGAGAGAAGGCAACGTGAAAGGCCAGACCTATTTTGGGCCATGAACCCTGAGTCATGGGATAACAGAGACCAGAGGTGACAGTTGGTCTCTCGGCTCCACGGTGAGCAAGCATCTGGAATACCACTTTGGCTTTGTAAAGCTCAGTTTAGGGCATAGAACCTTAGGGAATTTGGAGAAGGGCAAGGAGAAAGAGTAGGGAGGTGAGGATGACTCAGGGAATCTGATCAGAGGAAAGATTAAAGGAGCTAAATATGGGTAGTGAGTAGGGGGATGGTAACTCCTGACACCTTAGAAGGCAAGAATTATTTATAATAGAGGTGATATATTTAGAAGATAAGAGATGGGAATTGAAAGACTGATTAGCATGAGGAAATGCTCTGACCAATTGTATTAGCTTACACATAGGAACTCCATTTCTTAGTCCTGTGTGTGTGTGTGTGTGTGTGTGTGTGTGTGTGTGTGTACCCCATTACTTGAGATATTTGAAAGTGGGTTTTCAGTACAATGGTATTGTAAACTTCTCTGGATCAGATACCATTGCAGCACAAGGTAACCTTATCTGTACAACTCGAGAACACAGTCCTATGCAAATATTTTATAATTTTATTGCTTGATCAAAGTGAATTATACCTATAGTCACCTGACCTCTAAACTTGGCAATGTGGGCATGCAGCTTCTAGAATCCAGAGACTTCGCAAATTAACCTCAAAATGCTCCTCTAATATGTAGCCTTCTTTCAAAAGAGTATGTTTTGGTTCTTATAGTCCATTCTGTGATGAGAAGAAGAATTCTCTCAAGGCTGAGAAACACCTCATGTGGAGGAAGCAAGGTCCTCGCAAGGGAGCCCAGAGCCTGAAGTCAAAGGCAGGGACCACCCTCTGGTCAAGACCCATCAATAACTGAGCCTTGTGGATCCTAGAAGATGCTGTGACATGTACGGTTCCTGTTCCAGGACTGAGGATCTGGTTAAGTATTTGGAAAGCACAGAAGATGCTACACTGTCTGTACAAGCAGGGATTTGGATTCAGACTGAAACAAGCCTTCCTTTTGCTAAACCCAGTTTCAAAACAAGAGTTTGCTGCTAGGTTTGGAGGACAGCAGGGAAAAGCCGCTGGACTTGGACCCGTGCGAGCCTGCTCAGACGGCAGGAGCCTGTGAAGGGCCATGTTTGCTGTCTGTTTTTATTTATAAAAAAGTCCTACCTCCCAGGTGCTGGAAAACTGATCCAGGCTGACAGATTCCCTGACTTGACTGCTTTGGCTTTCAGGGGCCTGTGTCACTGCTATTAATAGTCAACTCTATATTCTTAAAGAGCTTTTCTGTCGGCACTGCCAGTCTGGGGCAGACCTTGGTGGGAAAGATCAAGTTGGAGTTAGACTGGGGGAAGACAGAAGCAATTAAACAGAGGGGGCAGGGAGGCACCTAAAGAAGAAAAGCCAGAAGTCTCTTGGGGGAAATTAACCTTAAACTGACTTTGAAACGTTTTTGATACATTCTTCTAGCAATTGGTTTTAAGGTCTGCATAAACTAAGAATTAAGGAGCTCAGCAGGACCCAGAGGTAGACAGAAAGGGATTCTGGTGACCAGATTTGTTGGCCTCTATGAGAAGGGGGACTCAGAGTGGATCTGGAGTAAGCTTTTTCTTTATTTGGCTTCATTTTCCTTAAGCAAATATAAACATAGCCCTTTTAAAACAGAGCAATTTGTATCTTTTTGCTGGTCTCTTCCTTGGGTTTTCAAAGGGTATTGCATATTTTGGGAAAAATTCCAGTTAATTTTGGTGCTTTTTTGTCTGGCTTATTTATCCTACTGTCGCCCAAGGTCTCAAGCAGTCTGCGCAGTGTCCCTGAACACTTTAGAAGCAAACCTTTATTAATGGAACTCCGGGGAAATAGAATTTATGCTTAACTCTTAGTTAAACATAAAACCCCTTCGCTTTAATCCTTGATGTTGAAATCCATTCTAAAATGTTTACATTTGCTTTTATGTCTGCACACAGTCCACGGACATGATCTAATCTCGCTCTGATGATTCAGCATCTTGCAGCCCCTCGGTTCTAATAATGTTTTATGGTGGAGTAGAGAGTACAGAAGATTGGGCTAGGTCTAAGCCTGGGCTGAAAAGGCTCCTTTATCTAACCGTGTTTGAGTCCTAGGACAGACTGGCATTCCTGGTTCAGGTCCAAATACCTGCCAACTCCAGACCCCCAAAACTGCCACTCCTTTAGCAGGTACAGAATGAACCTTTCATTTATGTTATCTTCTCCTAGGATATTTGTGAAGCCCAGATCATGAAGAGTGGGGGAATGGCTGTGCCTACAAGCTAGGACCCTCATAGGAACTATATTGGGGTATGGCTGGGTGCTGCCTCACTATCAGCCCTGAGGCCACATGCTCCTGAGTTTTTGCCTTAACAGGCATGAGACCTGGGTGGGCCTTTGAAGCACATGGGGACTCCTAGCTCTCTGCAAACACGAAGAGCTGAGGGAGTGTAAATGTATTCCCTTATGTGGGGCAGAGGAGTCACGCTGCAGCCTGTCTTGGTGTTCCCTGTGAGTTCAAGGAAGAGTGCCAGGTTGGAAGGCATAAACAGCCCATCCAAAGACAGTTTTAAAAAACCTCCTCCCTCGCCCACTTTTCATCCTAATTGTCAGAGTGATGGCATTGTGGGCCCCGTGGGAAGGACAAGAAAATAGTGGTTGGTCAGGAGTCCTCTTTGCCTCGGTTTCTCTTGCTTGTTGTTTCAAGGAGGAAAGAACCCACTGCATCCAAACTCTGCACAGCCTCTCTCAGCTCCAGGACTTACCACATTTATGAAGTAAATGGCCAAAGAAATTAGAGCTGGGTCAAGGACAAGAGGATTTAGCCAAAGGAACCCTGTGGTTCCTTGCTTGTCATGAATGATGTATAGAATGAGGTAATGCAACCAACAATTAAGTGAGAGCTGCACAGTCACTTTCCACACAGCTGGGAGGGAAGCTTTTTGATGACTATGTTTTCTTTTAAAAGGCCTGGAGCAGCAGAAGGCCTGCATTCTAGAGTCACATTACTTTGCAACCTTATGTCACAGGTACGGCTGGCCTTCAAGGAGGCAGGGCTGTCTCCACGGGGAAATGCCACAGATATTTTGACATTGGGAGGTTTGGAAAAGCCTTTCTTCCAAGTGTCCCTCCTTCCCCATTTCTGGTTTTCGTTTCCAGCCTAGACAATCAGCGAGCTTGCTATTGGAAACTTGGGGGATGGGAAGGTGTGCTTAAGAGAAGATAAATTAAATGGGACCATATGTCCAGAGAGAACTAATTGGCTAAGGCAGAGTTTATAAAGAGTAGCCTCCATAACTCACATAGAAACAGAACTTGTACCTGCCTTAATCTTTCCTTCTCTTGAGTTTGTATTTCTGATTTGCCCTTGGTCCCCTTTCCTGGCTCAGGGACTTTCCTTCTGAAAAGGGAGTCAGGGAGACATGGGTTAGCCCTGTCCTGGCTGGGTAGCCTTAGGCCTCATCTGCGGACTGAGAGGGAATATCTGCCACATAGAGTGGTTTTGAGGATTGATGTAATGTCAGTGCTAACAAAGCTCAATTCTTTCCTAGCCCCCATTTTTCCCTCTCTTTTTTTTTCTCCTGTTGACTTTCCTCATTATTATGATAGTAGATGTTTACCTTGCAGCTGATAATGCTGCTGCTGCTAAAGTGAACTATGGGCCTGTTCTTTTTGGAAACTGTGTTAGCCAATTAGTTTCCTTTGGAGAAAATATTTTGAGAAGGGGGGGGGGGGCTGAGAAGGGGGAGAGAGAGGAAGAGGGAAGAGAGCACTATTTAGGGAATCATGATTTTAGGTGCATATGATGATTAATAAAGGAGTAAGAAAGAGGATATTTTATCTACCATGGGTAAAATGGACCAAGGTTCTTATAATATACTTGTCTTCTACAGTGTCTTGAGCATTAGTGAGATACTGCTTGAAGGACAAGAAAATATATCTTCTTTATATCTGTTGACATTTGATTTTATTCTACCTACATTATTTCTGAAACCCCCAAGCTGAGAGATTTTTATAAAAAGAGCTAATAGCATGTATTCCTGGCAGAAGTAAACACAAAACTCATATGGTGGTATGAACCCTTAATCTGAGTCTCACAGGTAAATATGTCCTAAACATGAGCTCATGATGCATCGTTGCAAAATACACAAGAAAACAGTCTACCATGACTGTGTATTAGTAGACATTACACAAGCACATTAGAATGATAGTTTCCAATAATAAATTCAATAAAAAGGAAAAAATAAAAACATTAAAAAATGAATAAAGCTGCAAATAAATAAATAAATAAAGCCCCCACCCCCCACCCCCCACACACACACAAAAAAAAAAAGAAGTAAAGAAAGTCAGGACTTAATGAATTAAGAATCTATTAAAAGAACAGAGTAACTCAAAGGAATTAAAAGGAAGGAAAATATGAGGCTGGGAATATAGTCTAATAAAAAAAAGCTAAAAACTAGGAACAAAACCCAAGAACTGACCTTCTTATGCTCCTTTATGTATTCTGTCCCTAGGGAGGTAAGATGATTTACCTAACTGGAAAATTCTGGAGGAATAAACTGAACTTACTCAACTAAGCTCTGCCTTTCATTTTTTCAGAGCAAACCTGTTTGGAGTCAGGATAAGTTTTCCTCTGCTCCTCCATGCTATAGATTTGACCACGGCAGCCCTTTTGGGGGATTCTGCATACTCAGTTAGTCCAATTCTAGCTCTCATATTAAGCTACAATCAATCACCAACCTAGCCTTTCTCAGTGTAAAAATACTCCTTTATTTGATTTCCCAATTTGTTCATAATCTGGGCAGGAAAGAGAGAAAGCACAAATAAGAATTTTTAGATGTAGATAACAAAACATTGATAATATATGGTAGATATTTATAAATAAAAAGAATAGACAATGGCTAACCACATACCAATAAAAATTAAAACTTTGATGAAGTGGTTTATTTCATAGAATAATATATATTTGCCAAAATTGACTCAAGAAGAAACATAATTATAATCATTAACAAAATCCAGTCTTTAGTAAAAATCTACACATAGGTATGTGCATGTGTATATAGACACATTTCAAACTTTGAATTGATGAGTAAGTTCTATCAAACATTCAGTCTTATGCAAATGTTCCAGATAAAAAGAGTGCATGCTCTACAACTCATGCTAAAAACAGAAGTCAACAATTGCTAATAAACATAGGGCCAAAAATCATAAATAAATTTGCAAGTGAGAATCCAGCAGTATCTATGAGTTTTATAAATGTGCATTTGTGTGCATGTGCATATGTGTGTGTGTGTGTGAGTGAACCAAGTAGGGCTTACTAATGTAAAGATGGCTTAACTATAGAACTCCTTTTAATATTTAGCATATTAACTAATTAAAGAGGAAATATCATATAATCTTTGAAATTGAAGCAGATAAAGCACTTGAAAAATTAAAAATATTTTCATGATAAAAAATTCTTAGTGAAATGGAAAAGAGGGGTATATTTGATAAAGGATATCTACCAAAATAATAGACTCTATGGTATTACCGTGAAAGAGGAATTAGACAAGAATGCCTGTCATCACAGTGTCTATTTATCCATGTACTGGGGGCTCTAGTCAGTGATTTAGATAAGAAAAAGAAATAAAAGATAGAAGGATTGGAAAAGAAGAAAAAGCTTCTTGTTTTTTTTAGACAATGTATTTATATGTGCAAGAGAATCTGTCAAATAATTCTAGTAATAAAGTTGTTGGATAAAAGATTGTAGGTTGGGTTCCAGGGAAGCTGACTCCGAGCTGGAGATTAGCATGGAGAGGGTTTATTAGGTTGTACACTGGACATCAACACCTGTGGAAGGGAAGGGTGTGAAGCAGGACGGTGCAAAGGGAGAAGCTGAGCTGTGATGTACTAGTAGTCCTAGAGAAGCCTGGACAACCTCATGAGAAGATCTGAAGCTGGCAATCCCTTTAGAATTGTAACAAGTTGGGATGAGGAGACCAGGCCCTTATGTCCCCAAGTTGTTCAATTACTGGGTGGGAGATGGCCTGGGGAGGGGTGTGGCCTTGGGGCTGGCAGCTCTTTTCAGCCGAGATACTTCTTCCCCTTCCTTCCACCCCCCCTTCAAGATACTTCTTAATGAGGACTAGTAGATAAGATCTAATTGCTGACATTGCTTCCTGCACCTGAGAGGATAAGTTCTTAGTCCTCAAAGGGGACCTGGGTGGCGCTGGGATCTACTTATTCATCCAGTTGTGGGAGCCATTCCTTCTGGTTCCAGAGGGAGTCTTTTCCTTGGGAGAGACTTGTAAGAGAAAGATGAGTGGGATGGACTATAGCTCCCTTTGTTGTAGCTGGCCTTGGGGCCTCAACTGATCCTCATTGATCCCTGCTTTACTATGCATTCTACACCCCCTTAACCAGCACCTCTGTTAGTCTCAGTGACCCAGCTGGTGAGTGACCCAGATCCTCCTTGCTGAGAGGTCTGATTCCCTGGTTACTGGTGCCCTTCTTAGGTCAGGGTTGCTACAACTGTCCAATTACCATAAACACTTGGAAAGATATTACCAAGAGGTACCCAGCTATATCACTTAAATGCCAAATATATTCTTCCCTGCCTACATTGTGTAATAGCAACCCTACCTTTTCCTAATAATTGGCATTAATGCCCCTGCTTCTCCAGATCTGTTACTCATTATGATAATTGCATCTCATTGGCTTCTAACAGTTAAGTGCTGCCATCTGGCCTCCATTATATCAGGGTCCTCATATCCCCATTGCTCTCAGTGGGTGCAGTTCTGTAATGGCCTCTGCTCCTGTAATCCCTGGCCTGCAGAGGGGAGCCACCACTGAATTTAGGGAGGCTGCTGCCTCACCACATGTCTCAAGGTTGATGGACCTTAAAAGGTAAAATCTTGAACTCCCTCAAAAAACAAAGCCAAAATTGCAGAATATTTATAGTATAATGCTATATATTGTTTATGAATATGTACATATATTAATGTGTTTAATATATGTAATATTATTACATATTACACATACCCATTACATATTTTAATTTCTTACATATGTATTATGTATGTTATAGTATTATATAATACTAGAGGCCCGGGGCACGAAATTCGTGCACCGGGATCGGGCTTAAACTGGCAGTCGGACATCCTTCTCACAATCCAGGACTGCTGGCTCCCAACTGCTTGCCTGCCTGCCTTCCTGATTGCCCCTAACCACTTTTGCCTGCCAGCCTGATCACCCCCTAACCACTCTCCTGCCAGCCTGATTGATGCCTAACTGATCCCCTGCCAGCCTGTTTGCCCCTAACTGTCCTCCCCTGCAGGCCTGGTCACCCCTAACTGCCCTCTCCTGCAGGCCTGGTCACCCCTAACTGCCCTCCCCTGCAGGCCTGGTCTCCTCCAACTGCTCCCCCTGCAGGCCTGAGTCACCCCCAACTGCCCTCCCCTGCAGGCCTGGTCACCCCTAACTGCCCTCCCCTGCAGGCCTGGTCCCCCCCCAACTGCTCTCCCCTGCAGGCCTGGGTCCCTCCAAACCGCCTTTCCCTGCAGGCCTGGTCACCCCCAACTTCCCTCCTCTGCCGGCTTGGTCACCCCTAACTGCCCTCCCTTGCAGGCCTGGTCCCTCCCATCTGCCCTCCCCTGCTGGCCATCTTGTGGTGGCCATCTTGTTTCCACCTGGGGGCAGGATCTTTGACCACATGGGGGCAGCCATCTTGTGTGTTGAAGTGATGGTCAATCTGCATATTACTCTTTTATTAGATAGGATAGAGGCCTGGTGTATGGGTGGGGGCCAGCTTGTTTGCCCTGAAGGGTGTCCCGGATCAGGGTGGGGGTTCCCTTGGGGCGTGGGGCGCCCTGGGTGAGGGACCTGTGGTGGTTTGCAGGCCGGCCACGCCCCCTGGCGACCCAAGCGGAGGCCCTGGTATCTGGAATTTATTTATCTTCTACCATTGAAACTTTGTAGCCTGGAGTGGAGCCAAGCCTTCTGCTTGCTCTGTGGTGGCAGCCATTTCTGTTGGGCTTTATTTATCTTCTATAATTGAAATTTTGTAGCCTTAAGCGAGGCCTGGGCGGGCAAGGGCAGGCGGAAAGCTTGGCTTCCTCCATTGCCAGGGAAACCCAAACCTCCCTCCTGCTCTCTGTGGCCGCAGCCATCTTGGTTAGGTTTATTTGCATATTCGCTCCTGATTGGCTTGTGGGCGTGGCTTGTGGGTGTAGCAGAGTGATGGTTAATTTGCATATTACTCTTTTATTAGATAGAATATTATGAAATACTATGAAAACATTAATGGAAGTGAAAAACACCAAATTAAAGCTAATTCCTTTTGTAGAGGGAAGTGTGAGAAGAAGAATGGGATTGAGGAGGTTTATTTTTTATCATATCTATATATTTTTTTCCCTTTAAAAAACCCTTCAAAGATAGAAGGCAAAATTTTAAGCTTGACAAAGCTTAGTGGGGATACACAAATGTTTGTTGTTTTATTTTCTATACCTTTTGGACTACTTCAGAATTTAATAAAAGAAAAAAGTAAGGAGTTTAAATAGACTAAGGAACAATCTATATTGCAATTTAATTAAAATTAAAGTTGGAAATCCTTGTTTCTGACCGATGAAACCCAACTTCCACAGACCATGGCATTTAGCTTGATAAACTCCATCTCTACTGTACAGGGACTTCGAAAGAGGATGGTTAGGTGGACAGGAATAAATCAAATGTACTGAGAACAATCTGATGCTGACTCTCTTCTCTGGGGACTTTGAGGGTAGGATAGGGAAAGCATTGATTCAGGAAGAAGCTCAGCTTAGGAGCTTGTAAGGAGATTCAACAACTTGTGGGGCACCTAGTCCAAGGCCCCTCCATTTAGACTCTCAGGATCAGGCTGCCTATCATTCCCATGAGCCATCTGTGGGCTCAGTAACTCACTGCTCTAGGCGCCTGAGCGACTAAGCTGTGATCAGAGCCATGTGGAGGGAAAACTGGGAAAGAGTTAGAAGAGACCTTAGAGACCATGGAGTTAATCTTTTGTGTGTGTTCAAACATTTTGTTTCAATAGAGTAGGTAAAATAGGTGATCATGAAACTGCTCTGGTTAAAGCAAGGGGGGACCCCAAAAATGAGTTCTTTGTGCTCCTGCTTCCCCCTCTCCATCCCTTTCATATCCCCGGCAGCCTGGCATAAAAACACTGTCACAAAGGAGAACCCTGACCTCCAGTGGGATGTTGTGATTTGCTCAAGATCACACTCAGCTGGTGAGGCCAAAGCCCCTGCCCCTCCCAGTGCTTTTTCTACCTCACCCTTCGAGCAGTTTCTTCATATTTTCAGAATTAAGCCAATGTAAACAGGCAGTATAGATTCTTTCTTCCTTCTTTTGTTGATTTATTCAGTCTCCATAGTCTAGATTTTAAAAAGACAATTTTGAGCATTTCTATATCAATCCATGATGTTATAATCCTGTTGTGTTACATCATTATGTCACCGAGCTCCATGTGAAACAATCAGGGTTAATTTTTAAGTGTTATGATGATGGAAGAGGGACCAGACTAATTCCATGTGAGGAAGATAGGAAATAAACGTTAAGAGAAAAAGCAATATCTGACCCTGCCTCTTCTCCTCAAACAGCTCTCTCCTAAACCCCACTCATTTAAGTAATAATTTGGTTTATCAAGCTGCACTTTTAAGAAGCCAGCGTCTTCCCTCCAGGTAAAATCCATTGATTGCTTGTACCACAAAGGGAATATTAATAACATTTCCCTGTCATTTTCTACATGCCAGGCACTAGGCTAAGTGTTTCATATGCATTATCTTATATAATCCACATAATAATGGCATGAGGTAAATACAACTATATCTTCATTTACAGAAGGGTAAGTGGAAGTTTATAGAGGTTAAGTATTTCACCCCAAAGCACAGCTAATAAATGAGAGTCAAGATTTGAGTCCATGCTCTTAGCAGCTAGGCTATCCTGCAATGGACAGTAAGTCTGAAACCCAACTACCTGGTGAGAGAATTAGTATTTCACTGAATGTGCAGAAGAAGGGAAAATGAATAGAGAGCAGGTGGGCATAGCTGGGTGTGGCTTTCATCTCCAATGTACAACCTGGCTTATCAGTTTTGATTAGAGATTTTGATTAGAGATTCTCAAGAATAAAGTATAAAATAAAAAGACATCCAGATATAACTAAATTGCAAGAATAAAAAACTGTACTTAAAGTATGTAAGATTTGCTGTAAAACATGTAAGTGAGAGCATAGTTTCTGAGGGAGCTATATGCTATCACCCCTGATTTACTGCCTTTGTAGACTTTCAAATCTTAAAATCACCTTTGTAGTGAGAAGGGACAGTTAAGGACATATAAAGTAATTTAAAAGTTAATTACTGATTATCCTTTTTAAGGAGAAGTAAACTGGATATTTGAAATAAATACTTAAAAAATGTCTTTTTGTAAATGGTATCAGTCTGCACATCATTCAAATCCATTTGTAAGAAACAGACTACCAAATTCAAATTGGTTTAAATGACAAGGATATTTATTAGGCCTTATAGCAGGCAATGCAGAAGTAGAGCAGGCTTCATGTTTGCTTGATTCTGTGACTCAAAAATGTTATCAAAGGGTCAGGTTCTCACCATCTTTTCAGTCTGTTATCTTAAACTTTGGCTTCATTCTCAGGTTGGTTTTCCTTGTGTTCACAAAACTGCTGCCAGCAGCATCTGGGGCTACTCGTCTCTTTATTCCCATACGCGGGAAGAGAAAACCAGCTTCCTATTGTTTTCTTCAGAACCAAGGACATTCTCAGAAACCTCCTTTCCTCTTCATGGGGCAGAATCAAGGGTCACATGACCATTTATTAGCCAATTTCTGGAAAATGGGTTGAGATTACTCATTGTCAGCCAGGTCCATCTCTTTAAATGAGGTCATTCCCACCCAGCCAGTGTTGCTCAGTGGTTGAGCATCGACCCACAAATCAAGAGGTCACTTGTTCAATTCCTGGTCAGGGCACATGCCCAGGCTGCAGGCTCGATCCCCAGTAGGGTTGTGCAGAAGGCAGCCAATGGATGATGTTTCTCTCTCATCGATGTTTCTATCTCTCTATCCCTCTCCTCTCCTCTCTCTCTAAAAATCAATAAAAACATATTTTTTTTAAAAATGAGGTCATTCCCTCAGACACCATTGCTTTTCTTCAACAAGGTAGAATTGGAATGTATGTTACAAAGGCAAATACCACCTCCAGTGTAGGATTTCCTGTACCAGATGGGTACCATGATTCATAGATACATTCAAAAGACATGTATTAAATATTGCCATCTGCTCAGAACCAAGAGGTTCTAAAGACAAGTCACACATGGATCCATTTTTCTATTAGGTGACAAAAATGACAAAGTGTGGCTCATGCCCCTTCTGCTTTCTCCTCCCTACTCTTTGGTGTAAGCACTCAACAAAATCCTAATACAGCCCAAGGCTGGACAAAACATGGAAACTGAGCCTAAATTGATGGTTCCAAAAAGAGGAAACTGGCCAAATCCAGTCAACCATTTAGTTACTATTCAACACAAACCTTTAAAAGAATCAGTCTTTCTTTTACCACAGACCAAAGTCCTTTATCAGGTGATAGATTACACTGACTTAACCTTTAACTCTTGAGAGCACTGGGCATTCATCTCCATCATGCACAACTCATCAAATTGACAGCTAAGAACATTACTCGTGGGCTTACTACATTACATATGTATGTATTTTATTTTTGGAGTGGTAGGAGCAGGGCTCAAAAATTCTTATAGGAAAATATTTTGGCAAAATAATTTCATTTGTTAGTGTGAAATACCTTCAGAAGCACTTCCCTTGAAAGTGAGTAAGGTATGGATGCTGGGAACAAGTTATGAGTTGACTTATACTGTGGTTTAGCAAGATTTAAAGTTGGTCAAATAAACAGTTTTAACCCTCTCCCCCTTTTTTTCCTAACAGCCCAGCTGACTGCACCTGCCTCTTTATTAACCGCAGAAAAGTGAAAACCTAGCAACGTGAAATTAAATCTTTCTCTGCTTTGGCACCAGTATGCCCGCGGAGAGTTCTAAAGACGTGGAAGATTTAATGCTTAGGGAGAGCGAAAGATTATTTGCTTCTGCCCCAGCAACAGAGCTATTCTAGGAGCTCCAGTTGCTTAAGAGAGGCAGGGCACAGGCATGGCTTCTCTCTCTGTCTCTTGCTCAGATTTTAAAACCCTTGTTAGTTTATTTATTTGCTTAAGAGATTATAACATAACCTAGAGCAGTGATTTTTCTGAGTTTGTTCTTCTGGGATGATCACTAATAGTATTTGTATTTGCAAAGAGATAATAATTTATATTTTTTTTAACTTTTGACATAATTTTATCATTTAGCAACTAGCTCATCAAACCCAAGAAGCTGATTCTAGCAAGTGTTTTGATGGTGGAAGTGAATAAAGAGGGGTGGGAAGAGAAGGGATATAGGAGTCGGTCCCCCGAGATTATTTTGCTGTGCCAAAGTGAACAAGGGACTTGGACTTGCCACAGTCCTACATTCATAGGACTTTGCAGAGCTTAGCCTTTTAGCTTTAAATCACTCTGTATTTTATACTTTTGTTTCTCACAGAGATTAGACACCAACTCCTGAAACTATTCTATACTACCCCATGTATTTTTACCAGGTAAACCTTTATCCAAGTGTAAATATGGATCCCACCTGTGATAGAGTCTCTCATGCACAGAGTGTGAGACCCACTACTCCTGAACCTTAAGAATACTCTGAATACACTGAAGATGCAATTAGTGGCCAGTTGAGAAAGCAAAGAAGCTATCTGGTTGAGTCTACTTCCAACCTGTGTATATAGCTGATTTTTTTTTAGAACATCAAGGACTGGGTGAGTTGTTTTGATGGTTTTAGACATGTCCTCCCCATTGCTCTTGAGCCCAGAAAATAGAATATAGTTTTTCCTTTGTTTATATTGGAAACATGAGAGCAATCCTTAACGCTTTCATTTTTATTATTCCTTACATCTAATTCATTCTTAAATCCTGTGGTTCTCTCTACTAAATATACATAGGACATGACAACTTCCTCTCGGCAGTCAACATCCTAGTCCAAATCATCATCATCATCATTTCTAATCCTCAAGAATTTTCTGTTTTGTCTCCTTGGCTCAATTTATAATCCATTCTCTACCTTGAGGTCAGAATTTTATTTTAAAAATACAAATCGGAGTATGCCAATCTCCTTTATAAAACTCTCGATGGTCTCCCAGTACTCTGGATAAAATCAATTCCTGTGATCCCCTAAGCCCTATTTGATATATTTTCTGTTAACTCTGCCAAGCTCTCTGTTGCTTCACTATTCCTGGGGTTGCTACCCTTGCTTTTTTTTTCTATGCCTAGAAAATTTCTTCATTGGTTTTTCACATAGTCTTGCCTTAAATGCCATCTCCCCTAGAGGCATTTCCTCATTATCCTTCCAAAGTGGTGTAGTAGTTAGTATGGATCAGGTAGTGTAGTGTCCATTCAAACTCTCTTTTTCTATGCTAGAATACAAAACTAAAAATCACGTTCCTCCAACTCTCTTGGGACTTGAATACTAGAAGTGATTTAGTTCCCACCTACACAATCACAATGCAGGGCCCCATTAGACCACAGGGTCTCCATTTTGACGGGATCATGTGTCATTTTGTGGACATGGATTGTGGTGGAAGTAGCATGATTCTGGAGCCAGCAGTTGTAGCTGTGGTGACAATGTCTAGCAGCACCAGCAAAAGGCAGCTTAATAGCAGCAACAACTGTTTTAATTGCACTGGAGGCTAGAATATTCTGCAGTCAGCAGGGATGTAGCACCTTCCTAATACAATAGCTTCTTCTAACAGATTCTGGAGAGGATGATTCTTGAGAGGTCAGCCTCCTTCTCCAGCCCATTTAAAAACAATTTTATGATCATGGGATTCCATATATGGAATTCTTTTCTACTTAAAGTGGATTATGTTGTCTGCAATAAAGTCTGGACTAATATACGTGCCTTCAATAGGTTACTCTTCAGCCCATCTTTTTCTTTATTATTATTATTTAAATGATACTGTTCACATTGTCTCTCTCCACTACAATACAAGCCTTATGAGAATGGGGTTTTGTCTCTCTGGTTCAAAGCTCTGTCCCCAGCACCTAGGATAGTTCTTGAAGCAAGGAATGTGTTCCCTAACCATGTGTTGCCTGAATGAATGGGCCCTAGGCATTTGCTCAGGCACTCCACCCCATGCTCCAGCAATCTTAGCAGCAGGGGTTTGCTCTGCAGCTAGTCTTTCATTTGACTCGCCATTTGTTTCTGGTCCAGCTGCAATTTAGTGCTTCTGACTCAGCAGTGGAAACATGCACTTCTGATGATGATGACAGAGCTAGTCCTTGAACTCTCTAAAAGCTCTGCACCAGGAAACTCCTGCTAAATGGTGCCTCACACCGTTATCAGCAGAGCAGGGCTCAGCTGGATTTCACTATCAGCAGTGTCAGGCAGCCACGCAGAGACTGAACCAGGAGGGCCAGTCCAGCTTGGCCATTGTAGCCCCTTCTTGCATGATGCACTATTTCACAAATGATGGCAAATCTGGGCACTCTTTCTCCTGAAAGACTACCCAAGATCATCCCATTCATTCTTTCCCATAACCCAACATGCTTTCTTCCTTTGCAACATGTTCCCAAGTGGACAGCATGCCTAGCTAATGTAGCACTCTATTTGCTCTTTCTAAGAGCCCTACCTTTCCCTTTGCCTGTTTCCAGATGAAGCCAAGGTCCAGAAATGCATGTAGGCTTTTTTTGCTTTGTTTTTAACAAACTAAGAATTTGGATTCCCAGCATAAAATATTGAATAATAGATTATTTGCCTAAAATAATCTATGCCTCAGTCGATTTTTTATTCTAGTGCTCAGCACAGGGTCTGGTACATAACGGGTGCTCAATAAATGTTTGAAGAAAGATTGAATGAGTGAATCATCCTAGTTTTGTGCTTTTTGTTTTTTGAAGCTGGCTAAAGGTTAATATATGCAGAGGAGACAGTATATGAGGAAAAATTTCACATATGACTTTGATTCTATTCAAATGTGTTCCTGAAGTTAGGCAGGATTTCATTAACATTTCCCCCATATCATGCCTGCTGAATATCATTGCTGGGTCTAGTGACAACTGCCGTTCACAGGCCACAGCCATGAACCTGGGATGGTCTCCTGCCAGGTGGGGCTTCCTGTTCTCAGTCCTGACACAAATAAGATGGCAAATATCAAATGCTCTTTTTTTTCAAACTCATATACAGAACGATGTGCTTCTCCAAGGTCAGGGCAAGCACCCACTTTACTTTGCATTCATGAGCAGGAATGCTGGTGACAGATAACCTTCAGAGAGGGTGGCTGTCATTGGCAGAAGGGCACAGTCTAGAAATTGAATCTTCCTAAAAAAGTCACATCTGCCGGCTGGCAGGAGAAGGAACTCCTGTCAGGGCAGGCGACTAACTGGCAGTGGAAGGCTGCTGGTTACTGATTAAGCTGGGCAAGGCATTTTAAAAGCAAAGAGCACTCCCTGAGTTGAGATTAGGCAGGCTCTTGCAGGCTCTCACACCCTGGAGGGGAATGGGTGGGTGGAAAGGGAGAGGTCAGGAAAAGGACAGGTAATGGGTATGCCCTTGGCTTGGTGGGCGGAGAAGTCCTCTGGCAGGGGTGGCCAGGCCCTCTGCGTGGTCTCTGGAGCTTCCTGAGACATGTCACGTCTATATCCAGAGCAGGAATTCCTGTCTCCAAGGTGTTGAGACACTTCATGGCTTTGCCAGTTGTCTTAAAGGGCAAGGTGAAAATTTCAAACCCAAATGGGTTCCAAGTCTCTTGACTAACGTGCAGATCACAGAGTTACCTTTGAAGACTGAATATTTCCACTCTCAAATGCCTGTGGTTGCTGTTTACTATATAACAAGCCTTGAGTTATGTGGTTTGCAGATGGTACATAGCGGTTAAATGGAATCCTTACAACCTGGCAACATTAAGTGTATTTATCCCATTTTATAGATAAAGCATCTGAGGCTCAGAAAGGCTGAACAACTTGTCCCATATCACAAGAGCTGGGAAGTGACAGAGCCAACTCCCCTGAATGAAGTAATTCTGCCCCTGTCTAGGTGTCTGAGTCCCTAAATAATGGTTCTTTGCCAATTGCAGAAGATTTTAAGATATTTGGCCCTAAGACATGCTTTCCCCCCCATAATTGGGAACTAAATGTACATTATTGCTCTTGTGTCCCTCAAACAGTATTTTATTAACTATAGACCAAACTAAGTTTTTTTCCAGCTTCAATTAAATGAAGCAAAAACATGGGCTAGCCACAGAGTGGGCAGCAAGCACAGGAGGAGCGGGCAGCTGGCTTATAAAAGTGAGTGGATTAGAGCCAGAAGCTGCAGCCTCTCCCTCTTGCCTGTCTCCTATGCCAACCTGCCCCGATGCCTGAGATCCCCCAACAGAACCACTCACTTAGATGATAGTTCTCAGTCTCTACTAAAGTGTCAGTTTGCTACCTGTGAGGACTAATGTGCAGATAATGACAATATTATCGCTTCACCTGTAAATATTGACTTCTCGTATTTGATTTTCTCAACAAACCGTTAAGGCAATGGTTTCTTCTTTATCAGAGTCCACAACACTGAGCGAAGACCTCAGGGAATGGAATACAGGACCCTAAGTTTTGATGATAGGAAGATTATCAGGAGGGGGTGTCAGAAAAGGTCAGAAGCATTAAGCTTGTCCTTTGGGGACGGATAATGATAGAAGCTAAAGCAGCCAGAGGTCAGTATGAGGATCGGAGTGTAGCAGGAAGTGAGGATGAGATCATGGAAAGGTGTGAGGCTAAAATGTGGGGAGTGTTTATCTAGAGAGGAGAACCTACAGATAGCTTTGAGTCTTTAAATGTCTTTTTAACTTTTTTGGTAAGATTTATCAATGTACCACTCAATAATTATATTTTATCAAAGAAGTAAACTTTATCTCTTAGCAACTTGGCCTTGGCAATCCTAGAGGAGCATAGTGGAGATGTGGGAAGAGTGCTGTGAAGTTGATGAACACGTTTCTTATGCCGGGATCTGGATAGGGTCACCTGATGTTGCCAGCTCTTCCTCACATGCTCTTTCACTCCGATGTCAGAGATCCCAGATGGGCTTGGAGAGGCACTTACAGATGCTTGGCCACAGTGTGAACTGTGCTGGTACGCCAGCCTCCCTGGGGAGGGGCCCAGGCACAGTCACCCAACAGGAGATTCCAGGGGCTCTGACCTGCTCCACTCCTCCCAACCTGGAGAACTTCTGACCCTTTCCTCCAACTTCCTCTGCTCCTGCTCTGCTCCTGACACTCAACCCACTCGCACAGCTCTTTGAGAGCCATTGTTCCCTTAGGAGTGGTGCCAAGGAGGGCAGGGTGTCAAAGATAATACCTGCAAACCAGTCACATCACCTTTCTGCTGGTGTCTCATCCTTGATTACTAGTAAAGGCAATGCTGGCCTTGGGCAAATTTGTCAATTCGGTCAAGTCTGGTTTTCATTTTTTCTCCTCCTCCTGCTCCATTTCAAACCAGCCATGTGTCTGGTGCCCTCATCCCCTTTCTCCCACCCCCCAATGTTACCCCCTTTACTATTTCATGTGTTCTTATCCTAGACCAGCCCTTACTGTGAATCATTCTCCTCTTCCTTTTGAGCCTACTTATCCCAGCTTACCTGTCCGGGGTCTTGAAAGTGCCTGTTCTTTTTGTAGGTACCAAGTTGTCCAGGTAACATGAAACTTTACCAATATGTTAGGTAATTAATATGCTACCTCTTTCTAATAAGCAAAACCTTAAAAACATTTCAATATAGGCCTTGGTCTATATAAGAAAGCCTTCTAATGGAAAGTCAAGAACTATCACCCACCAAAAGGGAAGACATCTCAGGCACATCTCTGTATTGGTAGTCAGCTGCCCCTTCTGTGGAGACAGGCCCTGGCGCAGAGATCTGAAAGTCTAGATTGTCACTTTATGACTCCAAACAGATCTTGGCAACTAGCTGTAAACCTCCCTCGAGCCTCCAGGGTTTCTCTCTGCAATGTATGGTAAGTGTGATAGTGAGAGGGCAATCTCCTTTCCCTAGGTGGTGACTTGGGAGAAGGCTCCCAAATTATTGCAAAGTCCTCTGCAAACACTGAGCATTTGGGAAAAGCTTAATAAAAGATTGTGATGAAATTTCTCCAGAAGTTAGATGAGAGCTTGAGATGGGATCCTTGGCAGAGTCCAGTGCTGAAGAATGAAAATTTCATGCAATGCATTAGGGGGGAAAAGGCATTAAATAAAGTATTCATGGCCATTAGATGCTTTCCACCCTAAAAAAAACACACAAAAACTACCAAATCTGGCAACTTTGCCAGCCATTGTACAATTTTGAGATGCTATCTTAAGGTATCTCAGAGACATATTGTGCTGCGAATGTTTTCAGGCTGTTAGAGGAGGGGTGGGTGGAACATGCATGCTTCCAGATTTTGGCCTGAATAAATTCTGACTACTTGTCTTGTTCCAGAAGCCCCCTAGAATTGGATTTGGTAATATTAACAGGCAGGGCAGAGTGTTCAGGAGAAATTCAATGATACCAAATTGCTCATGAGGGCATCTGGGCATCTTGATGTTTTTGTTTTCTCAGCACTTGGGGCCACATCTGGTGTCTACTTTGATTTCTGTGGAGATGTATCTTTTTGAAGGCCAGAAATTCTACCTCTGCGAGTCTTTTCTTGGACCCCATAACCAGTCCTGTACAGCCCAGAGCAAAATCAGGCCCTATTTTAGGTAACTGGGTTCTATCTAAAGTCTTGACCAGAGCTGGTTTGGGGCTGAGACAAACTATGAAATGTGAAGCCTGAAGTGTTTTGTTTGCTATAAGATGAACATAGTTCACTTCTCTTTTAGGTTTCGATTGATATCTGATGTCTGCATGTTATGACAAGACAGAATAGAACACTGAACATGTGACTAAATATTAGTCTCTCCCCTCGTTCTCTCAACTGTGGTACTCTGTGGGATCCTGCTGTGGGTTCTAAGAAGCAGAGGCAAGGCCAGCCTGCTAGGCTTCTTCATCTAATGACTTGTGGTCATGTTTCCTCAAGCAACTGTTTTGGGGGACACCATTAATGTTCAGTTCCCTGGGGAAATGGAGAGGAATTAGTACCTCCCATCAGCCATGAGATGGACTTCTCATGCCAGGGAGGAAACTCCATCCTTGGAAAATCCACTAGCCTTTGTTCTCAACATTCATGATTCTGACAGTTACCTATATTTATTTTCTTTACCATTTTTGGAGTGCCCTTTTGATCCTATCAGTTTCGTTAGGAAGAATTGTTTATTTTTATTCTTTTGTTAATTCTGACCCGAGGATAATTTTCCATTGATTTTTAGGGAGAGTGGAAGAGAGAGGGAAAGACAGAGAGAAATATTGATGTGAGAGAAACATCAATTGGTTGCCTCCTGTATGTGCCCTGACCAGGGTCCGGATTGGGGAGGAGCCTGTAACCAAGATACATGCCATTGCCTGGAATTGAACCGGGGCCCTTTAGACTGCAGGCTGACGCTCTATCCACTGAGCCAAACCAGCCTGGGCAGGAAGAAAATTCTTTATGATACTTACACATCTTTGATATCTTGTCTTTTTAATCAGGAGGAGGGGACTCGCTCAGGGCAGTCTTACCTCAAGACCAGGAGGAGCAATTGTTGAAAGAAGAGGAGGGAATTTAGAGCTGAAGTTTTAATGATAAAGTTGGATTGAGAGAGAAGCCAATAGTGGATTAAGGTAAGAGTGGTTATTCAAAACCCAAAACCTCTGAATCTGTGAACCAGGATGGTGTTCCCGAGTCTTTTATTAGAGACAGTACCATCCCAGTGCTGGCCACAGTATGAGCCCTTGATAGTTGATTTACTGGTAACATCCATTCTGCACTGTGCCAAACATCTCTTTATTTCTATTGCTTATTTATTTTGTTCGTGTTCATGATAAAAAAGGTTTATAAGGATGGGAGGCGAGGCATACAGTTCACTATCATTTGCGAATATTTTGGAAATAACAATCTCTTTCATGAGGTCAAGGGTACAAGCTGCCATTTCCCCATTCCCAGAACTTAATAGTATAATGACTTATAAATACCTTTTGTTGTGGGCAGGAAAGAAGCTGTGCAGGTGGGAGAAATAGAAATTCCAGGCTCATTCATGGAAGGTTGATGGCTAAGTCATAGAGAAGGAGGCCCTTTCAAACTCTGTGTCATGGAGACTGGTCTTTGCCAGCCTAGTAAGAGCCAGACACACTGGTAGGGGTTGATGGAAGAGATGCCTTATCCAAAAAGTCACAGACTTACTTGCTTCTCTGGCAAACCTGGTCCCCCTGTCTCTCACCTCTGCCAATAGAGAGAAACAAGCTCACAATAAAAGCCTTTGCAGATATAAATGTTCAACTGCACGAGTTTATCTTACTGAAAGCACAGGGTCTTATTATTTTTCTATTGCACAGGTAATATCATATTGATTTTAAAGAATATTTTGAAAAACTAGAAATATTGATAGTACTTTGTATACTTTTTGGTGTTTTTATATTTTTTTCTAAAGTTTTTATAATCAGTATTACTTAAAAATAAAGTAATAGTAAGACCTCAAAAATAAATCACTTATAACCCCCAGGCTACTACATCTATTTTCATTTTGAGGTATTCTCTCTTTCAGTGTTTTCAATTTTGTGCAATTTTGGCATACTTTAAAAATAATTTATTGAGATGAAATTTACATAACATTAAATCAACCATTTCATAGTGAATAATCCAGTGGCATTAACTAGTACCGTGTTCACAGTGTTGTGCAACTACCACATCTATCTAGTTCCAAAACATTTCCATCTTAATTTAAATGAGATTGTAATCTGTATTAATGGGTAAAACCTCTTATCCATTAAGTGGTTTTTCTGCATTTCTATGCATCTCTCTCTTGCCTCAATCCCTGGTAACCACTAATCTGTGTTCTGTCTCTATGGATTTTTGTATTCTGGATATTTTATATGAATGCATTATGCTAAGCGAAATATGCCAGTCAGAGAAAGGTAAATATCACATGATCTCACTCACTTGTGGAATATAATGAACAACATAAACTGATGAACAAAAATAGAACCAATGTCATAGAAGCATCGAACAGATTATCCAACCTATGAGGGAAGGTGGGGTATTAGAGATCAACCAAAGGACTTGTATGCATGCATAGAGCATAACCAATGGACACAGATGGGAGGAGGTGAGGGCATGTGCTGGGGCGGGGCGGGGGAGGGCACAGCTGGGGGGGCGTCTGGGGAGAGGTCAATGGGGGGGAAAAGGAGACTTATGTAATACTTTAAACAATAAAGAATTTAAATTAAAAATAAGAAATCATATAATATGTGACCTTCTTTCACTTAGCATACTGCTTTGGAGGTTTATCTATGCTGTAGCATAAGTCAGTACTTTTGTGGGTGAATAATATTCCATTGTTTAGATATACACAATTTGTTTATCCATTCATCCACTGATGGACCTTTGGGCTGTTACAATATTTTTGGCTCTTGTGAATAGTGCTACTGTGAATATGCATGTTCTTTTTCTAATGTTTTCAGTTCCTTCAAGTATGTATCTAGGAGTGGAATTTCTGGGTTATATGGTGATTCTGTTGAACTTTTTGAGGGATTGCCAAACTGTTTTCCACAATTGTTGAACCACAGTGGTTGAAACATTATGCCTTCTAACCAACAATGTAGGAGGGTTCCAATTTTTTCACATCCTTACCAACATTTGTAATTTCTGTTTGACATACTTTTAACCATTTTGAACATATCATTTTATGCAATCAATTAAGTATTAAGTTTAAAAATTTATATTAGCCCTGGCTGGTTTGGCTCAGTGGATAGAGCGTCGGCCTGGGGACTGAAGGGTCCCGGGTTCGATTCTGGTCAAGGGCATGTGCCTTGGTTGTGGGCACATCCCCAGTGGGGGGCGTGCAGGAGGCAGCTGATCGATGCTTCTCTCTCATCGATGTTTCCATCTCTCTATCCCTCTCCCTTCCTCTCTGTGAAAAATCAATAAAATATATTAAAAAATTTATATTAAACTCTAGCATTTATGTATACTGGATTGCCACTTTAGGACAATTTTGTTCCATTATCCTGCTTTTTCTCAGATCATGTAATTTCATCCCTGTGACATTGCATCTGATAATTTTTGAGCATAGCATTTATTGTTTGAGCAAATTCTCTCGCATCTTAGAGCAATCTCTGTATTAGACATGAGAGATTGTACCTGCCTGCCCCTGCCCTACTTGTTTAATGAACTTTTTTGAAGTATGATATTTGAAATAGAGCTCTGTCCTGAAAGCCGGAAGTTGGTGCTCACATTTGGCTTCTGTTGATAGCTCTGCTGAAAATAGGAATACATGTATGATGCAGAAAAGTGATCATGATGGGAGATGTCTTGGAGTGCCTGCTTTCCTCAGCCTACCCACATTTCTACATTACACCTGGCACAGGGCTGAGAAGGAATGATACTGCCCAGCTAGGCTATCAGGATTTGGGGACAAGGGAGAGGCAAGGATGGCCATGTGCCTGTAGGAATAGATAAGATAAAAGGCAAGAGTGATTACCTTAAGCTGGATTTGCCTGTTATAACTTAACTGGTCAATTAAAGGATTAGGAATAAATGACAGAAGGCAAAATTCAGGATTTTTCAACCTTGGTATTATTGACGTTTTGTGCTGGATTATTCTGTGTGGGAAGGCATCCCTGTGCAATGTATGATATTTAGTAGACTCCCTGGCTTCCACGCACTGGATGCCAGAAGTACCCTACTGTGCCCACATCTTGCCCTGTCTAGACATTGCCAAATATCTCTGGGGTGGGGGGCTTGAAACGGGGGTAAAATGACTCCCAATTGAGAACCACTGGGCAATGTGAATATTAACTTTTTTTTTGCTTATTAACTGCCATTATCAGTAGGTTCTTTAAAAGCTAGTATTTATAAGGCCCCATTTTGTGCCAGGTACTATGCTCAGCATTTTCATTCATTTATTTCTCAGCAAATATTTGAGTGTCTTTCTGCTAGAAGCAGAATCTATAATGTGGACTACACCCTTGCAAACTCCTGCCCCATGGAGCTTCCATTGCAGTGGAGAGACAGGGATAATGAAGGAATCACACAAATGTATAATTGCAACTGTGCCAAGTGATGTGGAAGGGGGGCCTTTGGAGATTGTGACGAGAGCAGTTTTCCAGAGCTCCCTATATACTAGGCTCATGTGACCCTTACAACAACTGTTTGACGTGGTACTAGTATTCATGCCCGTTTTGCAGGAAGGAAGCTGAGGTTTAGATGGCAAAAGTCACATAGATAGGAAGTAGTAGAGTTTGGGTTTTGATTCTGACGAGTTGTCTTCAGAACCTACTACCCAAGATAATGAGGTAAGATGTGCAGAATGAATAGATGTTAACTGATTGGAGAGGGGAGGGGGAAGTGTTCCAAGGCAGAGGCAAAGGCATATGGGTAGACCTGGAGGCCGGAGGGAGGATAGAGGACTGAAGAGCCAAAGTGATAGGAGTGCAGGGAATGTTGGGGGAGAAAGCAAGAGAAGGCTGGGGAGGTGGGTGGGTCACTCCATTACCAGTTTGCTGGCCAAATGAAGGAGATTCCTCTTTATCTCAAAAGGGAATTGTGGGGGTGTTAAATAGGGAGAGGACACTTGTAAGTCTGCCCTCATTAACATATTTAATATTTACAGCCTGCCATGCTTTTGAAGGTTAATAAATTAGAACATGGCAGAACTGGCCTTTAAATTCTAGCATGTCCCATTCCAAAGCCCATCCTCTGTGCCACGCGATGCAGCACCTGTTGCCAGGCCACTGAGCACACCTCCCTCGGGGCAGTGAGTTGGGTCTGATGTCAGGAAATTTTGTCCCTGTGCATTTTGATGTCGGTGTGTGGATGCAGACACAATTCTATGCATCTCAACAGTCATTCTTTAACTTGAAGTTTCTAATCTCTGTTTCTTGTCTTGCGCTGCAACTCCAATTCACCCTTTCACCCTGCCCACCCCTTAGCCATGCAATTCTGCCCTGGGACACTGCACACGTGGCCTCTGATAAGAATCACTCCATTCAGAGTAGCTGGCAGGTAGATGTCCTATTTGCTCAAACATGCGTGAAGGTCTCCACTCCCTGGATCTCATGGCTGTGGAGTCTGGAACTCTTTGGCTAGCCTTATTCTGTTCTTTTAGAGATAGTGCGTTTTCCCCTCCAGGTAAACGTCAAACTAGTGTTCATTTAAATATTAATTTGCAGTTGCACAATCTCTCCTGTGATATTACCACACTCTGCGGGGATTAGGCTGAGCAAGCCTCCTTGCTCACTTTATTTATTTATTTATTTATTTATTTATTTATTTTTTATTAATTTCTTTATTGATTAAGGTATCACATATATGTCCTCATCCTCACTCCATTCCCATCCTAAACCCTTCCCCACGCATGCCCCCATACTCCTGTTGTCTGTGACCACTGGTTAGGCTTATATGCATGCATACAAGTCCTTTGGTTGATCTCTCCCCTTTATCCCCATCCTCCCCTATCTTCCCTCTGAGGTTTGACAGTCTGATCGATGCTTCCTGTCTCCGGGTCTGTTTTTGTTCGTCAGTTTATGTTGTTCATTATTTCCCCTAGATGAGTGAGATCATGATACTAGAAATACACTTATAAGAACCGAAAATGAGACAAGCAATAATGGTTATGCTGGGAGGCAAATGAATCAGTCTGTAGTGAGTTTCTTTCTGGGCCAACAGTTCTTTTGAGTCCCAATTTCAATGTCAAACAGTTCCTTATGTGTACATGTCAGTGATGATATTTCAGTTCCGGATGGTGGACAAATGGTGGTAATGCAGGTCCAACCCTCTCTGGTTTGGTCCTGGGCAACCTGCCGTGACACACAGCTGCTGACTGCTAGTATGGCAAGGCGTCGTCAGCGTCTTCCATCTCTGGACCGTTTCTCTTCTGTCTTCATGGCTGGAGCAGTCCTGTCAATTCCTCTGTGTTGCAGGAATCCACATGGTCTTGGAGGTGTTTTCTGAAAATATACAAACATATTCTCGACCAAAAGTTAATAAAGGAATCTTTTCTATAAATTTGACTTGGGATCCTTTTTCATTTTTTGCCCAAACGATTTTCCTTTGGCTTGTTTTGACACCATGTATGTTTTTCATGGGTGTCTTGTTGTTAGCATTAAAAATGCAAGTTAATTTTCTAAAGTAAAAATTTTCTAGATGTAATTTACTTACAGGATATTTTTCCTTACATGATATTCTTCTACTCTCCCCCCTTTTTTGATTTAAATATTAGGAGGCTTTTGGAAATTTTATAATGTAGTCTTGATAGCTTTTACATTTTAATTTTTTTTTTACTAAAATATGACTGTTTTAGGTTCATTACATGTTACGCAATTTTACCATGAGATGAACTACCAATAAAAATTTTAGTTAACACTTTAGGAACAGCATTTTGTCTAGTAGCATTAATTTTCTAGAATATTCGCTTATTTCACTTAGCCAATTTAAATTAGTCTGAGAACTTGACTACTATTTTACTGTCAAATTTAATACTCTAACAACAATCTTATTTTACCCTGTAAATATTAGTAGAAAGGATTATTTGCCTTCTTGTGTAGGCCCTGAGCATTCCTGGTGCTAGGTTGGATTTAGATATCAAAAACCCACTTCCCCATACCATGGGTACAAGACAACTCAAACAAGTCTTGTTGCAGTGAGAGGGCAGCTGCTGTCGGCCAAGTCTCTGTCTGTTACCTGGGTCCTGATTTGAGCTGGGCATGGGAAGCGAAGCAGCCCTGGAGGCAGGAGACGTCCCTCAGAAGGGGTGAGGGTTCAGGCCCCTGCAAAGTTGGGGGGTGAGGGTTCAGGCCCCTGCAAAGTTGGGGGGTGAGGGTCTGTGTCCCACCTCTGTTGACCCCCAAGTTCTCTCCTGATGGCCCCTCTGCAACTGTGCCTGTCTGAGGTTGTTCCTTCCCTGAGGAATCTTACCCGCCTCTGGCTAACCAGCCATCCTCCGGGGCCAAGCAGGGTGATGTGAGGTTCAGTTCTGTCTCCTTGGTAGCCTATGCCCCCGTGGCCTCCACACCCAGCACCTGCTTTGGGATCCCCTCGCCTGCTGGTGGGGCCCCAGCACTGATCACATATCTTGGGGAACCCAGGTTTCTTCTCCAGGGAGGGCCCAGCTCACTCCACTGGGCGAGAGACAGATCCATAGTTCCAGCCACTACGAGTCTTCAACCTCAGCATGAACAGAAAGCTCAGGCAACAGCTGTGGGCAATTGGATTGTGAGAAGGGGGCCCCTCTTGGCCAAAAGGGCAAGAGGGGCCAATATAGAATGCTCAGGTGCCTTCCCAGGGGGCCCTCTACACAGTGGAAGGGATTAAATCCTTTCATGTCCTTTTTAAATTGCTGCCAGACATTCAAAGAATTAGTTTATAAGTTTGTTTGGGATAATTGTACATTATGCTGTTGTAATTCTAAAATATCAAGAGATGTGTTACCTTTGTCTCCAAGCACCAAAAAGATGATTTTTTTATTGATTCCCAAGGGTGGGAGTTATTATTATCGGTAATGGGAGTAGTACAAATCTGGGAAAAATTATAATGACATTGTAGAATAATATCATGTAAGGGTATTCTTTGCTCTAGGCCATGGCAATTTTATTTCAAACTGGTTGTCAATTTGTTTTTGTATAGACAAGGTCTTAGTTAAATTTTCTGCACCTCTCCCAGGAGTATGTAGTGATAGTCCCTTCCTTTGGTGTCCACGCAAGCCAGAAACCTCTCTTTAATTTTACACACAAAGGAGCAGTGGTTTGACTTTGTGTCATACAAAAGGGAAGCTGGGTGGCGACCCCTGTGTAATTATACTTCCTTGCCCCACCCATGGTCCTCCTGGATGACCAAGGTGTTTGGTATTATTGGTGACTACCTAGGCGGAGGATCAGCCCACATAAGGGCTCTCACCCATGAAGGGTCAGGAACATAAGTCCAAAATACTTCCCCATTTTCCCCAGGTAATATTACTGTACAGCTGATGACTGCTAGCATGGCAAGAAAGACGTTCTCAGGCGTTCTTGGGGTTCTGGTTACCTCACAATTTCTTTGCTATTGTTTTAAAATTTTTATTATTTTTATTATTACTTTTACATATGTGTTCTTATTCCCCCATTACTCCCCACCCCCCACTCATGCCCCACCCCCCTGTTGTCTGCGTCCATTGATTAGGCTCATGTGCATGCACACAAGTCCCTTGGTTGATCTCTCCCCCTTACTCCCACTGACCCCCTCCTTCCCTGAGGTTTGAGCTGGTCCAGAGGTAGTGAGTTATCGTAATTGATTGTAGAGTCAGTTACAGATTGAAGTCCTCCTTGCTCACTTTAATCACACGTTTCCTCAGTGCCCAGACTTGCCACTGAGTCGGATTCTTCCTTTTGCACCACCCAAAATGCTCTGTAGTGCTAACCAAATTGAAATGAGCCCCTTCATCTTACACATGGATAATTAAACTTCAAACACTGTTTATCTCAGTTCCCAAATCCTCAGAATGCAGAAGCAAATTAATTGTAAATCTATATCTGCTTTAAATAGTAATTGTTTAATCAACAGGCTTGATGTATAATTATATTCTTTGTTCTACTCCCTGCAGGCTTGAATAGACCACATAATTCCTGGGTTGCTTTCATTTTTGTAATTAGATCATGTGACAGACCCTCACTATATTACAGTTGACTGCAGTTGCTTCTCCTCCACCCGCTTCTAAATTCTAAAATGGTTTTCATGAATACTTAGATTATAACAGCCTAGCTTAACACGGAGCTGTGAGTGTTTTGCTTTAATTCTTCACTCTCCTTTCACCTAATAATTTACTTGGGAGCAAGTGATTTTTACTGGTGGCTGCTACATGGTGCTGGCTGTATCCTTTCAGAGCCGTGGGTTCTTGTCCTTACTTTGAACTCCTGTTTTCCTAAAAGAAAACCTGTCTTGACCACATAGAAACACACTGTCTGGATCCCTTGCAGTCAATATTACCCTTATAGAAGTGGTATTTAAGGTTCAATCTGAACAACAACAACAAAATAATACACTGGGTTTTTCTTCCCCATCTGGGGCTTCATGGATAAAGAGGAAGTGATTTTCCTTATTAGAAAGAGTAGTTTTGTCTCCAAGAATTTATTTGACTTGCCTGGATTCACCCCATAAAAATGAGAGCTGGACAATAGATAATTAGGTCAACATTGAAATCTGTTCTCATATTAGAATTTGTTTGTTCCACACAATATGCCTAATTTTCTAAGGGTCTGTGCTAGAAATATGATTGTTCAGCCAATCTGGCTCTTTCAACTTCTTTTATTATTCATATCATCCAGCTTATTATTTTTCAGATTTTATTTCCCAGAGTTCTCATGATTCTTAATAATTTTCTTAATTTTGTTATTGAGGAATGCAAAATTGGGTGAGGCATAGCAAGTATGGCCTAGTCAATACTGTATAAATGGGCAGGAGTGATTGGAAGTCGGAGAAAGAGAGCACACCATTTTTTTTTAAATCATAAGGTGTTTATTGTTCAAGCTCAAAATAACTAGGCTCTTTTCCTCCATCATGTTTCAAAATTATATCCCAGTTTGCACTGCTACTCTTTAGTCTTGTTTTATTCATTACTTATTTTCTCTCATACCCATGGAATATCTGTGTTTTGATTTCTTACCTATACAAATGTATGTTTTTCAGGCTGTATCTCTTTGCTATTTAGATCCAGCTATGCATTTTTATGATTTTTCACCACCTTATCTCTGCAATAGCCAGGTTTTTAAAAAAATATTTATTTTATTATTTCACTATCCTTCTGGGTATTTGTAACATCTACCAATTATATCTGTGGAATTAATGTCTGTGTTTGTTACTTACCTTTTCAGATCACCCATGCAAATGCTAAATTAAATGTGACATGCTCATAGATACCACTACATTTACAGATTAATAATGATCCTGAATTAATGTATCTATGATATTTTTTTTGGTTGGAGAATTCTGACCCCAATTTCTCTCCAACTCTTCACTGGGAGATCCATCATTATGTAGCTTTATTTGTATATTTCTCCAAGATTTAAAAACCTACATAATCATACAAAAATAATCTGAGGTGTATTTTGATTTAGATGCTTTATCAGTTTAAGGTCTAGTTTGGTTTTTGATAGAAGGAATATAATACAGGAAACTGTTACCCAGGTGATGGTAAAATTAAGAAGTCAAAGAGGAGAGGGGACTGCAACCCAGAAGGTGGCAATAGCTGAAAGCTGCTCCCACCATCAGGTAGATGGACTATAGAGGGAAGAGGTGTTATCAGAGCCCAGAGCTGGGAGCACAGAGGACAAGGTTGCCTGGGGGAACAGGTGGCTCTTGGGAGAAATAGCACTGCCGAAGAGAGGGAGAGGAAAGGACAAACATCTTAGAATCCTTTCATCTCTGACTGTCAAGACCTTTAGCCTTCCATTGGCTGATCTTACCTGGAAGCCAGCTGGCAAGAAATCCAGTCTCTGAATATACAGGTTTGAGCAGGGAGGTTCAGAAGTAGATCTGGGAGCAAGGACAAATGACCAACACAGATGGTCAGATGTGCTGTGAAAGCTGGTACAAAGTCTTTTATGTGTTCCAGTGAGCTTGCCAATTCACTGCTGCCCATCACCTGCCTCTCTCATTTGTTCTAGATACACTGGTAGGCTAGTCTTCCTAAAATACTCCTTTGCACAATGGCCCTTACTTCTTGCCACATCAAGCTTGAACTCTTTAGGACTTTCCTAATCTGGATTATCTTGCCAATTTAGATCCAGATTTAATTCACATTTGTCTTGGTCCAATTCATTGTCAGAGGAAAGGGAAGAGAAAAGATAAAGTAATATTGGCTGACCACCTACTATGTGACAGAACCTTACCTGGGAACTTTGTATACTTTGTCTTATTATTTAATTCTTAGGAAGTCCTTTCATTTTCAGGTAGGATAGTGAGGCTCAGCCAAGTAAAGTAACTGCTTCAGGGTGACATAATCTGGCTAGAATTGGAGCCAGGTTCATCTGACACCAAATCTTGTGTCCACTATGCCATATCATCCTCCAGTTTTATTAATGCTCAGATAAAATAAGTGATTCATTAAAGTTCACATGGTTGGTAAGTGACTGACAACTAAATCCATTAGTTTTGGATTTAGAAGATCTCCCTGGTAGTCATATTTTAGGAAGATCATATACATTTCTCCTTAGTTCAAGTCCTATTTTCTCCATGGTATTTCCCCAACCTGGAAATCCCACATCAAGCTCTCCTTTCTTTCAACTTCTCTGGCACTTTCACCATTTAAATATATAGTGTCATTGAGTCTCTACATGCTTTATATATTGGATATAACATTTGGAGTCAAGATGTAAATATTAACAGCAACTAACTCTTATATATTCCCTCTGTCTCTTTATAAAATCCCATCTTAGTGACATAGTTAACCTTTAATGATTTACTGCTAATCTGTAGTCAGGAGTGTGAAAAGCGCCTAGCAGTTTAGACAGAGAGCTGTCTATTTCTTAGCAGTGATGTTTAACCTTCAATGTGTATGAGATACTATTAAAGTGCAGATTTTGACCCAGTAGGTCTGGGGTGAGGCCTAGGGTCCTGCTGATGCTGTTAGTCCAGGAACCATACTTTGAGTAGTGAATCTAGAACACAAATGTCCACATCAGAGGCAGCTATCAGCCAACTGAGGGCACATATCACAATGAACATGATGGATAGACAGCTACATAGTCTCAAAACATGATGGACAGACAGCTACATAGTCCCAAATCTAGGGAACTGGGACAAATCAGCAATCAGATTAAAGGTCATGATGTTGGAAGGCAATGTGAGAGCAAATAGGTGTTAGAGTAAATTTGATGGTTGTGGGGCTGGTATTGTATAGTAAAGATTTATTTTTCTTGAAAGAAAAATTCTCTAGTCTATTACCATTTTAACATTTTACTTGAAGGAAAAATGGTTGAAAGAAATGTGAGGTATTCTTGAAAGGGAGAAAGAGAAGGCTGTTTATAGACTCAACTCTTAGTAATCTCCAAAGAAGACGAGAAGGTGTTCTTCTGGACCTTGGTGTGGGGAACGTATTGGAAGAGAACTGTGCTATGATGGCCTGAGTTTCTTGCTCTCTTTTGTCAAGTTCTAGCTGGACTATAGGGAAGAAGTCCTTTTAGGGAGGAAGGATGATAACTGGTGATGTCCGGTAAAACTGAGCAGGAGCTACCCACTCAGCCACCTCTTCTGATTGTGTGTTTGACAACTCAGTCCATCAGTTTTGAATTTAGACTGTATGTCTGAGTCTGGACTCAGATGGAAATTCCACTGGGGCAGGTGTGCTGGTCCTCCAGAATTATGGGTGGGACTGCTCTGAGCACATAATTGAATGTCTCCTGGGGATTCCTGGAGAAAAATGTGAAGATGGGCCCTTCTTCTTTATCCATGACCTCCCCCAGGTCTCAGGAAAGTGTGCTGAGGTGCCTCCTTGATTGTTAGAATCAAACTGAATATTTTAACAGAGATTGAAGAAGATTACCTGAGGTACTGGTCAGAATCAATCTTACTTCCATCTTCAAAAATCAATACAGTATTTCCTATAATTCAATCTTCTTATCTCTCTCCCAAATCCTTGTTGCTGATTTAAAAAAAAAATCATTACTGCCTTTGTCAGACATTTAACTATCTATGATCCATACCATCTGCTGCAGATTTTTCAGTTTTATTTTAGGATTTTAATGAAGTTTTTATATTTGCTCAATTCATCTCTTTTATACTAACCATTACATCTAGGACTCCGCTCAGATTTCCTCAAACCATTTGGAAGAGTATTGGATCAATGTCATGTACATTGCTGATTTTGGAACTGGGTCAGAAAAGAATGTTTTTTGACAATTTTCCCTCATTGATTATGCTCCAGAATGTCTTTGTACATTGTTTAAATTTTATTTACAAGGTGGTCTTCCTTAGCAGCCACATACCAGTGATTTTTATTGACCTTGGTATTTTTGGGTCGTCATGCTTGAAAAACAATGGGGTGAAAGAGTGGGGGCAAAAAGAGATAGCCTGTTAGAAATAAATATTAAGTGTAAATATTACCATTCTCTTCTATCTCCTATTAACTTTTAGGAATTTCTAGTTTGAATTTGGCTAAGTACATTACTTCTCTAACTCTCTTCTAAAAAAGACTGTAAGCTCCACTAGTATTGTGATCATACATTGTCATCAGTGTTCAATAAATATCAATAAGTGAATCAATGAATGACATTATCTATAACCTATATTATGATCTACTGATTGGAGCCTTTTTGAATTCCACAATGGGCTGGCCAGGAGGTGCAGGCAAATCTTCTTCATATAATGAAAGTCAGTTTCCCTGAAATTAATAGTTTTGTTCTTTTCTATTTTGTTCCTTCTTATTTTTATACAAGCACAGATACTATATTCCTATATGGATAGACACTATATAGAAACACAGACTTGATTTATAATTGATGTTTCTAGTGAAACACCTCACTTGGGAAGGTAGAGGGAACTGCAAAGGGAGATAGCTAGGCAGCAGAGAGGACACAGGCTTTGGTGTTAAACAGAAGTGGCTTTGAGCACTGGCCTCACATCTTTCCCATGATGGAAACTGGAGTATCTTCCGAGTGCTCCGACTCTATAAAATGTGGATATTAATAAAGTACAAATGATATAACACAGTGTCTTAATAAGACCTCCAAGGCACTGCCTGACCTGGTCCTCATGTGCCCCACCATGCTTCCCTTGCTCTCTGAATTTCAGCCATACTGCCTTCTTTCAGTTCTTCAAATGTCCTAAGCTCCTACTGACCTACCACAGGGCCTTTGCACATGTAGTCCCCGCTGTAATCTCAAATTTTTATCTAGTTAGTTCTTACTCGTTATTCAAAGCTCAGCCAGAGCATCACTTCCTAAAGGAAGCCTTCCCTGATCTCCTTCAAGTAAGATCTCCCTGGAAGGTGTGCCATGAATGAATCAGATTTACCATTATTGTCATTAAAAAATAATAGTACAATTAGTTGTTCCATCCCCCTACCCTTTCTACTCATGAGAATGCAACCTCCATGAGAGCAGAGGCCATGATTAGCTTATCCATCTTTGTGTCTGCATGTTTAGCGGAGTGCCTGGCATAAAAATATTTAAATGTTGGATGGATGAGTAAATGAATGAAAAACAATTAATAAAAGCAAAACACAAACTAGGTGCACAATAATTTTCATTTCTACCCCTCCCTCCCAATTGCCATCTTTTCTGAGGCTTTACAAGTGAGAGCAAGAAAAAGAAAAAGAGTTCATGATTTGAATGGGCACATGGTGACCTCCTTCAGCCATCTGAACATTTCTCCCGTGGCCATGTCTCTAAGTATGTGATTCTCAAGCCTCACCTTGCACCAGAATTACCTGAGATGCTTTTTTAAAACCACAGATAAAATTTCAATTATAGGGTAAGTCCTTCACATCAGCATTTTAAAATGCTTTCTTGGTGATTCTAACGTGTAGCCAGGGTTGAAAACTACCTCTTTAGCTAAGGAATTATTTTGAAAAGACTTGTTAAAATTCAAGAATGTCTTTGTATGTCTGTTGTCTGCTGGAGTGAGTTAACACCTTAGCATTTATGGACACTTTCGCCCTGACTGATCAGATGTCCTTCAGAGAAGGGGAGGGAGGACAGACCAAACATCAGACTGGTAAATCATCATATATTGGTACATGTCTCGAATTCATAATCAGGTGGAATTCTGCTAAGACAAACCTCATCTTCTGAACATTGCCAGTATACAGGCTTTGCCTATATACACTTTTTTGTTGTTAATCCTCACCCGAGGATATTTTTTCCATTAATTTTTAGAGAGAGTAGAAGGGAGAGAGAGAGACAGAGAGAGAAACATCGATGTGAAAGAGACACATCGATTGGTTGTTTCCTGCATGGGCCCCTGATCGAGGTACATGCCCTTGAATAGAATCGAACCTGGGATCCTTCAGTCTGAGGGCCTACGCTCTGAGTCCACTGAACCAAACCGGCTGGGGCCCTATATACACTTCTTATAGACTTCTTATTTCTAAAGAGTGAATCACAATGGGGCTAGTCCTGGAGTGCCTTTTACTGGATGAAGTGGTGTTGGAATGGGTTTCTAGTGTGGTAACAGCTTCAAGGACATAGCCCCTGGATGGTGCACTAGAGGGGAGTGGTCTGAAGGTGCTATTGGACAGGATGTTGGATGCCAGTTGGCAAAGATGATGGGAAAGAGAAAGCAAGCTTTAGCTTCAAAGAATGAATTTGTAGAATCTTATCTTTGTTTTTTAAAGAAAATAAGAAAAAAACATAGAATATAATTTGGAGCAGCAGAGCTCTCTGGTGTAACCATATCTCCGGGTTGTAATAAAGGAGATGTTACCATCTCTGGGCCTGGAGGGTTGAAGTAGAAATGCTACATTTTAGAACTCTGTTAAAGCAGAGTTTGCCAAACTTGACTGTTTTTATGGGTTTTGTGAGCTAACAATTGTTTTTACATTTTTCAAATGGTTGAAAAATAATCAAGAGAAGAATAATAGTTTATGACCCATGAAAATTATATGAAATTTAAATACCAGTGTTCATAAATAAAATGTTATCGGAACATAGCCATGTACATTCACTGCAAGTTGCCCATGGCTGCTTTCGTTCTACAAGGGCAGAGTTGAGCAGTGGTGACAGTGACTGTGTAGCCCATGAAGCCTAAAATATTGACTCTCTGGCCCTTAGCAGAAGAAGTTTGCTGACTTCTCTGCTAAAGAATCAGAAGAGGAACTGGCTGGAAGGGTTAAGCAAAGATGGAAGAGGAGTTAGAGGCAAGAGAAAGGAGGCTATAAATATCATGGTCATCATAGTTTACTAAACGCCAGGCACAGCTAATCTTCTCCACTTCTTTAAGGAAGAATCAGGGCCCCAGCAAAGCACAGACACACGCCCAAATTAAGGTAGTTGGAAGAGGGTTCCATAAACAGACTATTTACACAGTGAGAGCAGGGGTAGGGATCCACCAGAGACAGTGCCGTAACCCTGGGGTTGTAAAAAAGGAGGTGTGACCGTCTCTGGGCGGGGAGGGCTGGAGGAAGGGAGAAAGTTGCAGAACCCAGAAGGAAAGAGGTATGTAGACAAGGCTTCCTGGAGGACACAGCAGCCAGAGAGAACCCACAGGAATGGCTTCAATACCCTACACTTACCCTTCTCACACTGGAGCAGGCATCATCGGTTGAGGAATTTCATAGAGGTCAGTCTCCTGAGGCAGAAAGGAGGACAGTGAAACCAGCAAGGGACCTGTGGGACAAACGGAAGATATACTAGATAGGAGGGTACCCCTGTCTTCATTGTCCCCCCACTTGCCTACTATTTTACAAATGTTGAAATTACATTTAGTCAGGGTCAATAGTGTGCCTCAATAAATACTCGGCTTGGCTTTGAACACTCTGATGCTAGGACTCATTCTCTTAAACATTGTGTTATCCTGAGTTCAGATGGAAAGGACCTTAGGAGGAAACCAGTTTTCCTCTCTCCCAACTCAGGGACGGCTTTTGCAGCACACATTTCAGGTGGTTCTTTGGCCATTCCTTGAACAAATGCCTATATGGGAACCAACCACACGCTTGTGTCATTTGTTCTTCCACTGAGGGATCCTTCTTGTGACTGGAAAGTTCTCTCTTAGATTGGAAAAACCCAGGAGGTCACATTTACTAATTAAAAAAAAAAATCCTACTTATTTATTGCTATGTAGACATCTGAAGCTCTGAGTCTTCTTCTTTTTCCACTTTCTTATGTTTTTCTCTTTGATTACTATGAAAATTCCTCAATTTCTATTTTCTTTTCTGTGGCCCTCTTGGTGCCCTTGTCTGTATTCAGTAGTATGATTTTTTTTTTTTATGGATATGCCCTTCTCCAGCCAGATGGTCACTTCCCATAGCCTCCTTCATTGTTCAAAGTAACAGCTTTTGATCTAAAGGAAATTGGGGTGCAAGTTTTTATTTTTAAAAAATGATTGAGTTTTTAAAAGTCATGAAAGGTATATTACCGGGTTTTTGGCTGGCTGCTCAGTCCCATGTGAGTCAGCGGAAGGGGATGGTGGTCAGTGAGATAGATGCATCTTGGCAGGCTTTGCACTGTGACCCACAACACTCCAGGAAGAGTGGCCACAACAGGCCCCAGATCTGCTTTGCATGCCAATGTGGGAAGGCACGCTGCGCACCCTCTTATCCTGGATGTGGTAACAGGATGCCTCAGACCTGCTGGTGCTTATGAGTTCTTCATGTTGTTCCATGGAACATAGCATGTGGTTTCTTTTTCAGAATAACTCTAGGGCTTGATGAAACTCTGTGAACTCATGATAATAACAACAAAATTATATTGAGTGCTTATTTCTTGGTATACCAGGGATAGTTCTCAACATTTACCATTTGAGTACAATGAACCCGTTTTGTAGTTTTATATTTTTTAGCCATTTAATGAGTAATTTAAAAAACTAAAATCAGAGATAATGTTAAAAACAGCTTCATTAGCAATTTTAATAAAAATTTGAACAGTAAATCTGAATTTTTCATTTCAGGTTTTCCTGGTTTAGAAGGTATATATACCTAAAACAGGAAACTTCCTTTGAATGCCTTAACTGGTCATCAGCTGTCATGTATGATTCCAGAACATACCCATCTTGTATATACTAATTCCAGATTTCAAAAAGGTTTAGCTTATCATTACTTCTGATTTTATCTTCTTGGAGTTACATCATCAGAATATATTTTTGAAAACTTTGGTGACTCATACTTTTTTGAGAGAAGAGCTATCTTTGTTCTGTAACTACAAAACATATCAGATTTATAAACATAATTAGAATTTTTGATTTTTACATTACTTATTTTCTTCAATCAACCTTTCTATACAGACCTGCCTTGTCTACTTATGGCCCAGATAAAGCACATTTTGGTGTACAACCATCATAAAGATGAAAGGATATTGTCACTCATCCTTTTAGCAAGATAGGATGGTCTAGGTTCTGATCACAAAACATTGCATGGTAAAGTTCTTATTGAGAAAGTAACTCATTGAGAATATCACATTTCCTTTTGTCCTTAGAAATAGAGGGTCCACTCACTGATTCTAGAGTTTGAGAAAGTTCATCTAGGATATTGTCATCTGAAGACTCATAGTCTCAGATTTTACTTATATACAATCTTTTTGCATTAATCTTCTGATTTAGTAATTGCAAAGCATCTTCCTCTGTAAATTTTCTTATTTTTGCCATTATGGATAGAAAATAAAAATTATGGATTCTCAACTATGTTTACTGAAAGATTGAAAAACTATAAAGATGTTATCTCCTGTCTTCTCTTTATCCTTGGAAGATGCTGCAATACTTGGGTGAGACAATTGGTAAACTGAAGGGTGATGTAATAGCAATAGTTTATTTCAATATTATATCAACCTTTAGGCAATTCCATCATTTTCCCATTTCACACTATCTTAGTGTTTGTTTGTTTTTTAGCATTGCTTAGAATAATTGGTGAATAATATCAAATCATGTCTAAGATGGTGAACAGCAAAATATTTTTAAGATATAGGAAAAATAAAATTGCTAAGATCTCATAATGTATCTTAAATTTATAAAAATTCAAGTTAGAATGAATTTTATTCTATTTTTAAATAGCAAAATTTCTCTCTGTTCTTTAAAAGACTGCTAAGAAAGAGTAAAAACAATAAATTATTAACCCCCACAAATAAAACTGCTCAAAATGAAGTTCAAAAGCTAAACTGTCACCTCATGATCCCAAATATTATGTATGCCTACAATTAACATGTATTAGGTACCATGGATGAAATTTATGATCATGACCAAAATCAGTTACTGGATAAAAAAATATATAATAGAGTTTCATTTTGGGATGATGAAAAAGTTCTGGAGATGGATAGTGGTAATGGTTGCACAACACGGTGAATGAACTTAATGCCACTGAATTGTACACTTAAAAATAATTAAAATGATAAATTTTATGTTATGTTTATTTTATCATAATAAAAATAGTAATGTTTACTTAAAGGTATTTAGATAGTATACATAGGATTCTTTCTGTCACCCAACTTGCAGAAAACAATTCTTTAGCCAATTACCAGAATCTTTTGAATTTAACCTATTCATCTTCAAGTGGATAGAAAAGGCTCACAGAGCCTAAGTAACTCACCTAAGATCATGACAGAGGGTGGTAGAGAGGGAGAAGAACTCTGGCAGAAAGACCCCAGAGCTTCACACAGAACCACTGCACCAGCCACTGCACGTGTGCAGCCTGGCGGGCCAGGTCCAGTGATGCAGAGGTTTCCTTTCCCTGTCGGTGCCACCACTCCACTCGCTCTTCCAGATTTTTAGTGTAGTCTGGGATTCCTTCTCTGCCTCTTGAGCATATCTTTCTTCTGATTTTTAAAAATCTTTATATGTAAAATCACATGCATTTTTGGCCAAAATAAACTGATACCCTCAGAAGAGAAGACAAGCATGCTTATGTGCCAAAGGGCAGAGGAAAATAGCCTCCCACTCCCAGCCATTCTGGGCCTCTACTGGACTTGGCTCCATGTGGCCTCCTCCTCCAGGCTCCACTTATGAATGGCTATGACACTTTCCACCACTCCTAGTTACCATTCATCTGCCAATTTGTAGTAACTTTCACTAATTTGCACAAGCTCCATAGATATCAAGACCAATTTGAGTTTATTATGTGTTTGAGAAAGGTAATGTGTAATTAGCTGGATGTTTTCTGCAATTAGGGTGAAGAATTCTAAATATATATACTATCTAAACTACATCTTTAAACATGAAATATGCAGATGAGCATTATTATTCTAGTCTAATAAAAATCACATTGATGTGAATAAACAATAAGAGGCACCAGAATAAGGCCCATTACTTGAGTGGAAAAAATTATTATTCACAATTCAAAGATTCATTTTAGGGTAAAGATATGATTGGAGTGAAGAGGGGGGAAATGCCTTAGAGTTGTAGTTCCTACTTGGACCAGCTGAGGGCAGTATTTCTGATGAGAATAATCGTCCACCTTGATTCCACCCATGATGTCTAGTGAATGGTCGTTTTGAGTAATTAGGAGAAAGAATATCTCTAGCCCTCAGAGTACTCTATTATCGTCTCTTCAAGTGGAAGGAAAGGTTGAAGACTCTAGAAGAAACCAGGCTAAGATTAAATGTCAGAATTTATGGGATTGTTACAGTGCCATGCAGGATTTGATGTGGGATCTCAGGAGTAGGAAGGCAAAAAGAGAAGTCAAATGAAGAGATCTCTCAGGAGACTATTAATTTACTAGCCTGGTTGGAAATGTGAAAATGGGAAGCAGTGGTGAGACAGACACAACCATGATTGCAGGGTTGGGAACTTGGAATGCTCGAGGCAGGAAAGGCACTGGATGGGGGGCAGTGGATCTCACTCTCAGGAGGACTCAGGGATGCACCACAGTGCAGGACCTTGTAGGCTGGGGCTCAGTGCTGTACTGTCTCAGCAGTGAGCCTTCCTCCACTGTCTGTGGTACGAAGCTTAAAATCACACCTCTTTCTTGTGTTAGGCAACAAGTACAGGTAACCCTTGAATAAATTGTGGGTTGGAGCATTGAACCCCCCATAGTAAAAAAAAAAAAAATCCACGTATAACTTTTGACTCCCCTAAAACTTAACTACTAATAGCTTACTGTTGGCCAATACCTTCCTCATAACATAAATAATCATTTAACACATATTATGTATGTGATATATATTATATACTGTTTTCTTACAATAAAGCAAGGTAGAGAAAAGAAAATGTTATTAAGAAAATCATAAGAAAGAGAAAATACATTTAGAGTATTTATTGAAAAAGTCTATGTATAAGTGAACCCACATAGTTAAACCAATGTTGTTCAAGGGTTGAATGTAGTTGCAATTTCTGGAGGTCCTGTTACAAACCCAATGCCCAGATTTCAGATATGAAGAGCTTTGCAGTGAGAGGCTTCCTCAGAGCTCAAAGAACAGGCTTGCTTCATGAAGCTGATCAAAGTGAAAGCCATCCTACTTACTTCCTGGGTCTGTGTGGGGAAGAACATGTTAAGTAATATGAACGATGTGAGAAAATGGGAGGGTGAGAAATGAACCAAGCAGTTGGGAATCACTAGTGTGTGTGTTCACTTTTGTGTGTGAGGCAAGGATGCAGCCTACTTCGTTAGTTTGGGATGTATTCTGAAGGTAGTGGGAAGTCATGGAAGGGTTTTGAGCTAGAGAGTGACCTGATCAGATTTTTTTTTAGTCTAAGAAGTACTATAGGTGAGCTGGTTATTTTGCCTCAGTTCAAGTTAGTTGCTTTCTTGTTTACTGCTCAGACCCAAAAATACACACTTTGAGGAATTTGATGGTACTTAGTCTTCGCAGTCACATGGCTTGGTTTGGCCTCTGTCATTCTCCCTATTCCCTACTGTTCACCTCTTCTGATGTCCTTTATAAAGGAAACCAAGGTACTTCCTCTAACTCCAAGCAGGAAATGGGAAGAAATATTCTTGGAATGAATTTATCTTTTGGAATTTTTTCACATATTCTTCTAAAATTTGAAAATAATGATTGCAAAAGGAATATAAATGTTAATGGCTTTAAAGAGTTGTGATGAAACTGCTTACTTTTGCAAAAAGAAACACAAGAAAAATTAGACAAAAACTAATGAAGTTTGTTATCTACAGGGGTAATTGCGAACCAAGTATATGGGTTAGGGATCTCTCCTGAACATACCTTTTGATTTGGTTTTGAATTTTAAGCTATGTTAATGGTTTATATTTCCAAAAATAAAATCAACAAGGATGGAAAAATATATTGAGTTTAAACAGAAAAAGAAAAACCTAAATTTATATCAAATAGATAAAAAATACACATTCGAAAAATTAGTCAAGTCACTTTTAAGCATAGTATTTTGATTGTATATTTTCAAGGTGACATTTTTCTAAGAACAAAGATTGTAAAGAAATCTTGAACTTAACAAGTTGTTGGTAGTGATAATGGTGTAGCAATACCAAAACTGTTGTGTATATTATAGGAATGAGCAAATGAGTAAAAATACTGGGCTGTGGGAGACAAGAGATGTAAATATGGACTTGGCGATGATGGTTCTTGACTAAGTTACCACTCTGATGGTTATAAAATGGTAATTTTCTAAATTCCTTCCTCATTTACTAGTTGGTATTATTCTGTAAAGAAGAGCTCTCCCTTCTCCTTCTTTCCACTTTTATTTTTTTCATATCAGAATATATTCTTTTTTTTTCTCTTAATATGTTATAGCCATTTCTGTCATTAGCCATTTCGATGTTCAAATTATGCAGTTTTCCTAGTGGGAATTCTTTAAAGCTAGAGACTATGTCCTCTTGACATAGCTCTTTTATACCAAAAAATACATTTCTTGAATTAATAATGAGTCTATACTAATACTGCTAAGACAAATGCAATAGCACAAAGCAAAATAAAAACAAACCAAAACAAATTAAAAAGCAAAAGAGAGACCAAAGTAAAGAGACATGTCAACTAAATGCAATGTGATGTCCTTTATTAATTCCTGAATATATCTCTATCTCTATATTGTTTATATATGTATGTAATTTATATATGAAATATATAAATTACCTATTTATATTTTTAAAAGTATATGTATGTTTTATATGTGATTTATAAATATACATGTATATCATGTGTACATATACATTTAAATCAGCTACATAAGACTGTATAAGGATAATTAGAGAAGTTAGGACTATATATTAGATAATAGCATTGTATCAATGTTAAGTTTCTTTTTATTTGTGTGTACACATTTAGTTTTATTGTAACAAAGCAAATTGTACACTTTTAATTTTTAAAGCTGAGCATCATCTTTCCTTTCCAAAAATAAACAAAAAGAAAATTTAAAAATAAACAGGAACAAAATTACAATAGAGAAATGTCAATTCCGAATAAGATCCTATAGGTTCTGCTGATTTTCTGAGTGGCAGGGTTCAAGTCATCATTAGGAGAGAATTTTATTTTAAAAGTGTCATCTTAGACTGCAAGAATGTCCGTTAAACATCACAATTAAACATGTCAAAGGAGAGCCATGTTGTCAAAATGCCCACTTAACCCACCCAAACATCTCAAACCCACCCTTTGCTGACCTTCTATTAACCCCCTCCCCCTTTTTAAAGCTTTTTTTCTCTTTTTTTAAACAAGAGAACGTAGACAGATACATGCTGGTAAATGCTAACTGTCCATATTCACATAGAGACACAGTGTAATCTCTGAGCCCAATATACAGAGAAAGGAGGAAAAAAGCTGGAATTCTATGCACTACTAACAGGGGCTTAGCAACCTCCAGCTCCCAGCAGAGCTAAGGGAGCAGAAGGTTTTTCTTTTTCCCCACAGAGCACAGTGGTGTTGATTCCATTAAGTTTTTCTTGAGACAGGAAGGGATAAAAACGAATTTGGAACAGAAAGGGGCAAAGATTCTTTTCCCACTGTATTCTGCTCAAGGTACATCCCCCTCCCAAATAAGGTGAGAACCATGGTGTAAAGGAGAGAAAAGAGACCTCAAAAACAGGGCGACTGAGCACAAGAGGTGGGGGGAGGAAAAGAAAAAAAAAAGACTGCAACTTGCTCCCAGAGACTGGAAGAAATTAAAAAAGATTGGAATCCATCAGTGTTCATTAGTCATCTTCTCCTTCATCTTCCTCTCCTTCTTCCTCTTCATCATCATCTTCATCTTCTTCACCTTCATCCTCATCCCCTTCTTCATCAATATCTTCCAACCCTTTCTCTTCATCATCATCATCATCTTCTTCTCCTTCCCCTTCCTCATCATCCATGTCAGGAACCAAGTAGTACTCTAAAGGATTTGACCAAATGTCATCTTTGATGACTTCTCCTAACTCATCTGCACCTGCATCAGAATGGTCAGTAAACCAGGTCAAGAAGCTTTCTGGTTCCTCATGCTGTCTCTTCCTGCTGGCTTTATTCTGTGTTTGACTTGAACATTTCGTCAAATCTTTTCCAGATTTCCGTATGATTTCAGTGGACTTTGAAGATGGATCACCATTCTCATTCAGATGAAACTCTTTGGAGAGAACTTTATTTTTGAAGTGAGGATTTTCATCAAAATAAAAATCTATTCTGTAACCTGATTTAATATCTTCAAATTCTGTTACTTCAACTCTTGTCAAATAAGAGCCTCCTCATTCTCTTCCTCAAGCAGTGCAGACACTTGTGGATGGTTGACAAATGTTGTTACCCCAAAATTTGGGATTTGGGCGATCAATTCTGACCTCTTCTGAAAAAATGGTTGGCGAAGTTTGTTATATTTCTGTTCTACTTTCAAAATCTCCTCACTGGCTTGTCATTAAGCCTGTCTATTTCATTTTGTACTTCATCAATATGTTCAATCACTCTGGCTGTTCTTTTTCTCCTTTTGGCACATCTTGAGGGGTTGACTTCTTCTCCGGCTTGGGGACTGGAGGCAGTTTTGGTTTCTTTGTTTGAGGTGGGAGCGAGGACTGGCGTTTGGGGGCCATGCTGTGAGGAAAGTCTGAGGATCTGAACGCAGGGAAGTCACCGGGCTCAAAGGTGCACTGAGCACTGGAATGTTAAATTTCTTGAGTAAACTAATTGTATTGTAAAAATGAGAATCTTTTTTTCCTTTTGAGATACACCCTGAAGTATGTTGGGGTGAAAATGTCACAAAGTCATAAAGCTAAAGCAACTAATTCTCAAATGGTTAAATAAAAATATGTGTATATATGTATATAGAGAGACAGCCAGCTGGGGACAATATGAACAACTAACTGGGGAATCTGGGTGAGCAGTGTTCATTGTACTTTTCTTACAATTTTTCTGTTAGAACATTTTCAAAATGAACAGGTGGAGAGGAGGGAAAACATGTTGGATTGAATGAGAAAGGCCAAGGAAGGCAGGGCTGAGATGGGGCTAAAAACCTTCCACATCTGCACGGCATCCTGGAGGGGTTTGGGAAGGCAGTGCTGCATGGTGGTAGAGGCAAATGGCAGAACACAGAACATCTGGTGCAGCTGTGACTTAGGTCCTGCAAGCCTTGGGATTTTAACGATGCAGCTAACTATTTGTTTTAGACACACATATAACATCATTTCATTTCATATCCATATTTTACACACACAAAATTGAGGTCATATTCCAGTCCCACTCCCTTAATCGGAGGTACACTTATTGGCTGGAATGGTAGATGGGTTTTCATCCAAAGCTCCTCTTCATGAGTCTTTCAGTTCTTCCTCCTTAATCTTGCTGAAGAATCACAGGTAAATGATTGTGGAAGAGAGTACATTGAGGATATCCGGTGATCGGCAATGTGGCTTATTTTCTGTCAAGTATGACTGCCGTTTTTATCTGATGCTGACCACACAGATTTGCACAAAAACAGGTTTGCTTCAGCGCCTCCTCTCCTCCCCTCACCCCCCTCCAGCTTCCATACAGATTTGTATTTCTGGCATCCTGCTCTTACTTGATGAGTTTTAGGAAGCTCCAATTTTTGTTTTGTCCCCAGGAGTAAAGCAGCGACTGCTTTAAACTGATAACAATGCGATTTTGCTGCCCCATAGACAGTCATTTAAAACCATGTGACATGTGGCCATTGCCTCCAAATTCAAGCAATGGAAATGACATCATTATCAGCCGACTCTTTATGATGAAAAATGGCCCACATTAGAAAACAATCTGAACCCAAGGAAACTTCAGTGATCAATCATCACAATTATAATGTGCTGGTCTTTTATGTAAATCCAACCCACATTGTAGCCCGGTTTGGGTGAAGGAGTTGGGGGAGGAGAAATCCTGTGGAACAAGAACATTAGTAACAATATAATTAAGCAAAAGGGAAAGCTTCAGATAATATGTGTTTCATGCCTTAGGGACCCTGACAGATCTAGGCTGAGAGGATTGCATCATCACCATTAAAAGTATTTGTTAAATGCCTAGAGCAACACAGAACTGGTCTGGGTTTTGTGCTGTGTGAAGTTAGTTGAAACAGACCAGGGCCCTCCCTCCAGAAACTGGAGCCTTCGAAGGGTTATCTCATCAATGGGGAGGGGCAGGGACTCCCCTTGCTGCATGGAAGCGATTGCAATTACCAGAGGATAATGTTCCATGGGGTTGGGGTGGGTGATAGGGTAGGCAGGTGTGTGTGTGTGTGCCTGGCTACCCTCATTCTACTTCTGTCTTTTCTGACCGGCAGTTCTTTCCAGGGCTGTGGTCCAGTCACAGGCTCATGTGGGCTGAGCATGTCACTTTCTACCTGCAAGAAGATAGATCATTTTCACAGAGGGCAGGACGTCTGGCCTTGGTGGTGAATCTTGCCTTTATCTGTGGGCATAGACGATTGCTCTTGCCAGTATTACTGTCCACACATGGTTCTTAGAGTTTGTGTTTTGTCTAGTCCCTTTTTCTGAAACCTAGCAAAGGGGGGAGTGTGTGAGGAGATGTAAGGGAGGTGAGGAGGGACAGAGAGGTAATTGATGTGGCTGTGATGTCCCAGAACGTTGCAGAGAACAGACTTAATCAAGGTGTCTCTCAGTTGCCTGTATCCTTGGACATGTGGAAAGCACAAGGAAGTAAAAGTTTAGCTCAGTCATCCCTTATCAAGGACTCCCATGGGTAACCTGCGGGCCAGGTAGCCCCGAGCTAATGAGTGTTACAAAGAGGCTCTCCACATCTCAGCTTCCATCTGCAGATACTGGGTCCCCACCAACCCTATTTTTTTTGGAAAGAACTTCGTGGTTCTTCTTGATTCTATCTACAAAACCTATCTGTCACATGTATTCTTCTTGTCGTAAAATCAATGTCTAGGTTATGAGACATTGAAAGGCGGTTCCCAGTGCAGCCACCCAGCCCTGCCTCTAGTCTCAGGCAAATTGGTTGTCTCTGGTTGTAATAGAGATATGTGTCATGGTGGCGGCAGGAGGCCACACCCTGTCTGGCGAGACCCATGGGCTTCCTCCTCTATTCTTTAATATTCTCCTATAGGTGCAAAATCTTTCCCACCTGCAAGCCAAATATTCCCCAGATTACCTCCTGGGAGTTTGTTCTTTGTAGCTAAAGCTGGAATACAAATGCTCCTGATAGGGCAATACATTAGCCTTGTGTAGATTTGTGGATTTTGGACCCTTTCCCATATGTCAGCTGAAAGCAGGTTTTGAAAGGGTAAATGGAGGAGCAGTCCATAGCACAAGCACCGCCCCAGCAGGACAGACAGCAAGGAGTCTCGGGGCAAGGGGCTTCATGATAAGGATGAGGGAAATTGAATCTAACAAGACTCCATGTTAACTCAGAGTCAGACACTGTTCTAAGTCTTTAAACCAATCTTACCACTTACTCCCACAACAACTTCATGATGCTGTGTGGGAGCTTTCATTATCCCCTTTTGCAGAAGAGGAACCTGCAGCTCTGAGAGGTTGAGTGATCACATGGTTTGTGGGAAGAGCTGGGATTCAAACCTTGGCAGCTCAACTTTCAACTCCTGCCCTTCACCATCACACTGCACTGCAAAGAGGAGAAGCACCTATGGGGAAGAAGTCTGTCACGCTTCCTGGAAAGGCGGTTCCCAGTGCAGTCACCCAGCCCTGCCTCTAGTCTCGGGCAAATTGGTTGCCTCTGGTTGTAGTGAAGATGTGTGTCATGGTGGCAGCAGGAGGCCATACCCTGCCTGGAGAGACGCATGGGCTTGCCAGCAGAGGCCCTGCTCTGCTCTGGTGGGGTCAGCTCCAGAGCAGCCATGAGATCTTACCCTTGGCAGAAGCCAAGGCCACCTCCCCTCCCCACACACACACCCAGGTTGCCTATGTGGTGCTAATAGCTTCCTAATTTGACCTACCATGGCAACTTAAACACTGCCAGCAAATGCCCAACTAATTTGTCTGCAGAGATTAATGAAATCAAATCTTGGGATCCACTAACGTCATTGAGCATGCTCCAGCTGACCTCAGTTGCAGTCAAGCGGCTGCTTATGGAGAGCTCTGCCAGTTAAGTTAGCTCAGTGAGGGGGTTGTGTGGAGTGTTCTCTGACCCTGTGGAGGGCAGGGCTGTGTTCTCTGCATAGGAAACAACCTATTTTACTCTGGGCTAAAAATGAGGCAAGAAAACCACTTTGGAACATACCCTAAAACAGGTAGTCACTTGCCCTCCTGGGTGTAGCTGACGTTCAGTCGAGGCACTGTCCCTGTACTCCCCACAGTGACAGAGTCATGGAGTTAGGCTCTTTGGAAGATTTGCGTGGTGGCTCTGACTCACCCTGAATGTCCACTTCCACCCTCTCACCTTCAGGTCTGGTTGGGAAAGGGCTTTGTGGGATATTTTGAAATAATCATTTCTTAGCAATGGTTTAAATCATGCTTTCTCTGAAGAATAATCTATGCATGGTTACCAGGAGCCATTAATTGTTGTCAGTCTTCATTTTCCAGGTGGTGGGGAAAGGGGAGGGTGAAACAGACATTACTGGATCTGCTTTGCCTCTCCTTGTGAGCTTCGCTCTTTGCAAAGAAGGGAGGGGGACATGGGTACTCTCTGAAAAAGTCTGGAAGGACGGAAATAATTCCTTGTGGCTGGGAGCTCAAGAACGACCTGTTTGTAAAATCCTCATTCCTTTGTACCTTTAGTGCAATGATTATTTTATGTCTGAGGCCTATGGGACACCCTATCATTAAAATTAGCATGGAATTTACATTCAACAAGTAAATCACCCTTCATGTTCCGTCTGCTTCTAAAAGCTCACCAGTGAAGAGCACCCCCCCCCTCCCTGAAATTCTTAGACTCTGTTTCTTTCCATTAAGTCCTTTTGTATCTGGTGCATATTCATGACTAGATTTAAAAACCAGAGTTTTTCCATGCCCCATTAACTCATACTCCTCTTCAAAGCCTGTACAGTGGGCATGTTTCTAATCAGAGTCAGATTGTATCAGTGAGTGCCAGGTAGTGAGTGTGGTAGGGGTTGTGGTGACCAATTCTCAGTGGGCAGAAAAAGCTGACCTTTGTAGAGCAAGAACACTGGGGTCAGAAGTCCTAGAATCAAGAAATAACTCAAGCAGGTATTAGCTGAGTGACCTTGGGCTTGACTTATAAGACATTAGCTTCTTATTTGTAAAGTGGAGATAATAAGACCTACCTAGAAAGATTTGGGGAAGGCTCAAGCAAGATAAGGTATGGGCGAGTGCATTGGGAATGATAAAATCTTATACACACACAAATTGTGGCTCCTGGACTTAAGTTGGATCAAATAGTTCTTGAAAGAAGACAGTCTAAGTCTGGAGCTTTGTTAAACAGATATTTCTTATTGATTTTTCTCCTAACGGGATTTAATCTATACTCTGTTGTATTATGTCTAATTTTTCAAAAGATAGAGTCAGAGCACTCTGTGCAATTCAAGGAACAGGTGCATGTCCTTTAAGGGGCTTCCTGTGTGATGCCACAGCAGACCTCCCATACTGTCCCCCACAGTGGATCATCCCACTCTGCCCCTACAGTAGACCCCCCACGTTGCCCCCATCTTCCACCCCGGCCAGGCTTTTAAGCTGCCACATCGGTGCACCAGATCTGTAGAGGCTAGAGGCTGTGATCACATCTGTGCCCAGACTCTGCAGGCCTTTCAGAAAGAGAAGTTGGACATTTGGAGAATTATAATAACTTCTACCAATTACTGCTTACTGTATGCCAGGTGCTGAACTGAGCACTTTAATTCACTACCCCATTACATCTTCACAAAAGCCCTGTGAGGTAGGAACTCTTATCATCCTTATTTTACAGATAAGGAGACTGAGCTTAGAGAGTTTTAAGTCAATTGTGCCAGGCAAACAGTTAATGTAATGAAGATCAGGAGTCCAGGTGGGTCTGTCTGACTCCGAAGGCTGAATGCTGCTCTAAGGCCTGGGTAGGCTGGGACTGGACACAGCAACCAGAGCCTCAGATCACACAGTGAGATCCAACTTGACCTTGGGGAATGGTCGCCTCTTGCTTGAAGGGAGGAGAGGCAGCGGGCTGGGACTGCATGTGACTTCCACCTTGTAGCACTGGTACCAAATCCAACATCAGTCCCCAACTGAAAATGCCACAGGCAGTTTAAAGGGGTGGGGTGAGCTACAGATCATTGGAACTCTTTGATCATGATTTCTTACTGTTCATTCATGACTTAAAAGTTACTGTCCAAAAAAAGAAAAGAAGAAGAAAGAAAAAAAAGAAAGTTTATTCAAGGAAGGCAAGGCAAAAGAGAAAAGGAATGGGGGGAAACTGAATGTGATCCAGAGTTGGGTAAAGTAGCATGAAACCAAGGATTGTTATGTCTTCTCCACCCACCCAATACAATCTCATAAATCTTTACATTACACTCCACTAAATGTGTCAGAAATGCAACTGTGCTTGCAAAGAATTGCTGCCATTGAATGGATCCGCCTTGGCATATCCATTTGAGCTCAAAATAACCCATGTAACCTAAGAGGAAATCAGTGACTGGACATCCAGTGCCAAGCATAATCTCAGGCAACGTTTAACTAGGTTCAATATTTATTTCCCTGCCTTGAGTCACTTTGAAACGATCTGGACTCAGTTCAGACAGGACCAGCCCTAATTTTATGGTGCTCTTGGCACCGTTCCAGCAGCACCAGGGCTCAGATGTCAGGGAGTTCCAGAAAAATGAGATTTCTCACAGAAGATTTCACAATTTAAGGCACCCTCCTTTCAAAATTTTGCAACATGTGGGCCTCTTGACACTTTTTGAGAGTTCTTTGAGCACCCTTAGGAAGTACGCCTATCCCACACCCCAACTCCTCCCTCCTCCCAAGGGATAGGGCAGGGCGGGTAAAGTTAACCTGGTTGACAGCTCACATAAATAAAATCTCTGAATATCTGCAAGTAACAAAAGTAGCTCACAACTTACCACCATTTTCCAAGCAAATGACATCTTCCACACAAGGTGGGAAGCTTCAGGATACACTGACAGCAGAACACACTGCTCCAAGTGTGATGGATACATGGACACATCAAATAAATAGCAGCCAATTTTTAAGCTTTTGTATCTCAAATGCTCAATCAATAGAAAACCAAGCAATTTTAGTGTACATCAGAGATAAATCCCAAGATGGCAGGATCGACGTATAGCTCCCTGTTAAAGGAGTATTGAGCTGACATTGAGTGACCTCACACTGAGCCCAAACATTTATCATAAAAGTCTGACGTGGTCAAGAGAAGTGATTGATATTGGTCCATGCTGCTCTAAAATGCAGCCTTTTGTCTTTTTTCATTGGGAAGAGAGTAAAGGACCTCACTCATGAAGTAAAACATTTCCTCTTCTTTATTTCTATTTAATCTATAGATGATTAATCTTAATTCAGAATAGGAGTGTGCATCCTGGAGTCTGAGATATCTAGTTCATGTCCTAGGACTGTCATTTCCTAGCTTTTGAGCAATGTTTTGAGGATTTTTTAAAGCACATTTTTAACTCTCAGGGACAATTTCCTTATCTATAGAATTGGAAGGATTGGGATGAGATAATGTATTTAAAATAGTAAAGTTGCCCAGGCACATACTTAAGAAATTCTAATCATATTATTGTTATAATAATAGTAACAATAATAATAGCAAAGTTGTTATGACTCGACTTCATAGTTCCATAGACCATTATGCTATCAACAGAGGTAAAAGTAACCATAACAACAGTAATTATTATATATGAATTTTTTGATACTTGCTATGTACCAGGCACTGTGCTCAATGCTTTAAGTATTTTTTTCTCATTTAATTCTTACAACAACTCACTGAGGCAGCTGTTATTATTACCCTAGTTGTTAGAAATGAGGAAATGGAGGTTCAGAGAAATGAACAAATTTACTTGGGGTCACACAGTTAGTTGGCAAACACCCAAACATACCACTTACATTGGCCTCCCTGCCCCAAGTCAAATAGATTATTGCTTTTTGTGCTCTTCCACCCTGAAGGGAATAGAAACATTTAAGACTTTGGGGGAGTCACTTTATCTCTCTGGACCTTGGGTTTTCTGTCTGTCAAATGAAAAAGTTGGAACAGATTATATCAGACCTTTTTGGATTCCAGGACTCTACTGGAATCAGTTATGGTCAAGAGAGACCAGCTTGGGAAATGTATAAAAGGATTTATAAATGTTTGGAAAAGAGATTGTGTACATGTCTGGCATGTTCAGCCTGGTCTCCTCATCCAGTCAGGCTGGAAGGAGGAACGCCCCTGCACTTTCCATAATGGCTTGGTCCCCTCTCCTTAAGCTGCCTGTTCACACTCTGCATATTTTGTGGACTATTCTTTCAATATCACATATTGGAAACCAAGAAAATCTTAATCTGAAAGTGATTAGCCCTCGCTCTGATGATTTGTGCCTAACGATGAAGAGTTGGTCGAAAGTCACTCATTGCTGGCATTTTCCATGGGAGGATCAGCGTTAGCTGTTAAGTGAGAATTGCTATCCTTTAAACATTATTTACCAAAAATGGGACCTAGCTTTTTGGGAAAAATGTACAAAAGACATAAAACAGTCTATTTTTTTCCTCTGTGGTCTCCTCAAACCTTGCAGTTCAAGTCTTGTCAGAGATTTTACCAAACCTGTTTTTCAGGGATTTGAAATCTGCTCATAAAAATTAACTGCAGGCTTTTATGCAAGTTAAAAACAGAATTCATGTGGTTGTTTTAAAATCTTGTAAGTCTTTAAAAGAAGGACTAATAAAAATATGCCTTCCTAGATGGCTTTTCCTGTGGCTGGAGGCCTGTTTGTTTAAGAACCCATTACAGTTCAGTGGCTCATCTCACCCCCACCTCCCAGCAGCACAAAGTATTTCCAGTTTTATTCAGAGCCCTCAACGGAAAATACCAGCTACTCATCCCCCAAACTGAAATTGAATTAAGAGCCCAGGAAAAGTATACGATAACTTCACCGTGCAGAGCTTGAATTCCCTGTGGGTTCCAGGGGGCTGAAGTCTCACCCTGGGCTCAAGAACAGCCCACATTTTCCTTGGAGCCCACAACATGGACCATCAGTCTCATCCTACCAGGCTTTGTAGGTCAGACCTGCCACTCAGCCCAACCCAGTTACAAAGGAGGATGTCCAGGGTCAGCCTCTTCTAATGCTTTGTCTTAGCATGGTGTCACAGTGTCCTAGCCAGCAGCATCATGGGACTGTATCAAAAGTAGCTCTTTGGTGGGAAGAGGGACTGTATTACAGAAGATATGATCCCTTCATTCATTTACTTACTCTTCAAACATATAGTAAAAATATACCAGGTACCAGGCAAAATTCTAGGTGCTAAAAAGGGAGCTGGAGCCTCCAGGTGCGAAGCACACAATTATAGTACAGTGTGTGTAATGAGTAAGTTGGTACTGAAATAGGCTATTGGGGGGCAGAGGAGTGGCATCCAACCCAAGGTGGGGAGGGGCTTATGGGAGGCATTCTGGAGGGTATAACTCATGGGTGAGAACTAAAGAACTGACAGAAATGAGAATCCTGGTACAGTAATTACAATTAACAATTCATTTCCAATGCAGAGATTTTTTGTTGTTGTTGTTGTTGTTTTTGTTTTCTTAACATTTTATTCTCTTTAGCTTACTTTATTGTAAGAATACAGATATAATACATGTAACATACAAAATATATATTAATCGACTGTTTATGTCATTGGTAAGGCTTCTCTGGTTATTACTAATAACTGTAAGGTTATTAGTAAAGTTTGGGGAGTCAAAGTTATATGCAGATTTTTGACTGTGTGGGGATCAGTGGCCCTAAACCCCAAATTGTTTTTTTTTATTAATTTCTTTATTGATTAAGGTATCACATATTTGTCCTCATCCCCTCATTCCCATCCCAAACCCCTCCCCACGCATGCCCCCACCCCCCTGTTGTCCGTGACCACTGGTTAGGCTTATATGCATGCATACAAGTCCCCCTTACCCCCACCTTCCCCTATCTTCCCTCTGAGGTTTGACAGTCTGATCAATGCTTCCCTGTCTCCGGGTCTGTTTTTGTTCATCAGTTTATGTTGTTCATTATTTCCCCTAGATGAGTGAGATCATGTGATACTAGAGATATACTTATAAGAACCGAAAATGAGACAAGCAATAATGGTTATGCTGGGAGGCAAATGAATCAGTCTGTAGTGAGTTTCTTTCTGGGCCAACAGTTCTTTTGAGTCCCAATTTCAATGTCAAACAGTTCCTTATGTGTACATGTCAGCGATGATATTTCAGTTCTGGATGGTGGACAAATGGTGGTAATGCAGGTTCGACCCTCTCTGGTTTGGTCCTGGGCAACCTGCCATGATGCACAGCTGCTGACTGCTAGTATGGCAAGGCGTTGTCAGCGTCTTCCATCTCTGGACTGTTTCTCTTCTATCTTCATGGCTGGAGCAGTCTTGTCAATTCCTCTGTGTTGCAGGAATCCACATGATCTTGGAGGTGTTTTCTGAAAATATACAAACATATTCTCCACCAAAAGTTAATAAAGGAATCTTTTCTATAAATTAGACTTGGGATCCTTTTTCATTTTTTGCCCAAACAATTTTCCTTTGGCTTGTAAGCGAATATTCTAGAAAAATTAATGGTACTGGACAAAAAGCTGTTACTAAAGTGTTAACTAAAATTTTTATTGGTAGTTCATCTCATGGTAAAATTGCATAACATGTAAAGAACCTAAAGCAGTCATATTTTAGTGCAAAAAATTAAAATTTAAAAGCTATCAAGACTATAAAATTTCCAAAAGCCTCCTAATATTAAATAAAAAAAGGGGGGATAGTAGAAGAATATCATGTAAGGAAAAATATCCTGTAAGTAAATTACATCTAGAAAATTTTTACTTTAGAAAATTAACTTTCATTTGTAATGCTAACAACAAGACACCCATGAAAAACACACAATGCAGAGATTTTGATGTTCTGTAGTTTTAGTCCCAAATGATATAGCCATTCAGAAGATAGCCTCGCGTCCTTTCTTTGTACCTGTTTCTTTGAGGAAGAAACCATTTTACTCACTAACACCCGGTGTGGTCTCTATATGGCTTTATTCCATTTATAATCAAAGCCCCGAATACCAAAAGATTAGATTACAACATTGCCAAGCTTGGATTCCCTTCCACAGCCTATCATTTCTATATGTAAGACTAACCTGGTCACTGCTGCTTGGCCACGTCACAGTGTCTGATACAGTGAAGGATCTGACTGGAGTTTACAGATGTTCATTACTTTCCTCAGCAGAGTGTTTTAATGATGCCATGTCTGTAGTCTCCATGGAGTAAGAATTAACACGTGTATGGTATCAAGAGGGTTCCTTCTGCCAAAGCCAAGACTGAAACCCAAATGATGTTGCCTCTAAGTGGAGCAAAGCTTCCTTAGTGTGAAAGTAACCTGACAGCCTCACTTGTCTGTGACTCCTTTCAGAGGCCAGCAACTAGCAGGTGTCACAGGCTCATGACGTGTCCTCACAGGAGCAGCTCAGGTCCCCTCTGGTCCTATAACTTTATTCCTGATATTAATAGGCTTGGGTGTCTTGCTTCCCAGCCCCCAAATGTTAGATACGACAAAGAAAGAAAGGGGAAGGGGTAAAGGAGTTGACTTCTAGGGATGCCTGGGAGAGGCTAAAGCTTTGTGGCAATAGGTGAAGAGGAATGGGGACCCATGAGAATTAGAGACCCACAAATTCATAAAGTAAGAGAGTTCTGACAAATTTGCTGGGCGTGGAGATTTGGTAAGAACCTTGGTTTTTTCCCCTCTTCAATGAGTCTTGGATTCTGCTTTCCTGGCATTTTGTCCAATTGAAAAATGCATTGAGTATTTTGCTAATTTCTAATTGACATGAAAATTATGGTGATTTGTGTTAGGAAAGGATTTTCTCAAATCACTTTATAAGTTATTACAAAGGTATTGCCCTCCTAGATGAGAACATAGTTATAATCTTATTCTTTTAAGCACTGTTTTTTTTTTAAAGAAAAGTGACATTGCTCAATGGATAAGCAGCAGATTGTATACCTGGAATTTGTTTCTGGCTTTGCTTTCCCTAACTCCTCCCATTTTATTTTTCTTTAAAATGGGGCTGGTTGACCTAACAGAAACTTCTGAGTGATATGCATTTGTAATAGAGGTGTGCATGCAGAAAGATTTAGAAACATAGAATATAGCTACATGAGACTTGGAAAAGGAAGGTTGGCCACAGATGAATCTCAGGTGACATCCAGAATGTGATTGAAGATTAAAAGAGATTGCAGTCTTCATAGTACAGATGGGGAGACAGAGGCTCAGCAAGGTGAAGTAACCTGGTTGAGGTTCTTTGAAAGCAATGCTGGAGTTCATAGGATCCCCTCGGATCCTGAGATTTTCCAGTAGATTGTGATACTAACATTAAATTTGTGTGCCATTTAAACTAGTTGACCCACCCTTTAATTTTTATGCATCTTCTAAACTTTATTTATTACATGTTGGAACTCTTCTTTTGACATTGCATTTAAAATTATTTTATAGCCAAAGCTTTGAAGGTTTATAAAGCAGTAGCTGCCTAATAGAAAGTCAATCAGGAAGACTTCTATTTGGCACTGGTTTCCAATGATCTAACTAAGCCATTTAAAGATATACAAGGGAGCCTAGTAAAATGCTGCAATTCTATCCTCAAGCTGATTGGCTCAAGTGATCTTGGCTCCTCCAAGAAACCTCAGAAACAATGATTGCCACTACTTTTGTGGCAGAGATGACACATCTCCTGGGGATTTCTCTAACACTGCATCTATGCCAAACCTCACCTGGCCTCACATATTTAAAAAAAATTCATTTTTATTGATTTCAGAGAGGAAGAGGGAGGGAGAGAGAGATAGAAACATCAATGATGAGAGAGAATCATTGATCGGCTGCCTCCTGCATGCCCCTCACTGGGGATTGAGCCCACAACCCGGGCATATGCCCTAACTAGGAATCGAACTGTGACCTCCTGGTTCATAGGTGGATGCCCAACCACTGAACCACCCCAGCTGATGGGCCTCACCTACTACTGAGGGGCTAAGAGAACCAGAGTGAACCCAAGCCAGATGATTTATTGACCTCTGGGGGGCTGTTTTCACATATCACCACCACCCTGTCGTCTTCTCTCCATACACTACACTATACTAGAATAGGATCATTCTTATAAAGCCCAAAAATATGCATATCCATTCATTTTATACCCATTCACAAAATTAGGCACCTACTAAGCACCTAGCTCCATGCTAGACAAAATGGGGATTATATACACACATGATCCCCACTTATCACTGGAGTAAATGCCATTGTGCAGATGAGACACAAGCACATATAAGAAGATACAAAATGAATAGGAAGGGTACAGTGCAAGCATATTGTGAGCTACACCAAAGAATGGAGTATGTGATACGGGAAAGAAATGGGCTTTACAGATTTCAGGTCTTGGATTAAGTGCCATCTCTACCACTTATTAGGTCTGTAACCACAGTTTCCTCAAATGTAGAATAGGTCAGGATAGCTGTGAAAGTGAAATAAGATAATATATGTGAACTGCTTAGTATAGGACCTAGTATGTAGTGAGTACTCAATATATAAATACATACAATAATATTATTGTGATATTATTATACAGTGGCTACTAGAATTCAGAGAAGGGGGAGCTCAGTGTGGGAGGAGATAAGAAAAATAAAAGCCTATAAACTGGGAAGAGATGGGTCCTTGAGGAATGAGTTCAAGTTAGACTAGCACGGAGTTAGGAGAAGGGTCCCACAGACAGTCCCAGACAGCATAGCAAAGGTCTAGAGGCAGCGATGAGAATGGGCTTGCAGGGAGACTTCAAGGGAGGGGTCTGTAAGGGGAGCATGGAGGATGAGGTACAACCAGATTTTGGCAAGTGGCAAAGTGTTCATCTCTTCTTCCAGATGGCCCTCACTGGCCTTCATCTGCTTTTCCCCATTGGCCTTCTTCTGCTTTTGAGATGTTCTTGGCCACCAGATGAATCTCAGGTGACATCTAGAATGTGACTGAAGATTAAAAGAGATTGCAGTCTTCATAGTACAGATGGGGAGACTGAGGCACAGCAAGGTGACTTGTGCCACAGTCACTTGTGCCACATTTCAGCAGGTGAGGACCAGGAGAGGACATCCTGGTCCACTGTAGGTAATCCCATGACTAGTAATCAAGAATCTTTTTGTTACTGTTGTCATTGTTGGGGGGAAGTGGAGACATCAGATATACTAACTGAAGAGAAAGAGCTAGCAGGTAAAAAAAGGTCATGGAAATAAAACATTTGCTTGTGGACTCCCCCCTCTCTTTCCAGAGCCTTATAAAGTCCTGCTTATTTAAGAATTGGGCAATATTATGACTTTCTTAACATGAGAAAATCACTCCCTTTCTCTGCTTCCAAGGAGATTCCATGAATGTTATTTAGACTTACTTGTTAGTGGATTTTCAGTTTGGCTTCCACAATAGTTGTCTTTTCTGCTATTTCCTGCTAATTACATGTAGTGGTAGGTTTCCCCTCCCCCAGAAAACACATTAGCTATTTCCATGACCATTCAAAGATCTGCTTAGCTGAATGGCAAGAAGGCCACTACAGCCAACTTGCTATTTTGAAAGAATGATCATGTGTCCCTTGGGGATTATTTGAAGTGTGTTTCTTGATAGCCTCACTGAGAAGAGAAGTGATAGTACACTTCCCAACCAAATAGGTATGGAAAGTTCATTGCAAATGAACTTCCGAAGTTAGGGGTCAATAATAGCTGGTATCTGGGCCATCTAACTAGTGCTTTTCTTAAAATAGAATAATGGAAAGAGCTCTGTCCACTCTCAGCAGCCTCGCAGTCCTTTATATTAAAAAAGAATTAGTGTAGCCTTTGAAATTGTCTTTGTGGCTCCTTAAATCACAGAGAAACAGCCTGCAAAATCCAAGGATCGCAAACTCATCCAATGTTAGCTACAAACTGGAATGACCAAGCTATTTGGTGCAAGGATGTTGTTCCATCCCCTTCCCCCGCTTCACTGTTGTGCAGAGAAAACTGGGTGTCATTTTCCCATGATCTCTTGAGGGTAAAGCAGAGCTGTCCAAAGAGAACGCATAGGGGATTGTTTTAATTTTAAATTTGCTCCCAAATTAGTATTATTTAATTTACTCTTCTATTTTTAAAGCAGTTATTTCATGTGCAGCATTGGCTTCAGGCACAATGACAAAGAATGAACACATTCTAATAAGTAAGATGTTCAATAGCAACAGTAATCAGCTTATTGTTTTAAATACATAAATGGTTTTCTTGTTTGTTTGTTTTTTTTTTTCCCATGGAGAGAGCGTAATGAAAATGAATGGCTCCCAAACTTGATGTCGATTTAGGGATTTTGTATCCTATTTAAAAGATCTGTACTCTAGCCCAGTGTGCTTAACAACTCAACCCAAACCAACCTGAAACAAGTCAGCCAACCTAACCTATGATTAGGAAAGAGCTAAGTCCTCTGTTGAATATGTTAATATTTATTATGCTATGAGAGGGGAGCAGGGTTTTGGAGACTCTGCTTATAGCAACAATGACAGAAAATCCTCTAGACAAAGGCTTCAAGAGGAACACTACCATTCTAATTCACCAGCACTCCCCAAAAATAAAAAGAAGGGGCTACTCTCTGATGTGAGGTCACTTCAAGCCTCTCTTAAAGGCAGTATCTGCCTCAGCAGACAGGTATCCTGTCTGCCAAAGGATTTGTGGTGAAAGAAATCCTAAGGATAGGCCTATTGGAGGGGAAAAAAACAAAAGGAAATGAAGCACCTCACGTTAGAATTCAGATACCTCTTGTGTAAAACAAGCCAGGCTTTGATTTTAATTTCCCTCTTTTTATCACTACCTCTTTTGATTGCTAGTCCCTGAGAAAACAAACAATTGCTAGTATCTAGGCCTCTTTGGGTAAATATTAAGAATGACTGTTAGGTTTAGCCCTATATCCAGAGCTGGTTATTCCATTTTCTTAGAATCTTAGGTGAAGAAGCATTGGAAACAATCTCTTTCTTAAAAACATACCTTGGTCAGTTTCCCAAATTTATCAAATCCTAGTGTTGATGAATTATAATCTCTTTGAAGTGTTTACTTTCCTCCCTTTCTCCCTCCCTTCTTCCCTCCCTCCCTTCTTCCCTTCCTCCCTCCCTCCCTCCCTCCCTCCCTCCCTGGTTCCCTTCCTCTTGATCATGTTCTCTTGGTTTTTATTTCGCTGCTATGTTGCAGTAAGATTCAACTTATTTCTCCCATTATTTCTCTGGCTTCTGTCTGTCAATTTGTTGCCCATAAGAACACATCAACATCTAAGACTCAAACTTAAATTCCTTGTCTACAGCTTAACATGACTATCACAAAAAGTATAACAATAACATCCTACTGTAATTAGGAAAAGTGGCCATGCCTCACAATGACAAAAGGAAAGTGGGTCTCATGCTAAAATGCAGTGACTTATTATAAGCCCAGCATATGGATCAATTGGTGCAATCCTTTTGGAAAACCATTCAATAATATCGATCCCATTGGAAACATGCACATTTAACTGAGCAGCTCATGGTTAGGAATTTATCTTATTGATATAGATTTGCAATACACAGAAATATACAGAGGAATTTCATTGAGCAGTGTTTGAATAAGAGTAAAAATTAAAACATATATCTTACAAAATAGACCTAGGTAAGCAAATTCTGAAACATCTTTGCAATGTAATATTCTATAGTAGTAAAAATGAAAAAGATTTATTTAGGCTAATGTGGAACAAAAGTATAGATTATATAAATGAAAACATTTCAGAACTGTTCATTTATGTTAAAAAGAATGGCGTGTATTACACTATAACTCAAAGTATAGAGTAAATGTATATGAGTCCTTGCAAATATAACTAATTAAATAAATAAATAAGAAAAAAGGGAAATATTTTTCCCTTCAGAAGAATTCCAAATAATATGTGTAGATGATACCCTCTTCAGGAGGTGGAACTTAATTCCTATTGCCTCATGTGGGCTGAACTTAGTGACTTACTTCCAAAGAATAGAGTATAGAGATGGAAAACACTAACTTTACACAGGAGGAATCTGGCAGACATTGCCTTAGCCAAATGGTCGGCATTCATATCACCAGCCAGTGATGAGCCATATTGATAGTATGTACTGCCTGATGCAGTGTGATGAGAAGGATAATTCACCTGTGGTGTTCTTCCCTCCAGCCCATAACCCAATGTCATGAGAAAAAACACCAGACAAACTCAAATTGAGAGACAGTCTACAAAATATATGACCAATACTTCTCAAAACTGTCTAGGTAACACAAAAGGAAAGACCAAGAAACACAGCAGAGGAGACTGAGGAGAGATGACAGCTGAATGGACTCTGGGAACAACATGAAAGGACCCTAGTGAAAAAACTAGTGAAATCTGAAAAAAAGCCTATATTTCAGTTAATAGTAAATATACCAGTGTTAACTAATCTTGATACATATACCATCACTATGTAAATGTTAACAATAATGGGACCTGGATGAAGATATATGGGAATTTATTCTATAAATATAAAATTATATTTTTAAGGTTTATATGAAAAAAGCAAGGGAGAGATTTGATAACACATGCATAGAACTCTATGAAAAACTATTCAAGAAAATGTTAATACTGTTTACCCCTGAGAAAGGAGGATTGGGGTGGGGAGGACAAAGGAAAGACACACACACACACACACACACACACACACACACACACACACACACTCACCGGGGGCAGGGGGGCTGAAAGTGAGAATTTATATTTCATTTTACTCTTCTTCACTATTTTTCCCCCATGTTTGACTTTTTTAAAGCCCACCATGGCTATCAAACCACTCTCATCCCTCAACTCATCTTTTCAAAACAAGAGAGGAGACGCTTCATTTAGCCCAGAGCTGCTCTGGGCATAGCTCTGAGCAATAGTATTAGCTTTATTCAATATTTATGCCTGTCATATAATGAATCTTATACCCTGCATCTCACATTCTAAGGTTTGAGTGTCTCCTTAGATTACACCTTGTCATAACATTGGTCATAGGGGACCAATCCTTCAAAGCAACAATCCCCAGTTAGAAATATATTCTAGTCAAAACACTTATGTTCTGTCCCTAGTCACCTTTTTCTTTTTAATTGAATTTTGCATTTAGGTTGGCATGTACAATTCTTTATGGTAATAACAGAAAAATGTTTGGTCCACACTAGCATCATCTTGAGGCCATGAAATGGTTCATCAGAGGGAAACATTTCAGTGAGAACCACTTCCAATTAATTGTGAGGGCAGAGGAGAAAATGGTTATGTCAATTAGAGGATGTTAAACTTCCAGCTATCTAGAAAACAGTAAAATAGCTCATGAAAATGAAAGCCACTTGATATAATTTAGTTCATAAGTAGAAGTCCATCAGAGACCACCTTTCCTACCTTCAATCAAGATGCAACTGAGATTATAATGATTAAATAAAGAGTTTGTGATGGCATCAACACTTTTTGAGAATATGTATAAAACACACCTGGCCTGATGATTGAGCTTGGGAAAGGGCAGAGGGGAGCATATTTGCTCAAAGAGTTAGAAGGAAGGGAATAAGGCATGATGTCCCACTTCCACATGGAATAATAATATGCTAACTAGAGGCCCAGTGCACAAAATTCGTGCACGGAGGGGGGTTCCTCAGCCTGGCCTCTCCAATCTGGGACCCCTTGGGGGATGTCTGACTGCCAGTTTAGGCCTGATATGGCTGGCAGTCAGACATCCCTCTCAAAATCTGGGACAACTGGCTCCTAACCACCCACCTGCCTGCCTGTATGATTGCCCCTACCTTGCCCCCCTGCCGGCCTGATTGCTCCTACCTTGCCCCCTGCCGGCCTGATCGCCCTAACCTTTCTGCCTGCCTCCCTGATTGCCCCTAACTGCCTCTGCCTGCCTGCCTGATTGCCCCTAACTGTCCTCCCCTGCCGGCCTGATCTCGTCCCTAACTGCCCTCCCCTGCTGGCCTGATCTCACCCCCAACTGCCTTCTCCTGCTGGCCTGATCTCACCCCCAACTGTCCTCCCTTGCTGGCCTGATTGCCCCCAACTGCCTCTGCCTCGGCCCCCACCACCATGGCTTTGTCCGGAAGGAAGTCGTACGTCTGGAAGATGGCTGGTCGACCTGGTCTAATTAGCATATTACCCTTTTATTAGTATAGATAGATTATATAGCATAGGATTGCTTAATTGAGCGGTGTGGGGAAGCCTTTTTCAGCAGGAGGAGATGCTCTTGGCAGAAAAAAATACATAACCCCTATATCTGGACTTATAGCCAGCCACATGAACTATACTGCCAAACCGGTCATTAAAAAATTGAATCACTTTCTTACACCTTACACCAAACAACTGTTGCCCTTAAAACCCCTCTTAGCCCCCACCTTATGTTCTGCCTTTGCAGTTCACCCAGAGTAGGTTCTGATTGGTTGGTTTCTATGTCAGTCAGTGTCAAAAGCTCCACCTCCTAGGCAGTCATTGGCTCCTCACAGTTGACCCAGATTTGGTTCTGATTGGTTGGTTTCTATGCCAGTCAGCGTCAAAAGCTCTGCCTCCTAGGCAGCCTTTGGCTCCTTGCAATTCACCCAGATTTGGTTCTGATTGGTCGGTTTCTATACCATTCCGCATCTCCAGACCTGTCTCTGAGCCTGATCATAGAGGCGGGGCTGATCAGCAGCCACCCCAGGCTGCTGGCAAGCAGGCTGAACTACTGAACTCTGGGAGAGAGATAGAGAGGCTGGTGAGGCCGGGAGAGAGAAGCAGGGTCTGATCACCTTGCTTCTCTATCCACTGCCACTGCTGATCAGCCCCTCCTCTCTCTCTCTCTCTCTCTCCAAGAGGTCAGCAGTTCAGCTCGCCTGCTTTGTGCACAGCCTGGCGTTTGGTCGAATCTCCGGTCGTTATGGATGTTACGATCCTGGCTTTTTATATATATAGGTGGGGATGGGTTGAATGTAGAAAATTATCTTGGTGTCTGGCTAACATCAATGAATTGTGTCCTCTGTTCTGAAGGATAAAGTTCAAAAAGTTAACAGAGGCTATTTTCTCAACAGAGTTTTATGGAGATTTGTTAAGTCTTCTTCATAAATCCATGTTTTGTTTTGTTTTTTTGTTTTATGGTTTAGACTGATTCTTGTTTCTTAGCTTCTCTGTGCTTAAAGTGCATGCCTGGTAACTGGGTCTTGTTTTTTATCCACTCTGACAATTTCTGTTTAGCACATAAACAGTTAATAAAATGGTTGATATGATTGCATTTAGGCTTACCATTTTATTATACTTTATTTTTTGTTATTTCTCTGTTCTTCCTTTTTTCTCTTCTTTTGAAATATTTGATTGTTTTTAATAGTGTGTCATAATTATGTATTGTAAAAGTTTAGATATACTTAATATACATGAATCCAATGATGGCAGTGGGAAATGGTTATCTGTGGAGCTATGTCAGATGACCAAAGACGTATTTATGGAAATAATATAAGAACCATTGGTTTAAACTTCTATATAAAGAGAAAGTATAACAGGAAAAGTTGTTATATGTAATTGAGAAGTTCTGTATAGAATACATATTAGTTTTACATGCATGACTTCTGAATCAGAAGTAGGAGGAGGAACATGTTTAAGAGAAACAAAAACTGAGTTTCTTTATTTTTTTTCTGAAATGTAGAAGCTTCCAGGCCCTTTTTCTGTCTCCTCCTGTGCTTATTGCTGACTGTTTCATGACAGGACAGGAATTTGAGAGGCCAAATGAAGGGGAACTTCACAAGGACTAGGGGCAGTTCCAGACCCTGGCCCACAGCTCAAAAGCAATTTATTCATTTTTGACAAGTATGATACTTAGTTGCTGGTGATGTGTGAAACTAAATTATTGCAGCTTGAATGTCCTCATAGCCAGTGAGTTTGGATGAGAATAATTAGATGTGTGTGTGCTCATGATCTGAAATGAGCTGGTTTACTCGTTTAAGCATCTCTGCTGATGGTGTACTCACTATTGGTGGGGATGGACAATGTGTAAAAAGGTCTTTGCAAGGCTCCCAGAGAGCTCTGTGTTCTGCTCCTAGAGGAGTCCCCAGCCAAACAAACTTGGAGGGTCTGGAGTTTTGTTGGGAACCAGGGACTAGCCATGGCTCAAAGAAGCTTTTGCAACTGCTCATTATGGAGCCTCCCTTTGAAAGGTCTTCATATTTTTACTCAGCTTGATGTTTTAGTTGGCTTGGGGTCACTTTGGCTAGAGGATTTCTGCTTTTTCTTTAGGGTGTTTTCTGGAGAAGAAAGTCACTCTTTGAGGTCTCTCTACAGAGGCCCCAGGCAGCCCCCAGGCTATATTGGGCCCTTCAAGCCTAGGTAGCCTTCCCAGTAGTCTCTGTTTTGGGGAGGAGATGGTCAGAACCAGCAAGGATTTATTCACTGCCTTTGCAAGGATATTTATTTGAGCCAGTGGGTGATTTGCTATTTACATAAGAAAGAGAGAGTAGAAATCCCTGAGGGAGGGCATCGTTTAAATTAATGTGCCTCCCATCTATATATATAAGAAGCCAGAGACCAATGCTGTCACGACCATAACGACCTGACAACCAGTTGGTATGACACCCATTGCAGCCAGCAAACTGGCCTGATCCGGGCCGATCGCCCCCAACACCCTGATCAGGGTGGGGCCAGCCGGCCAACCGCCTTGGCTGGCAGAAATTTGGGGTCTAGGGACCTTGGAGTTGCTCAGTCTCAGTCTCAGGCAGCTGCATGGGCAAAGCTCTCCTTTGGCAGAAGTGGACCCAGAATCAGGGCACTGGAGTTGGGGATAGGGTGGGGAGGTTTTCCTGGTGGTCACAGCAGTCCCCGCAGGCTGCGCACAGCACCTGGGCATCTGGCCCTGGTAGGAAGAGCAGGAATAGGGGCCAGCTGGTGCTGCTGGACCCAGAGACCTGACGTGGGCTCTTACCCCGCCCTCTGGGTCCAGCAGCACCAGCAGGTGGGCCATGATGTGCGTGAGGTGCTGGGCTGCAGACAGGAGGGGAAGCAAGCCAGGAGGGCAAGGCCCTATGCCAGACAGAGCCCAGAGTGGCATGGAAACCCTGACAGGGTGGACGGGGCTCCAGCCATGCACCTTTTTGGCCTTGGCCTTGGAATTCAGAGGTCAGACCCACTTCAAGAGAGAGGACGTGGCGGAAAGTGGCAAGGCCACAGGAGGTATAGGAAACGTTGTGGCCATCTTTGGGAAACACAGCTGCCACGGTCTTAAGTAACTATGAACAGATACTCTTAGGTCTCGGTTCTATAGAAGAGTAAGCTGAGACTAAAAGAAGGGAGCCTTTCCGCAACACCTCACCCACTTCTCAGACCTGACCCTGTGCAGCATTGTTTTCATTGAAAGTAGAGGATCCAAAATGTTTTTAGGTCTTTGCTATTTTAGGCAGAAAAGACTCTAGCACAGGCAATTGGTGCTTGGGAAATCATCGGAAAGCTGGAGGAGTGGGTATTAGGCTGGGACCCAGGAAAGACTCCCTGCCCAGCGGGAGGAGCTGCCCCCTCAGCCACAACTGAATTCTAGGACACTCTAGCACAGCTGTGACCTGGGGATCAGGAAACTGCTGCCCCCGCAAGTGCCCTCCAGCTCCCACAAAACAGGTTGCTGGGCACTGCCTCTGCCACAACAGCCTGTGCACAGCCTGGATTCTGCTGCAGAAAACCTCACACATCTTTGCAAACATGATCACCAGCAGCAAACAGCCCAAACTGCGGGAAGATGCTTCTGCCCCACTTCTGCTTTCAAAATATTGTGCAAGCGCATCCAATTGGCAGAAACAAATTCATGTCTAGAAACCTATGCAAAGGAGTTTGGGCAATTTCAAACTTTCATCTAGGAGTGAGATCTTGCCAATGTACCTCGTGCCTGTATTGTTAAAAATGGGGCCCAGCTGGTGGGGGTCAGTGGTTGAGCACTGATCTATAACCAGGAGGTCGTGATATGATTCCTGGTCAAATTTCGGGTTTGATCCTCAGTAGGGGCATGCAGGAAGCAGCTGATCAATGATTCTCATCATTGATGTTTCTATCTATCTCTCCTTCTCCCTTCCTCTGAAATCAATAAATATATATATTTTAAAAGGGGTCATGCTGTATATATGTGTTATAATGGGTTTTTCACTAACCATACTTAGAGAACATTATTTATTTATCATTCATTTAAATTGATTTCAGAGAGAAGAAGGGAGAGAGAGAGAGAAACATTGTTCCATTGTTTCCTGCACTCACTGGACTGGGTATTGAATCTGCAATGTGGGCATGTGCCCTGACTGGCAATGGATCCACTACTTTCTGGTGTATGGGATGATGCTATGCTGGTACCCTGACCCCAAATTCCAGCCTCAAGAACTGTGAGGAAAATACATTTCTGTTATTTAAGCCACACTCTTGTTTCAACCTATTCCAGTCTGTACTGGTGGACTTCCACTACTTCTCTAGATTCTAACCTTGGGAATCCTGAACATAACTCCGGAACTTTCAAATCCCCTTTGTTTCTGCCCATTGCTGTGTTTACTTTACCCCAGAACCTATCCTCCACGTTTCTCCAGACTTTGGAATTGATTTCCAAATTTGATCTGCCCAGAGATAGGTTTTCAACAGGCAGTCTTTTTTCTTGACACCCACAAGCTTTAATAAGATAATTGTTCGCAACTCTTCTGGGGAGATAATTATCTTAAATATAAAGACATGAAAAGTGGCAATTATTCTAGAATAGTATGTGCTTTAAAAGAGCATAAGGAGTTTCTTGCATTTGGAGTGCAGTAGAAACAGAATGACAAATACTGCTATAGGATGGAGGATGGTACAAGTTTTCTGAAGGGCAATGTGGAAAAATATTTGAAGAACCTTAAAAATATACTTACCTACAAATTCTCCTGCTAAAAATTTTATCCAAATAAAGTAAGTAAAGAGGCACTAAGTATTTATTTAAACTGATTCCATTGTGAATAATTAACATAACCCAAGTTCTCCAAATAGGAATTAGATAAATATTAAGTTGAACCATCTGAAATTACTGATAGTTGACCTATGGAAACAGCTTTTCGTGTGGCTTAATCTAATAAATTGTGGGATGTTATTATGACAGACTTCTATGCAGGTATTAAAAATAATATGTTAAAGAATATCTAATACTATAAAAATGCTGTATCATAAAAGTAGGATATAAAAACCTGTAAGAGATCTCCATTTTATTTGCTTAAAATACATGCTTGAGTATATATGCAAAAAATCATCAGGAAATGACTAGAAGAAAACATTCATGTTAATAGTTCACTGAGTGATTGGATTATTAGTTTTTAATTTTACTTTTGTCTTTGTACCTTCTATCGTCCCCCAAATTTGTGTGGTTATAATAATACTAGTATTCTGCACTTCCTCCCAAAGTCCTATAGTAAGCATTTTCCATGTTGTTGTATACTCTTCACTATTGTTTTAACGGATTAATAATAATTGAATAGAATTCCATCAATTATTTAAATATCCTGCCATGGTAGGCTATTGGCTGACTCACCTTTGTTCAGGTGACATTTATATACCTTTGGCTGTCCAGTGCTTACTTGGCATAAATCCACTTGAAACCCATACTGAGGGGTTCAGAGGAAGACTGTGTAAATGTGGGCTGTCCAGAGCCCCTTCCTGTGTGAGGAAGTTCTGCCTGCATGGTGGTGAGGCTCCATGTGATGAAAGAGGCTTTGTGTTCTCCACCCACTGGTAAAACATGGATTGGAAGAATGTTGCCTCCTTTAGAAAACTTCAGGGCCTGGACACATGACATTAAATTGGCCTGTCATCTTGTTTTTGTTTGAACACAGAAGGGTATAAGGCAGTCAGAGGACATAGAAGGGCAGCATCCCATAGAAGGTATACCATCTCCATTCCTCATACCTGGATACCTCCATCTGAATGGGTGTCTGCTGAGGGCCTGGCCCAGCTGGGGGAGCTTCGGGGTGCAGGAGCTTTCTTAGGGCACAGTAACAACTGTCTGCCAAAGCCCAGGAGAAAGCAGCTACTGCCTGCTGTTTCATTCACAAGCATTTATTGAGCTACTGCTATGTATCAGATGATAGGCTGGGTCTGGAGATAGCAGCTGAATAAAACATGCTTCCTGCTTTCCAGAAGCTCACATGAATGATGATAGGCAAGTGAATGGGTCATTTAGAGGCCAAGAGAGATGGTGACACCAGAGAAATAAAGAGAATGTTGTGAAGGACACAAAGGAGAAGCATCAGGACTGGAGAAGCTTCCAGAGGAGGTGATGTTTGAGGTGGGTGTTAAAGGATGAGAGGTGTGCTGCTGCCAGGTGGTTGAAGGAAGGAAATAGTGTCCCTTTGCTAGGAGGGCAGCCAAAACTGCACACCTGGGGACGGGGAGGCTTCTCTTTGAGCGCTGAGCAAACACTTTTGCTGACCCACTGATTGTGTCAGCTGCATTTGCACCTGCTGACAGTGAGCTGTGGCTGACTTGCTTGTAGCCTTTGACAGCAGACTAAGGGGCTACTTCCAAGACATAAATGGTAAATACCTGAGTCCAATGGCCTGCAGTGTGCCTCTCCCTTCAATCCAGATCTTTTAATTTTTTTTGAAGTTTTTAAGTGACAACGTGATGAGCTATTTCTAATTAGAAAAATGACTTATGCTTATTATTAAAATTTCAAACAATACATGAGCATATGAGGAAGAAAGTAAGCATTACCCTAAATCCTTCAGAAATCTCTACTGGTAATGTTTTGAAAACATCCTTCAACATATTCTTCTATATGACCAGGGCCTTAATCACAAGCTGGTTTCTTTTTTTGTTGTTGTTGTTAGCTATCTCATTCTCCATAATAGGGACAGATTTCCATTTCAATTAGATCTAATTCTACAGTATATGTAGTGGAAGTACCTTTTCTCCTGTATGGATAAATCATTGATTCATTATTATTTTTAACCGATGACTTATTGATAGATTTTTAGGTAGTTTAAAAATGTTTCTATTATGAACATTCAGTAAGAAGCATCCTTTTATATACAGGGGTGGGCAAAAGTAGGCTTACAGTTGTTTGCCTGGAAAAAATCATGCAGGTTATGATTATGACAGTAGCTGTATTAACTTGAAAGAATGTCGCAATGGCACAGTGCACTTAGGAACTATCTTGTAAGTGCTCACATTGCTGGCCTTCATTATTTACACATTTTGTAGTCTACTTGCTATACTCAAAGCACACTTTGTCACAGAGTTCTTGCCTGCTTTTGCCCACCCCTGTACATCTTGAACATTTGTCTTAGTATAAATTCCTAAAAGTGGAATTACTAGATCAAATAATATGTGCATTAAATGTTTGATATGTGTTGCCAAATACACATTGCTCTTCTGAAAGGTTTTTTCAATAGGATGGAAAGCACCGTTTTCTCAGACCCTACCAACACTAGGAAGCCTCAGTTTATATTGACCATTTGATGAGATTTTATTATTTTCATTCACTTTTATTTATTATTAGTTTGATCATTTTCGCCTATTTATTCATCCTTTATATGTCTTCTTTTGTGAATGTCCTATTCATATTCTTTGTCTGTTCTTTTTCTCTTCTATTGAAATACCGATTTTTTTTTCATATTGACGATTTGCAAGTGTTCTTTATATAAGGGCATTTACATGTTGCTATACCTACTGCAAATATTTTCTTCATGTATAACTTGACTTTTTATTTTTTATGTTGTCTTTTTGCCATATAATGTTTAAAACAAAATAAGATAGTCATAACTAATCTCCCTTTCTTTCATGGTTTTGTATTTTTACATCATTCTCTTCATCTACTTCTGATCATATTTGTCTCATTGCTTGTGCCTGACTGAATTTGAGCCATGGATGAAAACCAGATGGCTAAGGATTCATTCTAATAAGACTGAGACTGTGTTGGTAAAACAGGGGAACATCTAAAAAATGTGTCTGAGATCATCTCTGTCCTCTCATTCAAAGACATAACTTTGCCCTTTTCCCATGGGGTGTGGGGTTCCCATGCTGTGGTTTCAGGACAGTTTGAGGACAGGATTATGAAGATTATCTTTTAACAAACACAAAATGAAGAAAACCATGTCTTCTTTAAAAAGGGTGTCCTCTGCCCATCCCATTGTGGACAGGGCGGCACTAAAGACTGAATTGAGCCTAAGTAATAGGGAAGACTAAGACAAATTGATGTAGAAGATAAAATCCTTTCTAAAGAGCCAGTGTGAAATAGCCTCATTTATTAAGTGTCTATTCTGTGTCCTCCAACATCTCACATGATAGATAATCCTTTCCCCATTTTACATATCTTAAAAACTAACCAACAAACAAGACTTGCAGAGGTGAAAGAAGTGATCTCAGGTCATGTCGCTAGTAAGTAGAAGAACTGGAATTCGAATTCTGATCTTAGCTGAGTCCAAAGCTAATAACAGCAACAAAAAGCAAGTATCATTGAATACTCATCTTGACAGGCATTGTGCTAAGTGCTTTACATTTATTAGCTCTTTTAATATGATAGCAACCATTTGAGATAAGCATTTCTATTTTAAAGATGAGAACACTAAAGCCCAGAGCAGCTAAGCAGCATGCCCAAGGTCACATAGCTAGTAAGTTGCAGAATCAGGAATTGAAATAAGACATTCTGAGCGTTGTCACCTGTGCTTTTGTCTTCATCCAGATCTGTTCTTTGGTTTTAACTTTCATATTTAAAATACAATAACTTTATTATTTATAATTATTAAATGCTCATGCTTATTAAAATTTCAAAAACATCAAACAAATGATTATTTCCATCACTTCACACTGCTTGCTCCCAACATATGTCCTGAATTAGAAATCGCCCTTGGGAGAATTTTGCACCCTATTCCCACCTTCCAAACTTTGAAGGTTATATCCCTGTCTGTTATCTTCATGAAAATATATTTTTTGGATAACTACTAAATGGGAGAAAGAATAATTTATATGGTTTCCAGGCAATCTTGGTATTGTGAAGCGTGACCAAAGTACCTGGAAAAGTTAATAAGTGAGTGATTGTTTAATTACTTAACTACTAATGACTTTCCAGGAATCAAATCATTTGGTTTTGCACTTGAACATTTTCTATTAGGTTGATTGGAAAGAACCTGTGATGCAGCCAGAGTTCTGAGCTCCAAAGGTCATTGTATTGGGGTCACCGTTATTGATTTTACCATGGGTTCCACTAAAACATCGATTAAGGTATTGACCAATTATTTTAACGCATCCTCTCTTTTAGTAGGTATGAGTAACACATTTGGTGTTCAAAAAAAAAAAAAATAGTGCTTTCCAAATTTTGCTCCCCAACCTGGAACCTTTTTCTGTAATGAGTTTATATTTTCTTTCGATTGGTGACCTTACTAGAAAGTATTTTCCCAAAGGTTGAACATATGTTAAATTTGAGTATATAAATAATGAATGCCAGGTTTCAGAAAATCTTTAGATACATAGAGTTCATTTGCATTTGGGCATTTTCCCCACCCTCTTTTCCCAACACAGACATACTTTTGTATACAATGTAGCCAACTCCACAATTTCTCCTTCCCCTCAACTAACTGGTTTTGTGATATTCAGCAAGGGATGGGGCATGAATAATTTAATGAGAGTTATTAGAAAGAAACAAAAATGAGAAAGTATTAATTCCTGGATACAAAGAGAATGCTTCTTACCCTTTTAGTAGGGCCTTATAGCAGGGATTCATATCACCTATAGGGCTGGTTAAAACTACAGGTTCCTAACCCTAAAGATTCTGATTTGGTGGGTCTAGGGTGAACCCTGAGAATTTGCAGTTCTCACAAGTTTCTGTGATTGTGATGATTTTAAAGCATGGCCAAAGTTTCCAAAACTCCTCCTTCCCTTTGAGCTATCTTATGCTTCTGCTTCTCCATCAACTCCATATTCATTTAACCAATAAGACTTGTAGATTTTACCCTTTACATGCTTCTCATACCTACTGACTTCCTTGTACAGACTACCACTGGCCAGATTCACCTAGACTAGTCTCCTCATCTTTTGATTCTTTTCCATGCCTCTGATATGGCCCCTGCCTTAAATTCATTTATCACTCTGTAGACAGTGTAATCATCTAATACTAAAATCAACTCCTTCTTGTAATTCTTTCCTATAAAGTTGTCGTTCATCTTTTAAAACTCACTTCAAAAATTATCTCCTCAAGGAAGGCTTCCTTGGAACCTTTGCTGGGCTAGATAGTTCTCTTCTGTCTCACATATCTCCTTGTGCATACCTTTAGTTTTCCATTTATTGAAATTGTGTGTAGTGGTTTCTTCATTAAAATGTAAGTTCCTTCAGGCAGAAATCATAGCTTACTCATTTTCCTACCCCCAACCTCCTAAGATAGGAACAGAATAATTGCTTAATAAATGTCAGACTATACTAAGTAGTAACACTGGTTAGGTGGTAAGGACATGTTGGGCAGGATGTCATTTATTCATTCATTTATTCAAATATTTACTGATTGCTGCTATATTGAATTGTGCACCCCCCCATTTATATGTTGAAGTCACAACTCCCAATACCTCAGAATGTGATTATATTTGGAGAGAGGGTCTTTAAAGAGGAAATTAAGTGAAATGAAGTCATTAGGGTGTCCCTAATCCAATATAACGGATGTCCTTATATGAAGAGGACATTAAGATACAGATGCAAGGAGGGAAGACATTTGTAAACTAAGGATATAGGTCTCAGAAGAAATCAACCCTCCCAACACCTTGATCTCAGACTTATAGTCTTTAGGAATGTGAGAAAATAAATTTCTGTTGTTTAAGTCATCCAATCTGTGGTATTTTGTTATGGCAGCCCTCATAAACTAATATAAGGACCTATTATGTATTAGGTGTTATTCCAGGCCTTGGGGAGATTTGGGTGAATCCCACACACAGGGCCCCTGCCCTCATGGAACTTGCAGTCTACTGAGTGTCTCCTAGATGTAAATGACTTTTCAGTTCAGCACAATAAGTGGCCTCCACATGCACAGCCATGGGTACACACGATGACACAACCAAATACCCAATATCAAGGCATTTACAACATAAATGCCTGACAATGCTTAACATGCATAGTAAAATGAAGAGACAATTCAATACCAACTTAGACTGAGGGCAAAAACATCCTTAGGAATGCCAAAATGGTGGGGGACTGTTTAGGACAAAGTGTATGGAGAAATTATTCATTCAAAGACTTCAAGGAAGCAAACTTCAGGTAGGCAGGGCTTAGACCCAGGGGAACAGGGCCTATGCCCCGGAAAAAGAGCAGTGGGAGCAAAGATCCAGAAGTGGTTAGCCTGAAGCTTTGAGAAGGGAGTTAGTCCTCCCCTGCAGGCCTGGTCACCCCTAACTGCCCTCCCCCGCCAGCCTGGTCACCCCCAACTGCTCTCCCCTGCAGGCCTGGTCGCCCCCCAACTGCCTTCCCCTGCTGGCCATCTTGTGTCCATATGGGGGTGGCCATCTTGTGTTGGAGTGATGGTCAATTTGCATATTACTCTTTTATTAGATACGATTGAAAGTTTTATCTGGTGGCCATTTGTAGGGTGATATAGATAAGTGGTTCTCCAGCTTGGCTGCACATTAGCATGATCTGGAGAGTTTTGAAAAATCTTGATGCCAAAATGTATCCAATTACCCAAATTCTTTACCAGAAATTTCTGTTCCCCCGAATCCTTCCTCCATGTCTTCTCCTCTCCAACACACACCCCCAAAACCCAGTTCCCTCAACCTCTTCTATTTTCATTGCAGTTATTTTTATCTTATTTTGCCTATTTCTCTATAGCAGACGATTTTATGTTTTTAAAAATATTTTTATTGATTTCAGAGAGGAAGGGAGGGGGATAGAGAGACAGAAACATCAATGATACAAGAGAATCATTGTTTGGTTGCCTCTGGTGTGCCCTACACTTGGGATCAAGCCCACAATCTGGGCATGTGCATCATAGGTTGGTGCTCAACCACTGAGCAACATCAGCTGGGCATATCAGATTGTTTTAAAAATGTAGTGCCCAATATTAACTTCCCTCTTGTAACAAATCTACAAGTACTGAGTATTGCCCATCTCTTCATTAGTATTACCAGATTTACAACAAGAAAGTTATAGACCCTCTTCAAAATGTCTCCCAGTTCCTAAGCAAAGGAATTATCCATCTACCTATCTATCTACTATCTATCCAACCATCCATCCATCCATCCATCCATCCATCCATCCATCCATCCATCCCCATGTCCATTTAACTTTGGCACTTGTAGGGCAAGGTTGCTCTGGTATATAATGTGAGTATTTAATCCTCTCTTCTTAGTTCATTGATATTTGTGCATATTTATTACATCTCCTATATCTCTTGTAAATTTTTTTGTTTGTCGGCCCATTTTTCTTCTTTTACCTACTGAATCCTCCAAGTATTAAGAATCATACCCTGTTTTATTTACCCTGAATACCAATGAGTACAAAGCAGCTTCACAGGTAGTGATAACTATTTTCTTCAAGAAAGATGTCAAACAGCCCTTTATAAAAGAGAAAGGTTAAGGGTCTGCCTAGCTCAGCTGAGCATATTAGATCTCACTTCACTGTCAATTTTAAATAAAGATGGAAAATACAGCTGGCAGGGTGAGAGCTGTGTGTTTTCTTCTGCCCACAGAGGCTGGGACTGACCAGATGTTCTGTAGTTGTGGTAGTGCTACAGGTACAGGGAAGGCTCGGAGATCCTTTTGATCTGGGCTGCAGGCAGTGATTCTGTCTGAATGATTCATCTTCACTCCATTTCTATTTTCCTCCAGGCAACACAATCAATCCTCTGAAACAGTGGTTCTCAGATTCATTACCCCAGGAGTTCATAAGACTGAAACATAAATAGGGTCAAGAAAAGTTTAGATAAATTAATGAAAGGCAGGCTTGTGGATTTGTGTTTTTGAAGGGAAAGGGAACGTAAGGATGTGAGTTGTCCCTGTCTCTGAGATCACCACCCAGCCTAGCCATCTCTTAACAACTGTCTGCTTGGCCCTATTTTCAGAGATGGTCCAACTGCATTTCCTACATGTTTCAGGAGTACAGACATACAGTGAGGTCACTGATTCTACATATATCTGGGAAAATTGCAACTGGAGACACTCATGTGTGACTAACTGATGCTGTCCTTCATGTCATCACAAAACCCTAATAAGAAATGAAAGCTTCAGAAAATCTTGAATGTATCTCTTATGCTAATAATCCTTACATAATTGTTGGTGTTTTTTAAAATTTTGTTTCTGCCTTAAGAAAACAGAAATGTGTTCTCAGAGTCTTGTAGGCCAGAAGTCTGCTATCAGTCTCCTGGGACTGAAATCAAGGTGTCAGCAGGCCACACTCCCTCAGAAGGCTCCAGGACAGAGTCCGTGCCTTGTCTCCTCCAGCTCCTGGTAGCTGCTGGCATTCCTCAGCCACATCACTCCAATCTCTGCTCCTGTCTTCACACTGCCTCATCCTCTGTGTGTCTAATCTCCCTCCACCTCTCTCTTATAAACACTTTAGGATCCACCCAGATAATTCAGAATAATATTTTCATTTCTAGACTCTTAACTTAATCACACCTGCAGAAACTTTGTTACCCAAGGCAACAGTCACTGGTTTTAGGGATTAGGAGACCTTAGTCCAGGTATTAGGATAGAAATTTATTTCTCTCATAAAAGAAGTCTGGAGATAGGCAGATGAGGCCTGGTAAGGCAGCTGTGTAATGTCAGCAGAGTGACGGTTCTTACATAACTGGCCAAATCCTAGTATTTCATAAGCAAATATTAAAACGGAGTTGTACAAATGCCTAATGAACTGCTGAGCAAGGAAACTGTGGTTGATTCTATTAAGATCAATAAGAAAACCACACAGGAGAACTTAAGAGAATATTCTGAAGAAGATGCCTAAGTTTCTGTCCCTAAGACACTCATCCAAAGGAATTCTTTCTTTAAGAAGAGTGGGAACAGTTTGCTATCAAATCACTTCAATACTGCCTTTCTGGTACACTGGAGAGGAGAATTTAGAATTTCTCTTAAAAAGTTGACTTTAGGCCTCATTATTTTACTTTTCAGAAATGTTCCCAACATTGCAAATAACTTATGCAGAGTGAAGGATGACAGGCCAATTAGCTGCCAAATCAAGAATGAGAAGACTGGGGGACGTTTGGACTGGAAAATTCCATTTACCTGAGCAGCCAGAGGGCAGGGGAAGCTGACATTTAGGAGAGGATAAATACAAACAGTGTTTTTCTGCTGCCTTTAATAATGTGGCAACAGAAAGAACCAACTAAAGAAACTCAACCAAAACCAGATAATAACAACTTCCTGTTGCTTTAAAAATATAATAATAGCTGCAACAAACTATGGGACGAAGCTCCAGGAGTAACAGTAAACAAAAGAGAGGAAATACAGCTTTGACTCTTGGGGTTCCAAATGGCAATAATCACTTGCCAAGGATTATGGTGTGACCACTGACCACTGACCACAAACCATTTCCTTTACCATCCAACGAGAACTGAACGTAAGGGGACCAGGGACTCTTCTTGTGTGGAAGGTGGGGTTGCAACACTCAGATGCTAATGAGGCCTGAGCTCCATCATTAAGCTGAAAAGCATGATTTTCTTTTCTTAGGAACTGAATTGTCAAATAGCTGGATGGTAGGAGGAAGGCCTGTTTTGTTAGGAGGAAGCATTCATAACCCTGGCTTTAGTTAAGTAGAGAACAGTTCTTAATATTCTCTGAAATTAGACCAACAAAACGCTAATTCTTTAAGGAAATCAACCCAAAACCAGGAATGGCAAATATCATTAGAATAATCAATTTATTGGTCATGTATGCTAATATGACTGAACAGATGTAGATAGACTACAAAATTACACATTTCCTCTAAGTTTTCATGGCCTGGGTTCATTGTTTTATTTGAGTGAGTCAGGGTACTGTATGAGTTGCATGCATCCTAAGCCCTCCTAAAGCAGGGGTGTGACCCCTAGCAGGCAAGGCCTGTGGCAGCATTAAAATGAGTTACTAAGCTATTCTTGGGCCAAATCTGAGATGATTTTTCCATAGATGTGGGATCAGCAGTGATAAACTGCCCAGTCTGAGCCTTTTATTGTAAATAAAAAGTGAAAACTACTTCATCATGAGGTAACACAGCATCTTAATAGTGGGTCCAGACAACATTTATAAAATAGACCCTATAGCATAATGGAAAGAGAAAACCTGACATTTTTGCTGGTTATCATGGTCCAGGGGGAGAAGTAGTAAGTAGGCTGAAAGATGCTAAGTATAAATGTTTAGGGATAATACTTATTCTTTTGGATCATGTTTACTTTTAAGGCTTTCCCCTTTGAGATTTTTTTTTGAAGCTCATAATATCAATTTGAGTTCTAGATATTCAAGTAAAATTTATGAATTCAGCTTTGATAACACTCACCATATTTTTTCTTATGTGTGCTAGGAAGGGATAGGGTCAAGAAGGAAGGTTGCTTATAGTTAGATCCCATGTTCAGCAAGATATTTACTTGAAGTCAGTTAAAGTTGTACAAGTTCACATGAGTTTCCTGATTCATTTTTTGTTTTTCAAACTTCTTTGAGGTTGTCATACAATAACTGAATATATTACAATTCTGTTACATTTTGACATATTCATATACCCATGAAACTATCACCATAATCAAGAGAGTGCATATAGCCATCACCCTTAAAAGTCTGGGTCCCTTTATAATCTCTTTTCTCTCTCCTCCCCACATTACCCTTCACCCCCTGACAACCACTGATTTGTCATTATAGATTAGTTTGTATTTTCTAGAATTTTATATAAATAGAATCATACAGTATACTAGTATATTCTACTTTGCCTGGCTTATTTCCCTCACTCAGCATAATAGTTTTGAAATTTACCCATATTGTTATGTGTATCAACAGTTCATTTATTTCTGTTCCAGGTAATATTATATTATACGAACATACCAAAATTTGTTTATCTATTCAACTATTGATAGACATTTGTGTTATTTCCAGTTTTGGGAAATTAATGAGTATTTTAAGGAAGTCCCTGTAAAAGTCATTGTATGGACATGGTTTTCTTTTAATAAACTTTCCCCCCCTTATGAGCAAATGCCTGAATGGAATGGCTGGATTGTGTGGTTGGTGTATGTTTAATTTTCAGAGTTTGGTGTTACATATTTCTTTCACTGAGTTCAGAATATTTTAAAATTTCCCATGAGACTTATTTGACTCATCAGTTATTTAGAAGTATGTTGTTTAATTTCCAAATATTTGTGAATTTTTCAGATATTCTGTCTTTGATTTTCAGTTTAATGTCGCTGAGTTAAAAGAATTATGTTGTATAATTTTTATTTTAAATTTGTTAAGGTTTATTTTATGTCACAGAATATGTTCTATCTTGATGAATAGTCTACGTGTTCTTGAGAAGAATGTGTATTTTGCTGTTTTTGGATGAAGTGGCCTATAATGTCAGTTAGGTCAAGTTGGTTGGATGTGTTGCTAGGCTCCTCTATATCCTTACTTATTTTCTGTCCACTTCTCCTATCAATTACTGAAAGATAAGTGTTGAAACTTCAAAGGTAATTGTAGATTTGCCTATTTGTTCTTTGAGTATCTTAAAATCCTATTATTCAGTAGATAAATGGTTAGAATTGTTATGTTTTTGTGGAGAATTGGCTCCTTTCTCATTATTTATTCTCCCACTTTATCCCCTGTAATATTTCTCATTCTTGTCTGTTTTTCCTGATATGAAGATAGTTTCTTTGGCTTTCTTTTTAGTAGTTTTTGCATGCCATATATATTTCATTTCGTTTACTTTTACTGGCAACCTAGCTATTACTTTATATTTAAAGTTGATTTTTTGTAGACGGCACATAGTTGGGTCTTATTTTCATTTATATCTAACTGAATAATCTTTGTTTTTTCATTAATTGTGTTTAGGTAATTTAAATTTAATGTAATTATTGATATAGTTAGTTTTAAATATAATATCTTTCTAAATGTTTCCTATTGGTATCATTTATTTATTTTCTTCTTTCAGATTGACTATTTTTTATTATTTCATTTTATCTCCACTATCAATTATGTCTGTCAATTAAAAACAACCTTTCTAGTTTTCCCCTAAGATTTACAATATATATTTAATTGATCAGAATTCAAATAATGTTAACCATTTTACCTGTCATATAAGAACCTTGTAATAATATATTCCCAGTTTCTCCCTCTCATTTGTTGTGTCATTGTTGTTATTTGCATTTTATAATTTCATTGCTGTTTATTGCTTTTAGAGCAATTAAAAATAAAAAATTTATATTTGCTTCCATTTATTTCATTTCCATTGCTCTTCATTTTCTTAGGAGATCTACACTTTTTCTGGTAATTCACATATTCAACCTGAAAAACTTCCTTTATCATTTCTTGTAGTTGAAGATCTAAAGGTAATGAATTAACTGAGCTTTTATTCCTATAAGAAAGCCTCTATTTCTTCCTTCCTCTTCAAAAGCTCTTTTCTTTGGGTTTATAATCCTGAATTGAGGTTTTTAAAACTACTTTAAAGACATTACTGCATTGTCTTTTGGCTTGTATGGCTTCTGATGAAAGTCTGCTCTATTCTTATCTTTGTTTCTCTATACTTAATATGGCTTTTTCCCTCCCTCTAGCTGCCTTCAAGATTTTCTCTTTGTCATTGTTTCTCAGTAGTTTAAATATCCTGCTTTGTGTTTTCTGAACTTCTTGGATTTGTGGCTTAGAGTATGTCATTAATTTTATTAGACCACTTGACATTATTTTATAGCTCTTGGATGCTCTTTTTTAAAAAGTGTTTTTCTTTGTATTTTTGTTTGAGTTATTTCTATTGACTTATCTTGAAGGTCACTGACTTTTTTCAGCTATGTCCGGTCTACTGATGAGCATGCGGAAGGCATTTTTTATGTCTGATAGTGTTTTTATTTCTTGCTTTTCTACTTGCTTTTTTTTTTTTTTGCAGTTTTCATCTCTTCATTAAAATTACCCATGTGACCTTGTATTGTCCCCTCTTTATTGCCATTGACATTTTAATCAGTGTTTTATATTTTATTGCTAGTTGTTTTCTGTTTGTCCTTTTTCCATTTCTCCTTCTTACTGCTTTCTTTTGAAAGTATTTTTGTATGATTCTATTTCATTTTCTTTATTAGTGTATTAACTACAACTCTTTGCCTTGTTTTGTTAGCAGCTGCTTTAGGATTTATAGTTCACTTAAGTACTTAACTTAGTTAACTTAGCACTGTCTGCCTTCAAGTAAACATTACACTGAGTGGCCAGATTATTATGATCTCTGAATGCATAATAATCTGGCCATTCAGTGTGTGTGTGTATGTGTGTGTGTGTGTGTGTGTGTGTGTGTGTATATATATATATATATATTAGAGGCCCGGTGCATGAATTCGTATTCGTGCATGGGTGGGTCCGACCAGCCTGGCCAGGGGGAGGGGACATGGGCAGTTGGCCGGCCTGCCTGCTGGTCGAGGGGACAATTTGCATATTAGCCTTTTATTATATAAGCTATACACTGAGTGGCCAGATTATTATGCATTCAGAGATCATAATAATCTGGCTACTCAATGTATACTGCTTATAGTATACTACAGGCCCGATGCATGAAATTTGTGCAAGAGTAGGCCTTCCTTCCCCTGGCTGCTGGCACCAGCTTCCCTCCGGCACTGGGGACCCAGGCTTCCCTTGCAGCCCCAGCTTAGTCCAGAAGGTGATTCGGAAGGATGTCCAGTCTAATTAGCATATTACGCTTTTATTATTATAAATGAACTTTACACTACTATATTTCCAGATCTCACATTGTGGCCTTTATGCTTAGTTGTCATATCTTTTACTTTTATAATTATTATAAATCCCATACTACAGTATCATTATTTTTGCATTAAATCAGGGATTGGCAAACTAAGGCCTAATAGGCAAACAAGCTTTCCACCTGTTTGGGTAAATGAAGTTTTACTGTAACACAGCCATACAAGCACTTTGCATTCTTTTTAATGGCTGCCTTCACCATAGAGCAGCAGAGGGTATTGTGTGCCACAGAGACTGTATAGCACACAATACCCAAAATAGTTACTCTTTGACCCTTTGCAGAAAAAAGTTTACCAAACGTTATTCTAGATGGCCAGTTATCTTTTAAAGATGCTCTAATGATAAGAAATTAATCATAATTATTAACCCACATAGTTAACATTTCTGATGTGTTTCATTCCTTTGTGTAGATACATATTTCTACCTGTTATCATTTTCCTGTTACTGAAAGATTTCCTTTAATATTTCTTGAAGTGCAGGTCTGATAGTGATGGATTCTTTCAGCTGAATTTTCTAAAAAGTCTTTATTTCACCTTCATTTTAAAAATATTTTTACTGGTTGTAGAATTCTATCTTGACAATTATTTTTTTTCATTACTTTAAAGATGTTGCTCCACTATCTCCTCATTTGAATTGTATTTTTTTCATTTGTATTGTCTTGATGAGAAATATGCTTTCATCCTTATCTTTGTTCTTCTATATATATCATGACTTTTGGGGGCTGCTTTTAAGATTTTTGTTTAATTACTGGTTTTGAGCAATTTGATTATGATGTGTCTTGGTGTAGTTTTCTTTATATTTCTTGTGCATGGGGTTGGTTGAGCTTCTTAGGTCTGTGGGTTTATATTTATCAACAAGTTTTTCAGCAGTTATTTCTTATGATGTTTCTGTCTCTCCTTTCTTTCTCATTTTTCTTTAAAATATATTTTTATTGATTTCAGAGAGGAAGGGAGAGGGAGAGAGAGAGAGAGAAACATCAATGATGAGAGAGAATCATTGATTGGCTGCCCCGTGACACCCCCTATTGGGGATCAAGCCCACAACCTAGGCATGTGCCCTTGACTGGAATCGTACCTGGTACCCTTCAGTCTGCAGGCCGATGCTCTATCCACTGAGCAAAACCAGCTCTGGCTTTCCCAGTTTTATTAAAAAAATTATATACAACACTGTATAAATTTAATGTATACAGCATGATGGTTTGATTTACATATATTGTGAATTTATTACTACAAGAGGTTCAGGTAACATCCCTCTTCTCATATAGATACAATAAAAAGAATATAAAAAATGAAGGAAAAAAATTCCTTCTTATGATGAGAACTCTTAGGATTTATTCTCTTTGTTTTTTGTTAATTCTCACCTGAGGATATTTTTTCCATGGATTTTTAGAGAGAGTGGAAGGAAGGGAGGAAAAAGGGAGGGATAATGATCTGCCAAGTGATTGAAAAGTATTGTTTATGTTTAGAAATTCATATCATTTCAAGTTTCAACTTGAGGTCTAAAACACATTTTGTTTAGCTCAGTTTCTCTAAGTTGATATTGACAAACCTTTGGTGTTTGGGTCAAGGAAGAGAAAGGATTTGTGAAAAATATAATTTTTAATATTCTTGGTGTAAATAAAACTCATGGGCCTTTAAATTTCCAAGAAAAATGTTCAGAAAAAGGTTCCCTAACCCATTAATTATAAAATGAAAGGATCTTTTTCTTCCTCCCTGCACATTTCTTCCCCACCTTTCCCCTTAGTGACAGGAGTACACCCAGACCAATCTGACACTTAAAGAGAATAAATAGAGGCAGGTTAGCTTAAGACCAGCCTTTGTGTCTTCCCACACTACTTTCATCTTTCTTACTCCACTAGCCTAGCTGATGTTCCTAAAGAGATTATCTGAGTTCCTAGCACAAAGTTTTGTGATTATTCATTCATTTAAGCATTTTTGAGACTCTATCATGTTGCTATGTTAATTTTAAGTGACACCTAATTAGACATATTAGTTTTGCCAACAGTTAATCGAGTTTAAAATCTCCATAAGAACATGGCATAAGATAAGTATTTTGTTAGCTTAGCAAGTAGCCTGGGCTCCCTTTGAAACCTCTATCCTTTCATTTGGAGGGCCTAGAATCTGGTACTCAAATGACATTTATGGCAATATTTGGGAAACGATTAAGTGCTATGTAAATATTAGATAATCATCATAATAATTGCACCAACCACATTCCACGAGAAAACATTTGGAGAGCAATATGTACAGTGGAGCTTCATAAAGTCAAGTAAGGCTTCCTCTCCAAATGGATAGAGAGTTCCTGACTTCTGGCCTCCACATGGGAAAAAGGAATCTTGTTTGTGTGGCCACAGCACTGAGTGGCCCATCCCAACGAATCCTTCCATAGCTGACAATCAGCTTGAGTCCTGACTCCCACATGCAGTATCCCATAAGACAGGTGTTACCAACTGCAGGTTTTACCCCTTTTCATTCTCAATGCAAGTTTTCCTCTTGTGTTCTTTTTAGCCAGTTCTTTACTTTCTCAGACCACAGCTATATTACTCTTAATATGGCCATTATGCAGGAAGGGGGAAGAAAGCCTTAAATATTATAAATAGGTGTTGTGAAGTTCTTGCATGAAGGCACATCTCATGCAGTTCAGATTAGAGAGGGAAACTGGGGCCAGACTATAGAGAGAGAGCCATGTGAGTAAAGTGAAGGTATTTCAACATCAGCCTGAAATTGGAGGTTATTTTTGAATAGATTATAAGCAGATCTATGACTAGATGTGCATTTTAGACAGATTATTCTGAGAGAAGTGCAGAGGATAGGTGAACCTTATGTGAGGCTGAAAATGGTTGGGGTGGGCAGTATGGACGGAGCAGGATTTGGGTAAACAGACTAGCAAGGAAGGTATTGCAGTAGTACAAGCTAATGTGATGACTCAGGGAACTAAATGATTACTCATGGAATGGAGAAAAGGAATTAGATAAATAATTGATGGCATTAAGGCATCTATAGGATACGGTGAGAGTTAAGGAATCAAATTGAAGAATAAGAAAACAGATGAGAGATTTGGGTAACACACACACACACACACACACACACACACACACACACACACACCTTTCTGATTCCTCCAGGTGGAAATAATAGATTGTTTCTAGACTAAATTGTCATCCTTTATACTTCCTCATGGCTCTTATGACTTTCTACTTTGTATTTTTAAAAAAATGAATGTATTTTATTATGCTACTGAGTGGTAAATTCCTAGCTCACAGAGACTGTTTATATTACACTCCTGAAATGAAGGACTTTCTTGTATATAAATCACTTCATACTAGCAACATTTTTGGGAAAGGTAGGTATGACAGTTGTTATTCCATTTTATCAGATGAGAAAAACCTATGGTCAGAAATATTAATATAACATAGCTGGTAATTGGCAGAACTGGACTTCATACATGTGGTCCAGCATCTACTACTCAACTACACTGTTTTTCATAATAAAGGTCTCAGTGTCCTCACTCAAGACTGTTTATTTTTAGTAAATTAGGTATCAGATTCTCTAGCCATTACCATGCTAAGTGCCACAAAATAAAATATGGAAAGGAGTAGAATGCAATTACTAAGACAAACCCACCCAGTCAGTGGTAGAGCGCTCAGCAACAGACAAAGAAGCAGGAAAACCATAAGTGCCAATAATGTCTGTTGATACTCAACATCATTTTCTCCCTTCCACACCCTCTCCTAGGTGCAGGCACTGGAAGTCTGGAAACGACATTCCCTTTTCCTAGGAGGGTTCGGGTTTTGATTTTACCAATGAGAGGTGCTTGCATAAGATGTAGAATGTGGAAAAGGAGCTGTGGGCAACAGCATACAGCATACATGGGTTTTCCAAGAACGTCCAGATAACCACCTGAGAATCACCTACTCTTATACCACAGTTAGCGAAGTCTTCTATAAAACCTCCATTTCCTGAATTATTGTGCTAGCAGTGCTATCCCTGGTTTGCACACCACTCAGCTTTCCAATGATTGCATAAGCTGCTAAATCCCTATATTAAATCACTTCATGCTTTAAATACCTAGAGTGGTTCTATTTTCCTGACTCATCCACCATACAGAGAAAATAGAAGTATCAAAAAAGTGTTAAAAGCTGAGATCATGGAGTTTAGAGGCAAATAGCCTATTGGCCTCAAGCAATACAACATAGCCCTTTCTTTAAGAAGACAGAGAAGTGGGTCATAGATTGACAACTATTTCTACTCCACATGGTTTAAATACAAACCTCCAGTTTATATGATGCTAGGGGTTGACACTTAGAATATTTAGTTGCCCAGCAAAGCTTGGCTCTTTAGATGGCCCCATTCCCCCCAAAATACTGGCAGAAAGCAGACGTTTTACACGGATAGAATGGAGTTTCACAATGGCAGTGTGTAGGAATGAAAGATTGCTAAATTTGAAATTTCATGTATAGTCATGTTCAGATGGGTTGCTGATAAATGGATTTAAAAAATATTTTCCAGTAACCCATGGGTTGATGGAAAGATATTCAAATGGATTGGCATTAGAGTGCCAAAAATTTCCATGCATTCCTTTGGAAGGCTTTCCCCCCCCCCCCCCCCACCCCTGCAGATAAGTAAAATGAAGTTTTTAATGCCTGGAAAAAAATTCCAAACAATATGACCTCACCTTTCATCAATACTTTTATTGTCCTTTGCTTTTCTAAATCCTCCTGTCAATGCAGATAATAAAACCCCCCTGCCACCCAAGCCAGTGATAATTTTTCTCTTAAATGAGCATTTCCTATTCCTTTGTTGCTTTGCACTAATTTTCTAGGCTAGACAGCATAGTTGCAAACACAGAGTACACTGGCTTTGATTCAGTTCCTAACATCCTGGTGGGGGAGGAGGAGGGCAGCTCACCTTTTTCTCAGGTCAGTGGATTGCTGCCTTTTATGGTGCTGGCCAGGCTGAGTTATTCAATAACTGATGGGCATTTCCACTGCACTCCTAAAGCACGTAGGCAATTTTGGTGTTTCAGAAACTTATTTCCCCACAAATATACTTCACACTGAATCAAAAATGATGAGCCAAATATCATTTTTCCAAACTCCTGGGATGGGTCAACCTGGCTTTGTGTTCAGTTCACTGAATATCTCAAAACTATTTTTCAAACGTCCTGGGTTTGTCCAAAACCAGATCTACTTTGCCAAACATTTTACTTAGCTTAATAATAAAAAAAAACCCATCTGTATTTTAATGAAAATTTAATCCACATGTCTGATTCACTCTTTGCACTCAATTCATCAAAATATTTTGTAAGAGTTATCTGAAGTCCAAGTGGCCTTCTATGCCATTAAAAAAAATAAAAATAAAAAGCCAGTGTAAGCCTTTCTCCCCCCACATTTATCCCCTTGTTCATAGGGGCATTCTGTTTTCCCAGTCCCTATCTGACTCAAGCCTTATCTGTACTTTTTCTCTGACTCCCCTTCCACACCATTCCCACTCTGGTGTGATCACTATTTGAAGTGGCTCATAAAGACGTTATCTATTTGCTTTCCTGCCTGAGGAAGGAAGTAAAAGAGAGGAAAGAATGAAAACAACACAAAAACTCCTGGCTTTTCCTTTGGGGAGGAATCTAGTTACCTAAACTTACGCTATAACAACATGTCTTCTATGTCGGTGGGGTTGAATGAAGAGCCATATTCCCACGTTTTTGCGGGTGCAGTCAATGTTGAAGGGGATAATAGAGATGATTTAAAGTTCCCCCTAACTATGACCTATAGAGGTAGCGCCAATGAAGAGTCTTGTGGGGGGTGGGGTGGGGGGCGTGGGGAGGATCAGCCATTTGAAAGCTGCTGGCTAATTTCTGTTGGTTTAAAGTTTAAGATTGTTTTGAACAGGCACACACTTGGTTGGTTGGAAAAAGAGACTGTAGGTTCAATACATTGACTTATTTACTGTGAAGAATAGTTGTGCTTCACTGGGCAACTGGCGATTCAGTGGTGGCTGGGGAGAGGGAGGGCAGGCTCCCAGCGCCCGGAGGGTCAGAAAAGGAGGTTGGTCCCCTTGGCTGCTCTGTTCAGTGAGGGGTGAGGTAATCCTTCCTCAATGTGCACTGCTCTCCCTGTGCCTGCTGCCGGTGCCCAAAGAGCTCCAGATGCAATTGATCTCATTATAGATCAGAACAGAATTGGCTTGGACAGCCTGTTCTTTCCTAGTGATTAGGACATAGCATATTTTTCTCCCCCTTCCCCCTCAGCCCTATCTTAGTCTCTTGGCTGAAGGTTCTTTTGTTTTTTGATTAATCTAGGGTTAATCTAAGTTTACTTACTTGTTGCCAGCCTTAAAATGGCAAGGATAGACACAATTCTTCAAATAACTCTGAAAACCCTGCTCCCATCATCTGCATGTACTCTAGTTTGTTTAACCTTTGTCTGTATTGGACTCAAACTAACCCAAAGACACTGGGTACATGGTTTAGTAGGATTGAATCAAAGATTAGTTCTGCATTTTGTCTAACATGAGGTTTTTATTTTAATGTTGATTTGCTAAGAGGGTTCCTGATACCTTTATTTTTCTCATAGAAATAGTAGAACAGAAGAATCATGAAACATGAATTTTAGGAGACTGCTATTCTGTGTCTGTCTGTAGGAAACTTCATTTAGAATATTCACTTATATCTTCATAAATTAATGTTTTCAAATATTTCAGGTAGATCCACAGGAGATGGGTTGCTGGATCATATGCTAACTCCATTTTTAATTTTTGAGGAATCTTCATACTGTTTTTTATACCCATGAATTAAAATACATATATATATATTTAATTTCTTTATTGATTAAGGTATTACATATGTGTCCTCATCCCTCCATTAACCCCCCCCCCCCACTCATGCCCTCACCCCCTTGGTGTTCATGTCCATTGGTTAGGCTTATATTCATGCATACAAGTCTTTTGGTTGATCTCTCCTCCTTTCCCCCACCCTCCCCTACCGTCCCTCTGTGGTCTGGCAGTCTGATCGATGCTTCTCTGCCTCTGGATCTGTCCCTGTTCATCAATTTATGTTGTTCATTATATTCCACAAATGAGTGAGATCATGTGGTATTTGTCTTTCCCCGACTGGCTTATTTCACTTAGCATAATGCTCTCCAGTTCCATCCATGCTGTTGCAAATGGTAAGAACTCCTTCTTTTTTACTGCAGCGTAGTATTCCATTGTGTAGATGTACCACAGTTTTTTAATCCACTAATCTGCTGATGGGCACGTAGGCTGTTTCCAAATCTTAGCTATGGTGAATTGTGCTGCTATGAACATAGGGGTGCATATATCCTTTCTAATTCGTGTTTCTAGTTTCTTGGGATATATTCCTAGAAGTGGATCACTAGGTCAAATGGGAGTTCCATTTTTAGTTTTTTGAGAAAACTCCATACTGTTCTCCACAGTGGCTGCACCAGTCTGCCTTCCCACCAGCAGTGCACGAGGGTTCCTTTTTCTCCGCATCCTCGCCAGCACTTGACGTTTGTTGATCTGTTGATGATAGCCATTCTGACAGGTGTGAGATGATACCGCATTGTCATTTTGATTTGCATCTTTCAGATAACTAGTGACTTTGAGCATGTTTTCATATGTCTCTTAACCTTCCTTCTGTCCTCCTTTGAAAAGATTCTATTTAGGTCCATTGCCCATTTTTTGATTGGATTGTTTATCTTCCTTTTGTTAAGTTGTATGAGTTCCCTGTAAATGTTGGAGATTAAACCCTTATTGGTGATGACGTTGGCAAATATGTTCTCCCATGCAGTGGGCTTTCTTGTTGTTTTGTTGGTGGTTTCCTTTGCTGTTCAAAAGCTTTTTATTTTGATGTAGTCCCATTTGTTTATTTTCTCTTTAGTTTCCATTGCCCTAGGAGCAGTATCAGTGAAGAAGTTCCTTCAGCATATGTCTGAGATTTTTCTGCCTGTGGATTCCTCTAGTATTTTTATGGTTTCCCATCTTATGTTTAAGTTCTTTATCCATTTTGAGTTTATTTTTGTGTATGGTGTAAGTTGGTGGTCTTAGTTTCATTTTTTTTTGCATGTATCTGTCCAATTTTCCCAACACCATTTGTTGAAGAGACTATCTTGACTCCATTTTATGTTCATGCCTCCTTTGTCAAATATTAGTTGGGCATAGTGGTTTGGGTCAATTTCTGGGTTCTCTATTCTATTCCATTGATCTATATGTCTGTTCTTGTGCCAGTACCAGGCTGTTTTGAGAACAGTGGCTTTGTAATACAGCTTGATATCTGGTATTGAGATCCCACCTACTTTGTTCTTCTTTCTCAGGATTGCTGCAGCTATTCGGGGTCTTTTTTTTTTATTCCAGATGAATTTTTGGAAAGTTCGTTGTAGGTCTGTGAAATATGCCATTGGTATTTTAATGGGGATTGCATTGAATCTGTAGATTGCTTTGGATAGTATGGACATTTTGATGATGTTGATTCTACCAATCCATGAACATGGTATGTTCTTCCATCTGTTTATGTCTTCCTCTATCTCTTTTTTCAGTGTCCTATAGTTGTTCGCATATAGGTATTTTACCTCCTTAGTTAGGTTTATTCCTAGGTATCTTAATTTTTTTGGTACAATGGTAAATGAGGTTGCTTTTTTAGTCTCTCTTTCTATAAGTTCACTATTGGTATAAAGAAATGCCGTAAATATCTTGGCATTAATTTTGTATCCTGCTACATTGCCAAATTCATTTATTAAGTCTAATAATTTTTTTGATGGAGTCTTTAGGGTTTTCTATGTACAGTATCATGTCATCTGCAAATAAAGACAGTTTTACTTCTTCTTTTCCAATTTGGATGCCTTTTATTTCTTCTTCTTGTCTGATCACAATGGCTAGTACTCCCAGTACTATGTTGAACAGGAGTGGTGAGAGTGGGCATCCTTGTCTTGTTCCTGTTCTTAGGGGAAATAGTTTTAGTTTTTGTCCATTGAGTATGATGTTGGCTGTGGGTTTTTCATATATGGCTTTTATTATGTTGAGGTATGATCTTTCTATTCCCACCTTACTGAGTGTTTTGATCAAGAAGGGTGTTGGATTTTGTCAAATGCTTTTTCTGCGTCAATTGATATGATTATGTGATTTTTATCTCTCAATTTGTTTATGTGATGTTGTACGTTTATTGATTTGCAGATATTGTACCATCCTTGCATCCCCGGGATAAATCCTACTTGGTCATCTGTGTGATCTTTCTGATGTATTGCTGGATCCAATTTGCTAGAATTTTGTTGAGGATTTTGGCATCTATGTTCATGAGGGATATTGGCCTGTAATTCTCTTTCATTGTGTTGTCTTTATCTGGTTTTGGTATTAGGGTGATGCTGGCTTCATAGAAGGAGCTTGGAAGTGTTCCTTCCTCTTGAATTTTTTGAAATAGTCTGAGGAGGATAGGTTTTAGTTCTTCTTTGAATGTTTGGTAAAACTCCCCTGTGAAGCCGTCTGGCCCGGGCTTTTGTTTGCTGGGAGCTTTTTGATGACTGCTTCAATTTCTTCCATAGTTATTGGCCTATTGAGATTATTAGAATCTTCCTGATTGAGTTTTGGTAGGTTGTATTTTTCTAGGAATATGTCCATTTCCTCTAGGTTATCTAGTTTGTTGGAATAGAGTTGTTCATAGTATTTTTTTAACAATCCTTTGTATTTCTGTGGGGTCTGTTGTTATTTCGCCTCTCTCATTTCTGATTTTGTTTATTTGAGTCCTCACTCTTTGCTTCTTGGTGAGCCTGGCTAGAGGTTCATCAATCTTGTTGATCCTTTCAAAGAACCAGCTCTTGGTTGCATTGATCTTTTGTATTGTTTTTTGGTCTCTATGTCATTTATTTCTTCTCTGATCTTTATTATCTCCTTCCTTCTGCTCACTCTGGGCTTTTCTTGTTGCTCTCTTTCTAATTCTTTGAGTTGTAGAGTTATATGATTTACTACCATTTTTTCTTGATTTTTGAGGTAGGCTTGTAGAGCTATAAACTTCCCTCTCAGGACTGCTTTCATTGTGTCCCATAGATTTTGGATTGTTGTGTTTTTGTTGTCATTAGTTTCTAGGATGCTTTTCATTTCTTCTTTGATCTCTTTGGTAACCCAGTCATTATTTAATAACATGCTATTCATCTTCCAAGTGTTTGAGATTTTTGGATTGTTTTTATTGTAGTTTATTTCTAATTTTATGGCATTGTGGTCTGAGAAGATGCTTGGTATGATTTCAATCTTCTTGAATTTGGGGAGACTTTGCTTGTGACCCAATATGTGGTCTATTTTTGACAATGTCCCATGTGCACTTGAGAGGAATGTATATTCAGTGGCTTTGGGGTGAAATGTTCTGAAGATGTCAGTTAAGTCCATCTGATCTAGTGAGTCATTTAGGATTGCTGTGTCTTTGCTGATTTTTTGTCTAGAAGATTTATCCAGTGATGTCAGTGGTGTATTAAAGTCCCCTACTATGATTGTATTGTTGTCGATCTCTCCCTTGATATCTTCCAGGAGTTTTGTTATGTATTTGGGTGCTCCTGCGTTGGGTGCATATATGTTTATCAGGGTTATATCCTCTTGTTGTATCAATCCCTTTAGTATTATGAAGTGGCCTTCCTTATCTCTTGTTATGGCATTTACTTTGAGGTCTATTTTGTCAGATATAAGTATTGCTACCCCAGTTTTTTTTCATTTCCATTTGCCTGAAAGATATTTTTCCATCCCTTCACTTTCAGTCTGTGTGAGTCTCTTGTTCTGAGGTGGGTCTCTTGTAGACAGCATATATATGGGTTGTGATTTTTTATCCATTCAGCCACTCGATGTCTTTTGATTGGAGCATTTAGTCCATTTACGTTTAAAGTTATTACTGAAAGGTATTTGTTTGTAGTCATATCTATTTTTGTGTCTGTGTTCTTTCTTACCTGTTTATTTCTTCTTTTTACAGTATTCCCTTTAGCATTTCTTGCATTTCTGGTTTGGTGGTGATAAATTCCCTTAGCCTTTTTTTGTCTGCGAAGCTCCTGATTTCCCCTTCAATTTTGATTGATAGTCTTGCTGGATAGAGTATTCTTGGATTCAGTCCTTTGCTTTGCAACACTTTGTATACCTCCTTCCATTCCCTTCTAGCTTGATGTGTTTCTGTTGAGAAATCATTTGATAACCTGATGGGGGTTCCTTTGTAGGTAACTCTCTGTCTCTCTCTTGCCGCCTTTAAGATTCTCTCTTTGTCATTGATATTTGCCATTGAAATTAGGATGTGTTTTGGTGTGGGTCTTTTGGGGTTGATCCTGCTTGGGACTCTCTGTATTTGTGTAACTTTTTTCTTCCTTATATCCTGGAAGTTTTCTGTCATTATTTCTTCAAATAGATTTTCTAATCCTTGCTGCTCTTCTTGTCCTTCTGGCAGCCCTATTATACGTATGTTACCTCGTTTCATGTTGTCCCAATACTCCCTTAGGCTTTCCTCCTGCTTTTTAATTTTTTTCTCCAATTGCTGTTCAGATTGAGCTTGTTTCTGTACCTGATCTTCTAACTCACTAATTCGGTCCTCTGCTTCTTCTAGTCTACTGTTGAAACTTTCCATGGTGTTTTTGATTGTAGCTATATCACTTTTCATTTCTTCCTGATTCTTGCATAGGTTTTCTCATCCATCTGATGTATAAATTCCATGACCATTACTCTGAATTCTTTTTCGGTCATGTTGCATGATTCAATTTCACTAATTTCCTTTCTTGGCGACTCCTCATTTTCTTTCCTCTGGGGATTGTGTCGTCTCCCCATTCTGACTATCACCAGAAGGTTCAAACCTCGAGTACATGGACCTGGGCCGTGTGCCATGGGAACTTCGCACCACCCGAGTTTCACTGAAGTGCTCTTACACTAGGATGTGTGGCTGCCGTGGGTTGGTGTGAACCAGGCTTGCCCATGGTCAGTGTTCCCAGCATTCAGTGTGGTCTCGTGTGCACACCTAGAATCAGGGACCCTGCCTGCACCGCACTGTTGGCATGTGCCAAAAATGAGTCCCCTAGCGTGTGCCAGGAGTTAGAGTTTCCCTTTGTCTGCACCAAGAATCGAGTATCAGAGTCTCTTGCCTCGTGCAGCTTCTCACTGAGAATCAGGGTCCCTGTGTGTGCATACACCAAGAATTGGAGTCACTGGCTCTTAGTGTGAATGCGCTGTGAATCAGGGATCCCAGGCGCACAGGGTAAGAAACAGAGTCAAGTAGATGGTGCTCAGTGCTGCCTCTTGCTGGGAGAATTTGGGTACACGTCACCATGGGGGACTGGGTTGCACAATAGCTCTGTGGTGTGCCTGTGCTGCGGAAAATTGACTTCCGTGTGCGCTTGCCCAGAATCAAAGTCAGGTGCCACTGCCGCCCTGTGTGGGGCTTCGGGTTTGTTCACCCCATTGCATTGCGGGGAGAAGATTCCAGTCTCTCAAATTCCAGTAGCAGCGCTGCGGTCCAGGGGCGCTCTCAAGCTCAAATTCCCCATAGGGGCGCTGAGGCTCAAGTGAGGGGCGGGTCTATCAGTTACTATGGCGCTATCCACCAGCCTGTAGGGAGGGGTATAGGCTCTTTGACTCACAGAAATCTGCTGCTGGGAAGTCTGGATTCTTGTTGTCTGTTGGTCTGAAGCTGTGGCCACAGTTCTCTGTCCTCAGTGGCTGCAGGGTCCTGGTTTGTGTCTGAGACCAGGATCCTAGTCTCAAGCAGCTCTGTTTCTCAAGATGGCATGGTCTCCGTGCCCGCACCGGCCGCCCAGAAGTGTCTGCTTTGTGCACGGGGCTCCGCCGTCTAAGACTGCCCGGTTTGGCAGCCCCTTGGAGGACCTGCAGAATCTAACTGTCCCTAGCTCATACACACACACCACACACATCTACACTCTCCTCTATGGGTTCCTCACTCTCTCACACTCTCTCCCTCCCTACCTTCCTGCTGGTCGCCATCTTCCCGCCTCTTCCATATATATTTTTATTGATTTTTTTTTTTTTAGAGTGAAAGAAACATCAGTTGGCTGCCTCCTACATGCCCCCTCCTGGGGATTGAGCTCACAGCCGGGGCATGTGCCCTGATCAGGAATTGAACTGGCAACCTCTCAGTGCATGGGACAATTCTCAACCAAGTGAGCCACACAGGCCAGGGCTATACCCATAAATTTTTTATTCATGGTAGCCAAGACATGGAAACAACTGACGTATCCTTTGATAGATGATTGGATAAGGAAGCTGTAGTACACATATACAGTAGAATATCACTCAGCCATAAGAAAAGATAAAATACTGGCATTTGCAACAACATGGATGCATCTTGAGAATATCATGCTAAGCAAAATAAGTCAGATGGAAAAAGTCATGAACCATATAATTTCACTCACATGTGGGACATAAAATTGAAAGCAACAAATAAACAAAAAGACAGAAAAACAAAAACTCATAGACACAGACAATAGTATGGTGGTTGCCAAAAGGAAAGGGAGGTGGAGTGGAGGAAGTAAAGGGTGAAGGGGGGTCAAATATATGGTGAGGGAAAGAGATGTGACTTTGGGTGGTAAGCACACAATGTAATATACAGATGATGCATTAGAGAATTGTACACTTGAAACCTATATAATTTTATTAATCAGCGTCACCCCAATAAATTTAATGAATTTTAAAAAAATATTCACTTAATAGAGAGTTCCTTCTCCTTTAAACTCTCTAGAGAGACCCATAAATTCCTTGCTAATGTGTTCTATTATCTCTCTAATGTGAGGCAATTCTTTAATGAAACTGATTATGAGGTTTTGGAAGTGAAGATAGGTAGGTAGTGAGATGCCTCTGTCTTCTAAGGAAAAACTATGAAGTAAAAATGAGAGCTGAAAACAATGTTGTGGTCTGCGAGTTAGGAGAACTATAGACTTATTTGGGCTCCAAAGCAAACTCTAGTTTGATTCTGTGTGATCTCACCGGTTTTGGCCCTAGTTTCCTCATCTGTATAATGAAGATCTCTCAAGTCCTCTATAGCTCTAAGATTCTTCTAGTTTGTAATTTAATTCACTTGGGAAATAAGTTGCCAGGCTCAGAGGAAAACGTAATCAGTGCCCACTGGTTATTTCACATCTGTCTCAGACCCTCCCTTACTCACACACCCACCAAGTCAGGAAATAGACTTTCTTTTTTTTCGGGGGGGAACATACCAAAATGTCATGCTTTGAGTTACCAAAAGACTTTCCTAAGCTTGCTACCACCAAAGACAGATATTGGCCATTGGGAAACCAGGGTATGGAGCCTGAGAATCTGTGTGTCTTTGTGAGAGGCAGCTGTTATAGCAGGTGAACACTGAAGGCAAGTTAGGTCCACAAACTTCTGGGTTTCTCATAATGGACCTTCATTACCGAGGGGGGTAGGCACTCTCTGTTCTTTCTAACTGCATTCCCCATCCTAAGTTTTTGTTTCTTTATAGACAAGGAACTTCTAATAGACTCTGGATTCCACAGGAAAAGATAATAACCAAAAAAAAAAAAAAAAGGGGCACGGTTTTTCAAGTCAAGAAAATCCCCGATGTTTCAGGATTATTGATTTTAATGTTCTAGTGATATTACGATTGCTTGGCAGTGTTTACTCAGGGAAACACAGAGTTCCCACTTGGGCCTGGGTAATGCTGAGCAAGCCACTCACAGAGCAATTCTGAAGTTAAGAACGGAAAGTATAGGCCTGTTGTAATTCGAAGCAGAGAAATAAGCCTTAGTAAGACAGCATTCTATAAAACACAGTTTTTAAAAAGTTTGATGGGCTGGAAACCACTTAAGGAATATATTACTGATGTCAAAAGATAAAAAAATTCATCATGATGTTTTAAAAATAAAACCTATCTTAAAATTATTAAGAATAAGAATAACCTTATCTCAATATCAGGTTGTTTGAGCTTTAGGCCAGATTCCATATCCAGGTGGCTTATGTTTCACCTTTTTTATGTATGCAAAATCGTAATTCAAAATTATATATCCTTGGAAATGACATCAAGTTCTTGGCATTTAGATTAAAAAATTCTGACCCTATCCAGTTTGGCTCAGTGGATAGAGCGTCAGCCTGTGAACTGTAGGGTCCCGGCTCAATTCTGATCAGGGGCACATGCCTGATTGCGGCCTCAATCCTCAGTAAGGGTGGTGCAGGAGGCAGTCTATCAGTGATTCCTCTCATCATTGATGTTTCTATATCCCTCTCCCTTCCTCTCTGAAATAAATAAAAAATATATTTAAAATTTATGGAAGAATTTATCACTGAAGACTACTTTAGTTTTCCATCACATTGAGTCCATGAGTCTATTACACTCAAAAGTGGGACATTTGAATGATGAGTGACTCAACTTGGAAGATGGGGGTGAATGGTTCCAAATTCACTGTTTGGTAGTATTGACCTCTGTATTTTTCCATGTTCTATGTTAGAATTTGGGTGTGATTTTTGAAAAATATACTAAATGATATACTTACAGATTTCTTCCTTTGCTGGGTGAAGAAAATCATAAAATGCTGAAAAGAGTCAAGCCTAGAGATTGAAGCCTTTAAGTCATAGTTTGCTCTTAAGAAATTCTGGTATTTTATACCAAGCATTAGAAACTGCAAAAGTCTTACCCCAAAGTAACAGGTTCAACCAATTTAACATGCTGCGTTTGTCACTATTATACACCACTCAAGATCAGTGCTGTGAAGAAATATTTTCAGTTTATCTTTCATCTCAAAAATTACTGAAAGCACCCTTATCATTCATGGAAAGAACACTTCAGGTGCAAAGACAAAATCTTGACCTTCTTAAGTCATGACTTGGTTCTATTAACAATTTTCAATAGTTTTCTCCTCAATACTGACTCAAGAGCCAGAGGCATATAACTGACCACTAGCTGCTCTCTGTAAATGAGCTAATGTATGGACTTATATTCAAGTGCAGTGTCTTTTATTCATGGAACAAAACCATCCCTTGCTGTCTAACTTCACTCTTAGCCCAACTGCACTTTTGTCTACACTATTTAACTCCCCAAATAATCAGTAATGAAAACCCAAGAAAACAAATATCTTCTCCTGTAGCATGTGTTTTTAAGGATAAACAAATTCATCAAGTATTTCTAGCTCACAAATATACTGCATATATGCCAATAAGTGATTTGTTTTAGGTTCATCCACAGTTTTGTTTCACAAAATATCTTATAGTATATGTCAGTGGTCGGCAAACCGCGGCTTGCGAGCCACATGCGGCTCTTTCGCCCCTTGAGTGTGGCTCCTCAACAAAATACCACAGCCTGGGTGAGTCTATTTTGAAGAAGTGGCATTAGAAGAAGTTTAAGTTTTAAAAATCTGGCTCTCAAAAGAAATTTCAATCGTTGTACTGTTGATATTTAGCTCTGTTGACTAATGAGTATGCCGACCACTGGTATATGTGAAAGAATCACAAGTTCACATTTTAAAAAATCTTCACCTGAGAACATATAATATTGATTTGAGAGAGAGAGAGAGAGAGAGAGAGAGAGAGAGAGAGAGAGAGAGAGGAAGCAGGGGTGGGGAGAGAGAGAAAGAGAGAGAGAGAGAAACATCAATGTGAGAAACATTGATCTGTTGCCTCCCATATGCATCCCTACCGGGGATCAAACCCTTGACCTAGGTATGTGCCCTTGGAAATATTGTGACTTTAAACCTCTTTTTGTTCAGAGGAGCACAACCTTTGAATAATATGTCTGTAATTTTGATCTTTTCTCTGCCTTTGGCAATAAAATTAATCCATTTAGTTTGAAAACATAATTTTTAACTCATCATAGAAGAGCTCAATTGGTTACTGTGTTTGGTTATTTGTCTATAAATGATACAGTTCTGATAGTGGTCTTCCAGTCTTCTTCAACAAGGACTTAAAAAATAGACCTGGAACTTCTTATCTGTAATGTAAGACACTTGATAAGTCAGTTGGGCCCAAATGGTGTAGCAATTTGATCCACATAGTAAAGAATGGGAAATGATTCATTGATATACTTAACTGGGCGAGTAACTGTTTTTGAAGTATTTATTTAGCATTCATGTGTAAGATATGAGGATAAAATAATAGAGGCAGGGAGATTAGTTAGAAACAATTACGATTTATGATTTATCAAGAGCTTTAAAAATTTTGTACTTTTATGGAGTACATAAGTATAAGGGAAAGTTTCTAATCTGGAAAATGGTTCATGAACAAAGGTGCTCAGTCTTCCCCACACATATCTTGTTATTCCACTTCCTTATCTTAATTCTATTTTTTGCAGCCAGAGAGTTATTCCCTCCACTTCTATTTTAAGCTATTTAATGTAGAGTTATGTGTATAGTTTCTGGAGCTACACAACCTGGCATTACATTTCAGCTTCATCACTTACTTGGGGAAGTCCTTAAGTCTCAGATTCTTGATTTCTAGAAATAAGGATAAGATAGTTTAATGAGTTTTTTTGAGATGCATCCTATATAATAAAGAGCTAATATGCTAATTAGACCAAACAGCAGAATGACCGTCCGGATGACCTTCTGGACAAAGCCGGGGCTGCGAGGATCAAGCCCCTTGCACGAATTTCATGCATCGAGCCTCTAGTGTACTTATAAATCATTCAGCAGAGTCTGGAACATTAAAGGATTCAATACATGCTGGCCATTGTTGTTATTATAATCTTAATGAGCCTTCAGGACAAAACTTAAAAGCCATCTCTCAATGGAACCTACCTGAATCCCCAAATCAGACTTTTCTTTTCCCCCCCTCAAAGTATTTCTTATAGTACCTTGTGAAAATAATCCATATAATACATACATATGTATACATTGAAAAAATGGTCAAACAACTTACATATAGAGTAAAAAATAAACACTGCCCAGTTAACGGTTTGATATCTATCTTTCTGGACCTTTATCTATGACACATAAATATAGAATTACATTTCTTTTACATCCTAACACTCTACCACCTCATGGCAAACATCACATTTTATTTTTGAGTGTCATTATTTTGGTGTACATTTTCCCATATAGCTAGATCCTAAGTTCCCTTCAGGTTAGGGAAGGTGCTTTTTCATTTTTGCATCAAGATCATCCTGGCAAAAAATGAGCACATAATAACAGGTGTTGAATGAGTAGATGACTATTCCCCCATTGCAAACAGGAAATTCCATTTAAACCTGCTCAAATCACACTTTTTCCATGATATCCTACCAGGCCATTTATCAGATCAATCTTCTGCTGATATCCTAGGTCAGTGGTCGGCAAACTCATTAGTCAACAGAGCCAAATATCAACAGTATAACGATTGAAATTTCTTTTGAGAGCCAAATTTTTTAAACTTAAACTTCTTCTAATGCCAATTTTTCAAAATAGACTCGCCCAGGCTGTGGTATTTTGTGGAAGAGCCACACTCAAGGGGCCAAAGAGCCACATGTGGCTCGCGAGCCGCAGTTTGCCAACCACTGTCTTAGGTCGCTTACCTGTTTCTGAGATTTTGCTACTGAACCATAAACTGCCTAGTATAATGACTTACCTATTTCACATGAGTTTCAAATCTTGTCTGTCCCATTAGTTAGTTTTGAGGTGATGTGAACAACACTCAAAGGACAGGGCCCCACACATAATTGACACCCCATAAATACTTCTAGAATTAAAGTAGAATTGAAGGGTTGAACTCTGTGCCACTAGTGGCAAGTTGAAAAGTAGGCAAAGGAAACTCTATCCATGTTCTGTGCCACAGTAACAAGTTAGATTCTCCATTTAAAAACTGTAATGACATGAACATGAGTATCACAGACACATGAACCTTCTAAGAAAATCCCCTTTCCCTTCTTCTCAAGGCTCAGAGAGAGACAAACAACACATGGAGGAGATAAAATTAGAGAGAATTAAAAAGCGCAAGTGCACAGGTGCTTGTTTGTATTATTTCAATTTGCACATGTCATCTTCGTGTTTGTCAACTTCCATTACATTGAACCAGGCATGACTCTGAAAACAGTGACTGATGGTGAAGCCACACATTTCCATGAAGCTTGCTCTGAAGGAGGCTGATTTGTTTCTTTCAAAGGAGTCCCATTGTGAACTGTGTTTATTAGGTATGCTGCCATTATTAAGCATATTTCTTAGATGCCTTAAAAACATTTCCAGTTCACAGACTACAAGAATAAAATATATTTCTTGCTTTGTAGTCTCTTCTTGCTGCTGACATAAAAGTGTTACCCTATTGTATCACCCATCTGATTTAAGAATTAGTATTTTCAAAATCCTTTCAACACTCCAAAAAAAAAAAAATCACACATCCTCCAGGAATTGTGACAATTATAATTATACTAAAATGCTAATAACATTTGCTGAATACTCACTGGTGCCAAGCACTGTGCTAAGTTCTATCTGTTGGTTTTCTCACTTAAGCCTCACAAAAGCTCAGTGAGGTAGAAACTGTTAAATCATCATTTTACTGTGAGGAAGCTTAGGATAAAAACATGAAATAACTTGCCCAGTGACTTATCACCTTTGAGGTTGTTCAAAAGAAAATGTTTCAGACTCTAAAGAAAATTCTCCAAGTATTCTTGGTCATCCTTGGACAATGGCATCATTATGCGAATGGTTATAGCTTTGTGGATATCATCTCTAAAGGAAACAATCATTGTTTGGTTGTATAACTATTGGGACTTTTGTTAAAAATCAAGCTCATGAGTTTATAGTCTCATTTCTTGAATTTATTCTCTTTTGGTGTTTCTACATAGAGACTAATGCATTATTTTAAAGAGTGGAGACACAGTTGATGTTTCTTTCTGGTAATATGCAAGCAAAATCTTTAAGGATTGCGTTTTAATGACAATTCTGGTAGCATGAAAAGTTATCTTTCTCTTGAATTAGAATTTATAATAATAATAATAATAATAATAATAATAATACCTCAGAGAAAACATCTCTTGGTCCAGTGAGTAGAGAGAAAGTGGGAGTGGTATAGGTCAGTAGCAGGAAAGAGAAGAGCTGGCTAGCTAGCCCTGCCTCCTGTTCAATGGTTATACTAGTAGTTCCTACCAGTCCTTTTCAGACTTCTTGCTCTGCTGTTGGGCTGGGTTTCCTCTGCCTAGTGCAGTGTCTTGCACCCATATGCACTAGGTAAACATATTTTAAAAAAAATTTTATTGAATTTATTGGGGTGACATTGGGTAATGAAATTATATAGGTTTCAAGTGTATCCATATATATAAAAGCCTAACAACTGTTACAACCGAATGACCGGAACGACCAGTCGACCAGTTACTATGACACACACTGATCACCAAGGGGCAGATGCTCAATGCAGGAGCTGCCCCCTGGTGGTCAGTGCGCTCCCACAGCCAACCTCCCGCAGCCCTTCCTCCTGGTCAGCCAGCCCCCTGATAGGTCTTGATCACTGGCCAGGCCAAGGGACCCCATCCGTGCACGAATTTGTGCACTGGGCCTCTAGTAATTCTGTAATATTTCACCTGTATATTGTATTGTGTATTCACAGTAAAATCAACTCTCCTTCCATCTATATATCCTCTTTGGAGAAATATCTACTTAGGTCTTTTTGGCCATTTTTAATTGTATGTGTTGAGTTTTATAAGTTCTTTATAAATTTTGGATATTAACCCCTTATCAGATGTATCATTAGTGAGTATGTTCTCCTATTCAATAGGTTGTCTTCATTTTGTTGATGGTGTCCTTTGTTGTGCAAAACCTTTTAGTTTGATGTAGTCCCATTTGTTTATTTTTTCTTTTGTTTCCCTTGCCCTAGGAGATATATCAGAGAAAATGTTGCTTTGAGAAATGTCCGAAAATTGATTGCCTATATTTTTATGGCTTTGACTCTAACATTTAAGTCTTTAATTCATTTTGAGTTTCTTCTTGTGTACGGTGTAAGAAGGTGGTCTAGTTTCATTTTTTTTGCACATATCTGTTCAATTTTCCCAAGCCCATTTATTGAATAGACTTTCTTTATCCCATTGTATGTTCTTGCCTCCTTTGTCAAATATTCATTGATTTTAAAGGCCTAGGTTTATTCTGGGCTCTCTATTCTGTTCCATTGATCTGTATGTCTGTTTTTATGCCAGCACAGTGATGTTTTGATTACTATGGCCTTGTACTATAGTTTGATAACAGCTATCATAATTCTACTAACTTTATTTTTTTTTTTCTCGATTGCTGTGGCTACTCAGGGTCTTTGTGGTTCCATGTAAATGTTTGCAATATTTGTTCTAGTTCTGTGAAATATGCAATTGGTATCTTAATTAAATGGCATTGAATCTATAGATGACTTTGGGTAATATGGACATTTTAATGATGTTAATTCATCCTATTCATGAACACAGTATATGTTTCCACTTATTTGAATCTTCTTCAGTTTCTTTCTTCAGTGTCTTATAATTTTCTGAGTACAGGTCTTTTACATTCTTGGTTAAATCTATTCCAAGGTATTTTATTCTTTTTGATGCAATTAATTGTAAATGGGATTGTTTTCTTAGATTCCCTTTCTGATAATTCATTATCTATACTAATAAAAGGGTAATATGCAAATTGGTCATGACACCCTCACAGTTAACAACCGAACAGCAGGCTGTGTGGGCGACAAGGCCAGCAGGGGGGTTAGCGAGGGACGACCAAACGACTGACCAGCAGGCTACATGGGGCGACCAGGCCAGCAGGTGGGTTAGTGAGGGACAACCAAACGACTGACCAGCAGGATGCATGGGGAGGCCAGGCCAGCAGGGGTGCAGTGAGGGGCGACCAGGCTGGCAGAGGGGGGCAGTTGGGGGTGACCAGGCTGGTGGGGGGACAGTTGGGAGAGAACCAGGCTGGCAGGGGGGGCAGTGAGGGGCAACCAGGATGGCAGAGAGGGACAGTGAGGGGAGACCAGGCCAGCAGAGGAGGGCAGTGAGGAGCAACCAGGCCAGCAGGGGTCAGTTGGGGGCAACCAGGCTGGCAGGGGGATAGTTGGGGGCAACCAGGCCAGCAAGGGGGGGGCAGTTAGGTGTGATCAGGCTGGCAGGCAGAGGTGGTTAGGGGTGATCTGGCTGGCGGGGGGGGGGCAATTAGGTGCTATCAGGCTGGCAGGCAGGTGAGCAGTTAGGAGTAGGTGGTCCTGGGTTGTGAGAGGGATGTCCAACTGCCAGTTTTGGGGATTTGGCCGAAACCGGCAGTTGGACATCTCCCAAGGGGTCCTGGATTGGAGAGTGTGCAGGCTGGGCTGAGGGGACCCCTTCCCCCATGCACAAATTTCATGCACCGGGCCTCTAGTTGGTATATAAAAATGCAATTGATTTCTGGACATTTATTTTGTATCCTGCTACTTTACTGAATTCATTTTCACTTCTAGTAGTTTTTTGGTGGAATATTTAGAATTCTCAATACGTAGTATCATGTCATCTACAGATAATGACAGTTTCACTTCTTCCATTCCAATTTAGATGCCTTTTATTTCTTCTTATTGTCTGATTGCTATGACTAGGACTTCCAGTACTATATTGAATAAGAGTGGTAAAAGCTGAAGTCTTTGTCTTATTTCTGATCTTAAGGGAAATAATTTTAGTTTTTGCCTGTTGAATAGGATATTAGTTATGGACTTGTCATATATGGCCTTTATAATGTTGAAGTATGTTCCCTCTATTTCCACTTTACTGAGATTTTTTATCATAAATGAGTATGGATTTTATCAAATGCTGTTTTGCATCTATTGATATGATCATGCTATTTTTATTCTTCATTTTTTTTAAACATGATTTATCATGTTTATTGATTTGTGGAATCTTTCATCCGCAGAGAAAAAAATCCCATTTGATCATGGTGTATGATACTTTTAATGTGGATCCTGTTTGCTAATATTTTGTTGAGGATTTTAGCATTTATGCTCATAAGGAATATTGGCCTATAAGTTTCTTTCTTTGTAGCATCTTTATTTGGTTTTGGAATTAGGATAATGCCGGCCTCATAAAACAAGCCTGGGAGTCTTTATTTCCACTTAAATTTTTTGGAATAGTTTGTGAAGGTTAGGAGCATTTAAGCCTTTATATTTAAAATGATCATTGTTAGGTAAGTATTTTTTGCCATTTTATTCTTTACTAGATGCCCAGCGCATGAAATTGTGCACAAGTAGAGTTCATAGGCCTAGCCTGCGATCAGGGCCTTGGTCTATATGTCTGTTCTTGTGCCAGTACCAGGCAGTTTTGAGAACCGTTGCTTGGTAATATAGTTTGATGTCTGGTATTGTGATCCCTCCAACTTTGTTCTTCTTTCTCAGGATAGCTGTGGCTATTCAGGGTCTTTTTTTGTTCCAGATGAATTTTGGAGATTTTGTTCTAGATCTTTGAAATATGCCATTGGTATTTTAATAGGTATTGCATTGAATCTATAGATTGCTTTAGGTAGTATGCACATTTTAATGATGTTGATTCTACCAATCCATGAACATGGTATGTTCTTCCATTTGTTTATGTCTTCCTCTATCTCTTTTTACAATGTCCTGTAGTTTTCTGAGTACAGGTCTTTTACATCCTTGGTTAAGTTTATTCCTAGGTATCAATTTTTTTGGTGCAATGATAAATGGGATTTTTTTTTCCCATTTCTCTTTCTGTGAGTTCATTATTGGCGTATAAAAAGGCCATAGATTTCTGGGCATTAATTTTGTATCCTGCTACATTGCCAAATTCATTTATTAGTTCTAGTAGTTTTTTGATGGAGTCTTTGGGGTTTTCTATGTATAGTATCATCTCATCTGTGAATAAGGACAGTTTTACTTCTTCTTTTCCAATTTGGATGCCTTTTATTTCTTCTTCTTGACTGGTCACTATGGCTAGTATTTCCAATACTATGTCAAATAGGAGTGGTGAAAGTGGGCATCTTTGTCTTGTTTCTGTTCTTGGGGGAAATGAGTTTAGTTTTTGCCCATTTAGTATGATGTTGGTTGTAGGTTTGTCATATAGGGGTTTTATTATGTTGAGGTATGATCCCTCTATTCCCACTTTGTTGAGAGTTTTTTGTCAAGAAAGGGTGTTCGATTTTGTCAAATGCTTTTTCTGCATCAATTGATATGATTATGTGATTTTTGTCTCTCAGTTTGTTTATGTGATGTATCACACTTACTGATTTGCGAATATTGTACCATCCTTGCATCCCTGGTATAAATCCCATTTGGTCATGGTGTATGATCTTTCTAATGTATTGCTGAATCTGATTTTCTAGAATTTTGTTGAGGATTTTAGCATCTGTGTTCATCAAGGATACTAACCTGTAGTTTTCTTTTTTTGTAGTGTTTTTATCTGGTTTTGGGATTAGGGTAATGCTGGCTTCATATAAAGAGCTTGGAAGTGTGCATTCCTCTTGAATTTTTTGGAATAGTCTGAGGAGGATAGGTTTTAGTTCTTTGAATGCTTGGTAGAACTCCCCTGTAAAGCCATCTGGACCAGGACTTTTGTTTGCTGGAAGATTTTTGATCACTGTTTCAATTTCTTCGGTAGTTATCGGCCTATTCAGGTTTTTTTATTCTTCTTGGTTGAGTTTTGGGAGCTTGTATTTTTTAGGAATATATCCATTTCATCTAGGTTGTCCATTTTGTTGGAATAGAGTTGTTCATAGTATTTTTTTCATAATCATTTGTATTTCTGTGGGATCGGTTGTTATTTCACCTCTTTCATTTCTGATTTTGTTTATTTGGGTCCTCTCTCTTTGCTTCTTGGTGAGCCTGGCTAGAGGTTCATCAATCTTGTTTATCCTTTCAAAGAACCAGCTCTTGGTTTTGTTGATCTTATGTATTGTTTTTTTAGTCTCTATTTCATAACAGTGTTGTTTTTTTATTCAAATATTTTTTGTGTCTTTTGGTAATGTTAGATTTCTTCCCCCCCTCCCCCGGATATTTGAACATTCTTATCTCATTTTTTTTTCTAGATATTTTGTTATGGTGATCATTGCTGTTGTAAATGGAGTTTTTGTATATATGAAAACAATTTATATATTTTAATTTATTGAATTCTCTAAAGTCATTTTTAAATTTAGTTGATTTTCTTGGGGCTTTCAGGTATACAATTTTACCTGAAAATTTTATTCCATTTATTCTTACTCTCAGATAATTGCATTAGCCTAGTGGTAATAATGGGCATGATTGTATTATTCCTGATCTGAATGGAAATGCATCTAGTGTTTCTCTTTTAAGCATGGCATGGCTTTGAAGCTGAAATACACATATTTTATAACATTTAGGCAGTCTTGGCCATTTATTATTTTGGGAGAATTTTGTTTGAAATCATATACCCAGAAACTCATGAGAATTACTGAATAAGAGACTTCAATTAGATAGTAGGGTTCAAAATTAGTATAGAGATATCAACAGGTGTACCATATGATTTGAAATTCAGTCAATTTTTACACATTTTCTAAGATACAAAAAAGTGAGTTTACCTTCAATTTTTATGATATGGAGATTACAGTTAACAAATTTCAAAAGAAAAAGAAACCGTAAGATTTTACTATATATATATATATATATATATATATATATATATATATATATATAACAAAAAGTTATATAAAGAGCTCTTATACATAGAATAGTTAAAAATGAATACCTCAATAGGAAAATAGGCAAATGACATAAAGTGGCTATTCATCCAAGAAAAATGGTAAATGGTTAATAAACCTATGAAATTCAAGATAGTAAATCTCAATGATAAGCAAACCGGTCTATTCTTAGATCCATGTGTTATTTAGAAATGTGTTGTTTGATCTCATGTATTTTGTGATTTTCCTGTTACCTTTCTGTTAGTAGTTTATAGTTTAATTCCATAGTTGTCTAACAGTAGACATTGTATGATTTCTATTTTTAAAAAATTTGTTAAGGTGTGTTTTATGGTCCAAAATATAGTCTGTTATCCTGCATGTTGTATTTTTTTTGTGTGTATTTATCCTGCTTGATATTTTTCATGCTTTTTGAATTGGTAGATTTATAATTTTTAAAAATTAATTTTGGGATATGTTCAACCATTGTTTTTTTAAAATATTTTTTCTGCTTCTCCAATTACATGTGTGTGACACAACTTGATATTGCCGTACATATTACTGAAGTCCCATAATTTTATTTTCAGCCTTTGTTTTTTATGCTTGATTTTGGCTACTTTCTATTACTGATCAAGTTCATTGACCTTTTCTTCTGCAATATCTAATCAGCTTTTAAGTCCATTAAGTGAATTCTTTCATTTCAGTTATTGTGTTTTGGGGCTCTAGAATATTTATGTGGCTTCTTTTTATATTTTTAACTTTCTTATTCTTTATGTCCTTGTTTTTCTCTTAAATTGTTGATTACTTATAGCAGCTCTTTTAAAGTCCTTGTCTGCTAGTTTCCCATCTCTATCACTTCTAGGTCTGTTTCCACAGACTGGTATTTCTCTTAGAGGTCATATTTTGTTACTTCCTGACATATCTAGTAATTTTTGATTGAATATTAGGAATTTTATATTATCAAGTATTATTTTGTTGTCTTTCTTTAAAGAGTGACATTTATTTTGACAGACAGTTACGTTACTTGCAATCAATTTGATCCTTTTGAGGCTTGTTATTAAGCTTTGTTAGGGCAGGCTTCAGGTAGTCATATTGTAGGACTAGTTTATTCCTTCTAATAAGACTTGACTTTTCTGTAGTCTTTACTGACTGCTTAGGTATTCAATGAGGTCTTTCCACTCTGAATGATAACACTCTTAGTCCCATGTGAGCTCAGAGAATTGTTCCGTGACAGAGCCTTTAACGTAGTTCTCTGCCTGGTTTTGTGGTGTTCACCTACACATGTGCAGTTTGGGATTCAGCCTAAGACTCAGTGAGACGCCTATGTAGATTTCTGGAGTACTTGCTTTGTGTAGTTCCTCCCTCTCCAAAATGAAATGCCTCCCTACCATTTCCAGCTGCCTGGGCCTTTCCAAGTTCCTCTGCTTCCCTGTGTTGATAGAGTGGCTTTGTGTGCTAGGTGTCCTATAGGGCCCAGTGGCTCAGCCTCCCCAATTACCTGAGGTGGACACTCGTGGTACACCCCTTTGTGGACTGTGTGCACAGTCTATTGTAGTTATGCCTTGATTGTTGTTGGTATCACTGGGAGGAATTGACCTCCAGGCCAATTGGCTATGAGGATCAGCTGTATCTATGATGAGAAAACTTCTGTGTTGGAGACACCCTTATGGGGCAAGACTTGCTTCAGTGGGGCTTTGGCGCTCACTGAGTCTGCCCCTTGAGAGTGTCCCTTATGGATCTGAGGAGTTGTAATCTGGATGGTCCCACTCTTACCACTGGGTACACTGGCTCTTGGATCTCCAAGGAGGTGCAAATTTAGCCTCTGCCTGAGGCCACCCAACAGGAGCTGCGGAGAGATCTACAGATTCCTCTTCTTTGTTTGGGTTTTGGAGGTGCCCAGATGAGGCCCAGCTGTGAAGCAATGCAAGCTGCTGTGGGGCCTTGAGCCTTCTTTTGGAAGTTCTGGATTTCTCTGACCCAGCTGTAGTTTGTTAGGTAATTTTAGATTGCAAAGGGCCAGGCCATTCATATGCAAAAGCCTCTGTGCACGGCTTGGGTGGGGCGGGGCCTCAGGGGATCAACAGGGCGGAGCAAGCAGCTATGGCTGATCCTCAGCCCTGTCCTAAGAAGCCCCCGGGTCTCAGTGTCCCTTGGTAATCACTGCAAGCACCTCTAAGAGAAAGCTGCCCTTGATTTCTGCCCGAAGCCAGACAGTCCAGTTTCTCCCCATATGAGTCTGGGTCCCCAGAGTCTCGCCCGGAACTGGAGTTCAGAGCAGTTGGGAGCTTGTGTCTCCCTCCCGATTGAAAAAGACAACCGCGTCCTCAGTTGCCAGCCCTTTCTGCACGTGCACCTCCATACCTCTGCACTTTACTTCCGCATCTCCTCCGAGTCTCAGTGTGCTTTTCTCTTTCCTTCTAGTTGTAGAATTTCCACTCAGCCAGCCTTCCTGTGGTTCTGGATGATGTCCGTTTTGTCTTTTAGTTGTAGTTTTGAAGTGGTTGTGCGAGGCAGCAATTTCAGGTGTTTACCTATGCTGCCATCTTGGTTTCTCCCCTTCCTTTCTTCTTTACTTAAAGAAAAATTTCTCCCACCATTTGTAACCAGAAAGGATCGAAACCAGTTTGTGAAGAAATGAAACATACAAACAGCATATATAAGAACAGAGATGAAAGAAGAAAATAATGCAAGGGAGGGGTTGTTAAGTAGAAGACATTTGTTGCTTTGGAGCAGTGAAATAAAGTGTTAGGGGGTAAAGTTAACATTGAAGGTACTCCTAGAAATGAAGGTAGGGCCAGGGATTGTTATGGTCTACAGGATTGTTGATAACCAGTGCTTCTGAACACTACTGGCACCTGGGATCTTAGCGCAAAAATCAGGACTGAAAATCACAGCCTTCTGATGGTTAAATCCTAACATCCTCCCTTAAACTACATAAAGTTGATAACACAGTCAAACCAAATAATCCCTTGCCTAAGGGAAAAGAGCAGCTTGCCAGCTTGAGTGGCACCACCTGATGAGGCAATAAAAAAGGCCAGGGTGGGTGGGATGAGTGGGATGGAATGTGCCTAGGGAAGGTGGGGCTCCCCCAAGTGCGAGGGAAGGAGGGGAGGAGCAATCAAAGGAATTCCAAGTTGTTCTTGGCAGCCCTACGTGTCAGAAGATCCCACGACAAGCATGGTTAAGGAGACAAAGAATCGAGGAGAAGGCAGTCCTCTGCAGGACAGGACGAAATGTTTGGCAGGTTATGCAAGCTGGGATGTGTGTATAGTATAGAGGTGTGGCTTAAAGTAGGGTGGGGGGTTTTAACCCATTAGTCAAATAGCATCCAAGCTTGGGGGCTGAGGTCCTTTATCAAGAAGTATTTACTGTCAGCAAGCTGTTGCATCAGATGGCACAACAGCACAAGTTGTAGAATTTGGGGGCATGTGGAATGCCTGTTGCCAGAGTGAATGGCATGCGACAACTATTCATTGGGGGCTGTGGCATGCCACAGGGCCATGAGCAGGTGGATGAGAACCACACTCTCCCCTGAAGCTTGCTGCATAGCATATCCTCTTAAACATTTTTGTATGCGCAGCAATTTTTTAGTTGTCTTCGTTTATTGTGGAATTTGTAAATTGCCAGAAGGTGTTGGTCGGTGTGGATAAGGCATTGCTACTTGACTCTTAAGAACCAAAAGTTGATTAATAAGTGGCACAGCTGTTGCCTGTGAATGCTCCCTACCCCATATGGGTCCTCCTTCCCTTCATGCAAATGACTTGGGCCTGGATTAGTAAGAGTAGGGCACAGGATTCTCTTAAGGCTTGTAGACCCTGAAGCTGCAGAGTTCCACTCATTGGAGAGGGAATAAAATAATGTGGTTAAAAGTGTGAGCTCTGAAGCTGGCTGTGTGGATTTTAATCCCTGTGTCATCTCATGCCTCTACTTACTCAGTTGGAAAATAAAGAGAATAGAACTGACTATGAGGATTTAGGAAATGAATGCTGGAAAGAGTATTTTAAATACCCCTGGTCCACATCAAACACTCCACAATGAATAACTGGCATTGTTACACTTACGATCTTATGATCATGATGCTCAGAATAGAGGAAAGGCCTGGCCCTAGTGGTAAAGCTCCTAGTGCTGAGGCTGTGTCCACCCCCTGCCAGCACTTCCCCATGAGCAGCTCCTGCCTCGCCTGTTCAGTTCAGGCCTGCACTCTCTGCCCTCCTCACACTTGGCAAAATAGGGATGGAGACTGAGTTGTCCCCTGGGCCTGGAAAGAGTGAGTGGCTAGCACTGGCTTGGGTCCCTGGAGTCAGAGGCCCCACTCTTCTGGCCGAGGTGCTGAGTCAGGAGCTGTGGTTGCAGGCCCAGCTCCACTGCTGGGCATGGCATGGCATCTGGGGAGGATTAGGAGATTATGATCAGAACAAGACACAAAGGAATTGCAGCTGATGTTGATAAGCGAGTTGGAAGGTGCTCAGAGGAGGGAAAACATGAAGACAGTCTGCAGAATCAAAGCGAGCATGGGCAGAGAGAGCCTTACAGCAGAGGGGGGCACAAAGCTCGCAACACAAAGAGGGTGAGGCCTTCCCTTTCTGTTATTGCTTCTTAGGGTGCTTAAAGGAAACTGGTGAAAGGACTGGGATTTTGACATTTAGTCCAATTAGAACATTTAAAATGTAGAGCAAAGAAATCACTCATACAGTGCCAGTGGGAATGTAAGATACAGCCACTCTGGAAAAGTGTATGGAAGTTTCTTACAAAATGAAACATGCAACTCCTGTATTACCCGACTGTGGCACTCTTGGGCATTTGTCCTGAAATAAGAAAAACTTATGTCCACATAAAACCTGTACATACATGTTCATAGCAGTTTTATTTGTGCTACCCATAAACTAGAAACAACTCAAAAGGTAAACTGAATAGTTGAAGTGTGGTCTAGCCATATGATGGAATACTACTTAGCAATATCAAGGAATGCACCACAGATTTGACACAATAGCCGGAATAAATCTCCAGAGAATTATGCTCACTGGAAAATGCCAATAGTGAAAGGTTACACACTGTAGAATTCCATATACAGTATATAACATTTTAAATTAAAAATTATAGAGATGGAGAACAAATCAGTGGTTGCCAAGTGGTTGTGGGGGTGGGGCAGAGGGACAAGGAAATGGCTATGGCTATACAAGGGTGTCACAAGGGATCCTTAGGATGAAACTATTCTGTAACTGGGCTGCAGCCATGGTCACAGGACCCACACATATAAAAAAGTTGCATAGAACAAAAGACACAGACACGTAAAAGTAGTGCATGAAAACTGGTGAAATCTGAAGGCAGTTGATGTATTGCATCAATGTCGGTATACTGGCTGTGATATTGAACTATAGTTTTGCAAGATGTTACCATTGGGGTAAACTCTGTACTATTTCTTACAACTGCATATGAATCTACAATTTCCTCAGAATAAAACATTTTTTAGAATGTAGAGCAAGCCCTTGAGATGACCCTTCTTTCTAGCACATTGACATGCTAAAGGGATTGTGTAAAGAATATTCCATATTGGTTTTCAAAAGTGAAGTTTCCTTAAGCTGGTATAAATCTTTAGTCTGGGGGGAGCCTGGGCTGAGGGGAGTTACTAGCCCCCACCCACTAATAAGTCAGAGGGGCTGTCAGCACTCCTCTTCCTTGTGCCCAGGTATATAAATAAAACCTTCTCCCCTAATTATTGCTGGAATAGAGGTTGACTAGACAAGATAGATGTGTGGTTTCAATGGAACTTGTAAATGTCTTTCTAAAAGTACCCCCAAGAGCGAGATAAAGGCACCCTTCCACAAGCTGGGGGGTGAGTGACTGTGAATCCCTGAGAGAAACCATCTGATGACCTGAGGCAGACAACACTGCCAGGTCAGGCTGCTGAGACCAGAATTCCCCGGAACAGTGGTTTCAAGGTGGAGGGAATGATGGATGAATATTCTTGAATGGGGTCTGGGAAGAGGGGCCTACATCTGGACTTCTAAAATTTTCACTTGTATGTAAGTCACCGATTAAAATGCATGTTCTGACTCAACAGGTCTCCCATGCAGCCTAAGAGCCTACATTTTTTTTTTTTTTTTTAAAGCTCCAGATCATACTAGTCTTGCTGGGCCAGACATTGAGTTGTGAGGGCCTAACCTAGCCACACTTTTAAGACCGAGGCCTGTCAAAGAAGAGAAAACGAGATGAAAAAAGAGGATAGGACAAAGGAATTGAGTGCAGAAGGGAGAGATGATGAAGTGCTCTGTTGAGCTGTTGGAGGCGGGAGCTCTCCCCAGAGAAATCCAACCAGAATCAAGTTCCTTTGGAAGTGTCCTGTGAGAAATGGCTTACTGTTTCACTCTTTTATGATTGCATTTCCACAGATGCTTTTAGTGTATTACCACAAAGAAATATCTTATCAGGAGCTTTTAGAGACCATGAAGGTGTTATTGGATGGAGAAGGCTCTTCCAGAGTTCTTCCAATCACATTCCCTCCATCAAATTCGTGTTTTTTCCTGGCCAGGACTCAGGCTTTCTAGGACTTGAGAGGTCAGACCGAAACCCATTGTCCCTTCAGCTTGAGTGAAGGACAGAGATGGAGATTAGCTCCACTAATGTCCATACCCTCTTATCAGAAAACAGCCCATGGGTGATTATTCTTGGCTGTCCTATTGGTGGTGGTTCTGCTGGAAATGAGGAAAGGGGCTAGATCCACACTAAAAAAGGAGAAAAGTCATTATCTGACCCATTGATTTGTTATCTCAAGCTCACATTTGCCAGAAATTCACTCTTTCCTCATAACAGCTATCACTTATCCATTTCCCCATTCAAGCTTTCCTGTTTGGGACCAACTGAGATTGACCTTGGTCTATGAAGGGGCAAGTGACTCCAAGAGCTGCTCTTGCAAAGCAGGAGCACTCAAAAAGGTCAGCTGTGAAACTATGATTAAAAGGCAGGCTGGGGCCACATGTAGGGTGGGTCTGGAGTCCCAGAATTTAAAGAACTTTGCCTTATTTTTACCATTTGTAAGAAACATTCTCATATTTCTTATTGACTCAAGTTGTATTTGAAATGGTTGATTGGCCCCAAAGCCTGTCTGCCTCGACAACTGCAGAAGATCCAGAGATACACAGCCATCCATCAAATCTGACAGGGCTGCCTCCTACAGCAGCTGTATTGTTTATGAAATGAGTCACTTTCATAGCAAGTCCAACAGCAGACTTGTGGTGGATGTGACAGGCACATCCCACTTCATTCTTCTCATTCTCTCCCTTCACATACTTGCCCAGCTCCTGAGCAGAAGCCTTATTTTGCTAAGGTGGAACTGAGAAACACAAAGTAAGGTTACTTTCCACAAACAAAATCACTGTATTTGGTTTCCTAGGTTTGGAATAGTTCAGCAAGCATGTCTCTTCTCTTTTCTCAGCAATGGTAAGTGAGGGAAGAAAAACTGAGTGGGTGAGAACAGTGGTTGCCACATGTGTAGCCTTAGAAAAGGATCTCATTATTTTATTACTAGTGGCCCAGTGCATGAAATTCATGCACGGAGGGGGGCGTTCCCTCAGCCCAGCCTGCACCCTCTCTAATCAGGGACCCATTGGGGGATGTCCGACTGCCAGTTTAGGCCCAATCCTGGATTGGGCCTAAACCGGCAGTCAGACATCCCTCTTGCAATCTGGGACCACTGGCTCCTAATCACTCACCTGCTTGCCTGCCTGATTGCCCCTAACCTCTCTTCCTGCCGGCCTGATCGCCCCTAACCTCTCTGCCTGCTTTCCTGATCGCCCCTAACTGCCTCTGCCTGCCTGCCTGATTGCCCCTAACTGCCCTCCCCTGCCGGCTTGATCTCGCCCCCAACTGCCTCTGCCTGCCTGATCACCCCTAACTGCCCTCCACTGCCAGCCTGATCTCGCCCCCAACTACCCTCTCCTTCCAGCCAATTTGGTTATGATTGGTCGGTTTCTATGCCAGTCAGCGTCAAAAGCTCCACCTCCTAGGCAGTCATTGGCTCCTCACAGTTCACCCAGATTTGGTTCTGATTGGTTGGTTTCTATGCCAGTCAGCATCTCTGGGCCTACCTCTGGGCCTGATCAGAGAAGCAGGGCTGATTAGCAGCTCCTGCTGAGGCCCAGAGAGAAACAGAGGCACAGCTGCTGGCAAAGCCTGGAGAGAAAGAGAGAGGCAATAGCTGATCGACAGCTGCCATGGAGGCTGTGGATCAGACCCTGCCTCTCTCTCCAGGCCTCTCTCCGGCCTGATCCGCAGCCCCCTTGGCAGTCAGTGCTGGGTCACTGCACCTGCACCGGGGGCAGTCACTGCCGTGGCGACCCAGCACTGACTGCAGGACTGATTTCCGGTGTTCAGTGGAGCCTTCAGTCAGTCATTACGGACCCTAGGTTTTTATATATTAGGGTTCTCTTTAATGGTCACATGAAAAATATCTAAAATTCTATTTACAGCATTCATTTCTCAATAGAGGTTGAGCTTTGTCCCTTCATGAACAATAACATCAAAATGGAAGCCACTAAAGGTGGGGCTTTTGGTGATTGTGTGACTCTGAGAAGGAACAAATGACAAAGGTCAATGTAAGAAATAGCCTAAGTGTTGGGTGAAAAGTCCCTTAATCTGGTTCAGTCTCGAACATAGACAAGCAGGCCTAGACCTAGAACTTGAGTGACTGACTCCAAAGGATTCAGTCCTTAGCTTCTTTTGCTAATGAAAGTATTTTTATAGTAGGGTCACATGACCATCTTAATACCATGTGACCAACGAGCTGATGACATTTCAGTTGCTGAATAATCTAAGGGAATTTAGCATGGGCATTTAAAGGATTAGGGGCACCCACATTAGAGGAGAGGCCCTCATGATGGCATCAAGAGAACATTTATTGAACATCTATTGATCTATTGTTTGCAAGTCATGTGTTAGGCTCCAGGGTTACAACAGTGAAAAAGACAGAGCCCCTGCTTTCAGTAGAGGCCAAACTGGTGGGAGACATGAACATTTATCTACCTAGATAATTATATCAAATATGATAAAACTATAAAGTGCTATTTAAGGTTATTAAATGTGTCTTATCTAGGATATTGCAAAGCCACCCTGAGAAGGTAACACCTGTCACATGAGGAGCCTGTGTCATTCCTAAGACCCCCAAAGAAGTCAGACCCGAACAACTCCTGGTGTAGGAGGTGGAGGCAGAAGATGCTATTAGGGAATCAATGAGCCTCCTGAGAGGAGAACACATATGAGATGTAAACGATGAAAAGGAAAAGGCTTATTACTTGACTACATAAGCATTTATAATTTTGGCAGGGAAAATGTCATGACTAAAACTGAAACTTGGAAACATGGAGGTGGAGAGGGATGAAGAGTCACAGTAAGAGCTACCTTTCTTCATATATAAAGAGGGCTTACAAAGGAGGAAGTATGCCTGGGTTATAAACAAAGAGAAAGATGCACACCATCACTCACAATTCAACAAATGCAAGTTGAAACTGAAGGAGGCAGGAGTGAGGCTGCTTTAGAGATCTGCCTGGCTCTGGCTTTGCTGGGAGGGAAAGGAACTCAGAGAGAAACAGTGAATCAGCAAGCAAAGCCATATTTCAGCTGGAAGTGACCTTCACTGCTTACTCACCAGGTTTATGGCTCAAATTCCAATTTCACAGTTATTCTTGGAATAATAGTGCGAGTTTAGAGTAAGGAATGAAAACCCCGTAACTCCCTTGGGAAACTCAGTTTCCCTTTGCCTCCCATCTGGATCACAGGAATGATTGTGAGGGGACAAAGGTGAAGTTCTTTGACTGTGACAGGTGATCCAGGGGTTCCTTTAGCCAAGGGCTTCAAACACTCCGGTGGAGGGTCTTAAAAATTCTCAGGCTCCTAATTTGGAGACGATTATATTCTCAGAATATGCTACCCAGCCTGGCTTTCCAGGTCCTTCAAGAAGTGACCATATTTAGCCCGTAGAGAAAGTTGAGAGACTTTTTACTTTGTTGTGATTTTAGGCTTTCAAGTGGCCAATTAGAGTGGCAATGACTTCCACTGTCCCTGTTATGGTTGAAATGTGTCCCCCAAAATTGACTTGTTGAAGTCCTAACTCCCAGTACCTCAGAGTGTGACCTTATTTGGAATCAGAATCTTTATAGAGGTCATCAAGTTAAAATGAAGTCAGTAGGGAAGGCCCTAATCCAATATGACTGGTGTCCCTATGAAAGGGGAAATTTGGAGACAAACAAGCATACAGAGAGAGTGCCATGTGAACATGAAGACAGCCATCTACAAGCCAAGGAGAGAGGCCTAGAGCAGATCCTTCCTTCATAGTCCTCAGAAGGAACCCATCCTGTTGATACCTTGATGTTTGCCCTCTAGCCTCCAGAACAGTGAGACAACAAATTTCTGCTGTTTAAGACACCAAGTGATTGGTACTTTATTACAGCAGCCCTAGAAAACTAATCTAATCAGTATTTTTCATCTGTATCCCCGTACCTACAGCAAAATATTTTTTTATTTTAATGGGGACACTTATATTCTATGAAATTGTTTGCAGATATGGAAAGCACTGAGGAGATTATGTGGAAGAAGGAGGGACATTTGGCCATTTAAGAAGTTTAGTGTTTCATCAACATTGCTCTGTATGCCAGGAACCATGATGGATGCCAGAGATACAATGGTCAATAGGGTAACATGGTCCCTACCCTCATGGAACCTACAGTCTAGTGGAAAAAAACAACTAGAACCTAGACAATTATAAGATTGTGATAAGTGATTTCTATATATACTAGTATATACCCTCTTGTAGGAGCAGATGAGCAAGTCCTGCATCTACTCTTAGGATCTCTTACTTGGAAGTGACATCTGAACAGAAACTTGAATAATGGATAGGAATTAGCTGGTGAAAGGGGTGGAAGGTCAATGAAAAACTGTGTGAGTGATGTTTCCTGATAGAGGCAATAGCCAGGGTCTATGCTTCACATATAAAGAAGAAGAGAACTTTTGGAGTTGAGGAAAAGGCCCTAGAGTCATAAGGAAACCAAGCAAAACAGGTAGAGCTATGCCAGTGGTGGGGAAATAGTTCTCAGCTACAGTCTCTATGTGAGCAGCCTGTAGGTGTGGAAGTGACCTTGACCTTTGTGGGTTACCTCAAGAGCTAACTGCAGGAGGAATAATATGAGTTTCTCCAGGTGGCCCATCAGACATGTTGTCCAATCTTCCTGACCCATTGGCCCAGTGTCAGCACATCACTTTCACAGCCTGATTTGGGAGCTCCTAAAAATGTTTGGTACAGAGCCAGACTTTGTGAGGGGGCCAACCAACAAAGAACATCCCACTGAGCTGATGGAGGAATTGTTGGGGCTTGTCCCCTGATGTGAAAAGCCACTCCCTCCTGTTCCAGTCCCTTCCAAGAACCTTAAAAACGAAAAGGGCCTTTATGTTTCTGATAAATGGTTTGGCAAACATTTATAGTTTTGGAATCACATGCTACCTGACTTGCCTTCCACTAATCCCCTTTACCCCATCAAAATATGTTGTGTCTCCTGGCAACACAGCCTGAGGAATGAATGGTGTCTCAGAGAGGTTAATGTGAGAGGTTGTGTCTGGGTTCTTGTCCTAGTTTTGTTGTTAACTAGTTCTGTGACCAAAACCAAAATCGCCTCTCATCCCTGAATCTCAATATCTAAATATGTAAACCAACTGGGATAAGTAAGGCTCCTAAGATACCTCCCAAACGGACTGTTAGAAATCTATTATTCTTTATGTACCCAAAGCCATTTTAATTTATCCCCACTCAGGCCCTGGCTAGGTAGCTCAGTTGATTAGAGTGTCATCCTTACATGCTAAGGTTGTGGGTTCAATCCCCAGTCAGGTCACATACCAGAAGCAACCAATGAATGCATAAATAAGTGGAACAACAAATTGATATTTCTCTCTCTCTCTCTCTCTCAAATCAATCAATAAAAAATTTTTAAATTTATCCCAGCTTAAGCTAAGTGTGGCCCAGTCATTGTCAGAGGTCAGAATAGGAGGCCTTGGGCAGTGTTGGGCAATCATACGGCTGCTGTGTCATCATAACTGTAGTGAAGTGTAAACATGAACCAGCAGAAACTCAGTTTCCCCCTCTGCTCTCTCACCTGTCATCCTCTACCATGTCAGCCTTCTCTTCCTCCCTCCCACCCTCTTCCACCCACAAATCTATCCAAAACCTTTTGCCCAGAGGGAAATTCAAGACTTGTTTCTTTAATGGTCAGAATTGTGCTGGGTCAAGACTTTTAACTGTGTATTTAATTAGTCATCTGTATGCATGTAACTTAAAGGCGTTCAGCTGTGCCTTTTTATAGGATTAATAAAGCGGGTTGTAAATCACCTATGCAGCCTATAAAAGTATTTATAGCAGCTTTTCTCTCCCGTTGCCATTACAGAAGCTTTGTTTGAACTAGCTGAGGTTTGCATGGGGATAGTTCTACCCAGTTCTAGGAGGAAAGCGTTAACAGTCCCTCCTGGCAAACCGCAACTCCATCATTAGGCAATGCAAAATGTGCTGAAATGTTAAGCTCCAGCAAGGACGTTCCAAGACATTATTGCCAACAGCAAGCCTTCTGTGTTAATGAAAATCAAAATACAAAAAAGCCAGTCAAGTGCAAGCGCAAAATTTAAGCCGAACTTGAGAAATATGACCAGAGCTGGAATGCCATGGCTTCTTGACTTCTATAAACCTTAACAGGATTTGGCAAGCCCTTCTCCAAGCTCATACATTTGCACTGGCCAAACACCTTTTGGAACCACCTCAGCCAATTCCACAGTATCACTGAGTCTGCAAAGGAACAAGCTACCTTTTGTCTGATAGACATTCAGAGTTTTTCTGGGTAAAATAAACAGTTACCAGAACCCCTTCTTTGTGTCAGCAGGAGGTTCATTTCTCACACCCCTACTCTCCAGTCAACCAAAGAAAAGATCCCAGTTCTTAAAAAGGAACCAAAAAAGAACCAGACTCTGTCATCTCCCCAATACCATTCCTGCCTGGCTTGAAATCTTCCAGCAGAATGAAATAGGAAATAGCATTGATTAGGATCCGTCATAGAAGTTGACCAAAAGTTCAGCACAGACACACCTTAGATATTATTCCAGGGCTAACCCTAGAGAGAAACAGCCACAGGTCTTGGTTTTGCAGATACATGTTCAGAAATCTCAGAATTCATATTTATTTCTTTAGAAGAACCTTGACTGTGTAATGATCAGCTAGCTATCGCTTAACGGAGAGGAAAAAAGGGAACAGGAGTGTGAAAAGATCACAGGACCTTGTGGAGAATGCTCTGATTTGGGGTTTGGGAACTGGAGGCAAAAGAAAGTCTGTATGATCCTCAGGATTGGGGACTTCCATAATAGGCAGTGGTTTGCATATTCCCTGGTGGTCAGAGGGTAAGGCAGGCACTTGGTCACTTTGGTGGGCTTCCTGAGTTAATTAACTTTAGGAGGCAGCTGGGGTTTTGCTTGGAGTCTGTGGTATAACTTGTATGCTTGTAATTATTTGGGAATAGAATGTGAGGGAGCACGCATACTAAGGGAGTGGAGTAGCAATGGGCTCTTCCTGAAAATTGGCCTTAAGAGTTGGCAGCTACGGAAACTTGGTTCACCAACTTTGTGAAATTTTTCCAACTTCGGAGATTGGGTTGAATTTCTTCAAATCTCAAATGCTTTGTCTCCTCCTCTAGCTTGCTTGCTTCTCTTTTTCCCTCCCCACCTTTCTTGCTTTTCCTCACTTTTTTCCTTCTGTTTGGAAAGATCTTTGGGGAAAATATCAATGACAACTGCCCCAATATCTGACTTCAGGATATGAGGTTCAGGACTAATTCTTATTGATAGGGTACATTTTCATTGAGATGGGATGTCTGCTATAAAGAAAACGTTTAGAAGAAAACTAGCTTTCCCTCTGATCATGACTAGATTAATTTGAACTTATTTATTTTCTACTAATGGATCATTTTAGTATTCCAGAAAAGACATTCTCCAATATTATAATAATTATATATATTTTTGCAGTTAGAAAACTATTCTCCTCTTTTTTTTAGGCTTAATAAAAAATAGAAAACATTTGAAGCTGAGTTTGAGAGTTTAACTTTACAATCTTCTATCATTGCATTTCCTTTGTTTGCTATTGACTTTTTATTTTAAAAATACATTTTATTAATTTTTACAGAGAAGAAGGGAGAGGGATAGAGAGTTAGAAACATGGATGAGAAACATCCATCAGCTGCCTTCTGCATATCCCCTACTAGGGATTGAGCCTGCAACCAAGATACATGCCCTTGATCAGAATCGAACCCAGGACCCTTCAGTCTGCAGGCCAATGCTCTATCCACTGAGCCAAACTGGTCAGGGCTGCTACTGACTTTTAGCAACTTTATTAAGGTAGTAGAGGCCTGATGCATGAAATTCATGTACAGGTAGGGTCCCTAGGCCTGGCCGGCGATCATGGCCAATCTGTGAGGTGACTGGCAAGGCGATGGGTGGGGGGGCCCACTTGCACCTGCCTTGGCCTGGTGCCGCACGCTCACCTGCTCCACCATCCCGCTGCGGTCCCACTCTCATCAGGGCCCAGCAGCGTCTCCACTGCCACTCACTGCTGGTGCTGCGTCGCCGATGCCCACCATGTTCTGCGCTGCCCTCTGGTGGTCAGCGCACGTCTAACTCCCAGTTGGTTGGAAAAAATTTGCATATTAGCCTTTTATTATATAGGATGGCCTACATATTATGGAATGCATCCATTTTCAATGTATAACTCAATTTTTTTTTTTAGTAGATTTACTAACTTGTGTAACATTACAGTAATCACTTTGGAACATTTTCATCACTCAAGTAAGATCTATCATACCCATTTACACTTAATCCCTGTTCTACTCTTCAGCCTCGGGCAACTAATTTACTTTCTTTTTCTGTAGATTTGCCTTTTCAGGACATTTCATTTAAATGTAGTTTTTGTGTCTGGCTTCTTTCACTTTTTTGAGGTTTATTAATGTTGTACCATGTCTACTTTTAGGCCATAATGAATAATGTGACTATGAACACTTGTGTGCAAATGTTAGTGTGGACATATCTGTCATTTATCTTGGTTAGATGCATAGGTCTGGACACGCTGGGTCATATGGGAAATTTATGTTTAACTTTTAAGAAACTGTCAAACTTTTTTTCTAAAGCATCTGCACCATTTTACATCCCCACCAGCACCATGTGATGTTTACTGTTTCTCCACATCCTGAACAACATTTGTGATTGTCTTCTTGGTTATAGCCATTCTAATCTGTGTGATATGATACCGCATTGTAGTTTTAATATTCCCGTTCCTTAAGGATACAGATGATTTTTTGGTGAGCTTATTAGCCACTCATATCTGTATATTCATTGATGAAATGTTTATTTATACCTTTAGTCCACTTTTAAATTAGTTGTTTACCTTCTTGTTATTGAATTGTAAGAGTTTTTTGTATATTCTGGATGCCAGTCCTTTATCAAATACATAATTTGCAAAAATATTTTCTCCCAATCTGTGGCTTATCTTTTTTTTTTTTTTTTTTTAATCCTTACCCGAGGATACTAGTATTTTTCCACTGATTTTTAGACAGAGTGGAAGAGAGAGGGAAAGACAGAGAGAAATAATGATGTGAAAGAAACACAGGGCCCAGGGCCCAGGCCTGGGAGGAGCCTGCAACCGAGGTATGTTCCCTTGACTGGAATCAAACCTGGGACCCTTCAGTTCACTGCAGGCTGATGCTCTATCCACTGAGCCAAACTGGCTAGGGCTCTTTTTATTTTCTTAATGATGTCTTTCGAAGTACAAAAGTTTTGAATTTTGATGAAGTCCAAATTATCATTTTTTTTTTTATGGATCATGCTTTTTGTGTAGTATCTAGGAAGTCTTTGCCTAAATTAAGTTTCTCCTGTCTTCTGCTAAATGTTTTATATTTTAGGTTTTATATTTAGATCTCTGATATATCTTAAGTTAAATTTTGAGAATAGTGTAAGGTCAGAGTTTACCTTTTTTGCATGTGGCTATACAATTTTCCCAGCATCATTTGTAAAAAAGCCTATTCTTTTTTCATTGAATTTTCTTGACACCACTGTCAAAAGTCAATTGACCATAAATATAAGGATTTATTTCTCTCAATTCAGTTGCATTTTTATATCTATTCTTATGACAATGTTTACTACTGACTTTGATTATAAAGAAATTCTGATTATCTAAAGAGAATCAGTACAATTGAATATAAGACACTGAACTGGAATTTTTTTTAAAAACAACTCTGGACAAACAGAAATGGGAGAAATGAGGTAATTTAACAAATAATTTGCATGAAAGGAGAATCCAGAACCAGAGCTGTTTGTGGGATCAGAGTGATTCTCATGCAGAGAAGACCCATAACAGCCAGTGAAAACCTAAAGCAAATACCAAAGAGGAATTCAGTAAGGGAGCTCTCAGGAGAGGGGGACAGGGAATGGGAGAGCTGAGCCAGGTGGCCAGTAGGGAAAATATTTATCACTCCTGCTTGCCCAAACTCACCAAAGAATGTAAACTTGGAGCAATTTACTAAGAACCTCTGTTTATTTTTTAGTGGAGAAGACTCTAAAAGACTATGATTTGTTTTCAAAGAAAAAAAAAGGAAAAGCAAAGCCATCTTGATAAAAGAGCACAATGGGAGGAAACTTTGGCTTCTAGCTTTCCTTTCTTCTCACTCTTTCTATTCCTTATCCAATTTATAATATGTTAGGGATCCATTATTGTTCTAGACACAGTCAGAACAGCCTGTATGATTTTTAAAAAAATGGATATATCATCAACATAAATATTGCTTAAAGTGACAACAATATAGCCAGCCTGGTTTATGACTTATAATTTATAGCAATGTGCAAGGGACAAGGAAGATATTTGGACATTACTGAAGTTCACTGATATGTTTCTAAGCTTTCTAAGATGTTCACTTAGGAATTATGCACTGCAAAACATGAATATTGAAATTGCCTTCCCAAAGGGAATGCTTTTTCTTAAGTTTCTCATAGACCAAGAGAAGTTTATTGAAGCAACAAAAGTTACTGTGCAGAATAAAAGGACTTTTTCTATAACATGTTAAGATACTGTGGCCTTGGCTCCTTATGTAGCTTGCCTGGAGCAGCCTGGGATCCCTGAGACTTCTTAGAGGATAGGCTTGACCTATAATTAATTTGGGGGCCTTTTATATCTGTGGGTGAAGTGAGTTCCACATTACTAAACACTATGGTCCAAGTCCTTTCCTCAACCCACTAGGTGAAGTGAAAATCCTATGATATCTAGAATCAGGAACACATTACAATGAGTGTGGGCCAATACATTGCTGGAATCTAGTGATGTTCAATAAACTTGGCTTCTCTCTCATGCCAACCACTTTTTATCCTCCACTCCCTAAAGAAGGAGGCTCCCAGCAGAGCTAGGACATTGGACAAGTAAGTTTTGATGAATGGCAAAGGAGACAGAAATTATACAGGTTTTGAATGTTTGCCACTTGAGCAAAAGCTTCGGATCTAAACACGAGAAATGAATTGGACTTTCAGAATATTAAAACTATATGGATTTTATATTAAACTAGAGGCCTGGTGCATGAAATCGTGTGCAGGTACAGTCCCTAGGCCTAGCCTGCGGTCAGGGCCATCTTCCCCAGCTGCCCTGCCCCAACCGCCACTCACCCTGGTTCCCCATTTGCCATAGGGCAATGGGAGCCTGCTGGCTGGGAGGAGGGACTGAGAGGTTGGCCATTCCCACCCGCTCCCCACTGTGGGTTGCCCTCTGTGTGTGGGGCAACCGGCAGGGTGCAGGCCTTGGCCTGGTGCCACCCACATCCCCCGCCACCCACCCTGGTTCCCCATTCGCCATCTGTGATCAGAGCCTGGGGGCCGGGGTGGAGGGGAGGAACCAAGAGGTTGGCTGTTCCACCTGCTGGCCAGTCCACCCCCCCCTCCCCCTGCTGTCACCACCCTGGTTCCCAGTTTGCCATCAGTGATCAGAGGCTGCTGGCCAGGGAAAGGGACCGAGAGGTGGTCAGTGCACCTCATAGTGACTGGTCGAGCGATCGTTCTGGTTGTTCTGCCATTATGGTTGCTGGGCTTTTATTATATAGGATTTCCTTTCAAATAACCAGGTTTTACCAACTATTACACTCAGTGCTGAGTACTACTATCCTAAGTCGTGTAAATCAAACAAGAAGCCACTTTCTCCCTATATACAACACCACAAGGCAACACTGAAGACAGGCAGAAACCCCAAACCCAGGGCTGGCCCAGGACAAAGAGTGAGGGAAACTGTATCTCTGAACCTTTTCACACTGCTTTAAACACTTCCTCTTTTCGTGTTTCTCTCTTTCTTGATGGCACCAGAGTCCTGCAGTGGCCTCTTTATCACTCATAATCTCTTGCTAGATCTGTTCACTTTGGAAACACCATCATTGTGACCCCTTCTCAGAATGCACCTGCCCACCATTCTGTTCCTAATGTATCCTCCAGGGAAAAGGCTGCGACAAATGGACCACTATGAACTATTGTGTTAAGGCTTCTAGGATTTATTTCAGTTGACAGAAGCTAGTTGACAAGGGACTTAGGGCTAGCAGAAGCTTTCAAAACTGCACCACTATATGGGCTGGAACCCACTCTCCTTACAGTCCATGTCCTGTTTCTCTTTCCTTGCAGAAGTCCAGAGAAGCCAGGCCTGTCCAGGCCATGTGCAAGGGGGAACAGTGATGATGTCTTCTTAGCCTTGTTCTGCACAATTAACCTCAATTATTGCAGTAAGACTCATGTCTGGTTGTGAAAAAATTATCCCAGGCTGCCCTCAGATGCTCTACTTAGTCTCTGCCATTCTATGGGGCCCTGTTGTCAGCCTGGGCACATGAATAGTGACAACAATTGCCACAGTCTGCCCTCTGCTCTGCGGCTTGGACAGTTTGTTCTGGCCATGCTGGTCTCTCAGCCTTTCTTTCCATGGGAGCCGTGACATTCCATTGTGCTGGGCTGGCTGGAGCTCAGAAGAGGCATGAAGGGATGAGAGTGTGCTGGAGGGTATGTTGTCCACAGGGGTCTAGGGCAGAAGATCGGAGCTGCTATGGAACCTCAAAGTTCCATGGAGCTCCCCAGCCTTTGCCTTATTCCAGGAACCCTGGAAAGGGCTAAAAGGAGGAGCTGTTGTGTACAAAGTGTACAGAGGAGTACTCTGGGGGAGCAGGGCATGAAAAGAGAGGTAGATGAGAGGGACAGAGGAGGAGAAGAAGAAGCCTGCCTGAGTGTATCTGGCTTTGGCTTGTGAGCCAAGCTCATTTACCAGACATTTTCTTTTTTGAGGGGGGGGCGGTTGGTGAGTTTAGCAACTTTCACTAAAGGACTTGAATCATGTTTTAAAATAGCAGATTTTCTTTTCCTGATGATGAAAACATCTATGATCACTATAGAAAATATAAAAAACAAAAATATTACCAGTAGAAAAACAAAAATCATTCAAACAGGGATCACTTTTGTTAATGTGTTAACATTTGCATAAATTCCTCTGGTTTACTTTCATATATATATATATATATATATATATATATATATATTGCAATTCTATATCATTTGTGTGTATATATTTTTAATTAAAGGAAGAATCATATTGGATTATATTCTTTTTCACTCAACATTATATATTTTTCAGCAAAGTGATTTTAATAGCTGAATATTATTCCATTTTGTTCAGGTACCATAATTTAGTCAATCAAACCACTATTGTTGGACATTTAGGTTGTCTCTAATTTTAACATGTCTTTGCTGACCTTCATAATTATATCTTTAGAATTCACTTCTAGAAGTGGAATATGCATGTTAAACTTTTTATACATGCTGACATATTTCTTCCCAGTTAAGATTGTTCTAAATTGTCTTCGTACCAGTAGTAGATAAAATGTATTTTTTTCCCTTGCAGGCTAACATTGGGTAGCATAGTATCTTTGTTCATCCTTTTTAAGCTAAGAAGCATACAACTCTATTTAATTATTTTAATTTGAATGTATTTGCTTACTAATGTGATTTGGTATTTATTTATTGATGAAATCTACACATACATACCACAAATAAATGGGGTCACCCTATTTTTAAATGCTTATAAGAGCTCCTTATACTAGGAGATAAATTCTCTTGGTTTTATGTAATGCAAATATTTTTCTAATTTTTAATTTTCTTTTAATTTTAGTTTATAATTATGTAAATGTCATATATGAAATGTATTCATTTTTAAATTTTAGAGTGTCTATACTTGTTGCTATTCAGAGAGATTATTTCCACTATGATATAATACTCACTTCTTTTTCTAAAATAATTTTTTTATGGTTCAAGTAACTCTTTAATCACTTGTAATTTGGGGTGCATGGTGCAAGGTGAAAAATCTGACTTCCTTCCCCAACTTTTTTAGGCTAACCTATTTTCCCAGTACTGTCCTTCATTGATATAAAATGCCACCTTGTAGGTATATGAAATGTTTATACGTGAATTCTGTTTCTGAGCACTTTATATAATTTCACTGTTCTGTCTGTACAATTCTGAAGCAATATTACACTAAATCATAGATTTATCCTGCCCTGATATTTATCAATTTTTTCTTTTCTTCCAATTTCAGTTTATTATTTCTTATTTAATGAGTAATTTCCCTCTTTATTTTGTTGTTTTGGATATCTTTATAATATCTTCAATTAATTTTGCATAACTTTATAAAACTCTTGATTTAATGTTATAAATATGATTATGATTATATTATCCCATACTACAGATTTTAAAATATAATGTTCTCATTGTTATTATTTTCTAAGAATTTTTAATCATAGTTTTGATTTTTTCTTTGTCCCATGACTTATTTCTAAAAGCATCCTTGAATAATCCAGTAGTAATTTAAATTTTTAATATTTTTAGTATTAAAATCAGACATATATTATCTTGTTTGGGAAACTTATTGCTGTTTTCTTTGTAACTCAAAGCATGTCAATTATAGGGAAAATATTTATCTGTTTATAGGGTCAAAAAGTCAATATATCAAAAATGAGCAACCAGCCCTAACCGGTTTGGCTCAGTGGATAGAGCGTCGGCCTGCGGACTGAAGGGTCCCGGGTTCGATTCCAGTCAAGGGCATGTACCCTTGTTGCGGGCACATCCCTGGTGGGGGAGTGTACAGGAGGCAGCTGATTGATGTTTCTCTCTCATCGATGTTTCTAGCTCTCTATCCCTCTCCCTTCCTCTCTGTAAAATATCAATAAAATATATTTAAAAAAAAAAATGAGCAACCATATAAATTATATTTCCCAAATTCTTTCTCCTTATTTGCTCTTTTGCCCCCTGATCTATCAAAAGCAGAGACTTTTGTTAAAGTCTTTCCCTATTATTTTGCTTTTGTAAAGCCTTTCATAAGTTTTAGGTTTTTACTTTATGTGTTTTGATTTTATGTTATTCTGTTAACAAGAGATTAACATAAATGGGACAAATTGATATACCACCTCAGATATAATGAGAGCATCAATTCTGTGATATTTCTGCCAAAAATATATCATCTGCTCTAATCATGAGGAGATACAAACAAACCCAAATTGAGAAGTTTTCTACAAAATAATTGGCTTGTAATCTTTTCAAAAGTGTTAATGTCACAAAACTTAGGAAGAAACTGAAGAATTTTTCCAGAATGATGGGAATTAAAAGACATGACACCTAAATCTAATAAATCATCCTGGATTGGATGGTTTTGCCCTAAATACTTTATTGGCAAAGCTTGAATGCAATCTGTGAATACCAGTGATGTATCAGTGTGAGTGTCTGGATTTTGATGTCTGTTTTGGTTGTGTAGGAAAATATCCTTTTTAATAGGAATTATACACTAAAGAATTTTGGGTCATGGTACATCATGCCAGCAACTTACTCTCAAAAGGTTCAGGAAGAAAACTTCTTTCCACTCTTGAAGCTTTTCTGTAAGTTTAATGTTGTTAAAACAAAGAAGATTAATTAACACAAGTATATTCTGAGTCATCTGGACCTCCTCCTGGCCATGTTGGTGCCAATTGACATCACTCTAAAGAGATAGTTTTTTAATTTTGAGTGTGATAGTGAACACATCTGAGTGCTCTGTGTCCAGAAAGGGCCCAGCTAGTAACCTGAGCAGGGAAGCAAAATTGGGGAAAAGGGGGGAAAAGTGGACATCAAGGGCTTGTGATGGAACTTTCTAGAGATGTTCTGAGTATTGAGTGCCATCAGAATGTTGTTGGAGGCAGGAGTCTGGCTCACAGTGGAATGAAATGAATTCTGCTGAAAGCAGTGGCTCACTTGCTTTTCAGGGGGACTAAATGAGCAAAGCATGATGCCCTTGGTGATCCATAGGCATCCCTGTCTCTGGCAATCATCTGTGGGGGAGGTGGGAAGGCAGGTCATTGTCAGGAAATGAGAATTCTTGTCTTACCCTCTACAACCCAGCTGTGTGATACAGGAAAAGTCCTTAAGCTCACAGCTCAATGTTCTAGTCTATAAATGGAGATGGTTGGAGCCTAAGGTTCCTTCCAAGTCTAAAATTATAATTTTGAACATCAACAAATATAAACATTTGAGCATCCAAAGAAAAGAGAGACCTATCTGGGCCCTAGAAGAGAGAAAAGCCTTCAAGGGGTTGCTGGAGTGGCATTGGGTCTTAAATGTGGAGCAGGATATAAATCTTTGGGCAAGAGGAGAGAGCAATGGAGGAAACATGTGCCTTGGGGCCACCTTGAGAAAAGGCACAGAGGTGGGGTGAGAGAGACAGTGATAATGGAAAGGATGGTGTCAGGCCTGGCTTGGGATTTGGTTACTCATCTTTCACCCCCATGAATTCCGGCCCAAGAAAATCCTGCCACAAATTTTTAAGGTTGTTCTGTGGATGAAACCCATGAATAGTTTTCAGTACCACTAGGAAATGATCAGCTGTCAAAAGTAGACCCAATCTACCTTCTTACACTAGAATTATTAATGTAGTGCTTTAAGGGGATCCTATGCTCGTTTTTCCTTAAGCTGGTGGGTAGAGTTGAGGAGAAGCAAGGCAATTGGAAAGAAAGAAGAACTATAAGAATTAATGCGGCCTTATGAAATTGAATATGCTGTCGGTGGGTCTTGTGGGTGTTTTATTATTTTTCTCCTCTCTGTAAGAAAAGATCTGGATAGGGTCCATGTGAAAGAACAGAAGGTAAAAGAAATGGGGCTTCCAGACTGTGGAATGGCCCACAGGAGCTCTCATTTCAGTGGCCCTGACACCAAAAATCCACAGTCTGCCATGCCACCTCCTCTCTGGAAAGACAACCACTTGGCAGTAGTGGGTGGGGAATTGCCAGGGGGTAACCAGATCTGGCTGGATGGCAAGGATGCATGTTGGGACAATGGGCCCTGCATGCTGTGGGGCACACTGGCTCTGTCTCTTGGTGACAAAGGGGTGCAGTGCCTCTTGGCTCACTGTCCTTGAGTGGTCAAGCAGGGAGTCATCTGTCCTACGGGGCAGATGTCAGGCTTAGTTAGGCCCTGTGGCTAGGAAATTCTTCATTTATCTAAAGGAAATAAAAATGCGGGCAGACTGTCTATTTTGTGAAAGGCAGACAAACGCAGACCTGAGGAGAGAAGAGCCTGTACCCAATGGCTAAGTGGAGCGTGGAGCCCTGGCAAGGAGGAGAAGAAAAGCAGGCCTGGGCTGAGGGCCATGGGCGGCCACTTGGTGGGAGTACCATTATTCAGCCCCTCCTGCTCTCTGTGGTTGGGAACACAAAGAGAAAAAGGGTGGGGTGGGTGGGCTTGGCCCCTCTCCCTGCAGAGGTCGGCCTGCTGGCCTCAAATGATTATTGCGTTTAATGAATTGCAGCTTGTAAAAGGCTTTGAAGCTAGAAGGCAGAGCATGAGCACTGAGTATTCTTTTTCTTAAATCATTTTATTCGGTGACTCGAAAAATGAATCTCTCTTGAGCAGAGAGCAGCAGTCAAGGCTGCCAACCTCCAGTTGTGGGAACTTTTCTTTCTCTTTCAAACTGCAGTTAAAGGATGAAGACTACAAAGTGTGGAAAAACCAAAGCACCAGAAGACAATGGGCTTGACATTTAGGCGGGAGGTAGGGGAAAATGTTAAAGGGACTTCCACTGAAACAATAACAATTAGCCCCATTAGCTTGTGCATAACCCATAGATGGAAGGAGCACATAAATTGGGAGAGCAAATCGCCACAGAGCCCCTGGGAAAATATCTTGATGCTGGAACCATCTCACTAAACGGATGTACAAAGATCATATCGTGTGTGTCTTTCAATGACAGTTGACCTCAATTACTGTTCTGTAGCCCATAAATACAGCTGCATGGGATGGGGTCTGTGAGGGATCGTATCTGAGTCTGGGCTGCCCACACTAGTTACCTCACAGACAGGGACTGGTTTTGGGGCATTTTCAGACATGGTACAAATCCTAACTAGCATCCTGTGTTCCCACCTATAAAAGAAAGAGTAACAGGTGTGTCTACCCAGCCAACCCTTTATTGCCTGGGCATTGTCACAGCATCTTGCTGGTTTGCACCTCAGTAATGAGCCAGAGAAAAGCAAGGAAAGGAAGGCCATTGAATTCACCAGGGTTCTTTTGGGTACCTCGAAGAAAAAGTTGAGCCTAGCTTTTCAATTCGTATAGCTCCTTTCTCCAAAGAACCTCTTGCCAGTATTATCACTTTAACCTGTCTCTGTAGTTCTATTTTGACATTATTAAAGGTATTTTGTATTTGTATTTTCCCTCATTAATAGAAAAATCAATGTTTCTACAAACATCAGAGTAATTGCGTGTTTGCTCCTTGGAAACATTTTTAAAAGTCTGTCCCTCCTGTGTCTCGTTCCTCCCCCTCCCCATCCCTCACCTCTCCTCCTTTGTGTCCTTGTCATCTTTATCTTCCTCCTCCTCTTCTCTCTCTGTTTTTGGAAATTTATTTTTCTCATTCCTTTACTCACTTCTAGGGTTTATCATTTCTATAACCTGATCCTTGTTTGTACTTCCTTTCCTCTTCCTATTTAACAAGACTAAAGAAATACTTTATTTTAGTTGGATTTGTTCACATTCCTATTCTCTATAATCTTGGTCATGGTGTCTCAAAATTTTTGTTATGGTTTACTCACAAAAAAAGGGGTGGGCAAAAGCAGGTTTACAGTTGTGAGTATGTGAAACAGTTTGTTCTTGTATTATTATTTGTTGACTAGTGGCCGGGTGCATGAAATTTGTCCACTCGGCGGGGGCGGGGGGTCCCTCAGTACAGCCTGCAACCTCTCCAATCAGAGACCTCTTGGAGGATGCCTGATCAGAGAGGCAAGGGCTGATCAACAGCTGCCACGGAGGCTGTGGATCAGACCCTGCTTCTCTTTCCGGGTCTGTCTCTGGGCCTGATCCACAGCTCACTCAGCAGTCAGTGCTAAATCAGCAGGGGAGGGCAGTCTATATATAGATTATTGTATTATTTTCCATATGAACAACTGTAAATCTACTTTTGCCCACCCCTGTAATTATGGGCAAGTATTTGTTGTTCATTATCCTTTTGTGCCCTTAGGTTGTACTCTAATCTACCCTGAAACTTCCTATTAGTGTCTCTCAAATTACTTCTCAAATCTGTCTTCTTTTTTAAATTTTTATTTGTTGTTAATGGCCTTTAGAGGTTGTGATATTTTAATTTTTAATAAGAAATATATGTTTGGTCTTCCTCTCTATTCCTGGCCCAGGCCTCCTTTTTAAAAACCTTGGAATTTCCTAAGTAAGGCTGTCAATTGATCAAGGTGTCTTTTATGTTAATGAGTCAATATTTGGAAATCCCCTAGGTGACTAAGGATGGAGGCTGTTGGCCAGAGGAACCAACCTAGATCAGAGGGTTGAAACTTTCGACCCCATGCTCTGACCTTCAAGGTGGGTGAGGGGCTGGAGATTTTCATTTACCAAAGGCTAGTGATTTAATCAGTCCTGCTTCCATAAAAACTCAAAAGCTTGGGCTTTTAGAGAGCTTCCAGTTGGTGAAACAGAACACCAGGCCCCAAACTCCATAGGAACAAAAGCTCCTGCCTCTGTCCTATGTATCTTCATCTGGCTACAGATTTATATTCTTTGATATCCTTTGTAATAAACTGTCAGTCTAGTAAGTAAACTGACTTCCTGAGCAAGGGTAACAACCTTGATTTGCAATTGTTATCTGCAGTGAGGAGAGGGTGAAGTCTTATGGGATGGAGACCTTAACCTCTGGAATCCAATGCTATCTCTAGGGAAATAGTATCGGAATTGAGTTAAATTTGTGGGACATCCAGTCAGTGTCCATGGAGAATTGAGTTAATTGCTTGGTGCTATGTTGAAAAAACACACACATTAGAATCAGAGTCTAAATTGGAAATGTCCTGGTTCTATAATCCATGTAAATGCATTTGGTATTTGTCATTGCATGTTTTCTTTTGATTTTTCTTGCTAGTTGGCTTATCTTTGGCCTCCACTTTGCCATCTCTGTTTTTTTTAATCCTCACCCAAGGTTATTTTTCCCATTGATTTTTAGAGAGAGAGGAAGGGAGGGAAAGGAGCGGGAGGGAAGGAGAGGGAGAGAGAAACATCGGCATTTTTTGGTTGATGTTTGATTGGTTGATTGCCTCCCACATGCCCTGACAGGGGCCAGAGATAAACCCACAACCGAGGTACGAGGTATGAACCCTTGGACAGGAATTGAACCCTCAACCCTTCAGTCTGCAGGCCAACACTCTCTAACCGCTGAGCCAAGCAGGCCAGGGCTGCCAACTTTATTTACTATATCCTTTTTCAAGAAAGCCATATAATATAGAGGAAAGACAAGTCTGGGTTCCAGCCTTCGCTCAATTTGATCTTGGTCAAATTGTATAACCTCTCAGCCTCAGCTTTCTTGACTATGAAATGTAATAAAGCCAAGCTCTCAGTTGTTATGAAGACTAAATTGAAAGCATAGTTGGAACTCTATATTCTAGGTACATTATAGGTGTACACAAATGTTAGGTTCTCTTTGCAAAGCTTGCCTATTTTACAAATATAAATATTTTTTAGTAAGGAAATAACTTCCCGAGTCTTTCAATACAGACAGATGGAACATGAAGCTTTATCTTCTATTATTGTTATCTTATGACTTTTTGGTATTAAAACGGAAAAAAGCAAAACTTAGTCTGTAAGTAAAATAGGCTTTAATCATGCCAAGCTTCCTCCTTGAGGAGCACACCTCCTCACTATAGCTCCATGAGGTTCAGGAAGTTACAGAAGGCGGCCTCATCATTGGGAGGAATTGTATAATTGTTCTGCATTCTGAAAGCTCCACTGTCCCAAGTGAATGGGAGAGAGGAGAAGGGTAGCTATCTCAGGTCCAGGATATGGATTTTGTTGGGTGTAGAGAAGTGGGGGAGAAGAGCTGTGTTAGATTTTTGCCGGGTGTAATCAAAGTACTCGGCTGTCTGTATTTGAGGGGTTTAATGTTGTTGTGCTACATCAATTTCACTATTGAATCACCAACAGTTAGCTAATCTGTGAGAAAATTGTGAGCGATAATGTAAGACAGGGAGAGAGAGAATATGAGATAGAGAGGGACGTACTCTCAAAGAGAAAGAAAAACTCAAACATATAGAGAGCATGTTGCTTAAAAGTCATAGCTGTTTGGGTGCATCAGTGACTAAGTTCACTGTGGGTAGGGGCAGCTCAAGAGACACAGAAAATGCAAAGTATTCTAAATTATGAGAACTAATCCAAGAGCTAGAATGGTGGATACAATAGTCATTTCCATAGTATTAACTCCTGCCAACATGAAAGAGGCATTTGCTTTAAAGAGAGAGCCACAATCTTAAGGATGTTTGTCATGGATGTCCTGGGCCACTATTGAGAGTATTCATTTGAACGGAGTTGTTAAGAGAGAAATAGGCGTCTCTAACTCTCTACTTTTTCCTATTTCTCTTCTTGGCCTTTGGTACACCAGCTTTTGTTCTCAGATTCTCTTTTAGGAAGTGGAGAGGGGAACAGAAGTCATAGAAGGATGTTTTGAAGTTTTTCCTTTATAGGACATGATTGTTGATGATCAGAGAGAGGCATTAGATTAGTGGTTCTCAAAGTGTGAATGCTTGACCCACTGAATTGGAAAATTTGTGGTGAGGCTCAACATTACAGTTAGACAAGTGCTCCAGGTGATTCCGATGTCTGCTTTAATTAGAGAACCACTAGATTAGAGCACAAGGTTTGAGAATGCAGATTTTGTTACCTGGGTTCTAATCTCAATTCCCTAATTTGGTAATTGTGTGATATCAGAGGTCTGTTACAAGGATTAAGTGAGAAGATGCTTGTCCACAGGTTTTTAACAGTATCAGACTCATAGCTGGCACTCAATAGATCCTACCTATGGGGTGGTGGGGTTGTGAGTCTGCTTGTCGGAAGGCTTGCTAAGGAAACTTCTTGTTTTTGCATGTCAAGCCTCTTTCTACCTTGTTGAATGTCCTGGTTTCTAAACAACATTGTCTTCCTTATGTTCCACTACTGTTTAAGAAGGATGGAAAATGTTGCTTTGTGGCCATCCTGCTGGTAAGTGGAATGGCTCCACCAAAAACAGTGACAACACAGGCTGGCTGAGGCCAGAGCTGCATCTTATTATGTTTTTTGGAAGCTGGGTGGAGGGAGCAGGAGTTACCCAGCTTTTTTCCCCTTTGGCGACACTATTCTTCCTGAACCCCGAGGAGTAATGAAGAGAGAAAAATGAACATTTTGTGGTTCAGCTGACATTAAAATGGGAAAAGCACATCACTGGAATTAGAATATCCTGTTCATTAGTCACTTTTTCTTCTAAAGTTAAACCGTCTCTGTAAGCAGGAAAAAGAACAAGCCCTCCATGACCTCATAACTCATTATTTTTAAGGATTATACTTTTTTTAAGGAATATACTTACTTCCCCGCGGAGATAAATCTGAAATCGATTTTCCATTTCTGTCAGCCATCGACTGGAGGCCTCACGGGTCCTTGAGAAAGAGAATATGTACTTTTGTGTGATTGTCAGGGGCAGTTGGGGAGAGAGGGTTGCTGTTGTTGGTAACCTTGAAGGTGGCTGTTGAAGACCCATGTTCCTTTGCAAGCCATCTGAGCCTTTTAGAAAGCGAGGAGGAGGGACTCAGGTAGGCTTTTTCATTATAAGGGGCTTTGGTAACAACTGTACACATGGCTCCTCTTAAAACTGAGATTCCCTTCCCTAGCCATTAGAAAAGAATGTGCCAGGCACCACATGCTAACACAGGATGAGAGGGGAGAGCAATGGAGTCTCATTGACACGAGGATGGTTGTTAGAAAGAAGGTTGGATCTGATGCTTTCCATAACATCTTTTGCTTCCCTCTCCCCCACCCCGACTTCTGTGCTTGAAGTTAACCAGAGCTATAGCTGAACTCTGAACTCTCAGAGGGCCCCTCCCAATGCCTCCCCCCCACCACCCCCCGCCTTAGCAAGTGGGATGGTTGGCTCAGTGCTCCTCTCTGTGGTTATACCAGAAAAAAATTTCTGAATATAGTTAAGTGTCTTGTACTATGACAAGCTGGGCCAACATCGGACCCCTGTGTGATTGACACCATAGCCATTACCTCCCCCCAAAGTCAATAGACTGAGAATATAGATCATCACAGAATTCAGTGACAAATTCACCCCTAAGCCCAGTGCAATGTCAGCTGATTTTCAAACACTGTTTTCATGTTGAATTTATAGTTACCAGCTGTGCAAGCACAAGATGACAGGAACAGAAGTCATGAATGAGCCACACCTCAGAAAATGTATACTAAATTTAACATTTTCTAACTTAATTCCACATTAATATGCTCACATTCATTTTTACAGCATTAATTAAATTGAAATTATGCTCCAGGCAAAAAAACAAATAATCTTGGGGCTGACTACATGATGCAAAGTAGCTGAATGATGAGCAATCTATATTTCCTTAAATAAATTAGCAACCATAACATATTGCATTTAAATAGCAGATTTACATGTAACAGTGTAATTTGAGCCATTGTTTAGTATTACTCCCTCTCTCCAAAATGATAACATAAATTTCTAGAGACCTAGACATGGCCCCCTTGGTCAGGCTACTGTCCTTGTAATAGGCTAAATAATGGTCTCCAAAGAGACCTCATCACTGAAACCTGAGAATATAAAAGTATATGGTGCCCTAGCCAGTGTAGCTCTTGGTTGAACATCATCCCAAGCACCAAAAAAAAAAACCAAACCAAACCAAAACAAAACAAAACAACAACAACAACAAAAAAAAAAAACAGGTCGACAGTTTGATTTCCCACTCAGGACATATATCTGGGTTGTGGGTTTGGTCCCCATCCATTTGGGGTATGTATACCGTAGGAAGCCCATTGATGTTTCTCTCCCTCCCTTCCTCTCTCTCAAATCAATAATCATATCCTCAAGGTGAGGATTAAAAAGAGGAGTTAATAAGTTCAACTTTATTAAAATAAAAAAACGTCTGTCTTGAGCAAGATGTTGCCAAGAGAATGAAAGACATGCCACAGACTGGGAGAAAGTGTTTGCAAAAGACATCTGATAAGGAACTGTTACACAAAATATATAAAGTATGCACAATGTCTGACCCAGCAAATGCTCATTAAATGTTAGCTATTACTATTATTTGATTATTGCTTTTTCATTTCACTTCAGTACCCCTCTATTTCCAGCAATTTTCTCATTTAATTTTTTGTTAGTAGCTGTTGGTTTACTCCAGCCAAGTATTTCTCTCAGTCAAATCCTGATAGCTGGCTGACTGATTTCATTGAGAGTTTATTGGACTCATCTTCTAGACACTCCTTGAAGGCACAGAGGAAATGTGTTTGATGGACTTCAGGTTATGCAACAGTCCCCTGAAGCCCATCTTCCGTTGGACAGATTGGAGGTAGTACCAGGAAGTATGGGCAGTCCACAGGCTCACTTCCCTCCACTGCTTCTCAGTGAGGAGAGAGAGAGGGGTTGATGACAGGTTAATGCATCCCTCAGGGAGCATCCATGCTTGGTGGCTATGGAGAACTGACTAAACCAAACTTAGAAATAGCATGCTCTTGCTCTAGAAGAGTGTCCCCCCTTGCCTGAAATATCTTGAAGAATTGGCTTTATAAAGTCTAAATATCTCTGGAGTTCTAGAGCCCATCCTTTAGGAGAGGTGCCCCCTGGGGCAAAATTCTGGAGAATCCCTCTACTCCCTTGCACAGCCAACCACACTGCCTTGGGACTCACAGAGGCAGGCAGGTCAAACAACAGCAGCATTTTGGCCCATGGTAGAGAGTGGAGGTAGAGAGTGGATCGTGTTTGAGTGCAGGATGTTAGGAATGCTGGCTCCCAAGTGTGTTATGCCTCTTTCACCACCCACCCCCTGCCCCAACATCTCTCTCACCTGCCCCTCTGGGCCACTTCCTGCTGAAGTAATAAGCTTTTTCTGCTCCTAGTCAAGTGAATTAAAGAATAGCTTTTAAAGGAATTATAAAATATCACAAATGAAGAGTTTTAGACTTTAGATCTCCCTCCTCTGCTTATTAAATAGTCATGAAGTGTTGGCAGTATATACAAGATGAAGAAAGAGTTCCTGGTCAGTGAATTTATATTCTTATCGATAATGAAAGCAAGCAAAGCTATAACACAGAGACATTCCAGGTAAAGAGTTAGATGAGCCTTCCCGGTGAACCACTGAGAGCATTTCATTTCATTTTCCCTTTGCCCTGGGGTCTGTTCTTCTGATCCTTCAGCCTTACATCATTAAGAATGGGGAGCAAGTAAAAAGTAAGTAGCAGGGTCTTGCTTATATGCTTTCTTAACATGCAAACTATAATGAGGGCTTTGAAAGAGCAGAGAGATAGGAGTTTGACAGACCACATTATAGAACATATGAAGGTAAAGGTAGCACCAACTAAGAATAATGAAATGGAGAAAATTTTCAAGCTTAAGTTGTGTTGACTTTATTGGCAATACAAGGGAACTGAGTACTCAATACTTGAAGATTTTGGGCTTTTATAGGGGGAAGGGAAGTCTATTAAGATACCCAGGTAAGAAAAACAGAGAAGGAGATATCCTTTTATTTTTTTAAGGGACAGAATTCTTGTCTCTATGATGAACCCATATCAGTTAGGACTAGCATTGGCTGCAAGTAACAAAGACCCAAATTATAGTAGCTTAAACAAGATAGACATTGATTTCTATCTTGTATACAGGTGGGATGTATCCAGGACTGAATGGCCACTCTGCTTCACAAAGTCCTCAGAGACTTGGACTCTTCAATTCACTTGTCTGTTATCTCTAGATTGACGCCTCTGTCCTCAGGGTCCAAGGTGGTTGTTAGTGTTCAAGCCATCTAATTCAAGTTCCAAGCAGCAGAAAGAAAGAAGGGATGGAAAAGCAGTGGGCAAAGGGCATGCTTCAGATTTCTCTGAGGAAGTTTTCTGAAACTGTGTCACAATTCCATCTATTTCCCATTGGTTGACAATTAGACACATGGCCACCTCTAGCTAGAAAGGAAACCAAGACACATGGTCATAATACTGGCTAAAAAACAGGTTCTATGATTATGGAGAGAAAATTTCCATGGTAATTTCTTAAATCCCAGCTCTCAGTGAGTCATGTTAACAATGCATGCTGGTCTAGCCTTCTTAATATCAAAATAAGATATGCAATATAAAACATATGCCACTTACAATATAAAGCTGGTAATAAAAGAATCTAGCTCATTTCCTTGATTAGAATAAATCTGAAAAGCTTTTCTAAAGGGTTTGAGGTTCTCACTATAAATCAAAATTAGGAGTCAGACATAACTAGATTCAGATTCTGGCTCTTCTACTTACTAGTTGGGTGACTTTGAGCAGATTACTTAAGCTCTCTGAACTTCAATTTAATTTTCCTTACAATGGGTATGACACCCATGCCTAAAGATGTTTTTAGGATTAGGTAACAATATAGCTGTGAAATAAGTTGATTCAATAAATAAGAACTTCTGTTCCCTCCTCTTTTAATATATACACTATCCTTTATCTGGAAGCTGCACTTCTGTTCTTTGACTATATCTGTACTCCCAACATTCCAGGAGTCTTTTTCTGATGCTGGTCCAGATCTTTTCCAAGTGTCTCACATAAAGGGGTAGCCCCAGCATATCCCAGGTACATCATCAATTGCAGCTATTGCCATGCTGATGTTGAAAGCAAGACATACGCTATTGGCCCTGAACACATTCTGTGGGCTAGTGCTCACCCAGAAACATGCAGAAGATACACAAGTATACCTAAGACTTACATTAATACATTGCAAATGTGCATAGAGATAAGCACTTATCTTTTTATGAGCAACAGATCATGTCTGCATCTTAAATGGCCTAAAAGAACTGGAATGGTCTCTAAAGTAGTTGCATAAAATGTTAGAGCTTTATTGTCTTTAAAGTAGTTACTTAATGCTGACCAGTGCTATAGACTAAATATTTGTGTTCTCCCCAAATTTATGTTAAATCCAAATGTATTTGGAGGTGGACCTTTGGGAGGGCTTAGGACATGACAGCGGAGCCCTCACAAACTTGAAAGACCTCAGAGAATTCTCTTCCCCCTTCTGCTATGTGAGTTTATAGAGCCATCTATGACCTAGGAAATGGGTCCTCACCATAGGCTGAATCTGCTGGTGCCTTGCTCGTGGACTTCCCAGCCTCCAGAACTATAAGAAATAAATTTCCATTGTTTATAAGCCACCCGGTCTATGAGATTCTGTTGTAGCAGCCCAAGCAAACTTGGACAATCAGGCTTCAGGCTCCCATCTCGCCTGCCTCTCAGGTTCTGTCCTCTTGCTGTCCTGGCTAACAACATGCCAGTTTGTCTTCTCTGTCATGAGGTCCACTAGGAGTAATTTATTGAATACGTACGGTATTAGTTTTCCATACGAAGTACCATAAACTGGGTGGCTTAAAACAATAGAAAATTTATTCTCTCCCAGTTCTGGAGTCTAGAAGTCTCAAGTCAAGGTGTCAGGAGAACCATGTTTCCTCTGACACTGGAGAGTCATTCCTTGCTGCTGCCCAGCTCCTGGGGGTGGCCAATCACACTTGCTCCTAGCCTTGCAGGTGCATCCTTCCAATCTCTGTTGTTGCATGGTGTTCTCCCTGTGTGTCTCTGTACCTCTTCTCTTCCTTTATAGACATCAGTCATGTTGGATTAGACTCCACTCTACCAATCTCACCTTAACTTGATTGCAACTGCAAAAGCTTTATTGGCAAAGGTCACATTTACTGGGGGTTAGGGACTTCAATATGTCTTTGGGGGGTACAATTCAATTCATAGCACTCATGTTATAGAATTTTGTGAAAATAAAAATAAAACATATTCAGGGTTACCCCTATGCAAATTTTACTCTTTTTGAGAATCTTGATTGCCAGAAAAGAATGGGGGTAGAATCATGTACTGCTGGCACTGGAGTTCAGGACCCTGGGTGGCCTTGGTGAGTGAGTCTTTAATGTGAATGTTACTATTGTCATGTAGATCCCAAAAGGTTAGGTATCTTCTATCATGATGTAAGGTTTTCCTCCTTGTCAGGAGGGAAGCTAGGGTGTTCAAGGGAGGGAAGAGATGAGTAAGTGGTTATATATGTGGTCAAAGTTAGAAGGTGGGTTGTACTAATAAGCTGGTGTGTGTGTGTGTGCGCGTGCGCTTATGTGTGGGAGTGACTATGTATGAGTGACTGTGCATATGAATACATGTATGTGTGTATATATCTATATACTTATGAGTTTGTGTGTATCAATGAATGTATACATTATGATGAATGATTGTGTGTGTATGTGTGTGAAATTTTTAGGAGAAGGAAATAATGGGAACCCTGAGGTGTTAACAGCAGCTAGGAGGTTTGTGGGGGAAAGGGACCATCACAGGGGCAAACCATTTAACCATAAGAAGTTAGAATGTAATTTTCTGGGGGAAGGAACCACAGAAGGTTGTGCAAAATTAGAAACCTAAAAGTCTGTGCCAAGTCTATATCCAGTTGCTTTATGCCTCTCTTCCTCCATTATTTAGGATAAATGACTGTAGGTCAGATCCAATAGTAGTTTTGCCTTTGATTTTTTAAATGAGAAAGAAAAACTAGTATTTTCTATTTTGTTATATGAAGAAAACGATCTTTTCCTTTCCCTTTCTTGATTTTACTCTAATATAAGAATCACCAGACTGAAATATTAGAAATAAACTACTATAAAAACATTCCAAAAAATTAAAACACTTGGAAGCTGAATAGCATGCTACTAAACAATGATTGGGTTATCAATGAGATCAAAGAAGAAATTAAAAACATCCTGGAGACTAATGACAATAAAAACACAACATTGAAATCCTATGGGACACAATGAAAGCAGTCCTGAGAGGGAAGTTTATACCTCTACAGGCCTACCTCACAAAACAAGAAAAAATGGTAATAAATATCTAACTCTACAACTCAAAGAATTAGAAAGAGAGCAACAAGAAAAGCCCAGAGTGAGCAGAAGGAAGGAGATAATAAAGATCAGAGAAGAAATAAAAGACATAGAGACCAAAAAAGCAATACCAAAGATCAATGAAACCAAGAGCTGGTTCCTTGAAAGGATAAACAAGATTGATGAACCTCTAGCCAGGCTCACCAAGAAGCAAAGAGAGAGGACCCAAATAAACAAAATCAGAAATGAAAGAGGTGAAATAACAACAGACCCCACAGAAATACAAAGGATTGTTAAAAAATACTATGAACAACTCTATTCTAACAAACTACACAACCTGGAGGAAATGGACACATTCCTAGAAAAATACAACCTTCCAAAACTTACTCAGGAAGATTCTAAAAATCTCAATAGGCTGATAACTATGGGAGGAATTGAAGCAGTCATCAAAAAGCCTCCAGCAAACAAAAGCCTGGGACCAGATGGCTTCACAGAGGAGTTTTACCAAACATTCAAGGAAGAACTAAAACCTATCCTCCTCAGACTATTCCTGAAAATTCAAGAGAAAGGAACACTTCCAAGCTCCTTCTATGAAGCCAGCATCACCCTAATACCAAAACCAGATAAAGATAACACAATGAAAGAGAATTACAGACCAATATCCCTCATGAACATAGATGCCAAAATCCTCAACAAAATTCTAGCAAATCGAATCCAGCAGTACATCAGAAAAATCATACACCATGACCAAGTAGGATTTATCCTGGGGATGCAAGGATGGTACAATATTCGCAAATCAATAAACGTGATACATCACATAAACAAATTGAGAGGTAAAAATCATATAGTCATATCAATTGATGCAGAAAAAGCATTTGGCAAAATCCAAAACCCTTTCTTGATAAAAACTCTCAGCAAGGTGGGAAAAGAAGGATCATACCTCAACATAATAAAAGCCATATATGACAAACCTACAGCCAACATCATATTCAATGGACAAAAACTAAAACCATTTCCCCTAAGAACAGGAACAAGACAGGGATGCCCACTCTCACCACTCCTGTTCAACATAGTGCTGGAAGTACTGGCCATTGTGATCAGACAAGAAGAAGAAATAAAAAGCATCCAAATTGGAAAAGAAGAAGTAAAACTGTCCTTATTTGCAGATGACATGATACTGTACATAAGAAACCCTAAAGACTCCATCAAAAAATTATTAGAATGAATGAATAATAAATGAATTCAGCAATGTAGCAGGATACAAAATTAACGCCAAGAAATCTATGGCATTTCTATACACCAATAATGAACTTACAGAAAGAGAGACTAAAAAAGCAATCCCATTTACCATCGTACCAAAAAAATTAAGATACCTAGGAATAAACTTAACTAAGGACGTAAAAGACCTATACATAGAAAACTACACGACACTGAAAAAAGAGATAGAGGAAGACATAAATAGATGGAAGAACATACCATGTTCATGGATTGGTAGAATCAACATCATCAAAATGTCCATACTACCCAAAGCAATCTATAAATTAAATGCACTTCCCATTAAAATACCAACGGCATATTTCACAGACCTAGAACGAACCTTCAAAAAATTCATCTGGAATAAAAAAAGACCCCGAATAGCTGTAGCAATCCCGAGAAAGAAGAACAAGGTAGGGGGATCTCAATACCAGATATCAAGCTATATTACAAAGCCACTCTTCTTAAAACAGCCTGGTACTTGCACAAGAACAGACATATAGATCAATGGAATAGAATAGAGAACCCAGAAATTGACCCAAACCACTATGCCCAATTAATATTTGACAAAGGAGGCATGAACATACAGTGGAGTCAGGACAGTCTCTTCAACAAATGTTGTTGGGAAAATTGGACAGATACATGCAAAAAAATGAAACTAGATCACCAACTTTCACCATACACAAAAATAAACTCAAAATGGATAAAGGACTTAAACATAAGATGGGAAATCATAAAAATACTAGAGGAATCCACAGGCAGAAAAATCTCAGACATATGCTGAAGGAACTTCTTCACTGATACTGCTCCTAGGGCAATGGAAACTAAAGAGAAAATAAACAAATGGGACTACATCAAAATAAAAAGCTTTTGCACAGCAAAGGAAACCATCAATAAAACAACAAGAAAGCCCACTGCATGGGAGAACATATTTGCCAATGATATCACCGATAAGGGTTTAATCTCCAACATTTACAGAGAACTCATACAACTTAACAAAAAGAAGATAAACAACCCAATCAAAACATGGGCAACTGATCTAAATAGACACTTTCGAAAGAAGACAGAAGGAATGCCAAGAGACATATGAAAACATGCTCAAAGTCACTAATCATCAGAGAGATGCAAATCAAAACAACAATGTGGTACCATCTTACACCTGTCAGAATGGCTATCATCAACAAATCAACCAACAACAAGTGTTGTTGAGGATGCGGAGAAAAAGGAACCCTCCTGCACTGCTGGTGGGAATGCAGACTGGTGCAGCCACTGTGGAGAACAGTATGGAGTTTTCTCAAAAAACTAAAAATGGAACTCCCATTTGACCCAGTGATCCCACTTCTAGGAATATATCCCAAGAAACTAGAAACACAAATCAGAAAGGATAGATGCACCCCTATGTTCATAGCAGCACAATTCACCGTAGCTAAGATTTGGAAACAGCCTAAATGCCCATCAGCAGATGAGTTGATTAAAAAGCTGTGGTATATCTACACAATGGAATACTACGCTGCGGTAAAAAAGGAGTTCCTACCATTTGAAACCACATGGATGGAGATGGAGAGCATTATGCTAAGTGAAATAAGCCAGGCAGAGAAAGATAAATATCATATGATCTCACTCTTTTTGTGGAATATAATGAACGGCATAGACTGATGAACAAGAACAGATCCAGAGACTGAGAAATGTCGATCAGAACCTCAAACCTCAGGGAAGGAGAGGGTCGGTGGGAGTAAGGGGGAGAGATCAACCAAGGGACTTGTGTGCATGCATATGAGCCTAATCAATGGACACAGACAACAGAGGGGTGGGGCATGAGTGGGGGGTAAGGGGTAATGGGTGAATAAGGACACATATGTAAAAAAAATAATAAAAATTAATAAAAAAGAATCACCAGATTGAAATCAATCTTGCCCAGAAAGTTTTATGAAAATGAAAATACACTGAGAAAAGTTTAGTCTGAAAATACAAGGTGGTTAGATAGCTATAAAAAAATGGAAATCAAAATTTTAATTCATGGGAACATTTTACTATAACTATTTTATTTGCCATTAGCAATGAAACTCAAGCTGTACAGCAACCAAAAAACTATTTGGGAAAGTAGTACCAGTGAATGAGCTATTACCTTTACCTATTCCACTTATTCTCACTTTGTTTTAAAAGTTCTTTGATGGCACATTCAAAGAGTTTGACTATAATGAAATAACACAAAAGAACAAGACAGAATGGAAAGTGAAACTAACTGTGAGGTTATTCCTGGAAAAAAAACTATGAAAGAATTCCCAAGAATAAGGTAACTAAAGGGAAATGAATATCTTATAACTCTTCTTATAAATAAATATGAATTAGAATATGGTTCTCTCTACAAGGAAGACATTAAATAAGAACTTATTTATGATGATGATAGTGGGCATGATGATTTGAGATATGGAATAACTTGAACCAAAAAGAATATTCATGTGCCAGATTTGGTTTTCCAAAGATGGCCATAATAAGATGACTTTAATTATATGGCCATCACAAAAATATCTCTTCCCACAAGGTGTGCTTACAATGTGACCTTGACATACCTCTATTATGTCAAGTATGACCGTGACACACCTTGGGTCTATGCTTCCTCCCACTCAACCTTTGTAACTATCTTGACCAACAGAATATGGCAGCAGTGATGCTGCATGACTTCCAAAGCTAGTTCATAAAATGCTCTATGGCTTCTATGGATCGCTCTCTCCCTCTCCTCCCCCACCCCCCGCCACTCCCCTTTCTTCCATCCTTTGCTCCCTCATCCCTCCCTGATTGTCCTTGGAGCCCAGCTACTATATTCTGAGGAAGATAGCCCACATGGAGAGGCCATGTGTGGGTGTTTCAGCTGACAATGCTAATTAGGCCCCCACTGACTGCCCACATCACTGCCAGACATGTGATTGAAGGAGCCTTCAGATGATTCCAGTCCCCATCATGCAAGTGTTCCAGCTGAGGCCCCAGATCTCAGGTGCCATGTCTGAATTGTGGCCCATAGGAACTGTGAGAGAGAATGATTATTGTTGTGTTGTTGTTTTTTTAATTTCTGTAAGTAATTTATTATGCAGCAAAAACTTACCAGATCACTCACCTAGAGAACTGGGAGATTCAGCTGCTTGCAGAGTTATCTTGCTAAGATGGTGCAAGGGCCCTGTGTCCTGACTGCTTCTTCTTGACCCCACGTCTCATTGTTGCTGGGCTCAACTACTAGGTTCTCACAGGCTCTTCAAACAGGCAGCTGAATTATGTTTAGGGTTTCCTAGTGCGTTATCCACATTCTTTTTGTGAATCACATAGTTTGCATATTTTGAATTTATGCCTGCCATGTTGAATAGATCAGTGCTTCCCAACTTTTAATGTGTGGACTAATCACCTGGTGATCTTGTTAAAATGTGGATTCTGACTCAGTAGCTCTGGGGTGAGGCCTGACAGTCTGTATGCTAATGATTTCCAGGGTGATGCCGATTATGCTGGTCTGTGAACCACACGTTGAATGTCAACGGTATAGAAGGTCGTATGGATAAAACAAAATTTTGTGTGACTCATCCCCAAGGAAGGAAACAGGTAATATTTACTGTTATTGATCATCTGCAGTATGATAAGACCCTTACTAGGTCTTCCATATACATCAATACTAGTCCTTGTAACACTCTTGCAAGGTAAATACTATTATCTCCATTTTGACTGTGAAGAAACTAAGGTTCATAGAGGTTAGGGAAGTAGTAGAGCCAGGAGTTGCCACAAAACTGTGTCCTTGCCACTGTGCCATCCATCTTTCATGCTTCCTAAACCTCTGATTATCACTTCAGTTTGACTAAGAGACACCTCTATGGCATTGCTGTCCTGTAGAACTTTTGGAATAATAGAAATATTCTCCATCTGTCCTGTCCAATATGGTCGCCACCTGTGACTACTGAGAATTGAAATGTGGGTAATATGACTGAATTTTTAACTTAATTGAATTTTAATTAAAAATTTAAATAGTTATATGTATCTAGTGGCTGGGACAAATAGCTAGTTGCTATTGGCTACTGTATAGGTTCCTAGATGTCACTAGGTTTGAAAGGTGACATGGATTTGTACTGTAGGTAAGTGTGCCATGACCATGCCTGCATGTAAAACATTTTAAGTATTTTCTACAATGTTCATAATTTTCATCCATAACCTTTACTTCCCTCTTCTTCCCTTTCCTATATCACGTTGCATCAAACAAATTCTTCTGTTTACATTCACATCAATTAAATAGAAGTCCTAAACACAGTGCTTGTACTAGAGGCTACAAGGAGGAAGAAACACCAATTCAGGAAGGGGGAGGCCATGCTGGGGGAAGTCCCAAAGAGACTGGAATAGCACACGGAAACCACCCTTCCATTCTTTGGGGGTTTGGGAAAAGAATAAAAAAAGATCTGTTCAGATGCTTCCCTTTCCTTTTGGAACTTTTAACAATTAGAACGCTTTCAGTTACAAGTGAGAGAAAGCCTGACTCAGATCACTTTAAACAATGAAGAAGTTTATTATTCATGTGATTGGAAGTTCAGGATTTTGGAGTCAGTTGACACAGTTGCTCAGTGATGCCTTAGAAGACCGTGTCCTCACCATTGCTCCTCTCCCTCACCTTTGATATCGGCTTCCTCCTCCTGCTGGCAGTAAGATGGCCACAGCAGTCTGGGGAAGAATACCCATACATGGCAATCTACAGAGGCCAGGACAGACTCTTTCTTCCTGCAGCTCTGTCTTTGAAGATTGAGTTTCCCAAGAAGTGCTCAGATTTCCTCTCATGTTTCTTTGGCAGGAATGTGGTCCCGTAACCACTTCTGAACAAATGAGACAAGAAAAAATGAGATTTTTGTTATATCGGTCAGGCCTATTCCTGGGTCTGAGAGTGAGGTCATCTTTTTCTGAGTACATGGACACCTGATAGAATTGGGGTTTCATTAGAAGGAAAGAAGGGGGAGGCAACTCCACTTTCTGTTATAGGACAAAACCTCAAATGGAGATTGGGATGGGAGAGCTATTGAAGCATCCAGTTTGGAAAAAGCAAACTAGAGAATATCAGGCTTAGTGGCCTGTTTCTCTAAGCATGGCCATGGGTGGTTCCACGTCTCTAGAGGAAGCCCCACATGTGGCTCCGTGTCACATCCAGTGCATTTTAGGACTGAGAGCATTGGTAGAGTCTAGGCCAGTGGTCGGCAAACCGTGGCTCGTGAGCCACATGCGGCTCGCGAGCTGTGGTTTGCTGCTCTGTTGACTAATGAGTTTGCCAACCACTGTCATATACTACCCTTAACCTCTTTGCACACAATATGCCACAATTGCCTAATCCTCACAGCTTCCAACTACATGGTAACATTTAGTCTAGTCTAGTGGTCGGCAAACTCATTAGTCAACAGAGCGGCAAACCGAGGCTCGTGAGCTGCGACTTGCCGACCACTGGTCTAGGCTGATGGGTCTGTTATGGTGCTTCTGATTCCCCCTGGTCTGGGCAAGGCACACACGAACCCAGAGGTTCCCCCATGCCCTGATGAGAGCCACAGAATAACCAACAAGGTGCTGAGAAGTCCAGTGGGCCAGCCGAGGCCTGAGGAGTATCAATGGCATGTGTAATGTACGAGCTCAGAGTTCAGCGTAGGATCTGATCCTCACACTTAAGACTCTTCCCCTTTAATAATACTGCCAACTCATGTGTGTTTCTCCTGCCATCCCGGGGCTTGTCTTTGCCTGTGTCAGGGCACTGCTTTTGCCTGAACCTGGGTTCTTGATTCTTATTCCATTAGAGAACACTCATCTGATTGAACATGTGTCTTCAGGGACTCACTCCCAGCCCTCTGCCCAGAAGCAAAGGCCTGGGAACAGCCTGATTTTGATATATTTTTCTTCACTTAAAGACATCTAGTGAAAAAGTAGCAAATATTATCAGTATCAATTTTTTAAAATTTAAATAGATAATTTCCTTGAGTGACATTCTTTGATTTTGCTCTTCTTCAATTTACTTGGACTATTCTGGAGCTCTTAGGGTGAGACATCCACGCTGGCAGGCACTGGCCCTGTGCCACCTCCCTTCTTCTCTATGTCCTGAGTGGCATCCACAACTTTCCTTATTAAAACAAGGTGAGGAGCCCAGCCTTGACACCCCACCCCTTCACCATGCATTCAGGCTGGAACCACTTAATCACCCTGGCTATGAAATCTCTCCTGTCCTGCGTGTTGGAAATCCCCAGGGCTGAATCTCTGTGCAGCCTTTCCTGAATTGCTGCGTGGCTTCCTCAGGCTTCCTTCCTGTCTGCCTGCCTTACTGTCCTTGTCCCTCAAAGCCCTATTTCTGGAGTTTCCCTCTTCTTCATTATTCAGGTCATACTCCACATTCCTCCCTGTTATCTGAATTCAACATTAAATTTTGCTTTCTATGCCATCCCACCCCATGCATCTCTGCTTAACATATACGTCCACTGATAGATCCCATTGGCTAAGATGCTGCCATACCACTCTCTTTCTACATCCCTTGTAACAATGGACCAATGGGTTTAGAAAAGCCTTAATTGAGCCCTGATGGATTACTCAAGTCAAAGATGAGTCTACTCACTGGAACCTGATGGCTGTATTAGAACTGCATTGGTAGTTTCCAAAAATGCATATCACCAGGCCCATGTCTGGCAATATCATGTGTGACCTGCCCAGACCATGGGAATCGGTTTTAACTCACCCTCCTATTTTTTTTTTTAAATAAACAAAACAATCTAATTTCCTGACTATTGAATAAAAGGCCTGGGGTGGGGTAGGGTAGGGGGATAAGAAAGGGTCTGGATTTAGAGTCAGTGTTCAGCAGTCTTTCTTAGCAGTTCCCAAAAATACTTGGGGAGAGAAAATCTATTAAACAAACAAATAAACCTAACACAACTAAACTGCCTTTAAACTGACTAGGGGAGAAACAGGGTGGTCAAGCCAGTGAGAAGTTCGCATTTGTGTTAAATGCCCAGACTTTTATTCCCAGTATGGTGGAGCGCTTTGGGCTACCTGCAGATGAGAAAACTGAAAGTTATTGCTCAAGGTCACGGAACTGGGACCCAGCAGAGCCAGGATTCAGACCCAGATTTTTCTGACTTCAAATGTATTCCTCTTGTGAGGTGACATTTGAATAGAGGCTTTGTACATGGAAGGAGGATACATGTCGGTCATTCCACAGATAGTAGCAGCCAACTTTGCAAAGACAGAAGGATTGAAAGAGCAGGGTGTTTGGGGGACCAGGCCATGTAATGTGTAATGATAGATTTCATAGAGGAAGTTACAGCAGGTGAGCCTGGAAAGGCACACTGGGTAGATTGTGAAAGCAGTGCAGGGAGTAGGAACAGGTTCCAGAGCCATTTCAGAGAAAGAGCTGATGAGAGCTCTGCGGAGAGGACTAGTGCAGGGGTGGGCAAACTTTTTGACTCGAGGGCCACAATGGGTTCTTAAACTGGACCGGAGGGCCGGAACAAAAGCATGGATGGAGTGTTTGTGTAAACTAATATAAATTCAAAGTAAAGGAGCGGAGGGGAGAGCAAGAGAACCGGATAGAACAGCCGGATCCGGCCCGCGGGCCGTAGTTTGCCCAAGGCTGGACTAGTGGATTTCTAAGCTGCCTTGATTAGTGAGAACTTTTGTTTTGAACTGGAAACTGCAGTATTCCAATTCTACACAGATGTTAGAATCTGATTCTGTGTTCAGGAATCACTAAAAGAAGTGAATTTTAGTCCTGAGAAATACTCTGCTATCAATATGAATAGGTGTTTTGTGTCAAAATGAGAGAATCTATGACTTTAATGATTTTTCACCCCAAAACAACTGGACACTTTGCCAGATGCATATTGATTATTATAATAACTGCAAATGGTTTTTGGACTCTCGCTGTATGTCAGGCACTGTAGGAAGAGCTCTCCATGTAGCATATAATCAACCCTCACAACAAACCCAGGAATTAGGGTTCTTATCATCATCATCCTATCTAATAAAAAGGAAATATGCTAATTAACCATCACTCCATCACAAAGATGGCTGCACCCACAGCTGAGGCCAAGTTCCCATAAGGAGCCTTAACAAGCAATCAGCAGGGACCTGAGGCTATGCCCTCCCCTGCCCCCGTGGGGCTTGACAGGGGACCTCAGGCCACCTTCCACACACAGCAGGGCTTGATAGGGGACCTCAAGGTGCACTTCCTGTCCTGGTGCTGGGCTAGGGGACCTCAGGCTGCTCCCCCGGCCCCAGCACCAAGCCAGGGGACCTGAGGCTGCGCCCCCCTGCCTGGCGGGGCTTGACAGGGGACCTCAAGGTGCACCCCCAGTGCTGGGTCGGGGGAACTCAGGCCGCGCCCCCCGCCCAGGGGGGACCTGAGGCTACACCCCCCTGCCGATGAGGCTTGACAGGGGACCTGAGGCTGTTCCCCCCTCCTGGTGCCGGGCCAGGGGGCCGGGGTTTGACGGGGAACCTCAGGCCATGCCTCCCACCCAGCGGGGCTTGACAGGAGATCTCAGGCCATGTCCCACACCTGGTGGGGCTTGACGGGGGACCTCAAGGCATACGTTCCCCCCCCCCACCCGTCTGGGCTGGGGGACCTCAGGCCACGCCCCCTAGCCAGGCCAGGGGACCTGAGGCTATGTTCCCTGCCCAGCAGGGCTTGACAAGGGTGGGACTAGCTAGGTCTGGATCTATCCCAATGAGGGGTGGGGGGCTGGCTGGGTCTGGGTCTCATGCGATTTTGAGGTGCATGTGGGTGGGCAGGGACTTGACTCTGGGTCCCGTGGTGTGCCCCAGCCTCTGACAGGAGGAAGGTTTTCATATACATTTTACTAATTTTCTTTCTTCTCTGACACTTCTATTATAGAGAAAGGGCAAAAAGCAATATTAAATTATTTCCTCTAATTAATCCCCTTTTAATGTGCACGAATTTCGTGCACCGGACCACTAGTTTTACAGAAAAGAGAATGGAGGCTCAGAAAGTGACTAAGGTCACACAGCTGACAAGTGTAGAGTTGGAATTAGAACTCAGGGTTATTTAATATCAGTTACTCTGAGAGTGTGAAGAGCTACTGAGAAAAGAGCTCACGGGCTTACAGAGCAAGCTGGGGCTGGAGACTTAGGCAGTGCCCAACAACACATACCTTCTGGAGTCAGGGTGCACCATTCCTGTTAGGAGACCCTTATACTGTGCCCAACTTGGGTCCTGCAGTTCATTGGCTTGGAAGAGAAAGCAAAATTCAGTCCTAATTTTCCAAAGCTCCCCCCTATTGTCACCCAACTCAAGTTCCAATGGAGTGTGGAACAGGTCTGGGTGTTTGCTGGGCGTTAAGCTGGTTCCTGAATGGTGTGAGTGATTTGCAAGATCAACTGTAGAAATGATACAAGCAGGAAAGGCATGACAGTGTCAGGAACAGTCTCAGAGAACAGCAGAGAGAATTACCCAACACCTCTGGCTCGCAGTCCCAGCTATTCAATGAGCTCTTCTTTACTGGGTTTTATTAAATACAACTTTTGCACTTACTTTTTAAAAATGATCATTTAAATATAATTCTGAAAAAGGTGAAAATGCTTTTATTTTTTAAAAATTCAAATATAAAATCCTTGAGCAGCTTTTAAACACTTAACTTTCAAAGTTTAACAATTAGGCTGCGACTGTGAGAGAAACAAGTTATAAATGGTGTTAAAACACAAATTGAATTCTTTTCTCATAATTGGTACAGACTTCAGCCTTGCTAACTAGAGGACATAGTTTACCTTATCATCCATGAAAGCCTTTTTGTCTCTGTCATGGATTCTGGGGAGAAAAAATAATCTATGCTTATCTAATGTAGTTATTTTAAATGTAATAAATGGTGTTTGAAAAGCCAATTGAGGATTATTTCTAACAGTCCTACAACCTATATTACTAAGGTTTAAAAATGCACGAAGATCTTAGAAAGGCCCTTGGCAACTTGAGCCCTGTTCTCCATGTATTCGGCATCTGTGTTTATGTCAGACAAGTCCCAGCTGTATCCGATGCTGACCTACCTTGGCATGGTGGTACATAACTCTGGAAATTAAGAAGAAAAAAGCCATCTCTGAAAGAGTTGAAATTTAACTGGAAAAAGCTGAATGGTGTAATAGGGGAACAATGAATCCCCATTTCTTTGGAAGAGGAAACTAACTAAGAATGGAACAATCTATAAATGCGGGAGGTGAGTAGGTAGTGAGTCTCCTAAGGTTAACCGCAGTGCTTAGTTTTCCCAAGTTGGGAAAAAACAGACAACGGTTTGCACCACCCAAAATGAAGTCAGACCAAGCCGATCATGTTTTAAATATGTGGTGTTTCTTTCTTTAGAAAGGGCCCCTGATGGAGACATAAGAAAGAACAGTTCTGCCCACAGGCTTGGTCTAACACTGGCCTTGACAGCTCCTGTGGGCTTTTATGTGACGATTTACACTGAATAAATAATGGAACAACGCTCTCATGCAAAGATTGCTAATTCTGCAGCCTTCTGAAAGCCACAAGTAATCACAAAACCAAACCTTGTACTTACATGTGCAAGGGGATCTGGGACTCCAACAAGAAGCTTGCATTCTTTGCACATTACAATCTTTAATCGAACTAATACCAGGAGTCTTTGTTCCATTGGCTTTTAGAGTGTTCTGTTGTTTTGTGTTGTTTGTTTTATTATTGTTGTTTTTTTGTTTTTTGGTTGGTTGGGTGGTTGATTGTCTCTTCCATTGCTACATTTGGAGGAAGTGGTGGGAGCATAAAATATTTAGATAGTTTTGTAGAAAATGTTGACACTGACTTCTGTCCTTCACATGAGTCTAGCTGTACCATGTTGAGTTTCCAAAGAGATCTCTTGTCAATTATTTATGGAGTGGAGGGTGTTAGAAATTCACATTTCCTTCTCACTGGGTGATGTTACAGGAAGAGGTACTCAATGATTAAGGAAGATTCCATCTACTCCCTTCCCCATGCAGGTCTCAAATTTCTCACCTTGTGGACACTGAAGGTGTTCAGATGGTTCCCTGTAATGAGAGAGGGAGTGGAGTGAAGTACATATCCCTCTTTTGCTTACCTCTCAAGACTGCAATTCTCTCTAATTGCCATACTCACCACTCCCCAGCCCACAGGGAGCCCTGTCTCATAACTATGCCCTTTGGTATTAAACTCCAGGACAATGACAATAAATGGATGAAAAAGCTAGAAAAAAAGAAAGAAAAAAAGTGGGTTTTCACTTTACCAGTGGTCAGACTTCAACTTGAAAACAGACAAAAAGAAATACAGACTGTGCTTATAAATAGAGAATTCATAAAATTCCATCTGTTAAATTTGATGCACAATTTTTACCCTGACTTGTAGTCTTTCAAATGATACTCTTTACTTAGATGTTATGGAACAGAAGATTTCTTAAATTTCTTCATTGCTGACTGTTGTCTGCAGAATCACAAATATGAAAAAGGTGAATGTTAGCTTCCTTATTAACCGCCTGATAAATTGCTTCCTTCCCTGATTGTGGTAAGCTCCTTGAGGGAGGCATTGGGTTTTAATCACTCACTGTTGTATACTTGGGGCTTTGTGCATGGAGACATTTGATAAATAGTGAGTGAATGAATGAGTGAGTGAATGAATTCGCAACAAGGAGGATTAAAAATTAGGGATTGAGTGCTGTAGTTATAAATGTACTAAGTTAGCATCAAATTTAATCACCATGCACATCCATGATGTGGCATTAGGGTGAAAAATACTCTTTTGACTGTTTACATTGAGGTTCAGTTTTAGGAGTGAGTGATGACAAGAGGAGGTAAGGGTCAAAATATTGAGTGCAGCTGCAGAACTCAAGGACTGATAAGCAAAGGTAATTAGTAATCAGTGGCAGGTTAATTTTTAGAGCCTCAAATCAGTCATTTGCAAGGAGGGTAAAAAAAAAAAAAGATGAAAATATCAGCTTCTCCTCTTTACCATCCCTTTGTGACTCAACCACGTTCTTTAAGTAGACATCCAAGGATGTCACACCAACCTTTTAAAGACAATGAGTTGGCAAGAATTTTCCCCCGGACTAATAATTTATTCCTTCATTCAATAAAATATTTTACACCTATTATGATCAATGCGCTAGCCCTGTGAAATAGAAAAAAGAATTGTAACACACATTCCTGACCTTTGTTACTTATAACCTGTCTTAGTCTGTTTAGGCTGCAATAACAAAAATCCCATTGCTGGGTGGTTTAAAGCAACAGATATTTATGTCTCACAGTTCTGGAGGCTGGGAGTCCAAGATCAGGGTGTCAGCACAGTCTGGTGAGGGTCCTTCCTGTTTCAGACTGCTGAATGTATCCTCACAGGGGGGAAGAAACAAGGTTGCTCTCTAGAGACACTTTTATAAGGGCACTAATTTCATTCATGAGGACTTCACCGTCAACCTCATCACTTCTCAAAGACCCCTCCCCCCTTCTAATACCATCATCTTGGGGGTTAGGTTTCAATATATGAATTTTTTGGAAACGCATTCAGACTATAGCATAACCTAATTGGAAAGAAAAGCTATAAGCACATGAAAAACTGAGGTTAACAGTAATAGAAATAGCAAAACAAAAAAGGATGTCAGAAGGCAGTATGTGATCAGCAACCTGAAGAAAGAAGTCTACCCAGCCCTCTTCCTTTTTTGGAAAGCATCTCTATCCCATCCTAATTTACAGAATTACTGCATGAACTCACCTGCCTGGCCAAAGTTGAACTGACTAAGGGTGGCACCTGACCAAGCTGGACCAATCAGATTCTATTTTAGGAATTTGGAAATAAATGTAAGATGCCAGTTTAGTTAGCTTATCCTCCCTTATAGAAGAGATATGATGTTAGTGGTGGCCATTTTCCACCATGATAAAACAAAGGAAGTCAGTTGCAGTTAGGAAAAAGAATGAAGCAAATGCCCTAGCTGGGTTGGCTCAGTGGATAGAGCATCAGCCTGCAGACTGAAGGGTCCTGGGCTCGATTTCAGTCAAGGGCATGTACCTTGGTTGCAGGCTCCTAGTCCTGTTCGGGATGCCTATGGGAGATGGCCAATCAATGTGTCTCTCCCACATTGATGTTTCTTTCTTTCTCTGTTTCTCCCTCTCCCTTCCACTCTCTCTAAAAAAAAAATCAATGGAAAAATATCCTCAGGTGAGGATAAAAAAAAAAAAAAAGAATGAAGCAAAAGTGAAGAGAGAAACAAAGATAAGAGAAAGAGAGAAGGTACTCTGGGAGCCTAATGGTCTCTAGTCCCTAGTTCCAACAGTTCTGAGATTCAGTGTTCTCCCTGTCCTTGTGATCCAGGAGATGTTTCTGTGTCCATTCTAATTGCTTCTGTAGAAAACAATTTCAAAAGTTGACTAGTTGATCTGACATGTGTCTTGCCTGTATCATTATAATTCTAGGGAATTCCTGGTCCAAGTTGAGGATGCTTTCCTCACACCCTCTTCCTCTTGTCACATGTGCTTACTAGCAGCTCAGGGTTGGGTATGTCCAACACTCCTTCACTTTCAGACTCTAATGTGGACAGGCGCTCCAAATATTTTATCTCATTGAATCCTTACAATAACCCTTTTATGAGGTAAATACTGTTATAATCTCCATGTCTCAGATGAATCTGATGTACAAAGAAATCGAGCCATTTACCCACTATCACATATCTAATATATGGTGGAGCCATGATATGAACTGAAATAGTGTGATCCTGAGCACCAACTCCTAACTGCTAAGCTACTCTCTCTCTCTCTCTTTTTGCTGGTACAGCACAGCAGGCATTACATAAGATACTCTTTTCTTCATACTTTAAAATGTTATTTCTTGCCCAGTCGGTGTAGCTCAGTGGTTGAGTGTTGACCTATCAACCAGGAGGTCATTGATGGATTCCCAGTTGGAGGTGTGCAGGAGACAGCCCATCAATGATTCTCTCTCATCACTAATGTTTCTATATTTCTCTCCCTTTCCCTTCCTCTCTGAAATCAATAAAAATCTATTTTTTAAATGTTATCCCTTTCTATTCCTCCCAATTCTGTATGCTCTTGGCATAAGGCACTAACCTCATAGCAGAGACTAGGAAGATGCTCAGTCCCTTTCCTCTTGCCAGGCACACTGGAATTCTAAATTTCCTACTCTCCCTTGAAGATAAGTTGGAGATGTGCTGCCTACTGGCCAATGGAATGGGACAAAGAATAACATGCTACTTCTAAGCCTGAACATAAACTTCTCTAGACAATTCCTTTGTCCTTTTTTCTCCTTCCATAGAAATAAGGGGTTCGTATGCTGTAGATGAAGGTGGCATAAGCTATAAAGAGCCTAGATTCCTGAGTCATCACATGGAGGCGAACTACCTAGGAGAGCCATCCAACCCTCATAGTCTATGACATGAGTGGGAAATAAATGCTTATTGTGTCAAGCCACTGCAATTTTGGGTTGTTTGCTACAGAATCTACCAGTTTTTCCTTATTGACCCACCCACTGAATTTCAAAAATTGGATGAGCATGGGTGGTAGCCAATATATTAGGCACTTGGGTATGCATACCAATATAACTTTTGTTGTTGTTAATCCTCACCTGAGGATATTTTTCCATTGATTTTTAGGGAGAGCAGAAGGGAGGGGGAGAGACACAGTGAGAGAAACATCAATGTGAGAAACACACATTGATTGATTGTCTCCTGCACACATCCCAACCAGGGCCGGGATTGAGCCTACAACCAAGGTACATGTCCTTGACCAGAATCAAACCTGGGACCCTTCAGTTGGTGGGCTGGCGCTCTATCCACTGAGCTAAACTGGCTAGAACCCAATCTCTTTTTATAAAAACTTATTCCTTTAAGAAATCTGGTTTGTGTTATTAATGGAAGAAAGTACTAATAATACTCTCAAAAGACACTCAGCCCGGTTCTCCTGCAGGTGTTAAGAGGACAGGCCTACAGAATTCCGTTCCACAGCTGATGGAGTAAATCTTTCTGTGGCTCCTCAGAGCATTCCCTGGGTGGTGGGGTCAGCTTCTTGCTGATGCAGGGACAGGGACTTCAGTCAGAGAGTTGGGAGTTACATTTCAGAACAGGATGCTCAGGGGCCCAGCTCCAACTTACATAGAGGCTGCATTTAGTTGCTTTTTGACAGCAACTGCGCAGGATAGACGTTTTTTTGTTTGTTTGTTTTTTAAACTTTCATACAGTGTGGCCATTCAGTCTTCTTGAGCCCATCATGGTAAGGACTTTATCCATTCCTACATGTTAGAAAGGGGAGTCACTGTTATCCAAAGGGAAAACTTCTACTTTGGGTGAATAAAGGAAGATGTAACCAAGTGGAGTTCATTATTTAAATCATGTTTTCCCTTTGGATTTTTTCCCATCATTATATTTCCTAAGTTATCTAATTTACATAAAACTTGGCAGCGTGTCCTTTTCTCAAAAATTATATTTAATAAAAATTCTGTGCAGGTTTTGAAAACGAACGAACACTTGTTTTGTGTAGGTCTACTGGTGGAGCTGAGAATACAACCTGAGTTTCCTTATACTAGGAAGCACAAACTGGAAGCTGATAAAGTCCTTTGGGGAAGTAATAAAAAATATGCAGCAGATATTGCTAACTGAAATGTTAATCTCATCATCAAGTCAAAGTCAAGGTTTTATTTCAAATTAAATTTATCATAAACTTATGAAAATGGACTTGCCACATTTCTAAGTGATCTCAGCAATATCCATAGGGTTTTGGTATCTTGTCATCTTGCAAATGAACCTTCTAACTTTCCCACTGCAAAAGGCTCTCTATTCCCAACCACATAAAGGTGAGGAAAGACACAAGAGCTAAAGACTATGCTTGTGTTATATTTTTACAGTTTAAATTAAATGACCCCAAAACACCCACCATTCCTTCAAAATGCACTGGGCTGCCAAGAGATTGCTACATTAAGATTCAAGGACATGAGCTTTGAAAATGTCATGCTTAAAATAATCTCTGGCTGCTGTTTTTCTGTATTATTATTTATTCAACTCTTTCCTGAGTGCCTCAATGTTTTAAGAACTATTTAAGTGCAACAAAACTACTACCTACTGTCTGGTGGAGTGATGATTATTTTTATAGTTTGCTGCCGCCTCTGCTGGAGCAAACCCAGTTTTAATAGACTATAAGATAGAATACAGAGTCTGGCACATAGCGAGTGGGAGCTCAGTGAATGATTGTTGAATGGAGGCATGAGGCTATTATGAAATCTGAGAAATCCTATGTTAGCAGCAGCATCAATATCACCTTTGCTTTACCAAAAAGGATTCACTTTCCCATTTCAAAAGAGAGAAGGAATTGTTTCTATAATTTATTCATGCAACCAGTACTTATTGAATGACTATTTTGTGGTGGACACAGTGCTGGGCAACACTCATGCTTGGACCTGTACTTCCAACAGCAGCATACCAGGTGAGCCTTGCTTTGTTGACGTGGGTAGATAAGTAATTACTCAGTTAAGCACTGATACCTTGAAAATGTCTGCTTTCTTTCACCCTCAATTATTACAAGTGGGGAGAGAGGGAGGCAGCTGGTTGGTATGAATGTCAGAGCCATAATAAACTGATTTACTTAAGAGTATGTAAAATCCTATCTAATAAAAGAGTAATATGCAAATTAACCACCACTCTGCTACACCCACAAGCCACGCCCACCAGCCAATCAGGAGCAAGTATGCAAATTAACCCAACCAAGATGGCTGCGGCCACGGAGAGAGCAGGAGGCTTGGGTTTCCCTGGCAATGGAGGGAGCCAAGCTTTCTGCACACCCTGGCAGGCCCAGGCCTCCACTCAAGGCTACAAAGTTTCAATTATAGAAGATAAATAAATCCCAACAAAAATGGCGGCAGCCACGGAGCTGGAGAGAGCAGGAGGCTTGAGTTGCCCCCGGTGATGGAGGAAGCCAAGCTTCTGCAGCCCTGGCCTGCCTTGGCCTCCTCCGCTCAAGGCTACAAAGTTTCAATTACAGAATATAAATAAATCCCAACAAATATGGCTGTGGCCATGGAGCAAGCAGGAGGCTTGGCTCTGCTCAAGGCTACAAAGTTTCTATTATAGAAGATAAATAAATTCCAGATACCAGGGCCTCCACTTGGGTTGCCAGGAGGCATGGCTGGCCTGCAAACCACCACAGGCCTCTCACCCAGGCCACCCCATGCCCCAAGGGAACCCCCACCCTGATCCGGGACACCCTTCCGGGCAAACCAGCTAGCCTCCACCCATGCACCAGGCCTCTATCCTATCTAATAAAAGAGTAATATGCAAAATGACCATCACTCCAACACACAAGATGGCTGCCCACATGTGGTCAAAGGTGGCTTCCCCCATGTAGGCACAAGATGGCCACCACAAGATGGTTAGCAGGGGAGGGCAGTTGGGAGGGACCAGGCCTGCAAGGGAGGGCAGTTATGGGCAATCAGGCCAGCAGGGGAGGGCAATTGGGAGGGACCAGGCCTGCAAGGGAGGGCAGTTTGGGGGTGATCAAGCCTGCAGGGGAGGGCAGTTAGGGGTGACCAGGCCAGCAGAGGAGGGAAGTTGGAGGCGACTGGGCCTGCAGGGAAGGGCAGTTGGGGGGAGGGAGACCCAGGCCTGCAGGGGAGAGCAGTTGGGGGAGATCAGGCCTGCAGGGGAGGGCAGTTAGGGACAAACAGGCTGACAGGGGAGCAGTTAGGCATCAATCAGGTTGGCAGGGGAGTGGCTAGGGGGTGATCAGGCTGGCAGGCAGAAGCGGTTAGGGGCAATCAGGAAGGCAGGCAGACGAGCAGTTGGGAGCCAGCAGTCCTGGATTGTGAGAAGGATCCCAGATTGGAGAGGGTGCAGGCTGGGCTGAGGGACACACACCCCCATGCACAAATTTTGTGCACTGGGCCTCTAGTAAAATAAATAAAGTGTTAACCAACATTCTTTGAAAGGAGGTTGGGAGGGATTAGCTTAGGAGAGGCCATCATTAGAGAGAGAAGAGCCATTAATCACAGTCCTGTAATAATCCAAGTTGAATATCTTATTGTTTAATTATTTTTAACCTTTTGGAAATACTGAGCTGCCTCAGGGTGTTTTCTTTTCTCCCTGCCTCCTACAGAGCAGCCTGCTTTGGTAGCTGAAGTCCTCCTGTGTATTCCTTGAATTGGATCCAAATTCAATATAGATATACTGTGAAGTGGACATAGATGATGAAGCTGGTGGGAAGGGAGAGTGCTGGGGGAGACAAAGAAAACTACCACACATAGCCAGGCTAGTGTTAAAAGTTGAAAGGTGATCTTTGACCTTCTCATGACTCATAAAGCATTTTATGACTCCCACCCCTAGCTCAACAAATGCACTTTTAGCTAAAATGTCATTTTAACCTAGCTTTCTAAGGACAACTTATTTCAGTTTCTATGTCAATCAAGTCAAGTTACTCACTTTTGATTATTCTAATGACTGACCACTTTGGTTGATCCCATGTCTGGTGCTAGGTCATCATGCACTTTTTCCAGGTATAGAGTCAGTGGGCGAGGTCCTATTTCTTACAGTTGTCAGAAATGAATCACCAGATGCCTTATTTAGGCACATGGAGGGATTAAAACTGACAATATGCAAAATAAAGGAGGAGAATTTTCAATAAAAAAAGTAATCCAGAGTTGCACACCCCCACAAGAAAGCTAAGAACATCCCTATAATGGGGGATTCCTGGACTCAATACCCTGGGCCTATTCCCAGGAATTTTTAACACTTTCGCAGCTCCAGGCTTGGATCCTGCCCTAAGACTGATAAAGAGTACCAATCATTCTATTTACTACCACTAAAATGTTCAATTTCCTTCTGCGAAAAGAAACTATTAAAGACTACAATGGGATTCAAATGTAGTTCAAATACCCCATGACCCAGTTGCTTGGGTAGTAAGCTATAAAGGGCCATAGTAGTAGAAAAGCCCTTGAATTTTTCTTTCCTATTTTATACTTTTCCCCATCTTTTTTGAACTCTTTATTTCCCAAGCCACAAAACATGATTGGTTTATTTGGCTTTTTAAAGGCCTATTAAATAATAGTCTAGTCTTTTTTATGATAGGCAATGGCAGGTGCTATGTGGTAGATTAAAGATGGCTACAGATTTTTCAACATTCCTTCAATGAGAGGTGGGGTCTATACCTCCTCAACTTGCATCTGAACATGCTCTGTGACTGCTTGACCAACAGAATACTTTGGAGGTGAAATTGTGCCTGTTTCTGTGGTACTTTGTTATGTGAACATAGATACCTAGAATACATTGATGGGGTTCAAAGTATGAGTATCTGAATATGGTGATACATAGGGACCTCTCACAGTTGTGAGGAAAGGATCATGTATAGCAAGAATCTACTATTTTCCTGGAATTATGCCAGGTTTGGGGATGTGAATATTTATACACTGAGTGGCTAGATTATTATGATCTCTGAATGCATCATAGTAATCTGGCTACTCAGCATATATATATATTAGAGGCCCGGTGCATGAATTCGAATTCGTACATGGGTGGTGTCCGGCCAGCCTGGCCAGGGGGAGGGGACATGGGCGGTTGGCCGGCCTGCCTGCTGGTCGAACTCCTGGTCGAGGGGACAGTTTGCATATTAGCCTTTTATTATATAGGCTATACACGGAGTGGCCCGATTATTATGCGTTCAGAGATCATAATAATCTGGCCACTCAGTATATATAGCTTCTGTTTTTAAGAAGTTCATAGTCTAATGGAAATGGTAGATGTACACAAAACATCAAGATTTGAATGAGTGACGGAACTGATGGGGTGCAGGCTTAACAAGACCCGCCCCCCTTCAAGTTATTCTGAAGAGTGTGACAGAACCACAGTTTAAGAAGCACTAGGTGTAGGAACTTGGAGTTTGGACCAACTCTCTGGGACTGCTCAGGAAGTCGTCTGGAAGCCTCTACAGAAAAGGTCAGAGTTCAGCAAGGTTTTAAAAAAGAGTACAAGTTTGTGCTCCCGAATCCAGACTTGTGGCAGCCCCACATGTTGTGATTGATGTAATATGATAAATGCTAATAGGCTTCCCTAACCAAAATACCTTCCTTGCTTGTCCTGCTATGGTGTTTGAAATTCCTACAATATTCAGTCTTTGAATAGGTCTTGAAGGTCTCTGCAACTTTTTAATTATTATTTGGAAAGGTTAGCACCGTGGGTCATTTTTGGTCACTCACACTAAATTTCCTCCTTATTTTTAGGTTCCAAATTATTATATTTCATTGACTATCTGCTCTAATCCTTATATGCTATAGGTTCTCAAAGTAGTTCTTTTTTCTAATGAAATCAATACTTGCCCTGGGCTCAGAAAGTATGCACAGTGAGTGCTCAAAGACATAGACTAGTTTAGAGAGAGACACACCCTCCTTTAAAAACACACATTGCTTCCTGGTCAGAGAATGACCATGTGCTCTTGAAAAAACAAATACCTATCAGTGTGCGGAGCATGTTTAGCCCTGGAGGCAGTGGTGAGAAACACACAGCAGGATTCGTCGAGGTGCATTCAAGGAGGTTGCAATCTAATGAGCTCTAACAGCAAACCCAGATAAAATGATGATGTGTACATATTTCAGTGTGAGGTCATGTTGCAGCCATTTAAAGTGGACTAAGAGCCAAAACCGGTTTGGCTCAGTGGATGGAGCGTCGGCCTGCGGACTGAAGGGTCCCGGGTTCGATTCCGGTCGGGGGCATGTGCCTTGGTTGCGGGCACATCTCCGGTGGGGGGTGTGCAGGAGGCAGCTGATCGATGTTTCTAACTCTCTGTCCCTCTCCCTTCCTCTCTGTAAAATATCAATAAAATATATTTAAAAAAAAAAATCCTCACCTGAGGATATTTTAAAGTGGACTAAGAATTCAGCAAAAAAGTCAGCTAGAGGGAGGCTGCCAGTGCCCAGGATGTTTCCTTATAAGCTTATGACAGAAAAAAAGACCTGGCTCCTGTAGGCAATATGACCAGTGTTTCTCTATATGTAAAATACGTCAGCAGTTTCTGGGAAAGAATACTTAGAACCTAGAGGAAGACTAGCTTTTATAAGGGACTAGAGGCCGAGAGCACAAAATTCGTGCATGGGCCAGGGTGAGGGGGGAGGTTCCCTCAGCCCAGCCTGCACCCTCTCCAATCGGGGACCCCTTGGAAATCCCTCTCGCAAGGTGGGACTGCTGGCTCCTAACCGCTCACCTGCCTGCCTGCCTGATCACCCCTAACTGCCTCTGCCTACCTGCCTGATTGCCCCTAACCTCTCTGCCTGCCTGCTTGTTTGCCCCTAACTGCCTCTGCCTGCCCGACTGATTGCCCCTAACTGCCCTCCCCTGCCAGCCTGATCTCACCCCTAACTGCCTCTGCCTGCCTAATCACTCCTAATTACTCTCACCTGCCAGTCTGATCTCACCCCCAACTGCCCTCCCCAGCCAGCCTGAACTCATCCCTAACTGCTCTCTCCTGCCGGCCTGATCGCACTTAGCTCCCTCTGCCTGCCTGATGGCCCCTAACTGCCCTCTCCTGCCGGCCTGATCTCATCTCCAATGGCCCTCCCCTGCCAGCATGATCTCACCCCCAATGGCCCTCCCCTGCCAGCCAATTTGGTTCTGATTGGTCAGTTTCTATGCCAGTCAGTGTCAAAAGCTCTGCCTCCTAGGCAACCATTGGCCCCTCACAGTTTACCCTGATTTGGTTCTGATAGGTCGGTTTCTATGCTAGTCAGCATCTCCAGGCCTATCTCCGGGCTTGATCAGAGAGGTGGGGCTGATCAGCAGCCCCCACGGAGGCCTGGAGAGAAACAGGGGTGCAGCTGTTGGTGAAGCCCAGAGAGAAAGAGAGAAGCAATGGCTGATCAACAGCTGCCACGGAGACTGTGGATCAGACCCTGCCTCTCTCTTCGGGCCTCTCTCTGGGCCTGATCCACAGCCCCCTTAGCATTTAGTGCTGGGTCGCAGTGCCCGCACCGGCGGCAGTCAGTGCTGGGTTGCCATGGCAACCCAGCACTAACTGCAGGACTGACTTCCGGTGTTTGGTCGAGCCTTGGTCTGTTGTTACAGACCCTGGGTTTTTATATATTAGGATAATTAAGCACAATAATTGTTTGGTTTATAAAGGAAGATGATTGTTCTGACTCCTCAGCTGTTACCAAAACCAAATTCTCTGGGACTATTATGGTCAGAAGGAATCCTTTTATTTATTTTAACATCTAATCTCTTTGACCTGCCTGTTTCCAAGGAGGGTTTGAAGCACCACAGCATTAGTAATCCCATTTCTCTACAGCTGACTGCCTTTTTAAATTGTAGGTCTGATAACACTTCCCTAGAAAATCCTACTGCTTTAAGCTCCAGAGCCTGGCCCCTCTCTGCTCCAGGCTCCTTTCTTGCCACAGCTGTTTACACCCCAGGCTCTGGCCATAGCTCCTTTCCCCATAGCCTTTCTCAGCCCACCATGCCTTTCCCTGCCAGCTAGATCTGACTTCTACTTATATTAGAACCAGCTCAAGCATCAACTGCTAAATTATACATTAGCTTTTAGCTTCTAAGAAATTATGTATTTTTTTTTTTACTCTTTATTGTGTCCTCACTGCACTTAGAAAAATGTGGTGTTCTAGATACTGCTGTGTGCCCACCCCCACAGCTCACTCTCCATCCTTCTCTGTGCCCCAGGAGGCTGACCCATGTACATTCTGGGCTTTCTTGTCCTCCAGTTCTCAGTGCGATTGGGCTAATGGGATATACCAGCAGGAGATCAGAAAGTAGGAGGAGAGAAAGTTGGGGTATTTATTCCCAACCAACTTGAAGTTTGGTTGCTATGTTTAGTCTGGGTCTTTCTACCAAAACCTACAATGCCTCTCAGGCAACCCTGTTCCTTATAGCTACTCTCTCCTGCTTCTGGGGTCCTCTCCCTCTTCTTGCTTATTCGGGTCTCTAGTGGTAGCCAAAGCTCTTAGTTGCTACTAGCCATGGAGTACTGCATTGCCCTTGTTTGTTTCCTGAAACCCTGCCCGTGCCTTTGTGAAAAGACTCTCATTTGTTTCACGAGTTACCCTGAGAAGTGGATCATCTGCATCCTGTAGGACCTTGGCTAATACACCCAGTTTGCAAAGTAAGAACAAGAACTTTATGTAATGTTTATAGTCTGATAATCTGGTGTCTTCTTCCTAGATGTCATCTGAACTGCCTCATTGATCTGTAAGATGGGAAAACCCAGCCTGCTAACAATACCAAAAAATATTATTCTAAACTCCCAACTTCTGCATCTTAGATGGGGAGTTTGGATATCATGCCCATCACTGGGTCCATAATGACAACTCAGATCAGGAAAATTCTAACAGTAGAACTTGCATTGCTGGGTGTGCCCCCTCCTCATTAGCAGAGGAGGAAACATAAAGAGAACCAATTCTGATTTTCTAATCTACCACAGGATATGGAGGCAGCAATTCAATTTAATAACAAGTGTTTGTAATTTGGGTTGCCATAGGTAATTAATCCAAAGTAGATGCTCAATAAATGCTTGTAAAATAGAATTTAATTGGATGATTGCTCATGCCACAGGCACTTTGTAGAGCTGACTTGAAACCAGAATTGAATTCCCATTCGAACCCACCGGTTTCTGAAGGCCCGCATGTTCTTTTTTGGATACTGGTGACAGAGCTCATGTTGTGATCCATCTGTGGAGAGCCCTGAGTGGGGAAAGACCACCCAATAGTCTGGAAAATGCAAACTAAGGAGAGTGACTCTCTGTAGAGTATTTGCCAAATGATAATGTCAACCACACATAAACCGCAGTGTGTGGGAAATTACACGTCTGAGCTGGGGACAGTTGTACATTTGAAGGTTAAGAGCAGCAAGGAATCCCTCTGGCTTTCCTCCCTGAAAATGCCTAGGTTCACACAGACAGATGTATCTGAGCTTCTAGGCTGGGGGTCTGGAGAGGCAGCCACCACAGAGAAGGAGTTTTTCATGAGTGATGCTTGTGGATGAAAGTGAAACCCCACCTTGTGTGACCAGAGGCTAAGATCTGAACTCCTGGCCTGAAAGAGGGGTTGTGTTGGAAGAACAGTAGTCCTCCCTATGTTGAAATTGGCCAGTGGGATTTTTTCAATTTGCACCTGGTGTTGGGCAGGAGTTCATGAAATCCACAGAAAAGAATGTTTCCGAGTTAAATGATGGAAGAGGTAAAAAAAAAAAAAATAGTTGAACGGTAGTTTTTTGGAGTCATGAAAAGCACTGATTCAATGTGTGAAACGGAGATGTAAATCTTTGCTGAGGAGAACGTTTCTGGGCCAGCCTTGGAGGTCTCCACTCCACAAACATATGCAATGGAGTATTCGCTGTCACCTCCTCGGGTAGCCTTTGAAAGGGGAGCTGAGACGCTCAAAGCCAGGAAGGCTGTCCTTTTCTAACCAGGAGTCTGTTTCATCTTCTCTTTCCAGTGCAGAAGGCTTTTTCCAACCCACTAACTCTTTAAAATTTATACTCAGTGACAGCCCTTTCTTGACTGAGCTGAAGATTTTCAGCATTTTCTAAACCCATTTCTTATTTCCAAAAGGGCCAGAGTGTTTTTGTAAAATATGCATTTTATTTCATCTGAAAACTTCTCTTTTAAATAAAATATTAAAGTAAATAAATGCTCATGACACCAATTTCAAATGCCACTGAAGAGACTAATAAAGTAACTTAAAGTCACTCTAATGTTACTCCGTCAAAAGATGAGAAGGTATTCTTGCAGACTTTATTTTCTAAGCATTTAACAACATATAAAGCATGCTTAAAAACAAACATAAAGAAGAGCCAAATGTATATTTTAGAACTTGAAATTAACTAAAATTAAAATCAGTAGAGACCACAACGTTGCTTTGCTGAAAGGACACCTCTCTACTCTTATTGTCCTCGACTTTTCCAGAGCATTTGAAATCATTGATCAGCTGTCTCTGAGCTCTTCCTGTTTCTTTTTTTTTTTTTAATTTAAATTTATTATTGTTTAAAGTATTACATAAGTTTCCTTTTTCCCCCATTGACGTCTCCCTGGCTGCCCCCACCCCCCACCAGCACATGCCCTCACCCCATCCCTGTCTGTGTCCATTGGTTATGCTCACATGCTTGCAAGTCCTTTGGTTGATCTCTAACCCCCTCACCGCCCCCCGCCCCCGCCTTCCCTCATAGGTTGGACAGTCTGTTCGATGCTTCTCTGTCTCTGGTTCTATTTTTGTTCATCAGTTTATGTTGTTCATTATATTCCACAACTGAGTGAGATCATGTGATATTTATCTTTCTCTGACTGGCTTATTCCACTTAGCATAATGCTCTCCAGTTCCATCCATGCTATTGCAAATGGTAAAAGTTCCTTCTTTTGTACAGCAGCATAATATTCCATTATGTAGATGTACCACAGTTTTCTAACCCACTCATCTGCTGATGGGCACTTAGTCTGTTTCCAGATCTTAGCTATTGTAAATTGTGCTGCTATGAACATAGGGGTGTTTCTGTTTTCTTGGGATATATTCCTAGAAGTGGGATTACTGGGTTAAATGGGAGTTCCAGTTGCCTCTCAGGCAGCCCTTTGACTACTGTCTCTCCAACCTGTGCCTCTAAAGCTCTTCCCTGTGTGCTCCAGGTCTATATGCCCATGGTTTCCAAATTTGTGTTCTGTGCTATTGCAAGGCATGCATAGTATCAAAATGTGAAAACAGTTATCAGTGAATTCTCTACACTAAAAGGAATAAACTTCTCCTTTGATAAGTAAAAATGGTCTAAGTGGTTTCATTCTTAGCACGCTGCTAGTTTTGAGATGTTTAAGAAACTTTCAAATGACTTGTTCTAAAAATATCAGGCAGGACACACGTAATAGAACTTTGGAGTAAAGTGATCAGACCCATGGTGAGGTAGCAAGAGAGTGATTCTGGCTATGATTTTTATCCAGGGCTAGGTCCACACTGGTGATGGAGGAAGACAGTAATCCCAGTAATGTGGAAAAGCACTATTATGTTTCATTGAAATGCCCTGTAATTTTTTTACAGAAGGGTTATTATAACCTTGGGAGTGCCTGGTCTCCTCACCAGGTGAGGCTGCTGGCCCCATCACTCATGATTTCAATTTCTATTAAAATGCTCATTTGCTTCCAGGTTGGCTTATCTCAGCCTCTGTCTTATTTCTTATTTCCTACTTAAATGTGCTTGAACTCATCAATGTGCTAGGTTAAGGCTGTGGTCAGGGTTAAGATAATGGATGCAAAGACTTCAGAAATGTGCATTGGACTTTCCAGTGCCTTTCTAAAATATTGAGAATTTTGGATATAGATTACAATAATGAAAAAAGTTTGATCTCCGACTATGAGCCATGCATCGCCTCAGGCACTTGATAAATCTTATCTCATTCAATTCCATGGGCCTTATGAGACAACTATATTCATTACTAGAGGCCCAGTGCACAAAATTCGTGCACAGGTAAGGTCCCTAGGTCTGGCCAGTGATCAGGGCTGATCAGGTTCCCCACCTCCCCGCTTCCCTGCCCTCTCCTTCCCTTGCTGCCCGTGCACTGCCACCACATGTTTCCCCCACCCCACCCCCCCGCCTTCCTGCCTCCTCCTTCCCTCAATCCCTCAGCGCCCCGCTGCCGCCACTGGTCACCCACCATGTTCCACGCCACCCCCTGGTGGTCAGCGCATGTCATAGTGAGCAATCAAACTCCCGGTCTCAGGTTGAACTCCTGAGGGGACACTTTGCTTATTAGCCTTTTATATATAGAGATTCCCAGCCTAGAGATGGGCAGAGAGGGCAAGTCACTTGCCCCACATTGGGAAGTTGCAGGGCCTGATTTGAATTTAGGCTATTCTACTCCAGAGCCTTAACTACTTCATTGATGCCTCCCCTTGCTTTCCTGGGGCATTTCTCATCAGTTTAACCCTGTGATGGCATTTCGGGGTAGCAAGGGATTGCAACCCTGGGTGTATACTGACTCACTAGGGACCTTTTGAAACATACCAGGCCCAAGTTCAGCCCCCGAGATTCTGACTTAATTAGAGTTGAGGCCAATATTGATATCTTCAGTTAGGTAGAATCCAGTGTTTAGTTAAAAAGAAAAACGATGATTCTAAAGTGCCAGCAACCCAGGGGTTAGAGATACATTTTCTCTGGAAAATGAAAACACCAAATGCTGGGAGTTTAATGGCTGCTTCTCTTTCTTTTCACCTTGCTCTGAATGCCTGTGCCTTCTCTCCCATAGTCACACCCATTTCAGGAATCAGCCCCTATAAAGAGTTTTATTGATTTCAGAGTTGAAGAGAGAGGGAGAGATAGAAAGATCAATGATGTGAGATAATAATTGATCAGCTGCCTCCTGCATGACTCCTACTGGGGATCAAGCCCGCAACCTGGGCATGTGCCCTAACAAGGGATCAAACCATGACCTCCTTGTTCACAGGTGGACACTCAACCACTGAGCCACACTGGCCTGGCTAAAAAGTATTTTAAAAATTAAATTTATTGGAGTAACATTGGTTAATAAGTTTATGTAGGTTTCAAGTGTATAATACATCATCTTTTTTAAAAAATATATTTTATTGATTTTTTACAGAGAGGAAGGAAGAGGGATTAGAGAGTCAGAAACATCGATGGGAGAGAAACATTGATCAGCTGCCTCCTGCACACCTCCTACTGGGGATGTGCCTGCAACCAAGGTACATGCCCTTGACCGGATTGAACCTGGGACCTTTCAGTCCGCAGGCCGACACTCTATCCACTGAGCCAAATCAGTTAGGGCAAATCCATCATCTTTATATTGAACTAGAGGCCCGGTGCATGAAATTAGTGCACTTGAGGGCGGGGGGGGGGCGGTACCTCAGCTCGGATTGCAAGAGGGTGCAGGCCAGGCCGAGAGACCCCACCGATGCATGATCAGGGCCGGGGAGGGACATGGGAGGTTGGCCAGCCTGGGAGGGACCACGGGAGGGCTTCAGGGCATGTCCGGTCCATCTTGCTCAGTCCCTATTGGCCAAAACCCAGCAGCAAGCTAACCTACAGGAGTGTCTGCTCCCTGGTGGTCAGTGCACGTCATAGCCAGCGGTTGAGTGGCCTTACCATATCATTAGCATATTACACTTTGATTGGTTGAATGGCTGACTGGATGACCAGACACTTAGCATATTAGGCTTTTATTATATAGGATTGTGTGTTTACCACCCAAAGTCAATTTTCTGTCACCATATAATTGACCTCCTTTATCATTTACTACCTCCTCCTCTGCTCCCTCCTTTCCCTCTGTTAATCACCATACTGTAGTCTGTGTCTATGAGTTTTTGTTTGTCTGTCTTATTTGTTCACTTATTGCTTTTAATTTTATATCCCACATATGAGTGAAATCATATGGTTCTTAACTTTTTCCATTTGACTTATTTCACATAGCAATGATAGTCTCAAGATCCAGCCATGTTGTTATAACAAAACTACAATGAGATACCACCTCATACCTGTTAGAATAGCTATTATCAACAAGACAAGTATTAGCAAGTATTGGAGAGGACGTGGATAAAAAGGAGCCTTCATACATTGCTGGTGGGAATGTAAACTGAGACAGCCACTATGGAAAATAATATGAAGGTTCCTCAAAAAATTAGGAATAGAGTTACTATATGACCCAGCAATCCCTCTTCTGAGTATCTACTCACCAAATTTGAAAACACTTATTTGTAAAGATATATGTACCCCTATGTTATTCACGATGGCCAAGACATGGACATAACTGAAGTGTCCCTTTAGAAGACTGGATAAAGAAGATGTGGTATAGTATTCAATATAAGAAATGTCTAATTACTTTCTTAGCAATTTCATATTTAGTTTGCCCCGGATATTGGTGTGGTGAGTGCTTTATAGGTAAATTTTGATCAAATTATGTATACCACATCTTCCCACCCAGTTAATTTGTGTAGTTCTCAAGGACAAAACTATGTCTTCTCCAGCTTCTATTTCCTTTATGATGCCCTGTATAGTGCTGTGTGTGTAGGTGTACAAAACATACTGGCTGAGTTAGTGGCAAAACTGCTGGGAATTTCAAACCTGTGTGCAAGAAGCAAATAAGAAAAATAAATAAAACATTGGCAGGTTTGTAAATATAATAATCAAATTGTATTTCATTTACTTATTTAGTAAATATTTATTAAGCATCTACTATGTGGCAACCATATTCCAGTGGGTATATATATGTGTGTGTGTGTGTGTGTATATATATATATATATATATATATATACACACACACACACACACACACACACACACACACACACATATATACCCACTGGTGAGCTTGTGAATGTGTATCATTTTAAATTGCTAAATTTGTAGTCATTTGGTATGCGGTAATAGATAACTAATACACCAAGTGTCTATCACAATAGACAAGTAGCTCTCTCTCTCTCTCTCTCTCTCTCTCTCTCTATATATATATATATATATATATATATATATATATATACCCATAAACAAGTCATTTCAGATAGCGTTAGTATCTTGAAAGATGTTAATATGGAAGAGAGTACCTGGGAGGAAATGGGAGCCTTCTGGAAAATTGGAGAAGGCCTTGCTGAGGGAGGGGACAATTGAGACCATAGTCTGAGGAGTTAGCCATGGAAATTCTGAGGAGTGCTCCAGACAGGAACCTTGGAAGTAGGCACAGCTTTGGTTTGTGTGTTTGAGGAACAGATAGAAGCTCCATGGGGCAAACATACTGAACAAGAAGGCTAGTGAGGAGGTCAGAGGTGAAGGCTGTGCCAGATTCTGTAAGCCCTGAACATCACAGTAAGACGTATGGATTTATTGTGGGCATAATGGGATCTGAAAAATTGCAATTTACAGTCAATTCATGATGCAAATGCAAATGTATGTGGACTATCCTAATTATTTTATATATTTGGATGGGGGTCCTTAAGGAAATTCTACTAGTGACCTCTAGGGTAAAGAAAGCTTCAGTGTATTGGGTTCCAACAAAACACATTTCTTGTCACAGTGTCCAAATGCATGAGGGACAGATCATCATTCATTATGGCCTCTTTCTGATTGTGCTGAAAAGAGGGAAGGCATATCCATGACCAAATGTTGATCTCATTTTACTCTGGTGGTAACTTGGCAGGCGTTATGGTTCATTGTGTCACTTAATAACATCAGTTGATTGTAGAGCTCAGCTTTCTTTTTCATTATTTCAATAGGAAACCTATAAGTAGCAGAAACTATTGTGATAGACACTTGGTGTATTAGTTATCTATTACCGCATACCAAATGACTACAAATTTAGCAATTTAAAATGCTACACATTCACAAGCTCACAGATTCTGTGAGTCAAGAAACACTAAGCTAGGTCCTCTGCTCAGGGTTTCCAAGCCTGTAATCAGCTGTCTGCGGGGCTATATGCTCATCTGGAAGCCTAACTGGGGAAGAATCTGCTTCTGAGTTTACTTGAGGTGTTGGGAGAAGTTATATCCTTCAGTAATAGGACTCAGGGCCCAGCTTCTTGCTCTGCATGTCAGCTGGAAGCCTTCACAGAAGCAGCCCTCTGTCCCTTGCTCTGTGGGCCAGTCTGCTAGCAAGATGGAGTCTTAAATAACACAACATAATCATGAAAGAGACAGCCCATCACCTTTGCCATATTCTGTTGGGTTAGAAGCAAGTCATGGGTACTACACATACATAGAAGAGCAAATTACAGAGGGCATGGACACCAGGAATTCAGAACTATGAGTGTTGGGGGCCATATTAGAGTTTGCCTACCACACTTGGTTTTATTTTTAAAAAGGTATTTTTCTTTGGAAGTTATAAGCTATTAATGTGATAAAACTCAGTGTTTGCTGATAAGTAAATGTCTTAAACATTTCTCTTCTATATATTTAAACTTTGTTCTCCGTGGGTCTCTTCTGCAAGTGAAGGGGGAGGTACATCTTTTAAATATTAGTTTGAAACTGGTTTATAAACTGACCCATGTCTGCACAGTTGCTGATTTTTATGACAGTCCCAGGCTACCTTCTATCTTTTTAAGAGAGGATCACTCTATCCAGTACCATACAATAGGCAGCCAATGTAAATCTACTGGAATTTTCAACCTTGCCTTTCTAGGAGACAGCCTTCTGGCGAGAATTTTCAGAGTGAATGTCCTCTGTGCATACTCACATGATACTTGGTCATCTTTGGGAGGAGAGCCAAGATTATAACAAGTTGCCAGGAAGGAAAAAAAAAGGATCAAAACAAAATAACCTGGGCATTTAACCAGCCTGTGCATTTGGCGTGCTTGATGTCCATGTCCATTTAGCAAAGATTTGCCTTTTATCGTCACTCTTTGCCTAGTCAATATTTTAGTGGTTCCTTTTGCTTCTGGAAATGCTAGCCCCTAAGATGTTTGATCCAATGTGTGGTGGTGTCAGGTAAGAAGCAGTACTAAGGAGTGGCTTAGAGAGAGAACCAAGAATTTACATTACTACCATATTCTCCCCGCCCGCCCCCCCTCCCCCAGCCCCCCTCCTCATTACCATGCCCTTTCCTTGGTATGGACAGTTGATGTTTTCTCAGACTTATGTCAAGTGGTATGTAAACTGGGCTCCAGGACAAGACTCCCATCCAACACCCTTCCAACCAGATTGCTGCCCCTCCAGCCCCTCCCATTGAGATGATCTAGGATTCCTTCCATTTCAGGTTGATATCAGCTAAAAAGAGATTTGGAAGCACTTCTGTCTTTTTCATTACCCTTGTCATAGAATTCAATGGGGGAAAATTTGTTTTAAATATTGTCTGCACAACAGATGTGAGCTAGCTGCTTCCCAGGCCTAGATAACCAGTTTGGTTTCTTCTCTAAAAGCCAGTGACTGCCATCCTCTCCAGGTTTCCTGGGTCAGAGAAACAGAAGTTAGAACCTGTAAGTGTTGACCGAAACAAATGCAGCAACTTTGATCAGTTAAGTATGAATAAGTCAGAAATGGTTTTAATTCCCTTTGAAATACACACACACTTAGAGGTTAGGGGGAGAAGGCATTTGGCAGGGAACATCTGAGGAGTTGCCAGCCATATAATGCTTGAAAAATAGCCAGATAGGGTTTGCCAAATCCTAAAGCAGCCAGGTTTGCTCATCTCTACATTAAAGGAACATTAAGGTCTTTATCTATTGACCTGAACCTACTAAAAAAAGAGAATTTTAGAGTTGAACCTAATGTTTCTTTGAAAAACTCACCTCCTACTGTCTAATTATTGCTAAGATCTCTGTGTGATATTGTGTATCTAATGTATAATATGTAATAACACCCAAGTGTGGAGTTTGCAAATAAATAAAGGATGTTATCAAGAGGACAGAGACCAATTAGCCTCATTAGGTCAAGCAAGCATAAGGACAAGTAATGGTGTCTGACTGCAGCAGGGAAAAAGTAGATGAAATGTTAGAAAACCTGGCATTATGTAAATCCTGCTGCCTGAGGATTTAAAATAGCTTTCCAAAGAGTCCAAGGTAGAAAGTAGACAATAGACACACTCTTGAAGTTCTAAGAAAAAAAGAAGTACTCAGATAATAGCGATAATTATGTTTGTTGTTATTATTATTGCCATCACTTACTAGATACCTAGACTATGCTTAAATCTGGATGATATTTTGGGCTAAGTCCTTTGCATATATTATTTCTAAACCTAACAGCTGTTCAAATACTTTATGTGACTTTTAAAATAAAATCCCTGATCAGAATCTTAGCCATGTTGTTGTCCATCTGAATCTTATGCTCCTATGGAAAGGTATCTCTGAACAGCTGGACTACCTCATCCTCAGAGGTCCTTGCAGATTTCCACCCAAACATGCAGTCTTGTCTGACCCAAAGTGATCATTTTGAAGCATATCAAGAAGCAGTTTAACCACTATGAGGGAAGGTGGCCCAGTTCACTCTCAAATTTGCTTTAAAAAATACAGATTGTATTTATTAGAATTTATGGACAAAGAGGGATTCTTAGATCTAACCAACTTTTCAATTCTATACCAATTATGATATGTGAGATAATATGTATTGAAAGCTTTTATACCTGATACTATTCTAATAATTTCTACATACAGTAACTTATTTAATCTATATACAGTACAACTTCTGATATAGTTTTTAGTCAGGAGTGACTAATACTTTGGGATAGTGTTAGAATTGACTGTTGTAATGAACACCCCCCAAATATTACAATATTGGCTTCATACAATAGAAGATTTATTTCTTGCTTATATCACAGTCAATTGGATGATTGGCAGATACATTTTCCACCATGATTTGGGTAGCAACAGCTTGAGGGGCCTCAGAATCCTCTCCTGCCTCTTCTGCAACTGGCCAGCAGACAATGAGGATAGAAAGAACATGGAGAATCTGCTGGGAGGTTTCTGGGGTCATTCCATAGTGGTACCACCATTTCTGCCTACATGTCCATGGTCAGAAGTAGTCCCAAGGCCCCACTGGATGCAAGGAGAATGTGGGAAATGTGGTACTCCTTTATTCCAGGAGAGAAAAGAAACAGTGTGGTAGGCACACAGTAATGTTTATGCCACCGATAGACATTGTTTTTAACCCTGATTTGTATCTGAGGGAACGAAGGCATTGAAAGGTTCAATACCCAACATCACACAGTTAATAAGGAGGCTGGTGATTTGAAAACAAGAAATCTTATTCCTAAGCCTGTGCTTATAAACACAACTGTGTGCAGCCCTCCATTATTGCAGGGTGAGAAACATTATTTTCAAGGCATCCCTATTTGGTTTCATCATTTCACCCCAGATCTAACCCCAGGGTATTATTTAAACATATTTATGATTGGGTAGGTGTGCCATTTATAGAGTCCTAATCACAGGTCATACATAGTAAAAGCCAGTTTTAAATAAAAGATTCCAAATTCTGCAGGAACACTGTACATCATCCTTTCAGCCCCACTTTCCATATTTTATTCTCAACCTCAGACCCACCTACCCACTTGCTACCTACTACTACCATACCGCCAAAAAGAAAAAAAAGTCCCGATAAAGCTTCTACAGTGTTTGAGAAGGTCAAAGGGAGTTTAGTGTGAATGTCTGCCTGTTCCTGAAACTAACCAGACATTTGGTTCTTTTCCTATAATGGAAGTTTAAGAATATCAAACTGTGAGTTAGGAAGGAGGTTGGGCCAACCTTCAACCTTGTGGCTTACCTGACTTTCCTTACCCACCACCGCTATTGTTGAACTCCTAGCACTCTCCATGGTGCCTTTCCCTGAAGGCTTAGAGACAATCTCAGACTAGCCTGGTCAGACCTTGGAGAGCTTGTCTCATGTGTACATGTCAACACGCCCCCTGTTCTGGCAGGAAACCAATTTTCTGTTTCTTCCTCCTTTGGGAAATGTTCCTGTGTCTGGCATCTGTCCCCACTTATCCTGCTTCCCACAATGAGACAAAGAAATCATTTCTTTTCTCAAGCCATCTTTCCCACTTTAAAAAAAAAGTTGTGAAAGCAGTATGGAGTTACCTCAAAAAATTAAAAATGGAACTGCCTTATGACCCAGTAATTCTACTTCTGGGAATTTATCTGAAGAAACCTGAAAACTATTCAAAAGAATATATGCACCCCCTTGTTCATTGCAGCATTATCTACAATAGTCAAGATTTGGAAACAGCCCAAGTGCCCATCAGTAGATGAGTGGATAAAACAGCTGTGGTACATTTACACAATGGAATACTATGCAGCAGTAAAAAAGAAGGAAGTCTTCCCCTTTGAGACAGCATGGAGGGACCTGGAGAATATTATGCTAAGAGAAATAAGCCAGTCAGAGAAAGACAAGTGCCATATGATTTCACTCCTATGTGGAATTTAATGAATAAGCTGAACTAACAAGCAAAATAGAGACAGACTCATGAATAGAGAACAGGCAGACAGCTCTGGTAGGGGGATGTTGGGTAGATGGAGGAACTGAGCAAAAAAGAAAAAAAGAAGAGAAAGAACTCATGGACATGGACAACAGTGTGGTGATTGCAAGGGGGCGGGGGGAGGTGGAGTTGAAAGAGGGTATAGGGGGATAAATGGTGATAAACAATAAAATAAAATAAAGGAAAAAAATAAAAAATGAAAGAAGTTCTTGAGTTCTCTTTCAGTAGTCATGTTGACTTCTCACACTCTCTCTACTTCATGTACTTAAAACTATTCTTATTTCCTTATGACTACTCTCGCTCCATTTTCTCTGATAGGCCCCCTATTGTTTGCATTTGGAGTCTTAATTCTAACTCTTTTTCACCACCTTTGATTAAATAAAAGAACCCCTACTTGGTAATCTAAGATGTTTTCATTTTCAACTACTGACCTTAATGGTTTTCATTTCTGTTCTGGAACATTTTGTCATTTATCTTTAGGCAAGTTTGACTGTTTGCTTTTCTATTCTCCTAATAGTGCATACTAAGATATAGCTCCTATGAGAGAGAAAACATGACAATGTTAAAATATGGGCCTACTATATTGATTTGTACTTCAAGAAACACTGCTTCCTAGATTTAAAAACAACAACAACATTGGACTTTTTTCCCCCACCAAATCCCCGTCACCTCTATTGTTTCAAACATGATTTCTTTGGGGGAAAAAAACAAAATTAAAACAACAACAACAAAAAAACCAGGTTCCAAGGAGATTTTCTTACTGCCATGTAGGCAGGTCAGATGATTCTCTTCTTCCTACAGAATCATCCTGTGATCTTGAAAAAGTGAAGCTACAGGACAAAAGTATATTTAAAGAAAGATATTATGGGACCGGAAGCTTAGAGAATTTACTTTGGTGACTCAGATACCTCCCATTTTAAGCAAGTCATCTGAACACTGTGTACTTTGGTTTTGCCTTTTTATAAAAAGGAAACCAATAAAAAATATAGTGCCCAAAATATAGGCCCCTAACAAGCTTCCAATAAATGGCTCATTATAATTCTATTCAAGGTGATGTGGGTGAAAAATTAATTAATTTACCACCAAGTTTGTTTCCCAGGAATTGGTACAGTTCTATGTGAACATTCTATGCCTTCCTCCTTCCATCTCCTTCTGCCAAGCTTTCATCCACTCTTTCCCTTCCAATGAAAATACTTGAATTTGCCTGATGTGTTTCAAGGTGCATGAAAATTTTAGTGAAAACCGTGGGAAAAGCAGGTGTGATGAAATTATGCTGCATACTCTTGGAGAGGATAAGGATTTCTGTGTTCTCATCTAGTCCTCTGTCCTCTCTAAGATGCAATGTCATAAGTCAGTGATCATGCAAGTTGTTAAGGCACAGATCCTGTGAGGATTAAATTAAGGAAAGAGCATAAGAAGCACCTCATAGTGCCTGGCATATAGTTAACATGCAAAGATTGGTTCTCCCATAAGCTCGATGGAGAATATT